>NC_081327.1:51223750-51882500 GCF_026419965.1 Kogia breviceps
AAACCAACGTGCAAAAGAAAAATTAACTTACAGACATTTCTGGAGTACATATCTACAAAGCTCAGAATGCATGTAGTAACACAAATCTCAGCTGTGAGTGTATGATTTGGACCAAGAAACTCTGCACATGCGCCTTGGCCAGAGCAGAGAGAGAAGTTAGCACAGGAAGACCAGACTGGACCCGCTGCAGGCAGGAGGGACGCCAGTGTGGATTTAAGCCCGGTGCCAACATTCATGGCTGCCCTTGGCTGCAGTCCAGCTGCGGGCCTGCATCTGATAGGGTGAGGGTTCCGAGCAGGGACGTGGCTGGAGGAGGGGTGCGGGAAAGGCCTGCAAAGGCTGCTGGGAAGCCCAAGTGCCCAGTGGAGGTGGGGGGAGGGGAGGCCAGGAAATAGGAGGAAGTTTAGACAGCATCGTTCCCTGGGGCACTGGCCGCTTCTAGGTCACAAGCAAGAACTGCTAGCAGAACAGAAACTTGGCTGAAAAAAATATATGTTTCTGAAGCTGCTGAGTGAACCTTGCCTCTTTAAGTGCAGCCAGTTTCCTTACTGTGATCTCAAAGTGGCAGTGGGCAACCTCTGCACTATCTCTGGAGCAGCATTCTCTAGGCCAGGCTACTGGACAGAACTGGGAGGTGGGTCACTGGGAAACTTCTTATGGGAGAACCTTTTGGAGGCAATCAGTCAGTCAACAGATGCTTGCCAGGCACCTCTGGTGTGTGGCGGGACCCAGTAATCTAAAAGGAGGCTTCAGCCCCAGCTGGTGAGTTCAGACTGGAGGCAGATAACAAACAGTATAAGTGAAACCCAGCTGCCAACTGAGGCCACCCAGGGCGTGCATCCTATCACATCCTAGATGCTCTTGCTTTTCTGAAAATATCCACACTCAAACCCTTCCTCGATTTCCTTTTAAAAGCAAAACCGAAGAAGTCTGTGTGCTTAGGGGAAACGGAAAGTTTAGGTGGGTGGAGCAAAGCAAAGAACTTAAAATTAAACACTGGATATCTTGTGCTTTAGATTCCTTTGCCTTCAGCAGTCACTTGACTCCACAGGGGAGCACCAGGCTGAGACAGATCTCTGGTTCTCCTTCCTCCCTCCTCTTTCCATCTTTCTCTCTCACCTCCTCACTTCTTGATTACCCTTGGGAACTTCAAGTGCCCATCCTTCTATCTCGCAAAATGATGGGCTCTTTCCAGTTTCCACTCCCCAACACAACTCCGGGTCCACTTTTTTTTTTTTTTTTTTTTTTTTAGTAAATATTTTATTTGAACTAAATTAAAGTTTAACTTTGTAGCCACCTGTATTCATTATCACTGAAATCTAGCAAACTCCCATTGAAACTTAAGTTGCCCGTAGAGAAGTTGGAACTGGAATGTTCAAGACAGTCTAAAGTTTTGAAAAAAAATCATGCATCCCGTGGATCCCGCAAAAAACGGCTCATCCACAACCCTCCTCCTTGTTGCCTCCTTCCATGCTGGGACTGTGGATTAGACCAACCCCATATTCTCCTTCCTCTTTTCACTTGATTTCTCACCTATATATGTCCATGAAGAACTTAACTGCAATGGAACGTTCAGGGTGGTTTTGTAGGAATTCTTTGGTTTGTCCATCAGCCTCCAAATGTCCCCAAAGAGTCATGCCCTCTGGTCCAAGCAAAGCCCACAGAGGTCGATTTAATGGAAATGGTTGCCGCTCTGTCATTTTGTGAAATTCCAATCAAAGCCAGAGCCAGGGTTCAGCTGACTCCAGGTAGTAAGTTAGGGAAGGTGTGTCTTGCTTGGTGACAGCAGCAAACAGCCTCCGGGTCCACTTTTGAAAAACCATGTTTAGCTGAACCCGGCATTTGCCATGATCCTTTAGGCAGAAGTGGTTGGTTAATAATATCATTTCTCTTCTCACATCAGGATCAAGTATTATCTCTTCCCTGGTCTCCCAACCTCCAGACTCTCATCAATCCTAAATCAGACTTCCTAACACATCACTTTTATCAGCTCACTTCTTAGCTGTTGAAAGCCAAAGTTCATCACTTTCTCCCAAATTTTCTTTTCTGTCCATGTTCCCAGTCTCACAAGCAACCATCCAAATGCCCAAGCCAGAGTACTGATATTTTCTACTCTCTCTCCCCATATTCAGTTGGCCACCAAAACCATTAGATTCTCAGGACTTCTCTGATGGCACAGTGGTTAAGACTCTGTGCTCCCAATGCAGGGGGGCCGGGTTCAATCCCTGGTGAGGGAACAAGATCCCACAAGCATGCCACAACTAAGGGTTTGCGTGCCACAATTAAGGAGCCAGCGAGCCGCAACTAAGACCCAGCGCAACTAAAAAAATAAAATAAAACCATTAGATTCTCCCTCTGAAATGTTTCTTGATCAAGAATAATGGTCCAGGTGGGTAGTTCAGTGGAAGGAAGGCAGATGCTATGAATAAGCCCTACTAGAAACACATGGGATGGGAAAAAGGAGGTTTCCCAAAAGCAGTAGGATGGGCAGGTAAAACCCATGACAGCATCTCAGCAAGCAATCCAGGGGCTGTGACGCTTGTAAGTCTTGAGAGCTGGCTTCATAAAAGTGTATACAGAGAATCAAGCCACCATCAACAGAACCAGCCCCTGGGACAGGGATTGGAAAGATCAGATTGGAGCGGGCATTGTGGGAAGGAGGTATGTCCTAGAGAAAGAGATTGAGGCACAAGTCTATTATCAGAACTAGGGCAGCCATAACAAAGTACCAGAGTGGGTGGCTTAAACAACAGAAATGTATCTTCTCACAGCTCTGGAGGCTGAAAGTCCAAAATCAAGGTGTAATCAGGGTTGGCTTCTTTTGAAGTCTCTCTCCTTAGCTTGTACATGGCCAGCTTCTCCCGTAGTCTTCAAATGGTCTTCCCTCTGTATGTGTTTGAGTCCTAATCTCCTTGTCTTATAAGGACACTAGTCATATTGGATTAGGATCCACCCTAATGGCCTCATCTTAACTTAATTACCTCTTTAAAGACCTATCTCCAAATACAGTCACATTCTGAAGTGCTGGGGGTTAGGACTTCAACATATAAATGTGGGGGTAGGGGGAACACACTCAGCCCATAACAAGGGGCCCCAGCCAGAACCAAACTGTCAGCAGCAGGATGACTTGGTGATGAATCTGAGAGAAGTAGCCAGAGCCACTCAGGAGCCTCCTGTGGCCTCCAGCCAACTATGCTCCCCAGGCCCTCTCATTTTGACACTTTTATTTTTTACTGACTGACTTCTGAGCGGGAGTTAGTTAGGGGCTCTGAAGCATCATCAATGATTAAAGCAGAATTAACTCAGTCACTGCAAACTGGATTCCATTCACAACTGAAGACTAAAAAATCTTCCCTGGTCATCTAGAAAGCAGAAGGGCAGGTCTCTTTGGCCATGGTAGTGAGTTACCTGGAACTGAAATCTTGGTTTTTGTATCACAAAACTCCAAACAGGGCCGTGCTCTCACTGAAGGCTCTAAGAAAGAATCTGTTCCAGGCCTCTAGTCATGCTGACATTTGTACACGAATTGCATTTCATGTGGGATGTGGGTACATTTTATTGTGATTGATGGGATGCAAGAAGGTGTATCACAAAGTGAGAGTGCCCAGGGCCTCTTGTGCATATGGAGATCTTAAAACGGCCAGCCTTTGCAGCGTGCGGCCCCCATGTCAAGAGAATTCTAGCCACAACTCCCTAGTTGTGGAGTTTTGCATTCGGTGGACTTCAAGGTCTCTCTAAGACTCCCTGCCTGCAGACAGGGAGCCCTAATTCACCTTGCCCCTTGGAGGCCTTTCACGTGGATTTCCTGCCAAAATGCATCCCATTGGAGCAACCTCAAGATGGCCCTGACCTCCAGGGTGGCAGCCCCACAGGGGCAGAGGAAAGTGGGGGGTAACCGGGGTAAATGCCTCTGTCGGGAGCAGCCTATAGCACCTGAAGTCACAGCTCCCATCCAGCCTCCTGGAGGGAGAGAAGAGACAACCCGAGACACTTTATTCCCCTGTCAATCTCAGGGAAGCAGTTCTTCAGGTCACCAGTCAAAAGCCTCCTCGGAAATGAGAAACGGGCCTGAACACCAGGTCGTTTAAAAAGATATTTATTGTAAAATGTAGAGGCAGCAGCGCCTTTCCAGAGTCGAGACAGACGCTCAGCATGAATTACGTCGGCTAAGTCTGGAGAAGCAGGCAGCAAGTACCTGGGTAGAAATGAGATACGACCTCGAAACCATCACTACAAACAAAGGCCTGGGAGGAGAGAGAGCACACGTGTGGGGGGTGAGGACATCGGTCCCCGGGACTGTGGAAAGGGACCACGGGGAGCCCATGGCCCAGGGCAGATGCCAGTCCTGGTGGCTCTCCCCAGAGGGTCTTCAGCCCTGGGTGAAGAGTGAGGCTAAACTCATTACAGTGCAAATGGAAGATGACAGCTGAAATGACTTGTTGTCTGAAATCCGCTTTGAAATACTCAAAAAAAATAATAAATTTATTTATTTATTTTATATATATATACATATATATGTATATATATATATGTATATACACATATATACATCAGGGGATGGATAGATAAAAGAAGATATTGAGGGAATTCCCTGGCAGTCCAGTGGATAAGGCTCCGTGCTCCCAATGCATGAGGCACAGGTTTGATCCCTAGTCGCAGAACTAAGATCCTGCACGTCGCACAGTGCAGCCAAAAAACAAAAAAGATATTGATAATGGCTGAATCTGGGTGATGGATGTTTGGGGGTTCATTATATTATTTTTTCTACCTTTGTATATACTTGAAAATGTAAATATTGAAACCAATTTTTTGAAGAAAATAGGCCTTTATCCTGCATTCATGAATCTATATTCATGGACATATATATCATACATATATATTGTATGCGTGGACACACACACACCAATATTGTAATTGCTACGTGTAAACTATACAGCATTCCAGGCACAAAGCATACCGGTAGTTCTACGTGCCTTTTATCATTTAATTGTCATGACAATCACGTGAGACAAGGGACTGAGTCAGTCATCCAAGGGCAAAGAACTAAGAAATGCCAACTCCAGGTTTCAGGTCCAACTCTGTCTGACTCTAAAGCCTTGAACGTCACCCGCCCTGCTATCCTTACCCAGCTAACTATGCTCAACTGGGGGTAGGAAAAGCCTCACTGTAGGATCACGAGGCCAACAGAAACGAGTGGCTTGTGTCAATGAGGCCAGGTCAAAGGAAGCCCAGCTGGCCTGACGGCTTCTAACTTCCCTTCCACGTCTTGCTTCAACATCACCCTGACGCTCACTTCCCTTTAGGCAAATCTGTGTGCACCTGACGGCTCCCAAAAAGGGCCACACACTGGCAGTTTCTGCATGAACTGCTGCTCAGCATTACGTGGCCACCCGCCTTCGGGCATGTGCAGTTGGCTGTGCAGCAGGACCCCGGAACTGAGTTCAGGGGCCAGAAATGGGGAGAAGAGGAATGGAGTTTCCACGTGTACAACCCACTGTTATCTTTAAATAAAACTGGCCATGTTTGATTTTTCTAAAGATAATTGGGTTCCACCAGAAGCAAGCCTTGAGTTAACTTGAGCGCAAGTAGATTCGGGGTAGTGTCAGTAGGGGAGGGGGGGGTGGGTCAGGGAATGGAAGGCAGCCACTGAAGGGCTGTGTTACCACCATGGGCAACGCAGGAGCTCATTTCCACTGGGAAAGTCTGGGAGACAATGTAGAACATGCATTGGAGTTTCCCACCTGACAGGCTAAGAAGCTGGGATAGTTGCCCTCCAACGCCACCCACCAATGGCTGAATGCCGCTTCTGACATCAGTAACTCTGTGGCACTTCTAGCACCTCTCTTGCGCCTGGGGCACCACTGACATTTTAGACTGGATGATTCTTCGTGAAGGAAGCTTCCCTGGGGCACTGTAAGATGTTCAGCAGCATTCTTGGTCTCTACCCACTAGAAAGACAGCAGCAGCTCCCCCACCCTAGCTGTGTCCACCAAACATGTCACCAGACATTGCCAAGTGTTCCTGAGTGGGAGGATAGCAAAATCACCCCACTGTTGAGAACCACTGAATTATGGTGGCCAACCATCAAAGTTTTCCCAGGACTCTGGCTTTAGCACTAAAAGGCCCATATTCTGGGACAGCCCTCAAGTCAGGTGCCCACCCAAAATACCTTCCCTTTTGAGGGCTAAGAGTAAATCATGTGCCACTGAAAAGCCCTAAGCTTTTCCAGACACCCCAGTCCAGACCCAGAGTGCGTAGGGGACCTTGGGATGAAGCTACAGATAAGAAGGCCTTTGAGACATCCCACCCAAGGGGCCCAGAGAGGTCTGAGCACCCACCCCACTAGACTGAGAGGTCCATGAGGGCAGAAGACCAAGTGTCTCCTTCCCCAGTGATACCCCAGTACCCAGCAGCACATGAAACATGATCAGTAAGCATTGTTGACCAAGTGGTGGATGGATAGTTGGATGGATGGATGGACGGGTGGATGGATGGATGGATGGGTGGATGGATGGGTAGATGGTTGGATGGATGGATGGAAGAGTGGATGGATGGGTAGATGGTTGGATGGATGGATGGTTGGATGGATGGATGGACGGGTGGATGGATGGATGGATGGGTGGATGGTTGGATGGATGGAAGAGTGGATGGATGGATGGATGGGTGGGTGGATGGGTGGATGGGTGGATGGATGGGTAGATGGTTGGATGGGTGGATGGATGGATGGATGGGTAGATGGTTGGATGGGTGGACGGATGGATGGTTGGGTGGGTGGATGGATGACGGTTAGATGGATGGATGATGGATAGATGGATGAACAGATGGCTAGATGAATAGATGGGTGGATGGGCAGATGGACAGACAGATGTATAACTCTAACTAAGAGACTACAATTAGGTTGTTCAAACTTTCAAAACTTCAGCATGCTCCTACCCATCAAATGTGGATAGTAACACCGTCTGCGTAGAGCTGCTTGGAAAATTAAATGAGAAACTGAACTGTTGTGTGAAGCTTCTAGGATAATGCAGACTTAATGCAGTGCCTGGCACATAGTAAATGCTGGCTCCCTTCTTCCTTTTCTGGGGTCCAGAGAACTAGTAAAATTTAATTAAATAATCTGAAACATGAGGAAAGGTAGGAGAGGCCTCCACAATGCCCACAAAACAAGCAGGGGCAAGGATGATGGCAAACACTCTTATCTTTGATTTTTATCTCGTGATCATAATTTCAAATTGTTCCTAATTCAGATAAAGGATCCAATAAATGAGATCTCACAGTGTCCTGCCAAGTGCACTCTGTCTTGCCTGTCCTGGGGTCGGGGAACCCTTTATAACCAGCCCTCTATGCATTAGGATGACCCTGCTTCTGAGTCATTTGGTCCCTCTCATCACTCGGATCACAAGGAGTTAATCCTCCCACCCACACTGCAGTGCAGAGAAAAGAGAGCAGAACGCAACAGCCCAGGCTGTACTCAGCATTTTGAACCTGGGGACTTTTGCCTTGGCTCAGCTAGGGGCCCCTGACCCTATGTCCTTCTCAAGTTCAGCAGCTGACCTTGAGCTGGAGACCTCTTTGAAGCCTATGGGGGGGGGCGGGAAGGAAGGGGGTGGAGGAGAGAGGAGAGAGAAGAAAGAAGAGAGAGAGAGAGACAAAGAGAGAGGAATTTGTATGAATTGATCCCACCCTCGAGCCTTCTCTGGTTGGTGGAACCCACCCAGCTCCTTTCCCCCTCAGGCTTTCATGTCTGCTATTGCTATGCCTGAAACTTACATTCCGTGCCCAGCACAGAGGACGTGAAACATGTCACCTCCTCAGGGGAGCCCTTTCTGACCCCCACTTGACCTCAGACTAGGGATGCCAAGTACTTTTCCATTGTAGATTTTATTGTATTATAGTTTTAAATGTTTGTGGAATTATATGTTTGATTCCTGCCCTGAAAATTCCTATGTCGAAGCCCTAGCCCCCCGTGTGATAGTATCTGGAGATGGGGCCTTTGGGAGGTAATTAGGTTTAGATGAGGTCATGAGGGTGGGACCCCCATGATGAGATTAGTGTCCTTATAACAAAAGGAAGAGAGACCAGAGCTGGTTTTCTCGTGCACACACTCTCTGCCACATGGAGACACAGTGAGAAGGCGGCTGTCTGCAAACCAGGAAGAGAGCTCTCACCAGGAAATGAATCTTGATCTTGGACTTTCAGCCTCTAGAAATGTGAGAAATAAATGTCTGTTGTTTAAGTGCCCCAGTCCATGGTATTTTATTAGGGCAGCCAGAGCTGATTTAAGACAACGTCTGTTGACCCCGGCCAGACCAAATGTGTCTTATTATTGTTCCCTTCACTCCCAGGCCTCATGGGAGACTTGATGGCACATCTGAACTGGATAAGCAGCGGAGCGTTTATTTATATAAAGGGGTGGGTGTAGGGGCTGTAACCCAGAACTTACCACCCCAGGCTTAAAGGGAGGAAAGGAGGGGACATTAGGGAAGCCACAGAAGGGAGAGCTGTGACCAGAGAGGGAGCCAGAGGAGGAAGTACCTGACCCCACCCTCCCTCTTTCCCACAATCTCCTGCCAGGACCCCCTGTTGGCCAAGCCTAACCAGAGGCCAGAGAGCAATGGAGCCCAATGCTGCCCATGTAGGTCAGCCTTCTGGGCCAGAGCAAGGTGGGGACAGGTGGAGAGTAGCTCTGAAGGGGCAAGTGGAGGCTACCTGGAGCATTCCCCTAGCACCCGGCACAGTTCTGAGCACAAGTGTGAGATCAATATTGTTGAATGAGTGACCATTCTGACCCTGAACCTTCTCTCCTGTGCCTGGAGTCTGCCTGTAAAGGCAGGTCTTAAGGATTTGGGGAATCTTCCTCCTTTGCTTTGAAGTGAAAAGTGCAGAGGTGATTCGTATACTCCAGTCTTGCTACCATGGGCCCTTTGACAATCAACACCATTTTGTTGAAAAACCACAAGAACTGCCATCTGCTCCAAAGCCATCTGGTTAGTGTTCCCGATTTAGACAAAGACAGACACATTTACTTGGGTACCTGTCTCTGAGTCAAGGTATACCATATGTCTGCTCCACATGAATATCTTCTAAAAAGGCCAAACTCTCTCCTTGGAGAGATCTTATTTCTTCCCCTCCCCAACCACCCATTCAACTCAACACGTATTTATTTAAATACATTTCTCTATTCAGGGCATAGTGGGTGAGGGCCAATCTGCGATGAAGAGTATGGCGGCCATAGAAATGCATTGCTCAGATCTCCAGCTGTAGGAACATAGTTGACTGACAGACCCAGCTGCCACCTGTTGGGATGCACCATGTTCACGACGAGGCTACACTTCTCCCAGGCTACACCACCCAGTGATTGAGCACAGCATGGTACAGTGCCAGCCCTTTTCCACAGGACATGGGACTCCTCTCAGGGGTGACTTTAGCTGGAGGACCCCTTATCAGCCTGGCCAAAATGTTCTTAGACCTGTACTGTGGTCTGAGGCTCTTCCTGCCTAATCCTCCCTCCTTCCCACTCTCCTTTCAAAGGTGTCAGACTTGGTTCTAATCTGAAGGCTCATCCTACCTCTTCCTGCTTCCTTCCCTTGTCACAATTTCACAGGCAAGTCCCCCAGTGAATCTTTCGCTTGTCTAATCCCATCTTAGCGTCTGCTTCTTGCAGACGCAATCCATCACATAAAGCCTGGCAGTTTGCCAAATTGAAAAGGCTATTGATGCCTACAGGCAGGTGTTTGCTTGGGTTTGCATGCCTGTCCGTGCAAAGAGGCTTTCATTAATTTTATTTACTTTTATGCAAGAGGATGATGGGGGTTGGGGACTAGGGAGAGCAGGCTGATGGAGCGAATGACATGAGTACTGTCTCTTTACCCAGTTTTAGCAGCTGGTTTGAGCCTGCATGGAAGGAGGCGAAATGGCCAAAAGTTGAAGGAGCTTCATTCAAGAAAGGCTGTTTGAGAAGCTGAGCATAAGTATGACCAAACATGGGGAAAAGGACAGTCACACACACACAGTTAGCCACTGACCACCAGGCACTGACAGAAATGGCTATATCCAGTGGGGCAGTGTTTTCATAGAAGATTGTATCCGTTAGCTATCGCTAACCTCAACATGCCCAAACATTATTTATTATCTTAAGATGACAGTAATTTATTATCTCTCATGTGTCTACAAGTCAGGCTGAGTTTGGCTGATTTAGGCTGGGCTCCACTGAGGTTCCTTGGAAGCTGGGAGACGTCCAGTGTGGCCGGAGCTCAGAGATCAGGGGCAGAAGTGAGTTAAAGGGCTAGACCAGGCACAGCCCCAAAAGCCTCTGCAAGATGTTTGAGTTTTATCCCAAGAGGAGATGGAATCATTGAAAGGTCTTCAGTAGAGACATGACATAACCTGATTTGTGTTTTCTTCATTCTCAAGCACTTTGGAGAATGGGTTGGAGCTGTTAAGAGTAGAAACAAGAGGCCTATGAGGAGGCAATAGCCGTGGTCCAGACAAACAAAATGGGGGCCTGGAGATGAAGTGAAAGGGACAGATCTGAGGAATGGCTTTTTATTTATTTGTTTATTTTTATTTTTATTTTTTGGCTGTGTTGGGTCTTCGTTGCTGCATGTGGGCTTTCTCTAGTTGCTGTGAGCAGGGACTACTGTTCGTTGTGGTGCGTGGGCTTGTCATTGAGGTGGCTTCTCTTGTTGCGGAGCACGGGCTCTAGGCACGTGGGCTTCAGTAGTTGTGGCATGCAGGTTCAGTAGTTGTGGCTCGTGGGCTCTAGAGCACAGGCTCAGTAGTTGTGGTGCACGGGCTTAGTTGGTCTGCGGCACGTGGGATCTTCCTGGACCAGGGCTTGAACCTGTGTCCCCTGCATTGGCAGGAGGATTCTTAACCACTGCACCACGAGGGAAGCCCCTGAGGGATGTTTGAGAAGTAAAACCAATAGAACTTGGTGGAAGATGAGGGAAGAAGGTCAGGTTAGTGACCTCTGAACTCTGGACACTACTTTCCATTGAGGACACTCTGATTTTTTTTTAATGACCCTTATCCAGTAGCCCAAGGAAGTCACGGAAGATTGCCTTGGCAGCAAAGAGTATAAAATAGACTCCGAGCTAAAATCCACCCAACACTGCCACGGACTTTCTCATTCTGCCAGCACAGTATGGGGTGAACTACATAGGACGGTGAAACAGAGACCTGGGTTCCAGCTCCACCTCTGACCCTCATTACCTAGAGCACTTGGGTGACCTATTTTAACTTTGTTGAGCTTCAATCTCTACATCCATAAAATGGGAACTAAAATACCCACCTCTTGGGGTGGCTTTAACATGGGTTGATTCGATCAGATGATAGAACGAAAATCTTTACAAAGCACTCTATACAATGCTAGTTAATTTGGCACAATTATAAGGAAAATCATTCTCTTATGAGAGTACATTTATCTAGCACACTGGTTTCTGGAAACGGCTAGTTCTATATTTACTCATCCCCCAAAAGGGAAAATGCTCTTTGGGTCTTTGTTGTAATGTTACATACTTAAAATGTAGGGGACAAAACTTCCCTCTGTGACTTGACGATGAAGCCATTTCAGATGGAAGAGCACAAAGTATCTTATTTTGAGGACCGTTTTCTCCACTCAGAGAACCTGTCACCGATGACCTGTTGTCTTGTCTCGGTCCTCTTTGATAAATTACACAGGTGCTGAAGCCACAGGAGAGCAAATGTTCAATGCAAAGTGGGATCAAAAGAGGCCAAGCGAGGAGCCGGTCCCGAGCACAAGCCTGGTGTCAGGAGGGGAGCACTTCACTTACAGGTGACTCAGAACGGTTAAGTAAAAAAGGGAAATTCGTTGACATGAAACACAAAAGCCTGAGGCTGGGCTGGATATTGGGACTTGAACAATGTCAGCAGCTTCTCTCTCTCTTTTACTTCTGCCATGTTGGCGACAGCTCAGATAGACTTTGCCTTCATACCCTCCCAGTGGCAAGTCCGGCAGAGAAGAGAGAAATTCTCCTCTGAGTGACTCCTGGGCAAGTCCTGGGCTTCACTCTGATCGGGCCAACTTGAGTGTGAGTCCTAAGTTGGTGAGGCTCGAAGGTGCCTCAAGCTACGATGGCCCGCTTACCCACGCAAATGCAGGACACCTCAGTGTGAGGTGGCCCAGCGGATCTCCCTTTCATCACACTCCTAGGCAAGGGCCTGCCTTCAGACTGCCAAACCTAGGGCCACGGCTCGTCTGCCGTGCCGTGTGCCATGCCGTGTGCCGTGCCGTGTGCCATGCCGTGTGCCGTGCCATGTGCCATGCCGTGTGCCGTGCCGTGTGCCGTGCCGTGTGCCATGCCATGTGCCGTGCCGTGTGCCGTGCCGTGTGCCATGCCGTGTGCCGTGCCGTGTGCCGTGCCGTGTGCCGTGCCGTGTGCCGTGCCGTGTGCCGCCCTCTGCTTCCTGAGACTGCCACTTGCCAGGTCTCTCAAATTATTCGAGTGTTAGAGGGACTAGTGTATTTGTGGTTTTGTCTTCCCAGCACCCATTCGCCCTTCTCATGATAACGACAACCTCAATTTTCCTTCAGAAAGACACATCTTTCTGATTCTCCATCCAGTGGCTTGGGAGAGGGGGACCTCTGCCAACTCCACCCCACTGCCCATTTCCCGGGATGAGCCCATGACACTGGTCTGACCAGTCGCTGTAATACCTGCCCCAAGCCTCGGTGATCAAGTCAAGGATGGGTATGAACTGAGTCAAGCAAGGCAGAGTCAGTCCAAGATCTCCCTTGGGATTATGGGACAAGAGTCTCTTTCTTTTCGCTGAGCCTGTTATGGGCTATTAGAGGACTGTCTTCAGCTCTTCACTCCCGCCTGTCATGTGACGTTGTAGTGTATGAGTGGCTGGAGTTCGATTCTTCACCCTCCCCAGGTGACTGGTTTGGGTCAAAGGGCTGTGGTCAGAAGTGCAGTGTGTTTTTTCTAAGCCAAAGCCTTGACAGGCATCACATATTTCCACGTGCACTCTTGGGCTCCCACCCTTGGCCATGAGGAGAATATTTCATGGATAGATGTGGATCCAGGGAGAATATGGAGACATATGGAGTAGACCTGAGCCCAGGCAATCCCCAACCAGCAGCAGAGCTGTCTCAGCCAGCCAGCAGAAAACTGTGAGCCAGAAAAATAGATGTTTGTTGTAGAAAAGCCACTGAGTCTTTGGGTGTCTTGTTATGCAGCATTATTGTGGCAATAGCTGACTAAGATTCCTGTCAAGCTGGTAAGGTATAAACCTAGAGTTGTTAGTGGTCATTGCCCCCAGATAAGAGAAGAACCTACTTGAAAATGAAGCCAACAGAAAGAAAATGTCAAAAGATAGAAATGAACAGTGTTTGTACTTAAATTTAAATAACAATTTCACAAGCCAAATTAGTCCACTCCCAGACAATTCAGTTCATTAATTCAAAAAAATTTCCAAGAAAGTTTTATTGAGCACCTATTATGTACCAGGCACTTTTTGGGTGCTGGGAATAGAACAGTGCACAAAACAGACAAAAAAAACCCTGCCTTCTTGGAGCTTACATTCTACTGTAGCATATATAGATAACAAAGAAAGAAAATAATTAAAATAGGGACTTCCCTGGTGGCACAGTGCTTAGGAATCCACCTGCCAATGCAGGGGACACGGGTTCAATCCCTGGTCCGGGAAAGATCCCACATGCCACGGAGCAATTAAGCCCGTGTGCCACAACTACTGTGCCTGGGCCCTAGAGCCCACGAGCCACAACTACTGAAGCCCACGCGCCTAGAGCCTGTGCTCCGCAACAAGAGAAGCCACTGCCGTGAGAAGCCTGCGCACCACAGTAAAGAGCAGCCCCCGCTCGCCGCAACTAGAGAAAAGCCCGCGCGCAGCAACGAAGACCCCGTGCAGCCAAAAATAAATAAATTAATATAAAAATTTAAAAATATATAGTATGTTAGAAAGTGATAAATGCTAACGAGGAAAATATAAAGCTGAAAAGGGGAATATGAAATCTGATGGGAGGTGTCAGGATTTTAGAGAGGGTGACCGAGGAAGGTCTCACTGAGAAGGTAACATTTTAGAAAAGACTTGAGTGAGTCAGCCGTTCAGGCAAAGGGAAGAGAAAAGTCTCTGCTCCGAGGTGAGTCTAAGCCTGGCATGATCAAAGAGTGTAAGGAGGACATTGAGGGTGAAGCTGAAAGGAGGGCAGAGTAGCAGGGTACAAGGTTAGAGAGAGGACTGGAGTGAACAGTGCCTCCCCCTAAAATTCACGTCCACCCAGAACCTCAGAATGTGACCATATTTGGAAATGTAATCAGTTAAGATAGGCCATACTGGATTAGGGTGGGCCCTCAATGCAATGACTGAGGTCCTTATGAGAAGAGAAGCGACACACAGGGAGATACACAGAGGGGAAGGCCATGTGAGGATGGAGGCAGAGATTAGAATAATGCAGCCACCAGCCAAGGAACACCAAGGATTGCTGGAACCACCAGAATCTAGGAGAGCTGCATGAGACCGTTCCGCCCTCAGAAGCTTCGGAGGGAGCTTGGCCCTGCCAACACCTTGATTTTGGACATCTGGCCTCCAGAACAGTGAGAGAATAAAATTCTATTGTTTTAAGCTACGCAGTTTGTGGCACTTTATCATAGCAGCTCCAGGACAGTAGTACAGAGAGTCAATGGGAGACACGTGTACTGGAAGATTTGGGACATGGGAGTTACATAGCCTGATTTACATGTGAACAGGGTTTCTCTGAGTGGAAATGACCTGCAGGGGAAACAAGGGCATAAGCACTTAGGAGGCCACTGCAAAACTCCAAGCAACAGATAGATAACGGTGACTCACACAGAGTGCTGAGAATTGGACTCTGGATAAATCCAGAAAGTAAGCCAGCAGGACTTGCTGCCAGTTGGATGTGGGATACAAGAGAAGGAGAGGCATCAGGAATGAAGCCAGAGGGCTTCCCTGGTGGCGCAGTGGTTGAGAGTCCGCCTGCCGATGCAGGGGACACGGGTTCGCGTCCCGGTCCGGGAGGATCCCACATGCCGCGAAGCGGCTGGGCCCGTGAGCCATGGCCGCTGAGCCTGCGCATACAGAGCCTGTGCTCCGCAACGGGAGAGGCCACAGCCGCGTACCGCAAAAAAAAAAAAAAAAAGTGAGTGGAACTGGAGATAGCAAGTATGGACAAGTCTTCATGGAATTCTTGAACCCATCAAGATTTTCTTTTACCTTAAGCTTGTCAATTGTCTTCTGTTGCTCATAACCAAACAAAAAAGAGTCCACTAGGGGCTTCCCTGGTGGCGCAGTGGTTGAGAATCCGCCTGCCGATGCAGGGGATGCGGGTTCGTGCCCCGGTCCGGGAAGATCCCACATGCCGTGGAGCGGCTGGGCCCGTGAGCCATGGCCGCTGAGCCTGCGCGTCCGGAGCCTGTGCCCCGCAATGGGAGAGGCCACAACAGTGAGAGGCCCGCGTACCGCAAAAAAAAAAAAAAAGAATGAGTGCAACCGGAGATAGCAAGTATGGACAAGTCTTCATGGAATTCTTGAACCCATCAAGATTTTCTTTTACCTTAAGCTTGTCAATTGTCTTCTGTTGCTCATAACCAAACAAAAAAGAGTCCACTAAGGAAGGAGAAAAGCAGAGGCAAAAGAAGGTATTGAATACCTCCTATGTGCCAGGAACTTCATACGCATTATCTCATTTATTTTTAATTTTATATAATAACCTATAAAGTAGGTATTCTTTATCCCCATTTTACAGATAAGGAAAGTGTGGCTCAGAGAAATTACCTACCCTTGCATTCAAACCTGCATTCAAACCCAGAACTGACTCTAGATCCTACAGCACAGCCATGGGGGGAAAATACTACTGAAGGGACCAGAGGGTGGTCACTGAAGCTCTACTTTTGCATTAATATATATGCCAGTGGCTCTTGAACTTCAGAACCGCATGGAGGGCTTGTTAAAACACGGGTTGCCAGGCCCAGTTCAGCACTGGGCAAGAGAGAGGGGATAATTTGCATTTCTAACGAGTTCCAGTTGGTGCTGATGCTGCTCCAGGGACCACACTTTGAGAACCACCGATCTATACCATCACACTCCCCTGCTCAGGCTCACGGTGCCCAAAGAGCCCCGTTCAGAACTTAGATCGCTCAGTCCCACATATTTTCAGGCTACCAGAGGGAACCTCACAGCATTAGACTGTAATCCTTTGGCCCCTTCTTTTGAATCCCTCCTGAGACCTAGCAGTGGGCAGTCATACAGCAGGCACTTGATTTAAAATGTCTTGTGTTTTAAAAAAAGTCTTGTATTTAAAAAGACTCCCTGTATTTATCATCATATAGCCCATAATCATTTATAATCATGATTGTCAATTGAGACATGGAATTCCTTGAATTCCACCACTTCAGAAACAGTTTCTTTGGGAAATTTGATAGGTATATCATCTAGGGGGATTTCTTCCCAGTTCCTGCAGGCCAGGCTGCTACAGATAGGACCATCCTGAAATTCATGTACATTTCTTGAGATTTACAGCCTCGTGAGATAATGCGCAGAACAATCCATTGGTGCCTCACGCAAACCTTGCATGGGCCCCTTTGGGCTGAACAGCCCATCTCCCTGATGCTTTCTGCCCAGACCATAGTTCCCAGCCCTAGAATTTTGTGTCTGCTCCTCTTTGACCCTGCCTATCCTTGCCCAGCCATGGCATGGGGCTGGGTCCCTTTTGGGTGTCTGCATCAACAGGAGAGGATGCAGGGCTGAACAGCACATTGATCTCAGCATCAGACACACTTGAATTCTATTCCACATTCAGCCAGGCAGTAGCTATGTTCCCCCAGGCAAATTACTTGACATCCCTGAGCCTCAGTTTCTTCTTCTGCAAAAAAGAGACAAAAAGAGGGAAGTCCCTGGCAGTCCAGCGGTTAGGACTCGGCACTCTCACGGCCGTGGCCCGGGGTTCAATCCCACAAGCTGTGCAGTGCGGCCAAAAGAGAGAGAGAGAGAGAGAGAGAGAGAGAGAGACAAAAAGAAATATCTCACAGACTACTGCTGTTGATTATCAAAACTATTTAATAAATGCCCAGAATAAAGGATGGTTATTATTTATCTATTCATTTAGCACATATTTATTGAGCACGTACTATGTCCCAGGCACTGCGCTAGGAGCTGGGGATACAGCAGTGAAGAAAGGAAACAAAAATATCTGCCCTCCTAGAGCTTAAAGTCTGGTGGGAGAAGTCAGACAATTAGTGAAAAATAATTAAAATTATTATTATTATTACATGACATTAAAAGGAGCTAAATTTGTTGGACAGCAGCCAGAGTCTGCTTTGGCAGGGAGTTTGCAATTTTCAAGAGGATGGTCAGGGAAAGACCTCATGGAGAAAATGCTCTTTGGGCAAAGACTTGAAGAAGATGAGGAGGTGAGTCGGGGAAGAGAGAACGCGAGCAAAAGGCCCTGAGATTGGGGCATTCTACATGGGTTTGAAGACTAGCCAAGAGGACACTGGGCCGGTGCAGAGTGCATGCAAGGGAAAGGATTAGCAATGGGGTCAGGGCGTAATTATGTGCTTTTATTAATGGAAATTACAAGCCAAAGGTAACTCACAGCTGCTCTGTCAGCTCACCTAGTGGCAGCTACCTAAATGACACTTTTTAAATAATTGCAGTATATTACACATGACACAACAACCCTTTGTAAGCACCTTTGAGTAATCAGGTCTTTCCCTTTATTGCCAACTGTTATCAAAAGCGACTTCCACTAATACCAATAAAACCCCAACTCCCCAAAGGTGTAACTGGACCACGTGGGAAGCAGAGCTGCATCTCTTGACTTGTTCCCACAGACCAGTCTTCCTCTCGGGATCTGTCCCAGCCACCGCCCTGCTGGCCGCTAGGGGGCGTTGCTCCCCACTTAACGCCCTCCTGGTCTTGACGAGGAATCTTCGCGCTCCTTTAATGCCCCTTAGCACAGGAGTCAAGGCGTTTGCAAATACGAGGGGGGAGAGCAAAGGGGAATGAAACACAGCGGACCTGTTGGAAATGTGATCATCTGGGGCACTAGGCCAGCCCTAGAATCCAGCTCTCAGCTAGCCTCCCTGAGGTAGGCAGCTTGCAGGGTGTATATGTTCATTGAACACATCTCTGTTGGTGAATACCATGTGCCTGGCACTGTGCTAGGCAATGGGGATATATTTTTAATAAAAGAGGCATAGATCTTACACTTGACAAAGAAATCAATACATAATCCCAAAGTGGAATAGGCCATTGAAGGGAATGGAGAGGTGTGGTGATAGAGAACATGGGAGTTGGTGTAAGGTGGACAGGGAAGACCTCTCTGAAGGGGTACCCTTTAATCTGAGACTTGAGGAGGAGCGGCCTGCCTTGCAAAGATGGAACCAGGCAGGGGGAGAGGCTGTGTAAAGACCTTGACGTGTTAGAGAACCAGATAGAAGGCCAGAGGGGCTTCTCACGGGGCAGGGGCAGGGGACCAGGTTCTCTGACACGGCGTTTGGACTTTACCCAGGCTCGAAATGGAATCCTACTGAAGGTCTTTAAGCAGGCGGGTTCCTAAATGGAACCGCCCCAAGATCTCCATCCCACACGCCCTTCAGTGCGACTTGGACACGCCCCCTCTGAGAGGTGGGGTCCACGTCCCCACCGCCACCCCTCCCCCCGGTCCGGGCGGGGGCTGGGACTGCTCTCCCTAGCGCAGGGGGCGAGGCGGCGGGCTGTGTGATTCTGGAGGACATGGGGTCCAAAGGATACAGCTCCTGCCTGCCTCCACCCTTCTGGACGCCTGCTCTGGGGAAGCCAGCCATCATGCTGTGAAAACAACCCGAGGAGCCCAGGTTGAAAGCCCACGTGGACAGAACCACGTGGAGGGGAACTGAGGCCCCCAGACAAGAGCCGACAACAACGGCCAGACAGATGAGTCAAGACGCCTTCAGAGGACGCCGGCCGCCAGCCCTGGGGAGCCGTTTGAATTCCTCCCCCACAGAATCCATCAATTCAAAACATGCTTGTTTGACACCACTAAATTGTGGAGAATGTATTACGCAGCATTAGGTAACCAAAACAGAGGTCTGTCAGAGCGTGAACTGGCCGGAGGCGTAGACACTTTACTACACATTTCAAACCCTTGAAGTCTAGATGCAAAGAACAAGACCCTGAGATAAAGCAGAATGCGCTTTCTCCCCTGCCTGGGATAAAACTTTCCGGTCTGACGACGCCCCCTCACACTCCGGTGACTGACCTGCGGAAGAACCATTTCCTGTAGGCAGGAGCCGCCTACCCACAGGTGGGATGGGCGGGGCCTCGCGGTGAAGGACCACGTACAGCAAACGACAGGATCACTCAGGTCATGGCGCACGCGCCGCCTGGAATCGTTTCCCGGCTTTCACTCTTGAGCATTTTCAGCTTATTCGTCCAAGGACATGTCCACCTTAATTTCATATTTGTAGCAAAGCATTTGTCAAAAGTAATTCTTGTTTCCAAGATATGGAACTTTTTGTCCCTTCAGTGTTTTTGCTTCCTTTTAAATGTCTTTTGCTATTTTTCCTGCTTTTACCATTTTAAAGACTTTTTTTCTTTTAGCCATTTCATCCGAGTACCTCCATCTTAACTGGCTGAAAAATCCTGGAAATGCTGAAATGTAGCTAGGCAAGAAAAATACAACCAGGATAGAAGGCTGCCGCTGGCCTTTAAGGAGAAGCACCCAGGGTTCAATGTCTTGTCTTTGGGACATAAAATTCAAAACCCAGAACGCAAAATTCATTCCTTGTGGTGATAAAACAAATGAGTCATTTTTTTTCTTATTACAAAATAAATACATGTTGATTGTAGACATTTTAGAAAATACATAAGCCAAGAAACAAAGGAGGAGGAGAAGGGGAAGCAAAAGTGGGGTGGGGTGGGGCTAGAAATAACCACTATCATTACCCAGAAAGTTATAATTTCTCATTAATACATCTTGGTAACCTATCAGGTCTTAATATGCTCGTTTGGTGCCAAGCCAATCTCTCTCTTGTTTTTGTTCACTCAACTTCTGTACAAACATTTCTTAAGCACCTACTAGGCGCCAGGCTCCGTATTAGGCAATGAAGCTACCACAATGAACAGGCAATTATAATACAGCCTGATACCTGACACTGTGAGGAAAACAGAGGGCATGATAGGGATGCAGGAGAAGGCCCCCGACCCTGCCAGGTTGGGGGGGCTCAAAGAGAGACGTCTAACTAGACTTCAGAGATGGGGAGGAATTAGCTAGCAATGGGAATGCCAAAGGCATGGGGGCCGGGTTGGAGGGGAACTGCAGGGAGTGGCCCCCATACTGCAGGAATTGAAAGAGGATCCTATGGCCGGAGCCTGGATTGCAAGGAAGGGAAATCTGGACATACGACCAGGAAAACGCACAAAGGTGAGATCACGAGGCCCTTTATCCTAAGAGAATGCAGACCATCTGTGGCCTGGGGTATGACTGGATTTGAAGAAGAGCAGTAGTGAAAGCAGGGAGACTAGTTAGGAGGACTTTTCACTTACCAGCCCTGGCGGGAGATGCTAGGGGTCCATGGAGAGAAGGGGAGAAGGGACAGATTGGAGAGACATTTAGGAGGCAGAATCATCAGGAATTGGTGAATGACTGGATATGGGGGGTGAGGGGAAGAAGGTGACGTATGGTCTTCCCCATGGACACGTAGATATATTCGTGGTCTTAGTCACTAAGAGAGCAGATACCAAGAAACGGGATGAGGGAGAGTTTGGACACATGGAGCTCCAGGTCTCTGTGGGGTTCCAGCTGGAACTCAACAGTGGAGAGGTGAATGTAGTTTGTGTTTTTGTCATTCGTGGCTGGTTTTCAGGTCCCCTGCATAGCATCTGTCCCTATCAAACTTTCCCATGTTGGTAATTAGCTGTTTCTCTGCTTGGATACTGGGTTTTGGACTCTTACCTAATTCTGAAGCAAATGGTTACAGAGAAAAAGCTAAACAACTTATTGTTTTGTCCACAAAGTATCAACATTCAAAACAGACAAAAACTAAGTAGTGGATTCACATAGGTGTCTGCGCTTGTAGACCGTCCACCCACGGCATCTACCAACCCAAGGACGTGTCCCTCTCCCCTTATTCAAGGGACCCAGGGACCAAGGGACCCACGTCACCAGGTCTGCAACCTGTTGGGGCTCAGAAGGTCACACTGCTCAGTGTAATTTAGGTTAGGCTGAGAATAACAGCCCATGAGGACAATCTCCGTATTCCACAGATGGCTGAAGACAGCTCCTGGTGGCTACAAGGCACCTTACAAAGAAGAAAGGAAGACTAAGGAAGTGAAAAGAGGCTGTCAGGGCTCAGGAAGTAGGCTCAGATGACTTGAGTGTTTACTGTCAGGGTAGTGGCACCGTCTTGTGCCAAAAAGCCATCCTAGGTCTACTCCTTTGAATCTCCCCTCCACCCGTGTCTAGGAGAGATCCCCCATCAGGCTGAGCCCCACCTTTCTAGCCTTGACTGTCAAAGTGAACCAGAGGCAGAGCCTCCATAACTCCTCATGGAGTACCTGGACATTGCTGAACTGCCACAGCATGGGTTCTGGGTCACTTTACAAATCCACATCTTTGGTCTCTTGAATGCTACAGCCAAAAGCCTTTTAGGTGGCTCCTTTGCCCCATTTCAAGGTCTGCCTTCCTACCTCACTTCCCACTGCACCAGGAGGGGGGCATGGTCAGCTTCCTGAATGGATTTACGTGATGCATGCCTTTGTGGCTTCAGGAAATGGACCAGAAAGCTTTCAGTCCATTAGTTTGTCCATTCATCCATCCACTTAATCCTATGTTCTGAGGATATGAGAGTAAGAGAAACAGACATGGCCCTTGCCCTCATGGAGGTTATGGTCTAGTGGTGGCAACAGCATTAACCCTGAAGCTCAAGGAGGCTATTCCTATTCAGCAAGTCATCTGCCAAGGGAAACACAGAGAGTGTCTCCTGCATCTCTGGCCGTGTCCGGAGATCTGGAAAAAACCCAGATTCTTTGTCACATGCCCCCCTCCCCGCAGGGTACAAGAGTCCCTATGTAAATCAGGCCCCATGATCATGCTACAGGATGCTCACATATCTCCAAGGAAGCTATGCAAGCTCAATCCTAATAACGACCTGGATAAGGAATTGGAAATAATCTCTCAGCTGCTTTAAGAAGTTGCCAAGGAGAATGTTTGATTACTTGAATATTCAACTAGTATAAAAACGAACCACTCCCTTGAATTTCAAGTCACATTTGCTCTCAGTGTGCCAAGGTATCCTAACCAGGTGAGATGCCACCTCACTTCATCTTTCTCAGTGTGGCCGCATCCCTGCTCTCCCAGGCAGCTACCCTTGCCCCCAGGAGAATGTGTTTAATTTTCAGCATTTTCATTTCTGCCACTAACTACTAAAATTCCATTAAAACTGAGAGCTCACAGCAAGAGAGCTCTCAGGATTGTGCCTCTTTATCCAAGACGCCCAGAACTGGGCCCATCGTGGTGGAAGATGAGGTGTTGACAAGTGACAGCCAGTCTCTGAAAGTAGAATGGACAGATGTATGGGTTCTGCTTCTTAAGGTTCTCCTATTTGCAAAAGAAATTGCTTAAGTAAAATCTTCTCATCGGAAGTGATTACAAAGGAAAAGACTGGCTGATAGACTTAAATATTTAAAAATCCAAAATTTTAGAGAGATGTCACAGAACTAAAAAAGAGAAGCATTCAAGCAGAAAGAGAGATAACAGACTGCTACGGTCATACAATGGAAAATGACTCAGCAAAGAGAAGGCACAGGGCATGATGAATGGCAAACCTCGTGTGCCAAGGGGAAGCAATGAGGCTCAAAAGGCTACGTAGCGCATATTTCCATTTATATGACATTCTGGAAAAGGCAAAACTATACATCAGAAGAATAGAGCGGTGATTGCCAGGGTCTGGGATTGGGGAAAGAGGTTCACTACAAAGGCTCATAAGGGGATTTGGGAGGTTATGGAATTGTTGATTGTAGTGGCGGTGACACCACTGCATGCATTTGTCAAACCCCTAAAAAGGGTGGATTTTCACTATATGTAAGTTGTAACTCAATTTCTAAAACTTTAACTATGAAAAAAAGCAGACGGGGGAAAATATTTAAGTTAAATACGTCAAACCCTGAAGTAATTCAAGTTTTTAGGGACACTTCAAGACCTAATAGACAGGTAGATAAAGAATATAAATAGATAATTTATATGGGCAAGTACAAATGGTAGAAAAGCATATGGAAAAAATCCATACTATTAAATTTTAATGCAGGCTAAAGCAACCTTGACATATCATTTTAAACCCGCCCAAGTTGGCAAAATTTCACAACATATACAATATGTAATTCAGGCCAAGTTGGAGTGAAAGTAGAACCTCGTTCATTAAGGGTGCCATTATAAATCAAAGTGGCCTCTTTGGAAAGCACTATTATAAAACGTTTCCGATCATTTCATTCCTGGAAACTTATACTAAAGAAATGATTCAACAAAAGCAAAAAGCTATATGTCACAAATGTTTATTACTTTCTCAACTATTACAGAAAAATAACAACTAGAATCTATCTAAATGTCCAACACTAGAGAACTGCATTGTAAATTATGACATATCCACTAAAAATGACATCTGGAATACTGAGAAGAATTTGAAAATGCTAATGATGTATAGTCTTGGGTAAAAAAAAAAAAAAAGACACAAAACTGTATGTACAATGGTTTCTCATCATAAGCAAGAACTAAATTTTATTCCCCATAAACAAAAAATATCCCATGTATTTCAAGATAGCAGGAGCCAAAAATATTTGGAAAACAAGTATAGGGATTGTTGATTTCCATTTCTCTGCTTCTTTTTCTCCCTTACCAGCCGTGTAGGAAAGTCACACCTTTTAAACCTTGGTTCCTTCATTTTAAAAATTATTTATTTATTTATTTTTGGCTGCATTGGGTCTTTGTTGCTGTGTGCGGGCTTTCTCTAGTTGTGGTGAGCGGGGTCTACTCTTCATTGTGGTGTGCGTGCTTCTCATTGCAGTGGCTTCTCTTGTTGCAGAGCACGGGCTCTAGGCACGCAGGCTCAGTAGTTGTGGCTTGCGAGCTCAGTAGTTCTGGCTCACAGGTTCTAGAGCACAGGCTCAGTAGTTGTCGTGCATGGGCTTAGTTGCTCTGCGGCATGTGGGATCTTCCCGGACCAGGGATTGAACCCATGTTCCCTGCATTGGCAGGCAGATTCTTAACCACTGAGCCACCAGAGAAGTACCCCTTCAATTTTAAATCGAGGTAAAAATGAGTGTAAAGTATTGGGTTGGCCAAAAAATTCTTTCAGAGGTTTTCTATAAAATGTTACGGAAAAACCCAAATGAACTTTTTGGCTAACTCAATTTAAAAAAAAAAAAAAAAGGAAAGAAAGTAAGGGGAAAAGAAAGAAGAGAAAAAGTAAGGGAAAACACTTTATAATGTACTATATACACAAAACGTTGCAATTACTAGGAAATAGCAAAAAGTTAAGGGATGGTTCAACAGGAATTTGGAACACTAGTAAATAGCAGGGCTGATGACATAAGATTTTAAACAACTTCAGGGACATTATGTGTGTGTGTGTGTGTGTCTCTGTGTGTGTGTGTATGTGTGTGTATGAGCTGATTCTAAAGTGAACTGTTCTGGCAGAGTTTTTGAAATTGAAAGACAAGGGACTTCCCTGGTGGCACAATGGTTAAGAACCTGCCAATAGAGGGGACGCGGGTTCGAGCCCTGGTCCAGGAAAGATCCCACATGCCATGGAGCAACTAAGCCCGTATGCCACAACTACTGAGCCCGCGCCTAGAGCCCGTGCTCTGCAACAAGAGAAGCCACAGCAATAAGAAGCCCGCGCTCCGCAGCGAAGTGCAGCCCCTGCTCGCTGTGACTAGAGAAAGCCTGCTTGCAGCAACGAAGACCAAACGCAGCCATAAACAAACAAACAAACAAAGACAATATTTACAACCTAATTTATTCCCCAAGCTAACCTTTAACAACTTGAAAACAGTTTCTTTAATTTTCCATGTTTTGGGTAGTTCTTACACAATGGCACAATGCTCTCAATCAGTTAAACTGTCTGGATAAATCTGATTTAAGGATGTGCAGTATGTGAAGTCTGGAAGCAACAGTGAAGAAAAAATATAATGATCACAGTGTCTTGAACACACATGTTATTGAACAAGTGAGTGAATGAATGATCGAATGAATAAATATGGACAAGGGCCAGGGAGGATTTTTTTAATCACAGTGGCAGGCTTGTGGATAACTGGGTGTCATGGACAGAACACAACTTCAGAAATTCCAGGTTAAGAGGTTAAGATGGTAATTGAAATTGCATCTCAAAATTTCCCAGTCCTGACATCTAACACAATGAGTAAACTAGTTAAACAAGCAAAGAACCAAAAAGTCATCAGTACAATTCAAAGAAGACCAAAGGGGTAAACCAATGAAAGATCAATTATGGAAAGAAACAAAAAATGCTGGAGCAAAGCAGAAAGTACAACACGGCATGGCTCTCAAGCCACCCTCATTGCCCAGAAGTCCTACCTATAAATCAACAAAATCTAGGGAAGTTTTACTTAATCCCCCAATTCTTATCTCTTTCTCTTCTGATATAAAAATAGGGGAAAGGGATACTGGGAAGAAATAGGGAGAGATCAGGAAACAACAGAGAAAAGTGAACAGATAGAAAGGAAGGCTCCAAACCTATATGCTGAATTTGAAAACAAAACATAGGATATCCCAGCCCCTGGAGAAATGGGTGTACAGCCCCCCAACCCCTCCAACTGAGTGTAGTGAACTTGATCCAGGATGTTTGGCATAATTTAGAAGAGAGAATAGAGTCCAGGCAACAGACAGCATTTTTGCTTGGAGAGGAAACAATCTGGTTTCAGATAGGGTACTGAAAGCGTCAAGAAGTCATCCACGCTATGTAATTGCAAATAGAATGTCCAATCAGAGCTGCCCAAGCATAAGTAAAATGGAAAGAAATGTGATAGAAACTGTGCAGACTTACTGCAAAAAAGAAAAGAAAAAAGGAAGAAAGGAAGGAAGGAGGAGAGAAGGAGGGAGCAGGGAGAGGGAAGGAGCGGGGGAGAGAGGGAGGAAGAGGGAGAAGGGGGGGAGGAAGGGACAGCAAATTTAAAACAAAGAATTCAACCAAGAAGAAAGCACGACTCCAAAAAAAGAAGGAAATCCCTTACAACTACTTCGTACTATACAGCAACAAATAAGAACATGAATGTCAATAAAACAAGAGCTCCAAAGAAGAAAATAAAACAACAGAGTGAGATGCTCTAAATAGAGACTGAAGAACTACGGAAACAAATTGAGGACCAAAACAACAACAATATTATGGAACTAAGACATAATTCAGGACAGCAAAGAAAGAATGGATCTTGTGCTAAAAATGGAATTACTGAAATAAAAAGCTTGCATTACAATTAAAATGGCAAACATTTTTAAACTGTTAGAGAGAAACTAATAGATATGGAAGACAAAAAATATCCAACATATGGATATTTGATTCCTTAAATTAATAATCCAACAAAGATTAGAGAAGATGTACTTAAAGACCATACAGTGCAAAAAAAAAAAAAAAAAAAAAAAAAAAAAAGACCATACAGTGCATATCATTTTTCTGAAATAAAGGTGATTTTTTAGCTCTAAGAGCACAGTTATCCATTGCAGGAAAATTTTATTCAGAATGCTCAAATATATACCAGTTAAACTGGAATTATATAGAATCAGAAAGAATCGTTCCAACACCCAGGAACAAAAATAAATTACCTACAAGGAAGGAAAAAAATTCTAGCTATCCTCAATTCCACAGGGACTTCCCTGGTGGTGCAGTGGTTAAGAATTGCCTGCCAATGCAGGGGACATGGGTTCTATCCCTGGTCCGGAAAGATCCCACACACCGTGGAGCAACAAAGCCAGTGCACCACAACTACTAAGCCTGCGCTCTAGAGCGCACATGCCGCAAACTACAGAGCCTGCGCGCCACAACTACTGAAGCCCTTGCTCCGCAACGAGAGAACCTACCACAATGAGAAGCCCACGCACCGCAATGAAGAGTAGACCCTGCTCACAGCAACTAGAGAAAGCTGGCACAGCAATGAAGACCCAACACAGCCAAAAAAAAAAAAAAAAAAAAAAAAAAAGGATTAAAAAAACAATTCCACAGCAGCACTCAATGCCAGAAGACAATGGAATCATGTCTACAAAGTTCTAAATGAAAACCAGTGTATCTTGAGAAGGTTACGCGCAGCCCATGTTGTTATTCAAGCTATACAGGACCCATAAGTCATTTGTGAAACAATGACTTAAATAAATAATTGAGGAATGCAAAAGAAAAGAGCTGGTGATGAGCACTGAATGTATTTAAATATAGAATCAACAGTAAATATGTTTTACTATGGTTTCTATGGGAAATAGATTTAGATAACTGAATATGTAATATATAAATACATATACTTACTGAATGAGAATGTTATAAGCCTGTAAAATTAAAAATAATCGTAGTGTAACTTTTAAAACTCAGGAAACAAAAGAAGTGATAGGAAGAAATGCATAAATGTTAATGCCCCCATCTTCTTTGGCAAGGATTACTTATACTAGCGAAAAACTAAAACAAGAAGCTTTCACAAATCTCCAACCACTTAATTCACATTCCTTTTCCCTCTCTCTCTCTCTCTTCCTCCTTTCCTCCCTTCTTAAAGGAATATTTTATTCTATCTCTTGTGATAGACACATTTATTTAAAATTCAACAATTCTTTCCATTTCACTATAATTTCTTTTCTTGTATTGAATTTCAATAAAAGTAAATTATCAAAACAATACTTTTTAATAAAATAGCATTTCATTTTAATAAAATATTTATATCTATCCTCTACTATATACACATACATAATACGTAAAAATATGTGCATGTATACATTAAAATCTATCTGGAGCAGGATTCACTCCGTGTTCACCAAGGTTAATTCCAAGCGGTGGGATTTTGCCTTTTTTCATGCGTGAACTTTTCTGCACCTTTGATCTCTTTAAAATAAGCACGTTATCTGTTTAAAAAGACAACAGATTGGTTGTATTAAGTACCGATACCAGAAGTGTTAGAGGCAGAGAGGAAGGAGGGGGGATGTCGGGTGGACAGAGAGAGAACAGAGGAGAGAAAGGAACAGGGGGGACCAGAAAGAGGAGAGGGCAGGAAGGAGGGATGAGAGAACGGGAACCGCAGGGGGCGTAGAAGGAGGAAGAGGAGAGAGTGTGGAGAAGTGGGGAAGGGAGGGGAGGGCGCGGAGCGGGGCGCTGGGGACCAGCAGGAAGTGCTGCCTGGCCGCAAGCTGACCTACTTTTCTTGGGCCGATTTGTCTGCAGCCAAAGCTACTGTTGAGACAGCCCGGTGCTCGGTGAGACTCGCAGGAAGCCAAGCCGGATGCCCACCACGGCCTCCTCCTCCCTATGCACAGAGGGCTGTCAGTTTCATCAACTCCAGCTTCCCCAGAAAAGCCGAACTCCCTTCGCAGACAGCGGGGCCAGGCTTCTTGGAGAGATCAGGGGGTTTCGTCTATAAACCCGAGTCCCCCCCATGGCATTTCCGGCCAGAAAGCAGATTTCCTTTTCTCTGGGGCAGGACTGACCCCTGTGCTCTGGGACCCTCACCTGATGCTCCCTCTAGGCTCCGTGCGCTTTCAGTATAAATGCTGGTTTTATCCACTCGTAAGGAGGCTGCTTCCTAGGGGACAGAGCTGATGGCTCCAGACGCTGGCCGACGCTGCTTTATCCACACATGGTCAGGAGTGATTTATGTCATCATAGTTACCTAAGCCCTGAGACATGAAGTGACGAACTGCTTGGGAAAATGCCTTCATTCTAAAATATTTCACATGAAGTAGTTTGGCCCCATGCCCACCACCTAAAGAACTATCTTTTGGATTATTGGTACAAAAAAATAATAAGAATAAACACTTACAAAGCAATCACTGGGATGCGATGGAGCATGCCAGAGCTTTAAGTGAAATACCTCTCTTAGCCTCTCAGCAGCAACCACCAGGAGGAAAACTGATACTGAAATAAGCAGCGGAGCTGTGATTGGACATTTGTCATTTTGGGGTCATAAGGAGGGGAGGGGTCCATGACCCCTTTTATGGTTAATATTATCTTGATTTCTTCTGGGGAAATTACTTCGTCTGCACTGTACCATCTCGGGCGACTGAAAACCAAAGTCTCCTGCCCTCCCCAAGCCAAGGAGTGGGCCCATGACCCAGCTGGCCAGTTGCACTCTCCCTCCCTCAGGACTCGGAATTACGAAGGGAATGTGCAAGGACAGAAGAAAACAATCACACCAATAATAACAATAATAATAACAACAGTGAGGTTTTTTCTTGCTAGTCATGGTGCCCTGTCTAGGTTATCATTGCTTCCACCACCAGCACCACCTGCAAGCCATGAGCCTCAGGTCTGTCCCTGTAGGCCCACCTCTCTCCAGAGCTCCAGACAAAGCAACCCAGCTGACAGCTGGACAGCCATGACCTGACGTCCCAAGGGCACGGACATGCTTATAAGACTGAACACCTTGCCCTCCCCTCACCCATAAACCTGCTCGTCTCCCGTGTTCCCTGTCTCAGCGCAGGCCACCGCTGTTCACCCAGTTTCCCAATGGAAAAACCTGCAAGTTATCCTAGGTCCTTCCTTTTTCAGCGCCCCCTCCCCCCGCCATCATCTCAGATGGATGAAAACCCCCAGCCATCTGGTCTCCAGGTATGCCAATTCTGCCTCCCAAAGAGCTTCTAAACCCATTCCTCTTTCACGGGCCTCAGTTCTTCTGGAAGATGGCAATAGCTTCTCTAGGAAGAGGCCTCCTGCCTCTGGGCCTTTCTCCTCCAGCCCGTCTTCCACGTGGTAGCGAGGGCCATCTTTCCGAAATCTGTGCCCCCGGCTCCTCAGTAAAGCCCAGACTCCTTATCATGATAAACAAGGTCCTGCATCTCTTGGCACTCTGTCCCATTTCTTGTCATCTCTCAACACTCCTACCCAAGCACTCTTCTCTAGCTGTATGAAATTCATCACAGATTCCTGGACATTTTTTGAGCCTCCAAGCTTTTGCATGTGTTATATTACTCTGCTTAGAATGCCCTTCACCTTCTTCTCTACCTAGGAAGCTCTTCCTTGTGTTTTACAATGAGGCTCAAACATCCCCTATTCAAGGAAGCCTTCTCTGAGCCTCACAGGCAGAATTTATCACTCCTTCTGAGTTTCCATTACACCTATACCCCAATTCTACTATAGCACCTATTTTACCATATTGGATTTATCCTGCAAGTCAGGTGTCAATCTGTCCCCTTCGACCAAGACACCACTTCAAAGAGTAGGATGAGTGAATGAGTACATTCTGGTTGGAGATGGGGAAAGGAGATAGTCTTAGGCTTGCTTTTATCCCAGGCAGATCATGGGAAGCTGGTTTGAAATGGGCCTCTTTACATTTCTGAGAGTGAATAAGATGTAAGCCTGGACCTGCAGGCAGCCATTCTGCCACTATGAGGTAAACACTGCCTGGGAATGGAACCCAAACAAAGAAGGAGTTAGTACCTGGAGTGAGACCAAGTTCCCATGGTGACATTTGAGCCCCTAGATGCAGCTGTGCCTGATGTCAGACACGACTCTTGAATTTTTCAGCTGTGTAAGCCATCCCCTCTGTTTGCCTAAGACATTTTGAACATGGATTTTCCATCTATTGCAAGCAAAAGAATCCTGATATCATTAAAAGATGTTGAAATAAGAATACTCCTTGAGAGAAAACCTTTGAAATCCACAGGTCATGCATCAATATAGAAGTATGAGATCAACGTAAAGAGACAGAATGGCCCTGAAGCTGCAATACTTGACTGCAACCTAATTGAACAGACTTACTGAGGGCATACCTTGTGCCTAGACTCCTAAGTTACTGGACACGGAAAGTGTCCATGAGAAGTTGGGTTGGTCAGACACAGGTGCCTGGACAAAGGAGGGTTGTGGAGCAAGAGTTGGCAGTGGCCATCCAAGCACCATCTGGGTTAACAGGTATCAGAGTTTCCTTAGCAAGATTCCCCATTCAGTGCAGAGGCTCTGAACCTGGGGTCCCAGGGCTGGGCTTCCTGGAACTCAGTGACCCTCCTGAAATTGTATGTGCAGTTGTACATCTTTCAGAGAAGAGTATCCATTGTTTCAATCAGACTCTCAGAGGGGTTGATTATGTCAAGTGGGTTAAGACTTGCCAATGTAGCAAGTGAAGGGGTTTCAGGCATCCTAGTAGAGAAACTCTTCTTGAAACCACCCAAATGCTTTTGTATACTTCAGTCTCATTCTCAGGACACTGCCCTGTGATAATCAGCTTTCCCGTGTGGCTTGCCTCCAGGGAGAGAATGCAATGAGCAACTGATGGGGGCACCTGGCTCCACCTGAGAGCTGTGTTACTAACTGCAAAGTAAGACAGGTGGACATTGGGAAAGGAGGGAATGCATTCTCCTAGGCAGCCCCAGGTGCAAGGGTAACAGAACCTGGGGGTTAATAACTAGTATTTGCTGAGCTTTCGTTCCAGATGCTTTCATATGTTACCTTATTTAATCATAGCAAACCAGGGAGAGGGAAATTATTATCCTCATTTTTATATGAGGACACCAAGATTTATAGAAGTTTAAAAATTTCCTAAGGGTCACACAGCTGCCTGACTTCCAAGACCATGTGTTTTCATGCTGTCAACAATGACCACAAACCACATCCAAGGAACAGTAATCACGTGTTGGTCTTTGTGGTAACTTTGGTGATGGTGCTACTGTCTTGATTCCCCCTTCCACATGTTTCTAGCAGTGGACCCACCTCCACCACTGGCTACGGGTCTGTGAACCCAGGCATGGCCGACTGGGATATGTCCCTGGACAGAGAGGTTGACTGAGGGATGAAAACATGACCCACCTCAGGACCATCAGAGTTATTCCCTGGATTGTATAAATGGGGAAAGCCCTTTGCCTCTTGGGTCTCGGGAAAAAAAAAAAAAAAAAACTGATCTTCAAGAGGACAGAGTAAAGGCAATCAGAAACCAGAAGAGATGAGAGATGTACAGCAGGGCTCCAGCAGTTCTAGGCCTCCAGGTCCAGTTCTAGAAGTTCTCCTTTGCATTCTGTAAACATATCTCCTGAAAGCCTGGACAGATGGAGTCAGTCACTGGAAAGGCAATGACCATAAACTCCGTAGCAACCTTTCACCACATTTATTCTTTGCATCCAAACTCTACGGTCAGTGCTATTCTTTTCATGAAAAGGAGAGAAACAAGGAACAAAGTGGTTAAGCAAATTGCCCAGGGTCACAGAGAGGCGAGTGACAGGGCTCCAACTCAATCTCCATGTCACACTGCTTTCCTTTAACATGATGGAAGTACGTGCCAATATCTGAGTCCTACCAGTGAAGAAGAGGAAGGTCATGCCACAGTTTGGGGAGGGAGCTGGAAGTAGCTGAGATACCTGCAATGAGGAAGGTTTGCCCCAGAAGATGGACTCTTCCTCGCTTACCTAGAGAACCAGTGTATTAGTCAGTAATGTATTCTGCTGTAACAAACTACTCCAAAAACCTCAGGGGCTTACAAAAACAAGGGATACTTCTTACACTCGAGTTCGCAGCTCTGCTCAGCTCTGACCCACATCTTCTCACTCCAGGACCCAGGCTGAAGGAACAGCCTGCATTTGGGATGTGATGACCTGATGGCAGAACACAGGAAGGCAAGAGGCCAAGCCAAACTATGCAAGATCGATGAAGGCTTCTGCTTGGACACTGCCTAGATCATGTCCACTCACATTCCACTGGCCAAAGCAAGTCACGTGGCCAAGCCTGACGATACAGCCCACCCACTGGAATAACTCCAGGAAAAAATACATTCCACTCATTGGCAGCATTCCTGGAAGTCATGTGGCAAAGGGTGTGGATGTATAATGCCCTCACCAGGAGGAAGAAGGTGGTTGCAAAAAATAACGCAATCAGTTACACCAAGAAATGAGCATGTGCTAGAGTAACAGAAGACCTGACAAATCTACCTTTCATCACAGGGAGCCTTCCAGCAGGGCTGATGGGAGGAGACTCAAAGCTCCCAGACTTCTGAGTTGAGCAAAGACAGTCTCAGCTGCAGACAGGCCAGATTTCAGCGGCAGAAACAAAGCGTCTTGAGAGCTAAGCTTTTTTTTTTTTTTTCTTAACATCTTTATTGGAGGATAACTGCTTTACAATGGTGTGTTAGTTTCTGCTTTATAACACAGTGAATCAGTTATACATCTACATAAGTTCCCATATCACTTTTGACATCTGGAACCCAAACAGAGGGCTCACAAAAGGCCAGAACACAATGCAATTTCCCCTTCTGTTTTCTACTGTGTTACTATGCTACTTTCTTAATTGCTCATTTTTATACCCTTGCTGAAATAGAAAACAGCATGGGCAGCAGAGACAACTGTTTTTCAATGTCAAACCTCACGATGTAGAGGAAGGTTTGCATGTCAGATGACACACTGGGGGTGAGTAATTGCAATCCTGTGGGACACATGGTCCTGCCACCGACTGGGATGACTGACAAATAGAAAGGTGGTGATCAGGATAATCTTCTTCCTTGAGTTCTATGTGTACAAACTAGGCTTCACTTCCAAAACCTACGTTCCAGGAATCTTCGACTTAGATGCCATCTAAGGTTGAAGAAAGAGAACGGCCACCTGTTCTGTATAAGTTGGAGATCATGGATTTCTTTCTGGTCCAAGAAGAGAGATTAGGCAATATGGGCTTACAAATGTCTTAGCCAGCAATGGATCAGCCCTGTGGTTTTATAAAAGTTAAATATGAGTTTGAGGGACTTCCCCGGTGGCACAGTGGTGAAGAATCCGCCTGCCAGCGCAGGGGACATGGGTTTGATCCCTGGTCCGGGAAGATCCCACATGCCACCGAGCAACTAAGCCCATGGGCCACAACTACTGAGCCTGCACTCTAGAGTCCGTGAGCCACAACTACTGAAGCCCGAGCGCCCAGAGCCCATGCTCCGCGACAAGAGAAGCCACCGCAATGAGAAGCCCATGCACCGCAATGAAGAGTAGTCCCCACTCGCCGCAACTAGAGAAAGCCCGCGCACAGCAAGGAAGACCTGACGCAGCCAAAAATATATTTTTTAAATTTTTTTAATTAAAAAAAATGAGTTTGAACCAATGTCAGCCCAATTTGATGTAATATGCATGGCAACTTCAACCATGTTCTTCTGAGTTATACAGACCTTTAAACCTTGCCCCTGTTGCTTGACAGCTCTTTGACTGTGGACAACTAATTTAATTTCTCTGTGCCTCAATTTTCTTCTTTAAAAATACGATAATAATAGCATCTACCTCATTGGGATGTGTTTTTAGGATTACACACACACACCTAAAGCTCCTAGCACTGGACCCGACATATATCAAACAAATAACAAACTTTGGTTATAAGTACTAATATAATAGGGACAAAAATAATTGATATATGTGTGTTCATAGCTTTCCCCTTTTTTCTCCTATTGAAGAGAGGCTGGCATTACTTGGTCAACATTTCCTCCTTCTGACCCTTCTCCACACTCTCCTCTACTCTCGGGTCTTATGGGGGGAATCTGGCTCATCAGTGGGAGAAGACCCAGAGAAATCGGGATGAGAATTTGTAATGGAAAAAAGCTAAACAGAACAAAACCAAAATCAAGTAAGCAATTATGAAGAAAGAGAGGGACTTCCCTGGTGGTGCAGTGGTTAAGACTCCACGCTCCCAATGCAGGGGGCCAGGGTTCAATCCCTGGTCAGGGAACTAGATCCCACAAGCATGCCGCAACTAAGAGTTTGCATACCACAACTAAGGAGCCCACGTGCCGCAACTAAGGAGCTGGCAAGCCTCAACTAAGACCTGGTGCAACCAAATAAAAATAAGTAAATAAATAAATACTTTTTTTTAAAAGAAGAAGAAGGGCTTCCCTGGTGGCACAGTGGTTGATAGTCCGCCTGCCGATTCAGGGGACACCGGGTTCATGCCCCGGTCCGGGAAGATCCCACATGCCACGGAGCGGCTGGGCCCGTGAGCCATGGCCACTGAGCCTGCGCGTCCGGAGCCTGTGCTCTGCAACGGGAGAGGTCACGACAGTGAGAGGCCCACGTACCGCAAAAAAAAAAAAAAAAAAAAAAAGAAAGAAGAAAGAGACAGAAAAACAGACAGAGGGAGAGAGGGAGGGACGGAGAGAGAGAGAAGAGAGGGAGAGAGAGAGAGAGAGAAGGGAAGAATTGGTCTTGAACAATCAAGTGTATTTGTTAAAATTTTGAAAAATAAGAAACAGGATGAGAGATTTTGGAGCTATTGTATAGTGTGAGAGAGGTGGTAACTGAGATCCACCAAGGAAAGGGACTGAATTAGTTACCTATTGCTGCATAATTAATTATCCTAAAATTTAGCCACTCAAAACAATAAAGATTTATCATCTCATCATTTCTATGGGTCAGGAATTTGGGAGAGGCTTAGCTGGGCTCTTCTAGCTCAAAGTCTCTAGTGAGGGTCCTGTTAAGATATCAGCCAGGGCTAAAATCCTCTGAAGCCTTGATGGACCAGAAGGCCCTCTTTCGAGATAGCTCACTCATATGGCTGTGGGCAGGAGGCCTCAGTTCCTCGCCTAAAGGGCTCTCCCCAGGGCTGCCTGTGTGTCTTCGCAACATGGCAGCTGGCTTTCCCAGAGTAAGTGATCCGGGAGAGAGAGCAAGGAGAAATCCACAAGGCCTTTTATGACCCAGCCTTGGAAATCACTCACCCGTACTCCCACCATAATCCAATCATCAGAAGTCAGTCACTAAGTCCAGCTCACACTGTTCTGCTGTTCAGTTACTGGCAAGCCACCTTGAAGTAGTGCAGGTTTAGTTTTACGATATTAGTGTGTATCTGCGGGAAGCCCAGCCTCTCCAACTTGGTAGGACTCAACTTCCAAACTCTGCCTCAACTGCAAATCTTGTCACGATACTACTTTGGGTTTGTTAGGGAAGGTACAAATTAGGTCTTACCCTAGGGTACTGTACTCAACTAGGGCGATTCTGCCCCTAGGGGACACTTGGTAATGTCTGGAGACATTTTTGGTTGTCTCAAGGTGGTGGAGCATTCCTGGCATCTAGTGGGTGGAGTCCAGGGAAGCTGCTCAGTATCCTACAATGCCTCGGACGGCTCCCACAACAAAGAACTCTCTGGTCCGAAATGTCAGCAATACCAAGGTTGGGAACCCTGCTCTAAGACAGACTTTTCTCCTAAGGTGTGGCCTTTCTAGCATCTCAGCTGGATGCCAGCATATGCACAAGCCATTAATGATATCTCTCCACTGTAGCAGGACCAAAAATCCAACGATCCCAGCACTGCTCATCCTCTAGGACCTATATTCTTCTCTCAACCCTATGGCTGCCCTTCTCTGTGAGCCTCAGGTGGTCTCGTTTGCACATGTGTCTCTAGGCCACAAACTCAAAGGGGACCCCCAGAGAGGGGGTCCTCCTGTACAGAGAGCCCTCTTCTGTAACATCCTGCCCCATGGATTCTATTTCTTCACTTGCCCTGAACTCTGACCTCCGCCTCCTTCAGTCTGTGGGACAGCTGTGCTCTGCTCAAATTCTAATGCTTTATGCCACAGTCAGAATATTGTCCCCAGACAGGGTGCTGGATGATTACGGGACCCAACTCTTGAGTTTCTCATCTCTCAGGAATCACGTTACTGCTCTCCTTGTCGGCCACTGTCTGACAAAAGTTGCCCCGTGTATTTATAGTTGTTTGTGGGGGGAGGGTTAATCCACACCAGTTACTCCATCCTGGCTAGAAACGCAAGTCCAGGGTGTTTACCTCGGCCTTTCTATTTCTACTTGAGGCCTTGTAGTAACTGATGAATCTGAAGAACTATGGTAACACGCCCACGCTGTAGGTGTTCCCGACCTGCCACCCATTGAAGATGTTTCTAGTTCAGATTCTCATTCAACAGACATGTCCTGAGTCCTTACTATGGGCTAGGTTCTCTTGCAGAGGACAAATCAGTTTATCCTCATAACGACCCTCAGAGGTATGCATCATTAGCCCCATTATTTTATAAAATAAACTTGTGTCGGGAAGTGCAATTTTCTTAAGATTTATGGGAGATAAAACAGATCCAGGGAGAGCACATTACTTCCCCAAGACCATATGGAAACATGTCAGCAACATGAATCAGGTCTATCTGATCCCAAGCCCAAAAGTCCTTCCCTTCCTTTCCAACGTCCACAGCTGTCTTTCTGGGACCTATCTACCACCTCTCAGAGGAGATCAAATGGCCTCAAAACGTGTTTTGAGTTTTTCCCTTCTCACACTCATCTGCTCTCTGATGATTTTATTCATACTTTTCCTTTCTGGCTAACCGGTATGTGATGCTGGGCCTCTTTGTCTAATTTGTCCTGGGACGTATCTGAGGCTGAACACCATCTGTCTCCCAGGGAGCCAGGAACTTACACTGTCAAGAACACGTTGTCCAACATTTACATCACACAACTTCATTTCCTCTGTTAAAATCTAGAAGAAGAGAAAAAAAAACACCAAAACTCTCAAATGTTAACTAAGCAGTTATCAAACTTGGATAAGAGAAAATGTCATGCTTTCTGTGGAGCACAAGTAAGTACTGACCTATTTATTCCTAGTTTTATGAGTCAGGAACCACTTTTTAGGTTGAAAATAAAACCGTGTTATCTGTTTGCACCGTAAAATCACAGCAAAGAGCAACTACATTTAGTGGGTCGAATGTTGGCACCGAAAAAAAAAAGCTATATCTATGCCCTAACTCCCCAAACCTGCAAGTATGACCTTATTTGGGAAATTTGTCTTTGCAGATGCAATTCACCTAAAGATCTTGAGATAAGACCATCCTGAGTATCCAGGTGGCCCTAAATCCAGTGGCAAGTGTCCTTGTAAGAAACAGAAGTGGAGAGACACAGAGACACAAGGAGGAGACTATGTGAAGGTGGAAGTAGGTATTGGAATGACGCCAACAGCCACCAGCGGCTTGAGGAGTCAAGGAACAGAATCCCTCCCAGAGCCTTTGGAGGAAGCGCAACCCTGCCAACATTTTTATTTCAGACTTCTAGACCCCAAAACTGAGAACAAGAGAATAAATTCTATTGTCTTAAGACACCTACTTTGCAGTAATTTGTTACAGCAGACATGGGAAACTAACACACGTTCTCAGAGAAGGATAACCACCCTAGAGGCTCCAAGATCTTTTCCATTAATATTTGCTTTTCCTTCTTGTTCATGGGTTTCCTCAATGGCTAACCCTTGTTACTACTGCTCAAAACTGAGTAAATTCAGAAACAATTGCTATGTGCTTCCACAACCTATGTGGTACAGAGAGAATGCTTTTGGCGGCAAGACAGTGGAAAGCCCAGACCAAAGTAGCTCAAACCTCAAGAACATTTACCGGCTTCCCTTCTGGAAAAGCAAAAGTGGGGCGGGCTTCAGAGCCAGCGTGATACCGTCAACAGATTTAATCATCTCTCCACTCTGCCATATACAGTGTTGCTTACTTTTTAAGGCTGTTCCCCTCACTGTTGGCAAGCAGAGCTACATGCTTCCTCTTTGGGGTCCAGGAATAGAGTCAGAGAGTGGGAGACAGAGACAGAGAGAGGCTTCCTGTAGCTCTCTCCTTAGAAAAGGTGCTTCCCTGAACACTTCAGCAAACCTTGCCAAGTTTAACTGAACACAATTGGACCACGTGCCCTTTTCTGAGCCAACTGCTGGTAAGAGTGATGGGTCCTTAAACTAATGAGTCCATGCGCCCCAAACCTAAGGGTGGGTCAGCTTCCCCGAGGCCCCAGTAGGATGCATGAAGGGAGGGTGGATCCCTAAACAAAATGGAGGTTTTGTCAGGAAGAACAGAGGGGAACACATGATGGGTGGGCACTGAATATAAATGATAATGCAGCAATACCAATGTGCCCACCATCCCACCCACCCTAAAATATAAAATACAGCCATGGCTGAAGATTCCTGCAGTCCCGTGAACAATTACCCTCCCTTCTTCCTCCTTAAAGTTGCCCGCTAATTTAAATTTAGGGCTTATCATTCCCGTGTATTTCATTCTATTTTTATTACATATGCTTGTACGCCTAACCAATATGTTGCATTCTTTTGTGGGTTTTTTTTTTTTTTTTTTTTTTTTTTTTTTTTTTTTGCGGTACGCGGGCCTCTCACTGCTGTAGCCTCTCCCCGTTGCGGAGCACAGGCTCCGCACGCGCAGGCGCAGCGGCCACAGCTCACGGGCCCAGCCGCTCCGCGGCATGTGGGATCTTCCCGGACCGGGGCTCGAACCCGCGTCCCCTGCATCGGCAGGCGGACTCTCGACCTCTGGCCACCAGGGAAGCCCCTTCTGTGTGTTTTTAAACTTAATACAAATGGGATCATACTGTACATGCTATTCTGCAATTTGCTTTTATTGTTCATGATCCGATTAGTGAGACATGTCCACTGGCATATGTGAAGTTTCAGTTCACACATTTTCACAGATGCATTCCAAAGTATGAACGTATCCATTCATTCTCCTGTTCACCATTTAGGATGATGCTTTTTTTTAAACTGCTGCAAAGAAAGCTGCTGTGAACATGCTCATCAGCACATGACTCTGTATATTCCCAGAAGCGTCTCTTCGGGGTATATGAGTGCGATCGGTATCATTGAGTCATAAGGTACGTGCATCTTTAGCTTTCATTGCTCTCGGTGGAGGCTGTACCAAGTTATATCTCCACCAGCTGTACGTGAGCATTCTGCCCCTGCACACTCTTGCCAACGACGTGCCAAGTCCCACCTTGAAATGGGTTGGTCTTGTAAATCACCTTTAAATGGTGTGCCGCTCTTGCTAGTCTCCAGAAACTCCACATAGGCCAAAACTGTGTTTACTTCATTCACTCCCAGACACCAGACGACGACACTCAGCACTTGTTAAGTTTCATGAGGGAGAGTTGGGCCAGATGCTGAGCTTTTTTTTTTTTTTTTTTTTTTTTTTTTTTTTTTTTTGTGCTAGGCGGGCCTCTCACTGTTGTGGCCTCTCCCATCGCGGAGCACAGGCTCCGGACGCGCAGGCCCAGCGGCCATGGCTCACGGGCCCGGCCGCTCCGCGGCACGTGGGATCCTCCCTCACCGCGGCACGAACCCGTGTCCCCCGCATCGGCAGGCGGACTCAACCACTGCGCCACCAGGGAAGCCCCAGATGCTGAGCTTTTTGAGTGCGGGGTCCTGGCCTCATTCTTCTTCTCTGTGTAGATCCTTTGCTGTGCTGTTAACAGTAAGGAGGGAAGGTGGGAGGGTACAGTCTGGTGACTGGGAAAATCTTGCTGTGGGCTGAACCAGCATGCACACGGGATCTGGAGGATGGGGACAGGATGCCTTTACCTGTGCCCTCAGGCTGCCAATAAGTCTTATCAGTCGTGTCCCCCCCACCCCAGTGCTCAGGGTCACTTAGCCCCTCATTACTCCTCCTGGCCAGGGTCCCCCCTCTGCCTCTGGCTCAGGCCCAGCCATTCAGGTCCATCGGGCTTACCCTTTGGTGGAGATGGGGAGCAGGGAGGTGGGTGGGAGCACGTGGATGGGGGATGAAGGAAGAGGAGGAAGGCAACCATCCTGGCAAAGACAAGTGTGCACCACACCCAAGACGTGCATCCAAATTTTTCTGTTCATCCAAATTTTTCTGTTCGTTCCAAATCCGGCTTCCCCTGCCGTGGTTCTCAACCGGGGCAGCGGCGCCCTCTGGAGGCATATGGAAATGTGCGGTGGCATTTTTAGCTGTCTCCCTGCTTGGGAATTTAGTGGGTCAGGGCCAGGGATGCTGAACGGCCTGCAATGAGCAGCACAGACCCGCAGTGAGGAACTATCTGGCCTAAAGTACCCATCGTGCTCTCGTTGAAAACTCCGCAGGCTCTGGGTGGCTGAGGACAAGTGTGTCCCCAACACCTGGCCCAGGGCCTGGCATAGTGGGAGCCCCATAAATACCTGCTAAGTGAAAGAAGGCATGTGTGAACACAGTATTCTATGGCACCAGCCCACAGAACTCCAGGGCTTGCTACGAGTACACTTTTTGAAAAGCAGGGTGTTAACTCATCAGTCAGAAACTGACAGGAATCTGAAGGGAAAATATCCTCCGTCAGGAAGTCAGTGAGATTTTCTTTCGATGTGGAGAAAAGATTTTGTTCTCTATCCCTGGAAGCTATTGAATCCTGTCTCTTCTCCCATTTAGAAATGTGTTGGTTGGTAGAGGGGTGGGCACGGGTGAAGAGATACAGTCACAGAAAAAAAAAAAAGAAGCAGAAATGCTCAGACTTCACAAAGCAGCTAAAACCTTATGCACGGTAATCCACACCCCCGAACGCCACACCAACAACAGTGACCATGAATGAACAGCGCAGGGCAAAATTTGCCAGGTTACTTCCATGCGCTTTTGAGAGAAAGTTAAGGCAATTCCCAAGCCCATCTCATCAGAGAGGAGAGGGCAAGTGACTAAGAGCTGGGCTCAAACCTCAGCTGTGATGCCTAGTAGCTGAGAATTACCAAACTTCTCCAAGCCTTACTATCCTCATCTATGAAATGGGGATAAGGATACTTATCCCATAGGGCAACGTAAGGATTAAATGAGATCATGCAAGTAAAGCACAGTGTCTGGGACTTAAGAAACAGATACTTCTCCGCTTATTTAACCCAAGCACTTAAGCAGACCAACAGAACTCTGTGTTCTTAAGAGACACAAATGAAGTAATTTTATTCCGCCTCTAAGTCATTTCATCTCCTGTTAAACAACACAAGGTTGTGACTCATGTTAAATGATAATTGTGTTTCTCTATCTCTGTGATGATAAATATTTCACTTTTAGGCCTCTTTTGCCAAAAAAAAAAAAGAAGCCAACTTATTCTTCATTCGAACTTTACAAATTCATTGTTCTTCCCCCACCTTTTCCCCACCCCAGGCAATTGCTGGCATTCTGCTGTTCCAAAGAGTATATCTGTGGTTGATTCCAATAACTTTGAACATCGATAATAATGAAAACACTTGGCATCTGTTCTCTGTTGAAATATGAAAGCTTCAGAGCAATATTTACAGAACCCACTTCCCCAACCACTGCTCTCAGATTTGATTAAGTAACAGTAAAACATGACATTCCAAATCAGTTACAAGCTGTTCTCGGGCTGTGTCGGGGCCAATCCTTTATATTTTCAAATTTATGAGTATGCCACTAGAGAAACATCACTTACCCAGCTGATCCAACAAATGCTCTCTCCTTTCACTCCCATGCAATACAGTTTGGTTTCTTGACTCAAATCCCAGTCAAAGCCCCCTTCCACACATTTTGGAGACTACTGGTGATATGGGGGATATTTCAATACTGGAAGTGTATGAATTGGGGCATATTCATGAGTTGATCAATCTTTTGGTAAAGATGCTCTGGCATAAACAAATCAAGGTAGGAGCAGGAAAGGGTATTTTATATCAAACTCAAGTCCCTATTCAGAAAGCTGAGACAATTCTCCCCAGGAGAGCATGTGGGCAGGCGGCAACTTTCACACATCCAGTTACACAGCCACGGTATTTGATTTGAAGCAAACCCACATCATTAAATATTACTGTGTATAGGAGGCTGAATAATGGCCCCCAAAGACATCAGGTCCTAATACCTGGAAACTGTAAATGTTACCTTATATGGCAAAGGGGTCTTTGAGATGTGATTAAAGATCTTGAGAGGGGGAGATTATCCTGGATTATCTGGTGGGCCCTAAATGCCATCACAAATGTCCTTATAAGGAGACAGAGCGAGATCAAACACAGAAGATAAGAACCTGTGGCCACGGAGGTAGAGACTGGAGTGATACAGCCACCAGCCAAGGAATGTCAGCAGCCACCAGAAGCTGATTTTCCCCTGGAGCCTTCGGTGGGAACACAGTCCTGCCGATACCATGATTTGGACACAGTGAAACCGATTTTGGAATTCTGGCCTCCAAAACTAAGAAAATAAACTTCTGTTGTTTTAGGCCACAGTGTCCATGGCATTTTGTTACAGAGGCCATAGCACACTAATACACCATGCAAATCAAGGCCAATTGTAAGAGAGTCAAGAATGAAGCACTGGAAAGAATTTAATCCAATCCCTCTGTTTCTATTTTACAGATCAGGAGACTCAACAGAGAGGAGGCCAAGTACCATGACAAAAACCACACATAGTGGGAGGCAGAGCTAAAACCAGGTCTTCGGAGTCTCACAGCTCTTTCTTACAAAGGGAGGTCAAGCCTTCAGCCTGCACGGGTACCCTTCTAATTTTCTCAGAATGTTTCCAGCGCTGTACAATACTGTCCAATATGGTAGCCACTGGCCACATGTGGCTGTTTAAATTTAAATTAATTAAAAGTAAATGAAATTTAAAATTCAGTCCATCAATCACACAAGCCACATTTCAAGAGTCCGACACTCACATGTGGCTACAGGCTACTGAGTTGCACAGCACAGATATTACATAAATATTTCCATTATTATAGGAAATTCTACCGGACAATGCTGGGCCGGACACATGGAGACTACTCACTGAACTTTTAAGCACCATGTCTGTTGGTTCATGCTATGTTCCCAACACCTTGTACACTGGCCGGCACGCCCTGGGGATCCCATAAGGATTCGTATGAAGGTGCAGAGTGACCCTAGGGGCTGTGACTCATACCTTCTCCTTGCTGAGTAGGGCTTTCCTGCATGCTCTGAGGGACACTGCCATATGGGCCAAGGACCACATCCTGGGACACTCCCTTGTCTGGGCCCAGCAGCAGCACAGGGAGGCCGAGGATAAGGCAATGACGGCTAGACACTCCTTCAGAGCATCCCTAGACCCAGCTCGTGCTCCAGGAGAGTCTACAGAGCATTCAGGGGCCACTCCCTGCTTGTTCTGATGCCTGCTGGGATGCCAAGAGAAGTATGACACACTCTCTCTAGAAAATATCAACGAATATTTGCATGGCCCTGCATAGTTCAAAAGCAATGCCAGAGTCTCCTTTGATACACCCAACAACTGGTGAAGCAGAGAACTCCATTTTATAACTGAGAAAATTGGGGTTCTATGGCATAAGGAGAGATAACTTGCCAAAGATATGCAAGGAAGCCAAGATTCCAGTGAAAACTTCTGACTCTGTAACTTGCCTTTCACACCACCACCTCCTTCTTCCTTCTTCCCTGAACACACAGAGGTATGTCCCAGTGTCCCAGTCCTTCTTGAGGACACAGGTGGGGTCTTGCTAACCGCTGTAGCCCGGGTGATATCTAGCAGTGCTCTCCTCAGTTAATCAAATGGTCCTTAAGCCTGGTTTTCACATCTCACTCTCTTCCCCTGGGGAAAGCTGAGAAGACAAATCAAGTCCAAAGGGAAATGAGACAAATATATGGAATTGCACTTCTGAGTGGTCAACTCCAAAAACAGAGGCACAAATTCACTTCAGAGGAGTGAATTCCTTACACTGACACAGGAAGTTATGTATCACAATTGAGATGGGGTTATAAAGACAGACAAGAGGCATCTGTCTCCATAAGGCCTTGTGCTTGAGTTTCTAGTTTTCTAACACATACATACAAGCTAGGATTCTATGGATACTCACAGTATTCCAGGATCACCACATGTGAAATGTGATCGTTTGATCCTCACCACAATTCTATGAGGTAGGTACTATAACAGTCTCATTTCACAGTTGAAGAAACCGAGGTTCAGAGAATTTAAATTTGCACTCCATCACCGCAGCTCAGAGGCGACAAGAGCTGGGATGTGAATATAGGTCTGTCTGATTCCAGACTCCTGATCATGGCAGTGTTCTGACTCTCAACAAAGTCTGAAATAGACATTCTGGATTTATGGGAACTTGTCATGGAAAATAAGGCCCTGGGGGAAAAAAATGCCTTCAAAATAGTTACGAGTAGGTTTTTGTGTGGGCACATATATATCATATTTTGAACACATTTCTATTCCACTCCTAGCATTTCCACAGTCAACATCTGTCTTTTTTGAAAGGCTGCCCTTTGTCTTCAGCAGAAAAACCCAGAACCCTTCAGAGTCAAAAAATTCAAAATAAATCTTCAGTATTTAGGAAAAAAAGAACCAACAGTACTGATTCCTTTCCTCAGAAAAATATGTATTTATGACAAATCATATTTCTAGATGAAATTGCTTCTTGACTAAGCATTTAGGGCTCTTAAAATTTTTTTTTATTATGGAATTTTTCAAACATTCATTAAAGAAGAGAGAAAAGTATAATACACCCTTATGAATCTACCATTCAATTTCAACAGTTATACACTCATGGCCAGTCTTGTTTCATCTAATAACCCCACACTCACTTTGTTTGCTGGTATTTTAAAGTAAATCCCAAACATCTTATCACTCCCCCTGTGAATAATTCCATAATGCATATTTAACTGATAAAGACACCTTTTTAAACGTAATCACAATGTCACTATCACACTTAACAAAATTACAGTAATCTCTTAACATCATCTGAAACCCAATCATACTCAGTTTTCTCCAACTGTCCCCCAAAATGCCTTTTTTTAATTGGCTTTTTCCAATCAGAATCCAAACATGATTCATACATTTGGTTCTTATGTTTCTTAAGTCTCTTAATCTTACACCACTCACAAAAATGCACTCAAAATGGATTAAAACCTTAAACATAAGACTTGAAACTGCAAAGCTCCTAGGGAAAAAAAAAATGAGAAAAAACCTCCTTGGCACTGGTCTTGGCAACAATTTTTTGCTTATGGCACCAAAAGCATAAGCAGCAAAAGCAAAAATAAACAAGTGGGACTACATCGAACTACAAATCTCTGCACAGCAAAAGAAACAATCAACAAAATGAAAAGGCAATCAGAATGGAAAAAAAATTTGCAAACCATATATCTGATAAGAAGTTAATATCCACAATACATAAGAAACTCCTACAACTCAAGAGCTAAAAAAAACAACCAACTTAAAAATGGGCAAAGGAAATGAATAGACATTTTTCCAAAGAAGACATATGGATGGCCAACAAGTACCTGAAAAGATGCTCAACATCAGTAATCATCAGAGAAATGCAAATCAAAAAAACCACAGTAAGATATCACCTCATATCTGTAAGAATGGCATCAAAAAGACAGCAGATAATAAGTGTTGGTGAGGATGTGGAGAAAAGGGAGCCCTTGTGCACTGTTGGGATATTGGCAAATATGAATCCTCCACATACAGGGCAAACACTCCAGTGAAAAATATCCAGGTCTAAAGCTCTCTATACAGAACGTTCCACTTCCTCAGTCCTCTACCCTGCAGTGTTGAGTACAAACCAAATACCCTGAGAATTTCATAATGGCTTTGCTCCAGAGTTAAGTAAGATTTTGCTGTCATATTCAATATGACAATCTCTCACATTAATACTTCCTCAATATAATATATCACCAATAGGAATGTTCTCAAAAACCTCAATACAAAAGCCATTTCAGGAAAGTGCTTAAAAATGCTTAAAAATTAACTGCAGAAAAAGGACAAAGCCAGAGAAGTAGTGACAAGAGTGGAGGAAAGGGACTTCCCTGGTGGTGCAGTGGTTAAGAATCCACCTGCCAATGCAGGGGACACAGGTTCGAGCCCTGGTCCGGGAAGATCCCACATGCCGCGAAGCAACTAAGCCCGTGTGCCACAACTACTGAGCCTGTGCTCTAGAGCCCGCGAGCCAGAACTACAGAGCTCGCATGCCACAACTACTGAACCCCACACGCCTAGAGCCCGTGCTCTGTAACAAAGAGAAGCCACCGCAATGAGAAGCCCACGCACCGCAACAAAGAGTAGCCCCTGCTCGCCGCAACCAGAGGAAGCCTGTGCTTAGCAATGAAGACCCAACGCAGCCAAAAATTAAAATATAATTTTTAAAAAAAAAAAGAGTGGAGGAAGGTTTTTAACTTCAAAGAAGTAGTCATTTTAAGGAAGTAGTTAGATCAGGAATAGTCTAAGTCAAATTTTCATGTGCATACAAATCACCTGGGCATTTTATTAAAATGCAGATTCTCAAGAATTTCCTGGTGATCCAGTGGTTAGGAATCCACGCTTCCCTGCAGGGGACACGGGTTAGATCCCTGGTCAGGGAACAAAGATCACATTGCTCAGCGTGGCAAAAAAAAAAAGATTCTCAGTCGGTAGGTCTCGAATGGGGTCTAAGACTCTGCATTTCTAACAAACCTCCCAGGTGATGCTGAAACTGCTGATCCATGGACCAGTTAAGTAGCAAGAGTCCAAACATCGATGAAGACACCTGGAAAAGAACGCTCGCTCCCTAACAACTCCTCTCTTTGCCATGCCCTTCTCATCTCCCCTTTCCTTCCAACCCCTTTCACTCTCCACTCACCCTCTAGGAATGAGAAATTACTCCTTTAACTGTTTCAAATACAACCATTCCTGGTGAGCAAGTTAAATTTTATGCATGGGACATCTGTTTCTGGTAATATGGATGATTAGATCATCTGAACACCTTCCTACTAAAAAGCTATTTTAAAATACTAGAGCACATATTTCAAATGAGTTTTTTAAGGTACAGTTGAGCTCACAATAAAGTAAAGAAAATCCTTGAGGGTTGAAAGCACTGTTAAACCAGAAAGGTACGAGCATCAGGAGATGCTGTGCATCCTGGACCAGTTCCAGTAACCTAGAAATAGGTTTTCATTCACACACTGAAAAAAGATGGAAGACACTGGGTCTGTATGAGGAGTGGTGTAGCAAGTAAGAATATCACATAGTGCCAGGACCACCAAAGGGTACCCCCTCTAAGAAAAGGAAACCAGAAAACATCCACTCACCAGCATAGGGAGACAAGAGTAAAGCCAAGACTCATCTTGGGCTCTGAGCAGAAAAAAAATTTTCACCTAGAAGTCATAACCTTGAGCCTTCCCTCACCAAAATGTGAGCAATTTTCATTACTCAAGTGATCTAGGAATTCCCAACCAGCAAAATTAGCATAGAAGGTGGCTCTGAGTCAGTAATACCTCTGTGGTGCCTAGTAGAGGCAAATACAGTAGAGATACACCCTCAAGTTACACTGTACGAAGTCCAATTAAATAAACCCTGCTAAAGATATGCTAACAATAAACTAATTAAAAAAAACACAAGGAAACAATCAACCATGAGGAAGAGACAGCAAACAAACAGAAGCATTAGATATCAAAAACTTCAAATAATAGAACTATTGAATAAAAACTATTAAAAAGGAAACTATCTTTAAAAAAATAAAGAACTGAAAACATATGAAATATCTTTGTGAAAAAAGAATGGGTAAATTTTGAAAATGTACCAAATAGAACTTCTAGAAAGGGGAAATCAGTCATTGAAATAAAAAACTTGATGGGTTGTTTCAATAAGTGAAGGAGGGCTTCCCTGGTGGCTCAGTGGTTAAGAATCCTCCTGCCAATGCAGGGGACATGGATTCAAGCCCTGGTCCAGGAAGATCCCACATGCTGCAAAGCAACTAAGCCCATGCGCCACATCTACTGAGCCTGCACTCTAGAGTCTGCAAGCCACAACTACTGAAGCCCACGAGCCACAACTAGTGAAGCCCGTGCACCTAGAGCCCGTGCTCCACAACAAGAGAAGCCACTGCAATGAGAAGCCCGCACACTGCGAGGAAGAGTAGCCCCCGCTCGCCGCAACTAGAGAAAGCCTGCATGCAGCAACGAAGACCCAATGCAGCCAAAAATAATAAATAAATTAAATAAATAAATTTAATAGATAAATAAGCAAAGGAGACAAAGCAGAAGAGCTAACTAATAAACTGGAAAATAGATTTGAGAAAATTACCAAAAAGGCAGCACAGTGGTAAAGTGATCGAAAATTTGAAAAAGTTCAAGAGAAATAGAAAAGGAAATAAAAAGGCCCTATAGATAGATAGATAGACACATAGATATACAGATAGATAGATATAGATATGTAATAGGGGATTTAGAAGTAGAAAATAATGAGAATGGAGGAAACAAAGAAATGGCAGCTGAGAATTTTCAAATAAAAGCAAGAATCCTCATATTCAGGAATCAGAAAAAATCTCAAGCAAGATTTTAAAAATCCACATCAAGACAAATCATAATGCAATTGCAGAGCACTGAAGACAAAGGGATCTTAAAACTAAAGAAGGACTTCCCTGGTGGCACAGTGGATAAGAATCCACCTTCCAATGCAGGGGATACGGGTTGGATTCCTGGTCCAGGAAGATCCCACATGCCGTGGAGAAACTAAGCCCGTGCACCACAACTACTGAGCCTTCACTCTAGAGCCCGTGAGCCACAACTACTGAAGCCCGCCTGCCTAGAGTCCGTGCTCCACAACAAGAGAAGCCACCACAATGAGAAGCCCCCACACTGCAACAAAAAGTAGCCCCCACTCGCCACAAATAGAAAAAGCCCACACAGAGTAATGAATACCCAACGCAGCCCCCCCCCCAAAAAAAATAATAATGATGATGCCTTGGGGGAGAAAAAAAAGAAAAACTAAAGAAAAAAGAAGAGTTGCTTCAAAGAAGCAACAATTAGACTGACTGCTCAACAATAAGCCAGAAGACAGTAAGAAAATTTCTTCAAAATGATGAAAGAAAATGATAATCTAGAACTCTATACCCAGCCAAAAGATAATACAAGGCGAGGACAAACTTAAGCCATTCTCAGACAAACCCCGAAAAAGTTTACAACTAGTAGACCTTGACTAAAAGAACTTCTAAGGTTTGTTTTTCAGGGACAAAGTAATTAAAACTAGAAGGAGTGGGATACAGGATGGAAGGATGAGCAACCTATGGCAAACCTGAACATATACTGAAGTTGAAAAACAAAACAATCACTACTCTAAGGGATAAAAAATAGAGACGTCTCCAAACAGAAAAACAATAAGGTGTAAACAGGAGTTTAAATTAAGTACACTCTACTCAGGAGATACTGATTAACTCTAGCCTTTGTGAATCAAGTGTGCGTGATGGGAAATTCTGGAAAGATGGTTGTGGCTGTGGAAGCAAATTTTTGGATCTCTCCAAATTCCCCCCGCCACACACACACACACACACGAACCAGATAAGTAAACCAAGACAAAGGCCATGGACAACACTTATAACAAAACTAGCTAAAAAAGGCAACCTGCAGAGCACAAATGAGGACAAATCCTCAGGAACCACAAGCTCTGTGATGCATGAGCACCTACTATGTGCAAAGAGGCACACAGGAGCAACTGGGCATTTGAAGCATGCAACACAGTCAACAGATCTTCACGGCGAAGCCTGGCAAGCCAATCTGAGACCGGGGCTTCCCTGGTGGTGCCGTGGTTGAGAACCCGCCTGCCAGTGCAGGGGACACGGGTTCGAGCCCTGGTCCAGGAAGATCCCACAGGCCGCGGAGCAACTAAGGTGGAGTTCTGCCTACTTCAATAGCGGGTGAGTTAAAAGGGGTCCATGGATGGTGCGAAAAGGGCTGGAGCAGTTTAGCCCTTGTGAACTCTCAAAACCCACCCTCCAGGGTTCCCTTCCATGACAAGATCCCACCCTGGGGAGGAGACGCAGGAAGCAGAATAAAGGCTGAGCAGGACACGACAACAGAGGTAAGGAAAAGTGAATGCCCAGAAAAAAATGGAAGAGTAAAAGCCAAGGAATCTCAGAAAGCATAGTATTTGTTTAATACTATGCAAAACCAATAAGACTTCACACTGTCAGAAAAGTCATCCAAATCAAGACTCCTTCTACAACTTCAGAAACTATAAGGGTGCAAACTGTTATCATCATGCAAAAACCCAGGGAATATTGTTCCCATGAGACTTTCCTGAGGAATCTGCTGGAGAACAAGCTTCAGACAACCAAAATGACTAGAGACATATTAATATAAGACTAGCAGTGAGCATTAAATATATATTTATAATATATATAATAAAGTACATTAAAAAGGAAAGAGTGTAGTATGTAATGGCAGAAAAGTAATATAGTTTATGGATACTTAACCTACAAATGAGAAGTATAAAATCATACATGGGAATGAAACATAGCAAAGTCAAAATAGTAGTTACCTCTGATAGAGAAAGGGAATGGGATCGAGGTGAGACAGATACCCAGGCAGCTTCACCCACATTTGTAATGTACTATTTCTTAAAAAAAAAAAAAAGAAAGAAAACTGAAAAAAAATCACAACCCTGAAACATATATGGCAAAATATTAAAATTAATAAAGCTAGATGGTGGGTACCTGGGTGTTCACTCACTTCACAAAAAGAATGGCAACGTTGACGCAGGGGATGTGGCACTCTCCTCTGGCTCTTGTGTCAGAGGGGGTCCACACGGAGCCAACTTCTTTTACGAGTGAGAGCAGCTCAGCCATATCGCTCTCACTCCCCATCTCTCTACCATCAGTCTCGTTTTCAGCCTCCTGTCTGCCCATGTGACCAGCCGCCAGTGAGATCAGACTTGAGCGTAGAGGACGGAAACTACCAGCCTCCAGCCTAGGCCACGTGCTCCATCTCTAATACCACAGAGGAGGCAGGAGACTGGTAATAATAAAGCTTTCCTCTGCTTTCCCTTTCACTCACCACCATGGACACGTCTCTTTCAGTGACCTCACTGGGGGAAGCAGGCATGCCTGTGGATGAAGGCAGGATTTGGCCTATCTGAACCCCTGGACCTCATTTAAAGGACACCAATTTCCATCTCAGGGCAGGGTGGAAAAGGCAGCTCGCTTGGGACTTGGGGACTTGTTCTTTTGCTAAGACTGAATAATCTCGGGTATGTCCACCTGGCAGTCCAATGACATCACTGGGGTTCGCCCAAACTCTTTCTCAGGAAACGAACTCTGTGCTTTGAGCTAAAAACCCCATGGAGAGTAACCTGATTTTAAACTCCATTTATGAAGGGTCAGAAGAAGCTCAACGTTCTCTCCTCACTCTTAAGTAGAACTGTGTAGTGCTCCTTGCAATAAAGCATTAATAAATTTGTTGTGACCAGAACATCGGGGCTGACAGTGTTCTGCAAAATTAGATTTCTCTGGAAAACACTGGCCTGAGCTCTTCAAGAGATGGTCCTTTATGACCCACAGGCACTGGACACTAAGTAAACCTATCACTTCGCTCTGCAGCCCACAGAAACCCAACAATGTCTTCCAGTGCCCTTGAAAGGAAAGCCAGCTCTGTACCAGGACTTAGGTGGTCTTTCATAACACAAGCCCTCACCTGGACTATGTCCAGCTTGTTCATCACTGTATCACCAGCACCTAGCACAGTGCCAGGTGCTTGAAAAAGGCAAGAGAACATAGGACCTCTGACCCTCCCTACCCCTCTCTCCCTCCAGCAAGTGGCAACTGAAAAACAAATTTAAGAGCCAGAAATCCCTAGGAGGAAAGTGCTCTTTCTCTAGCAGCCTGTTCCCCCCTTCTGCCACATACCAAGCATTTCACCGTGACCCGCCCCACCCCTCTGCCATGGCCCTGCCCAAATGGGACCACCCCAAGTGATCTGGTACATTCTACCAAGGTGCAGGGGAAGTGTTTCTATTACTCCAGTTTGAATGCACTTATAAAGAATAACAATATTGAGTGAGCCCTACTTTGTACCAGCTAATTTGCTAAGACCTTTACATACATTATCTCAACTAATCCCCACAGTAACCCTATGTGATAATATTATTCCTCATTTACAGATTTGGAACGTGAAGCTTAAATATTTTTAAGTAACTACACTTGGGTTGAATTAGTTTAACCATAACCATTCTTCACCCAGCCACCAGACAGATCTTTGTAAGATCCCAATTCCTTGCTGTGGCTCCCCAGGCCCTGCCCACCTTCTTCTTCTTATCCTGTCCCCTCTCTCCCTCACCCGCTGTGCACCAGCTCCACAGCCTTTTCTCCTTCCTAGAAGGGGCTAGAAAAGTGGAAAGGGCTGATATCCAAGGCCTTGAGTGTGCACGTTATTGTACAGGGATTAATAGCAGCTGGAATATTCAGAGTAGGACATGAAAAGCAGAGTGTAGGGTTTCCCTGGCAGTACAGTAAGTCTCCTCCATACCAACCTTCGAGTTGCGAACTTTCAAAGAGGCGAACGTGCATTTGCATGTCCAATCACGTAAGTTAGTTCACGTCTGGCGTACATTATCACATGTGTGCGTCCTCTACAAGTGGTTGTGCTTTTGTGTACTTTCCTGTACAGTACTGTATAGAGTACAGTAGTACAGTATCTTTATTTCTTGCCTGTTCACTAGATGCCAGCCCCTGGATGCCAGCTGTTGTACTGTACTACTGTACTTTTTGAGATACTGTACTGTAAGACTAAAAATGTTCTGTTTATTTTTAATGTTTGTTTTTTATGTATTATTTGTGAAAAGTATTATAAACCTATTACAGTACAGTACCATATAGCCGATTGTGTTCTTTGGGTACCTAGGCTAACTCTGCTAGGCTTAACAAATTGGACTTACTAACATGCTCTTGGAACGGAACTCGTTCGTACGTAGGAGACTTACTGTACTGGGAGGGTTGGTTGTCTAGAGGAGGCCAGACCAGAGCAGGGAAAGGAGTTCTGAGCGGTACTTTGTAACCCTCAATTTAGCCTCCATCCTCCAGGGATACGATACAGTCCTGTTAGTAAAGGTGGCGTCTTACAGCAGTCAGAAAGAGATGTGAACGTAGGAAGCTAAGATGGGACGGAACTTTAAAGGGAAAATGACACAAAACAACAAAAACATCCGGGCCAAATTTCCCTGACAGTCATAGCTTTTTTTATTGCAAAACAAAATTATCTCCTACTGATTACTCAGTGCTTAGTAGGCCTGAGGTAAACAACACAGTAAACTAGTCCGACAACCTCATTTTAAAAATAAGAGTTGAAATCCATACTAAACAACCCGTGAGAAGTCACACAGCCAGGTGACAACCCAGATACAGCCTGTGCCCATTTCTGAAGGTCCCCAAAGTCCTTGAGATGGCTACCAAGGTAATGTGATTACGAAGAGGAAGGTTGAGGACAGGAGGCATCTGAGCTCCTGAACTCTGCTGCTGGGGCCCTCAGGGCAGAGGCAGGTCTCATTTCCTTCCTAAACCCCATGGCATATGGTTATTCACTCCTCTACAAAATGACACGCCCTGGACACTCCCTGGACTCCAGGAGTCCTGGACCGCAGCTGCCCTGTCACAAAAGTCACATCACAACACTCTTGCTTTAGCATTCACCTCAGTTACAGGAACTTTCAACTGACCAAACGCTGGAGGTGAGAAAGGTGACAATCAGGGGCCAATCAAATGACTTGCAGTCTCTTCTGTGCAGCAGTGGAGTGCCCTACGGGGCGGGTGTCAGCTGATACCAGCTCAGGAGAGACCCCTGTGTGCACGTCTTCCCAACACCAACTGCAGTGAGGTCAGCTTGGTACCTTAAAATCTGCCATGGCAGGAGTATTTACAATATGGGAAATGGAAAATGCTGCAAAGGAGTTGTTCGGTTCTGTTTTTTGTTTTTTTTCTGAGAACCAGTTGTTAAACATTTACCAGCTTATCATTGGTAACTGGTGACCATGTTAGCGTGTCTGAGCTTTTTGTGCTCAGAAAACAGAAACAGAACCTCCTAATTCTTTGTAGAAGAAACAGCACTGCATCCTGCACAAATAGGTATTTATTGCTCTCTGAAAGGAATACTTAACATTTCCTACAGTGCTTCAACTTTTCAGAGTTTCTAATTTGTCTTCTGGAAAAAAACATATCACTGTCAGCATGAACCCTGAATCTCACCCATTTCTGCATCCTCAAAGACTTGACTCCATAAAAGTATCCCTCTCTCTTTTCTGGCATTCTTTCAACACATACCCATACCCAAGTGTCACTCACCACTTCTTTTGATTTTCTAAGAAGACTGTCTCGGATTTCCCTGGTGGCTCAGTGGTTAAGAATCCGCCTGCCAATGCAGGGGACATGGGTTTGAGCCCTGGTCCAGGAAGATCCCATGTGCCGTGGAGCAACTAAGCCTGTGCACCACAACTACTGAGCCCACGTGTCACAACTACTGAGCCCGCGTACCACAACTACTGAAGCCCGTGTGTCTAGAGCCCTGCTCTGCAACAAGAGAAGCCACTGCAATGAGAAGCCCGCGCACCGCAACTAAGAGTAGCCCCCGCTCACCGCAACTAGAGAAAACCCACGCGCAGCAACGAAGACCCGACACAGCCTAAAATTAATTAATTAATTAATTAATTTTAAAAAAAAAAAAAAAAAAAAAAGACTGTCTCTTAACTCTCCACTGCACTTCCCTTCAGAGCCAAGCCTTTTCAAAGGTGCTTGAATCCTCCAGCTCCACCCGGGCTTCCACCCACTTCTCCACACCCCACACCACACCATTCTAAGGTCACACATGACAGAGGAACCAAATCAACGGGTACCTCAGCCCTTACTTTGATCCAGTGAAACTCCCTCCTCCTCCGTAACTACCTGGCAATCTGAGGCACCTTTCCCTGTGGTTTGCCTTCTACCTCTATGCCTGCTCCTCTTCTGTACACAGGGCTCCTTCTCCTGTCCTGAAATATCCATGTAAATGCATAAGACCCACCCAACTGTCAACTACAGATTCCTCTGGGGAGTCAAGTATTATAGGGGTATAAAGGGTATCAAATTTTTACTCAGTAAGACATAAACTGTTTGAATGTTCCATAAAAAATGAACTTCTACCATTTTTTTTTTAGTTAAGTGACCCCAAAGTTTCATTCTGGTCTATAAAACACCACTCACAGTCCACTGTCAACATGGGCCCATGGGGCATTAGCTGCCATCTGCATGCTGCCCTCCCTCAAATCTGCTCTAGTCCCAGTGACTCTAAGAAGCTCCAGGTTTGAACACTCAAAAAGTCTAAAAGCCATCTCCATCCAGATCTTCCCCACACACTGCAAACTCAACACTTCACCACACCTCTGCTGTGCTCCCTCCAGCTCAGGGCAGGGACCATCAGCATGAAAACACAAATCAAAAGCCTGAGACCTCCTGGACTCTTCTTAAACCCTCCACCTAGTCAGTCAGGCTGACTCTAGGTCCAAATTCCCCTCAAATCCAGTCCCTCTTCTTGATCCCCAAGCCACTTCTTTAACTCAGGCCCTAATTTCTCATTTATGTTGGGGCAAAAACCAAATTGGTGTCCCTGGGTGTAATCTCCCATCTCTTCCAATTTACCCCCTAAACCAGAACCAGAAAAATATTAAAATACAAATTGAAACACATCATCCTCCCAACTCAGGCCCCTCCACAAATCCCTAGTCACCATTTCTAATTCCCCAGCTGGTTTTCATAGCACTGAAGATAAAATTGCAACAGACTTCAAAGCTGTTTGGGATCTTCTTCCACCAGTAGTTCTCATATTCCAGTCAGGCGAAACAACCTTAAGTTCCTGAGAAAGTTCCATTTTCACTCCGTTTGCCAAAGGTCACCTTTGCTAAGGAGCCTTCTTGGAAGGGCTCCTTCCTCCTGAAGGCTGGGCATGGATGCCCTATGTTTTCCATAACACCTACCTAATCACGGTACTTACTACACTACTGTAATAGTCAACTTGTCAGTTTACTACAAGCTTCTGCAGACAAAACGTCTCACTTCTGCACCTGTACTGCCTGACACTTGGGGAAGGGGGTGGTGGGGAGGGCTGACTGAATAAATATTCATAAATCTCAGTCTTGAAAGGGACCTCAGAATTAAATCTGCTTCTTCCTCCATGCCTTTATCGAATGTCTGCTACCCTGGGTAACCCCCTTGCTAAATGAATGTCCAGCCTCTTGAACACCTCCTGTGATGGGGAAATCACTACCAATCACTGATGCCCAGCAAGGCCTCCTGCTGCACAAGAAGGCAGAGTTCACTACAAAGAGCTCACGGCTCACAGTCTGCTGACACCTTATCCAACAGGAAGTTCAAGGCCCTGCTGTGGCCATGGCTGGAAGCTGGCTTCCACACTGTCACAGGTCTCAGAAACACCCAGCAAAAGGAACACTGGCAGGACGGCTGCTAGAAATGAGTCTGGGAAGAATGGCCCTGTGCCCAGCAAAGAGGAGGCTCGCGGGCCTAAGGCTGATGCCCAGGAGACAACTGGCACCCAGGGTGGGCACCTTCAACCAAACGGAGAAGCTAAGTCTGCTCAGACTTAAATCCTAGCCAGACACCATTTTATCAATGCTAAATATTTAACATTTTGAAAAAGAGCTCTTTAAAAACAATAAAGTTGGAAGATTTTCACAGAGTTAACACAGCTGGGATTTCCCCAAACTCTGTCTGCCCTAATTGTGTCTTCAACGTTTAGGCTCCAGAACTGCCACACTGCAAAAAGAGAAGTCTAACGGCACCATTTTGCCCTAATTCCAAGAGAGTCTAAGAGAACAGAGAAAATATGATTAGAATCAATGATTTTATTGAGGGAGATAAGTTACTCAAATGTCAACGGGCCGTAGGCAAAGGGAACAAACGCGTTAGAAGTCTCAGGTGCGCTGGAAGAGGAGAGAGAGTACTAACAGCTCTGCCCAACCAACATTCCGGATCCAGGGCTTCCATACTTCTCCAAGGCTCGATTTCTCATGGGTCACTTTCCATTCAAAGGATTCTGAAGACTAAATGCAATGGATTCCTTCAGCTACCACCCAAGAGTCTTTGGGTCTTCTCTCAGCCAAGGCATCCAATGAAAATACGATCTATTTTTCAGATTCCTCTGGAGGATTAAAAAGTCTCTTTCGCATTGCATTGCCACGCTCCCTGCTCTTGTTCCTCTTTTCCATGTACTAGAAAATAAAAGGAAGGGGGGGGGAGAAAAGAGACAATAGATTATGTCATCATTTACATACGTTAAATATGTAGATATACTTGCAAAATAAAAATAACATTTTTACTGACAAAATTTCTACATGGCTCTTATTTCACTGAACCTGAGATTGGAAACAGTGACCTTAGAGGCCATCTAGTAAAATTTCATTCAATACAGTATAGCACCTAACTCCTAATAGGTGCAGAAATATTTGCTGAGTTAATTTCCTCCCAAAATGTGAACTCAATAAATATTTAGGATGGATGAGTCCTGTCCCTGCTCTCCAGAAGCTCACAATCTAGCGTGTCATCTAACCTCTACTTGAACACTTCTAATCAGGAGGCTCCCTACTTGTTCCAGAGCTTCTCGTGTTGAACCAATAAGTGTTTCCCTATAAATTCTCCTACTTCCTTCTATTTCTCCTTGCCTGCTACAATCTTCCAAATATCTGATTACAGGTAACCCACTCACTATCTCTTACAGGCTGAACGCTGCTGGTTTCTACAGCTGTTCCACAGAACATAGCTTCTGCCTTCTAAAGGTTTATCTGTAAAGTGCCTTTTATACAACACTTTAATATGAATAACCCCTTATAAAAAAATACCACACCAGAATTAAATACTCTAGTGCTCTAAACAAAGTCCGGCAGATATGGACTACAGTGGGCCTACTAGTTCTTATGACCTAGACGTACCATATTTCTATAAATATTGCCAAAAGAGTAACTGGCTGTTAGTAACCATATTATACTAATGGTTCCTATGGAAACTTACAGTCAGCTGAAGTTCCTAGGATTTTTTCATCATGAATAGTCATCAAACCCAATTCTCCCCAAATCCTATGTTTCTGTAATCAGTTGGATCTAAATGTAGTTTTCACCTTGGAGGATTTTAGCCTAGTATTTGGATCTGGCCAGCAGGTTATAACTAACAGGAAACCCAGAGCCTGACGCTGAGAAAAAGTACTTGTTTAAAGCAGAGAAACTTGAATATAAGTGGTTTCATATCTGTACATTTACATGCTTATAATATATACACCAAAAAAGACATATTTTAAAGGTGCAAGAGGGGTCCTTAGGCAGAGTGGAAAAAAAGGAAAAGCAAATTCAAGTTGAAAAAAACTGAGTATATGTGAATAATTGGACATCAAAATCTTTCAGCTGTCAGAGATATGGAAAGAAGCCACAGAAACAAAAGATTAGTGACAGAGCACTAACCAGTGGCTGCCCTCCCCTGAGTCCTGAGATTAACACCTTGGAGTTACTTCATCTTCTGGGCCAGTAAGCTCAAATGTAAGGAGTTGGGCTAGATAATCTTTAAGAAGTTTTCTAGGTCTAAAGTTTTGACTGAAGAGTTCTAACATATCTTCTGGAATAGTAGCAGTTTTCATACTTTTTTTTTCCTCATCAAAGGACCATTTCAAATAACAGATGAAACACCAGGTCCCTTTAACCAAAACATTCCTTTTAACCGTCATACATTAATTTTCTTCATAAGACTGTTGGGGGGAGAGGGGAAGGGCGTTTCATTGCTTTAAAAGGTTAAAAAAAAAAGCTGTAGAACATGGAGGGATACCTGCTCTGAGAAAAATATTTGATATCCCTCTTTAATCATATGAAGCCTCCAACAATCAGGTTCAAAGGAGGGTCTTATGCGTAAGTCTTCAGAAGACAATACTCTGTAGCAGGCCAATAGAGTAAGTCATAAAGCAAATTAAAACAGAGTCTATATTAAAATACATATAACGGTATCTCCAAAGGGAGTCAACATGGCCCCTGAATAAAAGAAGAAAAAAAAAGGATAACTATGATGTTATTCACAAAACGCCACCAAACAACGCAGATAGCATGGAAGGTCAATTAGCCAAAAACCAAACCAAACAAAACAAGTAAGAGAGACAAAAGAGGATGCTGCAAAAGTAGTATTAGCGATTATTTCAATAAAAAGAACAAAAGCAGCAACACAGCAGCAAAGAGAGGATCAGAAAGAACTGGCCAGACGTTTTTTCTAGTTAAAAGCTTCAAAGAATGAAGTACTTAAACGACACATGAAGGAAATGGTAGGAGGAGAGCATTAGAAGCAGTAAATGGGAAACTGGGAAGCATTAAAAGCAGAGAGGAAATAAATGAGCACAGGTTTGGAGAATTGAAGGAGGAAAGAACAGACAGAAAAACATCTATAAATCAGGTAATAAAGCAATATAAAAAACTACATAGAGGACTTCGAAAGTAGTCAAGGAGAAAACCTGAAATTTATACGAAAACAAACTCAGACAAGATCAGAAAAATATCTACACATTCTTCTACCGAATAGGAAAAAAAAAAATTTCATATGAGGATCTAATCACCAAACTAATGGCAAAATCACTGAACTGTAAGGGCAAAAAAAAATCTAAACTTAGGAAAAAAAGCTATCTTATACAACTGAAAGCATGTAAGCAACAAGCAGCTACACCAAATAAAACACTATGGGTTTTCTTTTTCCATAATCTTACTAAAACAGGAACACAGCCCTAGGTTTAGTTTCCATATAAACTACTATTTACACATGATGAAAAAACTCTTTTCAAAAATCAGTTTAAAACACTTATACCCATTTGTTCACACAAAGAAAATTATTAGAACTCCAGGAAGTTTTTCAAACAGGAAAGATGCTGTAAAGGGATTCCAGGAAGGCGGGGGTGGGGTGGGGGAGAGCCCCAAAGTGGAAAACACAAAAAAAGATTCATAGATGCTGAATGACTTCAAATATCATATCTAATACCTTTCAATATGAGGCTCATAGGGGAAAAAAAGTTCAAAAGTACAGAAAACGCAAATTGGAGAGCAGATTTTTAGTAGTTATATATTTTTAAAGGTTCTGGACCTAAAATATCTGATGAACAAAACAGAAATGGAATTAAATTTCTTTTCAAAGATTTAAAATGCACTCTGTTCAGTTTGCAGTACCTGCAAAAAGACAATAAACTTTGGCTATTTGCCCAAGTCCAAGTCATAGCCTAAAACTGTATTCAGGAAACGTGTCTTTCCAAACAAGTCAAACTAGATCTCTATGGGTTGTGCATACTGTAATTATAAAGAAATTCAAAATTTTAAAGCTGGAAAGAGCCTAAGTCTAGCCTCCTCATGTTATACAAGGAAATTGAGGCCCAGAGAGTTTTAGTTACCTGCTATAGCTAAACACTGACTGACAAGTCTTTCTGCTGAACAGATTCAATGTCCTAAACCTTAAAAATTCATCCAAAGGAGTTACAGTGACTATTGTAAGATAGTTGTTTTCATTTATGTACATGCAAAAAAAAAATCAGCAGTGTCCCAAAAGTGTCCCCAGAAGACACTTTCATTTCTCCTCTTGGTTTTAGGGAAAGACATACATATAAAGTCAATTTTCGGTGTTATACAAAAATTTGCAAAAAACTTAATAATGGCAGTAATATATAATATTGTTCCAAGATGTTCTTTTCCATTGTTCAACCATTTCCATCCTTTAACATTTTCCTTACCTCATTCTTCAAGCATTTTCTCATCTCCCGATCAAGATCATTGCAATGACCAAAAAATTTCAGAATGCTGTGCTAAAAGGAAGAAAAGGCGTAAAATATTTCATCCCATAATATGCTAAGGTCTCTGGAACACAGAATTGAAACACTTATTCCTACAGACATGGGTTTAACGGGTCACCTTGTCAATAAGCAAACAGTTAATAGTTAAGCAAATAGTTAAGTCACAAGTATAAAATATACAAATAAACAGGCTTATCCTGGCATTCCTACAAAAGAGGAATAAATGCTCTACAGGTAGAAATGAAAAATAAAAAGACTTTTCTCTTGTAAAAGAGAAGACTATTAACCTGCCAAAACCTCACAATGACCGAGTGAAAAGCATTGTATTACCTAACACCCTTTCTTTAAGGGCATGTTATCCATACTCTGTCATAGAGTGATGTCAAAGGGAAGTGTAGCCATATTGACATGACCAGTAACTTCCTTCACGAGCAAACACTTCTGTCCCATAGAAGAGTTTCTTATGGAAAACTTGGTGCCAAAGCCATTTTCTCATTTGCTTCCATTCAAAATGTCATCAAAATAAATTAGAAACACATAACACTATTATTAGATGGCCTGTAAGGGCCACATAAACAAGCCACTAATTCATAATATAAGAAAATCAATGTCTGAATTCAAAGTCTGCTTTGTTTGAAAAGCAAAAATAAAAATCTTCTAGTGGTTTCAAGTCCTGTGACTATTATCATGGCAAAAAGTATATATGCTCCAAAGCAGATAAAGACTGACATCAAGAACCTGAATTTTAGTAGGGCCATAATTAGTGTGTTTGCATGTCACGATTTGTAGGGGTAGGTCGGACAGCATGGTGATCTCCTATGATGACACGCCGTAAATGCTGAACTTGTAACAATAAGCACATCTTTTCCTTTTCTTTCTAATGAAGGCTTTCATGGAAACCAGACAACACGTAATTAGTAATAGTCATGCTACTTCTTTTTTCCCTGTTTCTTCACCACTTTAAATGTACTTTTCTGGTCCACATTGAATAAATGGTCAGAGTTTTTCTGGCAAGCATTTAAGATCTCCTGCTGATTACCTAATTACCTTTTCATGGTAAATATTTCCTGTGTAAAACTACCTCCTTGACAACAAACAGGGACAATGCTTTTTCACACACCTTTTGGCCAAACAGAAATACCAGAAAGGGTTAAACTTTTAGAATGTAAGGCAATATTTCATAGTTTAGTTTATATTTATTCATATCATCCCATACACATACATTTTATTTTAAAAATTCAAGACAAAAACTAACTTATATTTTCACTTTCACCTCAACATTAGCCCAAATGAGAATTATACTCTTGTGACATTATGTGAAAAACAAACCCAAAACGCCCCAGTGGAGTTGGTAAAAGAAATGCCCACGGACTGTACTTCTCTTGTATACACGTGCATAAGCCTCCAGTGCCTGGTGTCTGTTTCTAGAGAACAAACTGGTAGAGCAACTGATTGAATAAGTGAATCAATTAGTCAGTGTCTGGAAGACAGTGTCCCAGGCACTAGGGAGACAACAGTGAGCAAGGTGGACCTGCGCCCTACTCTCATAGCTCGGAATCAGAGGAAAGAGACAAATCATGAAGTGATCGCTATAAAGCAGCGGTTCTCAAAGTGTAGTCCCCAGGGCTACCGAAGACCTTTCCAGGGGAAGGTAAAATCTATCTTCCTAATAATTGAAGATCTTACTTGCTTTGCTCACTTTCATTCTCTCACAAGGGTACAGTGGATTTTTCCAGAGGCTACATGAAGTGTAATATCACCACAGATTGAGGGCAGAAACAGATATGAGAATCCAGCTGTATTCTATTAAACCAAACATTAAAGAGAACTGCAAAAATGCAAAAGCAATGTCACTCTTTCCACCGTTTTTTTGTTTTGAAAAATAAGTTCTTTTTAATGAAAAATAACTATTAACATGTAATGGGTTTATTATTATAGTTTTTAAATAAATTCGTATTTTTCAGTTTCTCAGTTTTAATTTCTAATTCACTAAATATTGGTAGATATGGTCCACATAAACAAAAGTTCTTTGGGGTTCTCAATAACTTTTAAGAGTGTGAAGAAGTCCTGAGACCAAAAAGTGTAAGAGTAACGGCCATAACGTAGGAAATCTATTATGTACAGTATTACAGGAGTACAGAGAATCCGGGCCAGGAAAGAAAAAGAAGAGGAAATGACAAATTAAGCAGAATAAAGCCTGGAGGATGACAAAACCTGATCAAGCAAATGAGAAGTTGAGACAGTGAGGAAGGCTCTAAGTTAAGCAGAGAAAAAAAGCAAATACAAAGGCTTAGAAGACAAAAACATGCTCCAGTACAACTGCAGACAAGAACACGCAGGAAGGATGAGGGATGAGGGGGGGACGTGTAGTCAAGCCCAAGAATAAGTAGGGGCCAGAACATGAAGGCCTTGAAACACAAAGAAATTTTAGAGTTTATTCTACGGGCAAAGGGAGCCATTAAGGGGAACAGTGATTAAACTTACGTCTGAGAGAGCACTCCAGATGCAGCATGGAAAGTGAATTGGGACAGAAAAGAGGAAAAAACATTCATGGGACCAGGTGGCCCCAGTAAGATAATGTTGGAATCAACTGGTGTTAAGAACAGACATATAAATCAGTGGAACAGGCTAGAGAGCCCAGAAGTAGACCCATTCACATATGGTCAACTGACTTTTGACAAAGGCACCAAGGTAATTTAGTGGGGAAAGGACAGTCTCTTCAACAAATGGTGCTGGAATAACTGGGTATCCGCAGGGAGAGAAATAAACTTTGACTCATACCTCATACCATACACAAAAATTGACTTGAATCACAGACCTAAATTTTAAAAGCTAAAACTATAAAAATTCTAGAAGAAAAAATAGGAGAAAAATCTTTGTGACCAGGAAATATACAAAGATCCTTAGAACACAAAAAACATAAACAATAAAAGAAAAAACTGGTAAATCAGACCTCATCAAACTTACAAACAGCTCTTTGTAACACATCTTTAATAAACAAGGATGTTACAGACTGGGAGAAAATATTCACAATACACTTATGAGACATAGGACTTGTATGCCAAATGATAAAAAGAATTCTTACAACTCAATAACAAGACAAAACAACCCAATTTTAAAATATGGGCAAAAGACGTTATATGAATGGCCAATAAGTACATGAAAAGATGCTTAAAGTCATCAGTCCCCAGGGAAACACAATTTAAAACCAAATAATATACTATGACACATCCAGAGAATGGCTAAAGTTAAAAAGACTTACAATATCAATTCTTATTAGTTATCTATTTTATACATATTAGTGAATATATGTCAATCCCACAGTATCAATTCTCAATCTAGATGTATGGCAGAAATAGTTTGCTGAAAAGTATATTGTCATCAACAACATTCTTTGAACCAGTATAAATACCTGACTTCACAGGTCATCGGCATTCCTTACTATCTTACTTTTAATCTTAAAATTTTACTCATTTAAATAATACTATTATTGGAATCTGATATATCTACAGTTTATGAATAACATGAAGGAAATAATGCATCATACAAAGTTAAAGAAAAACACAAATGCTCCTTATAACTGTGTCATACATCAAATACATGAAAAAACCTAAATATTTGACATTGGGAAAAATATCAGATTAATTTAACGCATTCCAAAAATGGGCTTATTTTCTATTTTGGTTTTAACCATGGAATTTTATTTCCATTCCACTAACAACTAAGTAAACCTGTCAAATTAGGCCAGCCATAATTTAAATCTAGTTAACATATAATTATAAAAAATGTTTCACGGGCTTTCCTGGTGGCGCAGTGGTTGAGAGTCCGCCTGCTGATGCGGGGGACACGGGTTCGTGCCCCGGTCCGGGAGGATCCCACGTGCCGCGGAGCGGCTGGGCCCGTGAGCCATGGCCGCTGAGCTTGCGCGTCCGGGGCCTGTGCTCCGCAACGGGAGAGGCCACCACAGTGAGAGGCCCGCGAAAAAAAGTTTCAACTTCCTTTAGACACACAACTGTAGAAGTCAAGGAACAAGGAACAGGGACTCTAATTACTATATATCATTTCAGAAGGTCCCTAATAAATTACCATGCTTGATTTCTACTCATCATAAAGGGAAGTGGTTTCTAAAAAAATCACAAGCATCAACTGCTAATCTTTGCTAAGCTAAGACCCATAACTAAGACATTATCATCTCCTTCCATTAATGGAGATGACGTTTTACATCGATGTGCTATACCTAGGTTTCATTTTTGCTTTATGGCCATTTTTCTGAACTCTTACATTTTTGTGACATTCCTTAAGCAAGTTAATCAAGACGTTGCATTCTTCAGTATGCAAGTGTGGAGATAAGTCAGGATGCATCTTTAGGAGAAGGAGATGGAGCACAGCAGAGCAACCTGTGGATACAAGAGTGTCTTGAATATGTGTGACTGTACTTGTTAATGCGACCTAAAACTATTTTCAGTAAGAACCTGCAGTGACCTTTATCAGAAAAGAATGCTGACCTTAGGCAAATTATTAAACTTGAGCCTCAGCTTCCTTATCCAATGACTTAACAGATTTGGTAGGTTATCAGGAGTGTTTAGAGAATATGCAGGTTCAGAAAAAAGCGGACTCCTCAAGAGACCCAATCCTGGAAACAGGTGCTCAAGCAGAAACATCTTGCCTATATTAATAAGCCTGACTTCAATTACTTTTCCCACATTCCTGAAATTGATTACAATTCATTTTGTTCGGATGAAATTCTACCAATGAAAACAACTGGCCTATTAATCCTTTTTAAATGTATAAGGGTTAAAGGGCCATTAGTCAGTCTCACATCAGTGTGAAATAATGTAGACTGCTTTCTTCCTAACTAACATCTGCCTGAAAAAAATCTAACTAAACCATGAAGAGAAACAAGGAGATATGGAAATTTTTTCTCAAATTTAGCATATATACTCATAAAACGCAATTATTACAATGAAAACAAGAACCTAAAATCCCTGAAATTAAGTTTAATTGCTTCATTTCACAAAGAAGAAAATTAGCAGCCAAGGTCTAAGATAAAACATCATTTTCAGGTGTTTGCTATATTTATGCAGCACTATTCACCTATTCTTTTCTTAAACCTATTCTTTTTAACTCAGAAAAGATTACTACACATACACCAGAATAGCTATAATCACAAAATCAGACAATACCAAGCACCGGTTAGGATGTGGAGGAAAGGGACCTTACTCATTGCAACTGGGAACGCTAAATAGTACAGACACTTTGGAAAACAATTTGGCAGTTTCTTAAGAAGTTAAACACAAACTTAACATATGACCTGGAAACTGCATTCCTAAGACCACACCCAAGAGAAATGAAAACATATATCCCCACAAAGACTTATATGTGAATGTTTATAGCATTATTCATAATAGTCAATACTGGAAACAATCCAAATGTCTAATAATCAAGTAATGGATAAACAAATCGGTATATCTATACAATGGGATACTACTACCTAGCAATTAAAAAGAACGAACTTATACTTGTGCCAACATGGAGGAACCTCAAAAGCACTAAATTAAATGAAATAAGTCATATTCAAAAGACTGTAATGTATGAGTCCATTTAAATGCAATGTCTAAAAAAGGCAAATTTGTAGAGACAAAAAGCAGATCAATGCCTAGGCCCAAAGGTGAGAGTGGGGATTAATATGCAAATGGCACAAAGAAAACTTTGGGGGACGAAAATATTCTAAAATAGGATTGTGGTAATGGCTGCACAACTGCAGAAGCTTACTAAAATCACTGAATTCACTTAGAGTGAGCAAATTCTATGGTATGTAAACTATACCTTAAGAAAGCTGTTAAAAAAAGTTCCAAGAAATGCAAACTGCCCATCAACCTCCCGCTCCCAACAAATAAAATCCTTAAAAATGACTAAACAAATAATTGCAGAGAATTATAATACACCTACTATTTCAGATTTCAAGCGATAAAAATATCAGAAGATCACTGTTCCACTGAGTAACTACTAAACACACACACACACACACACACACACACACACACACACACACACCACAGCTAAAGATCACAAATCAGGCCGCGGTGCCAAGTAAGTATTTGAGTATTTGAAATGGAAACTGGAAATGCAGCCAAGTTCAAGTTCTGTCTGCCTGTCACTGATGACAAAGTCTTTTCAATGATATAAAAATTTTGCCTCAGAAAAATGAGGTCTCGGGCTTCCCTGGTGGCGCAGTGGTTGAGAATCCGCCTGCCGATGCAGGAGACACGGGTTCGTGCCCTGGTCCGGGAAGATCCCACACGCCGCGGAGCAACTAAGCCCGTGAGCCATGGCCGCTGAGCCTGTGCGTCCGGAGCCTGTGCTCCGCAACGGGAGAGGCCACAACAGTGAGAGGCCCGCATACCGCAAAAAAAAAAAAAAAAAAAATGAGGTCTCATACAGTCCAGCAATTTAAGTCATCTAATATTATACCAGTATTATATACCTACACTTATGTATATATTAGTTATCCTGCTTCTGCCTTGCTTATTTTTTCTGAAGGGAGATGTACACTGGTTTAGTCACCTAGAAAATGCAGTTAACATTTTATTTTGTAAATATATTTGACAAAATATTTTTGCATATTTCTATCAACCAGCCCTCAAATGTGCGCTTTCACAGTTCAGAAACAAGCTTCTGATGTACTGAAAATGACCTCTCATTGGTACGGTAAAACTTAAGAACACACTTGGCCGCTGAGATAAATATACACATGCACCTTGTATATAAGCATAAATGTATACCAGGATACATATTTTTCCTCCCTCCACAAGTTTACTTCAAATATGTACGTTACTGTACACCCAGTCACGGCACCAATAAAGCGTCTTCCTGTCTACCTACTTATCCTAGGTGATTGTGTCAAACAAGAAAATAGTTTCATACGGTTTCCTTTTCCTGTTCTTCTTGGTGAAAGCTGTGACCTAACCTAAAGCTCTACACACTTACCTTATCCCTTATCTAACAAATTCCTTGCTTTATCAATCATTGCCCTCTTGCCTCCACCCTATCTTTTCAGTTAGATATTCTCTTCTTCCCCTTTCCCTCTATCTAACGATTTGGGTAACTGTTGGTGTATATGCAGATGCACTGCTGTACTCTTGGGGGTAATATACAAAACATAAGTCTACAACAATGGCATTGTTCTTAGAGCACATTTAAATGAGTGCTGACACCTTCCAGTAGTCATCTTTAAAAGCTTATTCTAGTAACACTATTGTAACTCAAAGTAACGTTTTATGAACTGAATAAAAGGTAAATATATATTGCATATGCTTATTTTTTTAATTTCATCAAAGCCATAAGAATATATCCACATTATTAGAATAGAAAATAAATTTCTTGAACACTTACCACGTGCAGGCACAAGTCTTAGAATCCTCCCAATAACTGGAGGAAGTAGGTACCTTTTTAAGCTCAGTTGAACCATAAGAAATAGCTTTTTCATAGGTCAAAATACGCATTACTCATATTTTCATAGCAAAACTAAGCCCCGGGTCACACAGTAAGTGACAGAGTTACTACCCAATGTAATCTCCCACCGTGACAGATTTTTTTCCGCATTCAAAATAGGAAAGACATGCCTTCCCAGCAGTTTGTGAATGAAATAAATTCAGATAGAAAAAAACTATTTTCCAAAGCACCTCTGGTTAGCTACAACTTCAACAGGGACTAATTCTAGGCCTAGGTTCAAAGAAGTCAATGTAATATTAACCTGTATTATTAGAAATAGAGGATCTGTCTACATCAAGAAAAAGAAAAGTATTGTGTTTGTCCTGATCAGCCATGTCCAAAATACTGACAATTTGAGTACCCCCGGGGGGAATGCTCAGGATGGAGATGGCTCTGACACTAGGTTTAAACAGGAAGCCATTCATGAAATTGGGAATATTTATTAACTTAGGGAAGCCCACAACAGAGGAGAAAAAGAACAGCCTTGTTAAGTACGACAAGTAATGGAATTGAAGGGAGAAGATGTGGGTCTGAAGGCAAAGGCTGTGAACACAGCTATTCACAAGTTATCACTTTGGCTAACTTAATCTGAGACCTAACTCTCTTCTTCCATAAAATGGAATTAGCTCTTGACCTGTATCACGAGGTTTAAAATAACATATGTGAGAGTATCTGAAATAGTGAAGAGTGAGTATGACAAAGGTAAAGTATTATTAGTATATCTGAAATGCCCTGTCACCTGACGGGAAAGGCTGAACTGAACTGACTCTGAGATGTGTCCGAGGACAGGACTGGAAACCAAAGTGTGGCAGTTACAGAGGCAGCTGTCATCTTCCTGGAGCTGTCCAACAATGAAACAGGCTGCTGGGTGAACTTCTCATTTATCTGTCCTAATGTGCCCAAGAGACTGGCTAAGTTAATTAAGGATGTCACAGAGTATATTTTTTCCTTGCATCCTTAACCTTTCTTCTCAAATCTAAGTTCACAATTAAATTTCAGCCATTCCCAAAAATAAAATTTGCCCTCAAGGGATAAACGCTTGTTACCACTGATAACACAGAAAACAATCTCAAAAGGCAGCACCAAGGTAATTATGAACATCAGCCGCACTACTGAAGCAAAGGGGAAGGGAACGTTCATTGGTGACAATGAACGTTGTCATTGTCAACGGTATTTGCAGTGTATGGGTATTTGCAGTGAGAAAGAGAGGGATAAATTCCACTCAAACTGTTAGTACTTTAGTTAAACACAAAACTTCAGTCCCACTTTTACACTGACATTTAGAAACCCTCAGAACGGTTTACTTGTCACAGTTACAACTCCTCCTTCCCCGTGCCAATCCCAGCCACTTCCTCCGGTATGCACACATTAATATCACAACAGTCCACTTAGACTCTTAAAAATGTTCATCTGTGACAATTTGATATTTTGATAACTGGCTGATAGGCCCCTGCAAAGCAACTGTAGCTTTTACTTGGGGGTAAGCTGGGAGGGTTGAAGCAGTAGGGTGCCCTCACTAAAGATATAAAAACTATAGTCTTATTTTATTCACTGCTTCACCTTATTCTACCAAGACCCTGAGGTAAAATTTTTCTAACGAGTATTTTATGATAGGCAGAAGATTTCAACCACCAGGTGGCACAATTTTAGAAAATAAAAAAAACAAGAATAAGAAATATATTAACTGGTGAAGAAAAGGGGGAAAGCATTCTAATAACACACTTCGGCAGATCTGTGATCACAAGGGGGAAACCCTATATTTTAATGCCACTTGGCTTTCTTTAGAAAGATTTTGCTATTGTGTGGCCCCACCAGAAAGAAATTTACACTACAGTTATAATTTCTAATGTCATTTTAAAACAAGGCCAGAAAAGCTCTTGTTCAGAGTCTGAAGAATCTGTTCTCCAGGAAAAATGATAAAATAATACTTAATGCTTTCTAAAAGATATTTTTTAAGTCTAATTTCAGAAAGCACCAGAATTAGTTAAATGAGTGTTTCTTTACTTCAAACTGCACCATATTCAGCAGAGGTAGCAGACATAGCAGGGGACTACTTACCCTACCCACTTTTACTTATCACAGCTGCAAAGTCACCAAATCTAAACAGATGCTTTTGAGTAAGTGACAAGTGCTCCCAGAGTATAGACCATGCCCCACAGCTACTGAGAGCAACCCACATAATTTGTTAAGGAATGCGCCCAGGTGCAGCTTTCCTTGAACTAATATTTATCAGCACTTACTTGGTGCTGAGCACTGTGTCAGATCACATGAATTTCAGGGGAAAAGAAATTAGTCCATGAACGTCAACGAACACACAGGCTAGTGAGGGAAGGGACATTCTCCTAAATGCACATAGTAAATGCCCAATAAATGTTTGTTGAACGTTGAATATAGGATTACCATGGATTTGAGAATTGATTCAGACATCGACATAGTTTTTTTTAAAAAAAGGTGGGAAATGAGGGTCACTTTAAATCAACCAAACAAGTGCAGAAGCCTGTGTGGATAGAAAAGGAGACACAAGCGGTGTCACAACAGAATTCCTTTGCCAGAGCAAACTTCTTTTATGCATTTAAGTCTTCAAGTGAAGGCTTCCAGAACTCGGATTTACTGAAGACTCTTCATAAACCACTTACTGTGAAACGACAAACTCAGTAATCTTGAAACCCAATAAACGAGATTTGAACGTCACTTTCCTTGAAAAGCGTACTGAGGGTGATCTTACTGGATTCTCGCATCGCAAGACGGATTGGTGGGAACTTCCTCTGAAGCTGAGATACGCCCTAACAGGCTCCCACCTACCACAAGCAAATCCTAAACGCCTGGATACCCAGTAACAGTAATAACCACACAACTTACAGAGCGCTCACCGCGTCATACACGGTGATCAGAGCTTCCCTTCTCACAACCGAAGCGCTGGGTTATACCCATTTCACAGGCGAGGAGGCTGACGCTCGGGGTGAGGAGGAGCTCGCCCAAGGTCACAGGCTCGAGAGCGGCGGCGAGGCTGATTCCCGCAGACAGTGAAGGTCTACACCGAGGCCGGCTCTCAACTACCAGCGCGCGTCCCAGAGAATGCCCGAGGGCGGGGAGCTCAGGACGACTCCAAAGCCCCGGCAACACCCAGCGCAGTGGTCCCAACCCCCCAGGCGGGCGCGAAGTCCCGGCAGGATGGCACACAGCGGGTCGCGCGAGTCGGGGACCTGAGGGGGGACAGGTGAGGGTCCCGCGGCCTCCCCTCACACCTCGGCCACGAAGAGAGCGCTCCTCGGAACGGCCCGGACCCCCGAGACTCACCCGACTGGCGGCCACACCCGGAGAGCGGAAGCGGTATTCACCGGTGAAGACTCTGCATCCAAAAGCCGGCGGCCAGGGCGCCAGAGCCTGGGCAGCTCCGGGTAGCGAAGGTTCCGCGCCCTCCACGCCTGACCCTGCTCGGCCAGCCCCCACCGCTCGCCGCCCGATGCGCATGCGTCATGCGGCCTGGACAGGCCCATTTTCTGCCGCTGTAGGGGGAGGGAGAGCGAGTCCGCGAAGGCGCGGCAGAGCCTGAACTTTAAGTAGAACCGACGAGCCAGATTTCGTGGCTGGAATTAAAGCATTCAAACAATATTCTCTGCTAAGAAGAGTGAGGCGGGGGCTCGGCGAGTTTCACTTCCGTCGCTCTCCCCATACGGTCCCCTGTGCCGAGGGTACAGTCCAAAGTTTGGGCTCCGGTGGGCGGGGCTCCAGGGCGGCGGGAACTGCAATTGGTGGCTTTGAAGAAGCAGCAGGCGGGAACGGCTGATGAGGAGAGAGCCGGCCGGCGATGTGGGACGGTAAGAGGACCCCTGACGGCATGGCATCGGGCCCCCGAGCGTGGCGGGAGCCTTGAAGAAGCCACGTCCCACGCCTCTGAGGCGACTCTTTCGCGACTGCCGCAAGTCCCAAGGTGCGGGATTAGCCCTTGGTCTCGGGCCGGAGGCTGGGGACTACGGTTGAGGCTGAGCTGAGGAGGGCGGTGACGCTGGTCGTGACGTCACATCCGCCCGTGGTGGGGCGGGGCCTCACGTAGGGACTGCGTCAAGGCTGGATCCGCGCCGAGCTGTCACCGGCTAAACTATCGCAGCCCTGGGTTACTGCTTTCCCCAGAGTTGAGTGTTCTGGTTTTTGGTTAACCTTGGCGTCCGTCCTTTTTAGTCTTTGCAGCCTCTCGCATTACTCCTGCTGCTCCTTGTGGCAGCTCTTAGGCTGTGTAGATTTCCAGGAAAGTTATTTAAAAGGGACCTTTTTTGTCACGCGTTCATTCGGCTGTTATATCTCGAGCACCAAGCCAAGCACTGTGCCAAGCGCTCAAATGTAAAAAGAAATTAGCTAATCACAGGGAATCAGAAGAGTTTATTCAAGGGTTTTCCAACTTTATTGATGAGATTGCGTGGACTCTTTCCACCAGAATTCTTTAGAATGGCATTCCCAAAGTTTAGCCGGAACTAAGACTCTTAGTCTTAAAATGCAAAAATCTCAGGCCCTTCTCGGTCCCCCACACCACCACCCCCACACCACCCACCTCCAAATCGTTGGAGCCCAGGAATCTGCATTTTAAAAACCGCCACCTCCAGTGTTTTTGATGGGAGACGTTGGCTTGATATTGTCACCGACTGTTGGACCCTAATCCTTCCCAGGTTGTTTACCTCCTCAGGCACGGCTGCTTCAGGAGAGTCTCTAAGACTTCATTCCACAAGTATTTCCACTAGACAGTTCTTGGGCTGACACTGTTCTAGATTCTAGGAACGCAGCTATGAATAAGACAAACATAGTTCCTGCCCTAGTGAAGCTTAATCAAATATTTAATGCAATAAAGTAATCAATAAGCAAGATAATTTCAGATAGTTCTGTAAAGACAAGGTGGGGAAGTAACTAGATTGGGTGGTCAGGGTAAGTCTCTCTGTGAAGAAGTATGACTGAGACCTGAATTACAAAAGCCATGTGAATATGTGTAGAAGAACGTTCTAAGCAGGGGTCACCGCAGATGCAATGGCCCTTAGCTGAAGGGATCCTCTTGTAACAGAGAAAGTAGAAGGGCAGTGTAGCTGGAGCTCAGAAAGCCGAGGAGAGAGTGGTAGATGACAGGGAGGCAGGAACCAAACCACGCAGGGCCTTGTGGACCATGGTGAGGATTTTCGTCCTGACATTAAGGCAGGTGGGTCCTGCATCTGGACAAGGAAATGAGTCAGGCTCGATTTCCATGATCCTGAGGCTGCTCCCACATTCTTAATTCAGTTATTTTTCTCTCTAAAGAACTCCTAATCATTACTCTTTATTTTTAACTATTGTTTTTAGTATCTTTCCAAAGCATTGGGCTGGCCAAAAAGTTCGTGCAGGTTTTGCCATAAGATGTTACAGAAAAACCTGCGCGAACTTTTTGGGCAACCCAATATATTCAACTACCCATGTATTTTCAGAAGTGGGCGATGATAATAAATTATATGCCGTGTTCAACACTTAAATGGTAGAAATACATCACAGCCAGGATTCTTTTCGGGGAATCTCCTCTATTTGTCTTTGGAAATCCCATAGTCTGGTGGAAGCAGGTGAGATTGACAGACTGACTTCTGCCTCTAGTCATAAACACAGCCCTTAATGATCTCTGACCTCACCTCCTCTTGTGTGCCTTTTCACTCACCACTCTGACCTCTCTGGAGGCCTCCTTCTCCCTGTCCCTTGAAGGCCCCGAGGCTTTTGCACTTGCTCTTCCATCTGCCTGGAAAGCTCCTCTACCATAGCCCCATGGCTCACTCTCCCTCCCCCAGGGACTGGCTCAAATGTCACCTTCTCTCTGAGGCCTGCTCTCCATCCCCACCACCCACTGCCAGCCTGCTCCACTTTCACTGCTTCCTAACACTGCTCCATTTTCTCCTCAGCACTTCTCACTTTTAACATTTTTTGTGATTTTCCTGTTGCCTGTCTCTCCCAACTAGAAAGGACGCTCCATATTGGCAGGGATTTTTGTCTTTTTGGTTAAAGCTGTTATCTATCCCCAGTGCCTAGAAAACTGCCTGGCACACACAGGTGCTTAGTAATTTGATACATGAATCAGTAAATGAGCGAATGATTCACATGTCATTGCCATCAAAAGATCAAAACACTCTAGCCAGGAAAGGAGGGAGAGCACTAATTTTTAAAAACTCTAAAACATATTTAAATGTACGCTTAAGGAGAAAATAATTTAATCCTCCTGTTGGAACACTGTTCGCAGACTGCCCGAAAAATGGTAAACATTTGGGTGTTTGACCTACAAATCAAAATTCTGGCTTAACATATCATGCTGAAAATTCACTAAGTTACACTTTTGTGTTTGGTTAATACTTTATTGTGCTGTTTTTGGTTTTGTCTTTACGAAAGTGCCAAAGAGATGGATGAAACTGTTTCCGAGTTTTTCAGGAGGACCATCTTGAAAATCCCAATGACTGAAATGATGACAATACTAAAAACCTGGAATTTTTTGTCTGAAAATCAACTGCAGACTGTAAACTTCCGGCAGAGAAAGGAATCTCTTGTTCAGGACTTGGTTCTGCTTTGTGAGGTAAGTGTTCAAAATGATTAACCTTGAACATGACGCTACCCTTTGGTTTTTTTTCTTTCCTTTCCTTAGTCCAAAAGAGATGTAAGGTAGCTGCTAGGCTGTGAAGTTACGAGGGCTACCTACCACTATAGCGGAAAAGGAACTAATTTTTTTTTTTAATTTACTTTTGGCTACTTTGGGTCTTCGTTGCCGTGCGCGGGCTTTCTCTAGTTGCTGCGAGCGAGGGCTACTCTTCATTGCGGTGCACAGGCTTCTCAGTGCGCTGGCTTCTCTTGTTGCAGAGCACGGGCTCCAGAGCGTGGGCTCAGTGGTTGTGGCGCATGGGCTTAGTTGCTCCACGGCATGTGGGATCCTCCCGGACCAGGGCTCGAACCCGTGTCCCCTACATTGGCAGGTGTTAACCACTGCGCCACCAGGGAAGCCCCTCCTCATTTTTTTTTTTTTTTTTGCGGTACACGGGCCTCTCACTGTTCTGGCTTCTCCCGTTGCGGAGCACAGGCTCTGGACGCGCAGGCTCAGCGGCCATGGCTCATAGGCCCAGCCGCTCCGCGGCATGTGGCATCTTCCCGGACCGGGGCACGAACCTGTGTCCCCTGCATTGGCAGGCGGATTCTCAACCACTGTGCCACCAGGGAATCTCCTCATTCATTTTTAAATAAATATACTTTATGACCCAGCAATTCCACTTCGAAATTTACATATATGGAAAACATAATAAAAAATGAGGTGTATGTAATATCATAATTGATAAACATTTATATACCTAGTTATAGATATGTAAATATCTATATATAAAGATGTTAACTAGCATTGTTTACGCACAGAAAATTGGAAACAACTATAATTAGGAGATTAGAGAAATAATGATACGTCCACATAAAATATTCTTTAACCATTAAAACGAATAAACTAGATCTTTCTGTATAACACTGAAAGAAACTATATAATATGTAAACATATAAATGTGTGTGTATAAAGCAGTGGTTCTTAGCTGGGATGACTTTGTCTCCCAGAGGACACAATGTCTGGAGACGTTTTTGGGTGTCAAAACTGTGAGATTGGGGTGCTGCTGGTTTCCAGTGGGTAGAGGCCAGGAATGCTCCTTTACATCCTAGGGCAGCTTCTACAGCACAGCTTTATCTGACTCAAAATGTCACTAGCACCTGGCTGAGAAAACCTAGGATAGAGGAAATCTAGACGGATACCATAGATTTAAAAAAAAAAAAAAAAAAAGTTAAAAGTGATAAATGAGGATTAGATCAGGAGAGAACAGTTGTGAGAACCTGTAATGAGACACGAATCAGAAGGTGTGTTATTTAACAGGAGAGCAGAGGTGGGAGACAGGTTGTCAGTAAAGTACCGAGAGGGCCCTCATCTGCTCTAAGCAATACTAAAATGTGCTGTAGATGGGGTAGAACCACACCTATCACATGATTACTAAAAATGGTATATTCTCTTTCAGGAGAATCATGCAAGTCTCAACGATGCAGCCCTTTTAGACATCATTTGTAAGTTTTGGCGATTTGTATTTACGCTTAACCAGTCCAGTTTCATCACAGAGGCAGTTTTGTATGTAACGGCTCAGATTCTAGAGTCAAGTTGACCTGGTTTCATATTTCAGCTCTGTCACTTACCAGTCTTGTGTCCTTTGCCAAGTCACATGACCTTTTTTTAAGCCTCAGACTTTTCCTAAGTAAAATGGACATAACAACAGCTTCTACTTCACAGGATTGTTATGAGGGTTAAATAAGATAAGACTTGAAAAGCCCTTGGCACAGTAAGTGGCATACAATAAGCACATGGTAAGTGTTTGTTAGGCTTTGTATTATTATTAACAGAATTTGAAAATAGATGTCTGCGAACATGTTCTAATTACAGTGCAGCTTGTAAGGAATGTAAGGATTAACACTGACAGCACTTGCACATAGTGTGGTCACAGGGGCACGAAGTGGGAGAGGCACACGTGGCTCTGGGGTCTGCATGTGCAACTAGAAGGAAATTGGGCCCCCGGCTAAGACAGGAGACACTAGAGGTGGACCAAGCTTGTCACAAATATCATGGATTAGTCTAGCATGTGTTCTATTTTGAGGAAATGTCTGCATTTGTATTTAAGTCCTTGCCATTTATCATGAACTTCTACACAGTGTTTAAAAGAATCATTAACTACAAGAAGTTTTTAATCTCCATTATTACGATAACAACCTTATTCAAAGATCATTTAGCAGGCCGTCTGAACTCTGAAACACAGAACCAAGGAAGAAAATACCGGAAAGAAACAAAACCCTTTGGATGCTATCTTTCAGGGCAGGCATCACATTATACCCGATTACACCTGTTTGGGACAGAACTGGATAATCAAGAATTGTCAGGCCATTGCCATAAATGGGGTGGGATGGGGAGACAAGGACGCCAAGGCACCAAGAAAAAAAAAAAAAAAAAAAAAGACACAGGACAAGAAAAGTAATAAGACAAAGGCACAGAAGGTTGGTGCCCTTGAGTATTGGGGCCAACAGCCCCTCTTATGGGGTGCAGAGCACCTTGGTCCTAGGTCCAAAGACACAGGGATGCAGACTGAGGTCAGCGCAGGGACAGAGTAAAGCCAGGATGATAATGTGTTGGTACTGAACTCAGTAACTTCCTAGGCCCACCTTTACTCCAAGATACTCTTAAGTTTGTAACTCCTGGAGGGTGTCTTCTATGTCGCACATTCATTCATTCATTCATCAAATATATATGTTTAATGCCAGCCAGTGGCTAGACGCTGGGACGACAGCAGTGACTAAGTCCAGTATCCCACAGGTACAAGCAGTGTACAAAGGAACATCTAAATGTATGCTGTTAATGTCAGGTAGTGGTAAGTACTATGAAGGAAACTAAAGCAGGGCGGGATGGGGGATCGATTTTGGTAGGTTGTTCAGGGTAGGCCATTCTGCACTGTGGCATTTTAGTAGAGACCAGAAAGAGATGTGCAGCGAGCTAGGAGAAGAGGGCTCCAGACTCAGGAAAGCCGATAGAAACACCAGTTCCGGGAGCACAGCATCCCTGGCTTGCTGCATACATGCAGCAGTCTGTGGAGTAGGCCTATGTGGACAGAATAAATGGTCTAAAAATAAATGCTAAATCTCTACTATATTGAGTAATTCTTTATGACTTGTTTTATTTGTCTGGAGTAAATTTAATCCATTTAAAATTTATATTTTGAATAAAGATCTGTATAACTTCATTTGTAAATTACTATTATTTTTCTCCACTTTTACATTATTAAAAATATGTATTTGTAAGCTGAAAGTTCTCTGATATGATAGTTACTTGAAAGTTCTCTGATATGATAGTAATAAGCTCTTCCTCCCTGTCTCAGATACTCAATTTCATCGGCATCAGAAAGTTTGGGATGTTTTTCAGATGAGTAAAGGACCAGGTAATGTTTTCCATTTTTAACTGAACACTTGTATTTGATGTTTTGGCAATTTAAAAATGAGTAGCAGTTTGTTCCTCTTAAGTCTCTTTTCTTTCCAAATGCGGTGATTATTACTCGTGTACGGAAAAATGAGAAATATATCTGGTGATGCTCTGTCAGGGGTACCAGCAGCGTTTGTGTGATTTGATCATTACTGCTCCTTGAGGTTACACCAAATGCTTATCTTCAGGATCTTTGTAAATGTATTGAAGACACTGTAGCTCCCTTGATTCTTCTTGATTTTTCTTTTCATTTTGACAGGTGAAGACATTGACCTTTTTGACATGGAACAATTCAAAAGTTCATTCAAGAAAATTCTTAAGAGAGCATTAAAAAATGTAAGAATAAAATTTATCTTAATTTCCATAAAATTCAATTTCATGGCATCTGTGCACTTAAAATTCACTACTACATTATTTTTTTCAATTTGTAAGAATTTCAGTTAGTAATATTCCATACTGTTCTATTCCATATCAAAGACAAACTCTACTCGGTGTAAAAACTTTCCCCTCCCCTTACCTCTCAATTCAGGGGCACTGCTTCTTGCTCAAGAGCAGCACTGCCTAGTAGGACTGTACAACGATGGAACTGTTCTAGGTCAGCACCGTCCAGGACCCAGGTAGTAGCCACATGTGGCTACTGAGCACCTGAAGTGTGGCTGGTGTGACTGAGAAACTAAAATGTTCGTCATGTTTAACTGTATGAGTTTTAGCTAAGTGACCCTAGGTGGCTCGTGGCCACAATATTAGGGTAGCTTGAGAGCACCGAAGAGTCCTCAGCTGCCAGTCTGTTTCCACAGGTACCACCTCAACATCTTATCCTAGGTTGAGGTGATTGCTTTTTTTTTTTTAATTTTCATTTTATACTGGAGTATAGTTGATTAACAATGATGTGTTACAGGCATACAGGAGAGTGATTCAGTTATACCCATACAAGTATCCGTTCTTTTTCAAATTCTTTTCCCATTAAGGTTATTACAGAATATTGAGCCAAGTTCCCTGTGACATACAGTAGGTCCTGAGGTGATCACTTTTTAACAGCCTCCCCTCCTTCACTCCCTTTCCACCTTACTCTGCCTTAGTCCTCCTTGCACAGAAAGACGTGCCAAAAACTCTGTCCCATTCACCGTGCCCTTGGCCGTCCTCTCTGGCATAGTGGCGTTCCCTCTTCTCTGATAAACTCCTTGACCTGTCTCTCCATCCCCTTACCTCATCCTGTCTCTAACTGGTTCTGCTTTCTACTTACCCACCTGTCACCGAACATATTCCTTTATCTCCTTTCTTATAATGACCCTCTGTGTGTGCTGTGAATCCATCTCCTACGTCTTCATCCAACATAACCGGCTTTATTTTCCTCTGTCCTCTTGCATCCTTAATCTCTTGCCTCTCCTGATTCCTACTCTACTGCTTATAAATGTGCTCAGGTCTCAGTGAAAGTGCATCCTTTCCCCAGGCTCATCCTCAAGCTCTGTTCTTTCTGCCACAGGACTCTTGGAGGGAAACATTTCTTCTCGCTCCTGACGTGTCCCACACGTGGAAGCAATCCCATTGGCCCCTCCTCACTGCCCCCTTCACTTGCCTCCAGCAGGAGCAGGGCCTTAGCCTGAGTGAGAGCAGCTGCCTGCAGGCAGCACCTACTCTGGTCTATTCCTCCAGGGCCGGCTCTGCCCCTGCAGGGAGACCACTCAGAGTGGTCCTGCCAGTTACCATGTAGGCTGCTCTACCTGCTTCTGGATTGGGTATGAGGAGGGCCACTTGCCTGGAGCAAACTTCCCATTCCTTTAATCGCTGTATTTTTAAAAACATTTCAATAACCCTTAAGACAAGTCAACCCGGCCCCTACCCCCAATTACTCTTCTTTGTCAAAAATGTCCTATTTCTCCAGATCAATCTTAGAAACATCTTCTCAAGTTTACAGAACAAAACAAAATCTTCAGCCTTTTGAGTAGGGGTGCATTTATTTTTAACTGTGCCACACGGCTTATAGAATCTTAGCTGCCTGACCAGCGATTGAACCCAGGACCTCAGCAGTGAGAGCGCAGAGTCCTAACCACTGGACCACCAGGGAATTCCCTGCATTTAATTTATAAATTAATTCAAAGAAAACTGTGAACCAAGAGAAGGTATGTCTCCTTTTTTTTTTAAAATTTGTGAATAAGCAAGCACTTTTTTCTACCTTGCTCCTAAGTTCTTATTTTGGATTATATTACTTGAAAACTCTTCTTACCATGAAATTATGAACTTTGCAGACGTTACAGGAGAGTCCTGTCTGGACTGTGGCTGTGGCACATGCACCTGCTTTTTTTTTTTTTTTTTTTTTTTAAACAAAGAGGCTCATTACCACATAACCCCTGGCCAGCCCTCCAGAAGTGTTGTGGATATGTGGTTTGGACCCTTCTGGAAGCAGCCTTCTTATGAAGCTGAACATGACTGGCTAACTCATCTTCAGAAACACTCGCAGCAAACACTCCCACCCTACTTCACCCAAAACAAGAAACCTAGAGAGTCTCTCTCTCTCTCTCTCGGGTCCAGTTCAGAGTTTATCTGCATCTTCTCTCCCAGCACCTTCTCACTTGATGGTCTTTCCTGTCCCTCTTTTAGGCACCAGGAACTTCTGTTCTTTTCACCCCAGGCCACTGCCCTCACCACGCAAGGAGAAAAGAGTCTGAAACCCTCATATTTCCTCCCACTTCGATGCCCGTGTATTTCAGCTGTTAGATTTCTCTTTTCTTATCACTACCAAAAGCTTTTGCCTCCTGAATGAATTTCAGGCACACTAGTGGGGGAGGCTGGGGGGACAAAGGAGCTTTTTTACTGATCATATCTGTCCTGCTTGAAAGGCCAGCTAGAGAGTGACGTGCTGTGTATATTGCAGATTTTAGATGAGGAGGATGGGCAGGTAAAGGCTGTGTGTCTTCTCTGTCTCCCCGTCCCTCTACTCCGAGCTGGCCCACATGTCCTCACCCCTTTCCTCAACTGGCTGAGGACTCCCGGCTTATCTTCACCTTCCTCCACATAACTTAACTAGTGGCTGGATAACCCCACTTTCCCAAAGCCTGATGATGGTGATGTCATGACAAATAGCATCTCCTGTTGCCCAGGAGTGAAGAGTGAGTCACCTGCTGCTCTAGGACAGGCACCTTAACCTTTTTGTGCCAACGACCCTTTGGCTATTAGTGAAGCTTATGGACCACTTCTCAGAAGAGTGTATTTAAATGCTATAAAATAAAATCCATAGACTCACAGGGGAAACAAATGATATTAAAAATACAGTTAAGGTATTAAAATGGCAAATTGTAATAACTAATGCATGTGCTTCTTTATTAACACAATAAATAATCTCATGATGGGTTTAAAAGCAACTAGTTTCAAAGTACTAATAGCTGTAAACGATATTTTTGAGGCATGTGCAACAATTATAACATGATAAGAGTATTTGGGATTTCTATGGACAACAAAGTAACAGGTCCTGAAATTCCACTGTTCTGATGCCTACTTTCCAGTTGAAGGAGATGCTTATTTGTTAGAAATTAGTACAAATGAAGATGAAATTTTTCCCCCACCAAGTCCACAGATGCCCTGAATTCTAACCATGGACTTCAGGTAAAGAACTCCTGCCCTGAACCAATGGGGGAGAGAAGCTGATATGAGAGGACACAGGGAGCCTAACTGGGGAGTGATGGGTGGAGAGTGAGTGAGTGAGTGAGTGAGTGAGTGAGTGTGTGTGTGTGTGTGTGTGTGTGAGAGAGAGAGACAGAGAGAGAGAGAGAGAGAGAGAGAGAGAGAAGATTAACTGCACATATTACCAGGTAAAACTCTTCAAAATACAAAGTTCTTGGAAAGACTTACAAAGAAGAGACAAACTAAAAACTGTTTCAATTGTAAGGTACCACATTTTCTGTCCTTTTCTATGCCATTATCATGTAGTATAATAATGATGGTCTGTGTTAAGTATGTTAACGTGTTAAATATGTGGTGATTCTTTGTATCGTAAGCTTCATTTGACTCTCACGCCAAACATACATATGTTCAGTAGCTTGTGGGCCTTGGCCAGTTACTGACAGTTGATGGCTAGTGGAGGATACCCTGGCCAAGAGAACAGTCCCAGTTTCGCCAAACCACTTAGGACCCTTGGCCACACTAGTTTATGTCATCTTAATTTTTTTTTTTAAATTTTTTGGCTGTGCCACATGGCATGTGGGATCTTAGTTCCCTGACCAGGGATCAAACCCGCACCCCCCGCATTGGAAGCACGGAGTCTTAACCACTGGACCACCAGGGAAGTCCCTTAGCTGCACTCTTTTAAGCTTGAGCAATATTAATCTGAGCTCTCCTCTGTGAAACACTTTATCCCAGGTATTGCAGGAGGATATCCATTGAGGTAGTTTCCTGGGAAAATAATAAATGTCTGTATTTGGGCCCTGCCTCTACAGATGTCTGAGTATCTTCTTTACTGTGAGGATGTGAGATGGAGCGTCGGCTAGCCGGGCAAGGATTACTCTGACTCTGTGGACTCCCTTTCCTCTTAGCCTACTTATTTTTAACCTTTTTTTGGACGATAGACCCTTATGAAAATTTTGATAAGTGGCATAGCACCTCTCTAGAAAAGCATACCTTTAGACATGTCCATCCAATGGTGCATCCAATTCAGGAGGTCACAGACCTCTTAAAGTCCCTTCATGAGCCCTCACTTAAGTCATCCTCATTCTAGACTAGAGACTACCTAACTCTGTTGAATGCTACCAATTTTCTACTAGTGAAAATGTGCCCTCCGTATACTACACTCAATGTTGACTTTACACACTTATTTTCTTTTGTAATGTGATGCAAAGAAGCTATTCAGAATAAGATCCTGTCCTCGTCCATTCGAGCTGGCAGAGGTCCACTGCATGCCTGTTGGGGCTGAGGGCTGTGCTGCTCATCCAGGGAAAGGTCAGACTGCTCTGTACCCTCCATGCCCCTTGTCTTGGGTTCCTTGTCTGATACACTGAGGAAATGTGGGGAAGCAACCAGATAAAGAGCGGGCAGAGTCAAAATACAGTCGGCCCTCCATATACATGGGTTCCGCACCCATGGATTCAACCAACCACAAATTGAAAATATTCGGGAAAAAAAAATTCTAGAGAGTTCCAAAAAGCAAAACTTGAATTTGCTTTGGGTCAGCAACTGTTTACATAGCATTCATGTTGTATTTATGATCATTTACATAGCATTTACTTTCTTTACGGTATTCTAAGTAACCAGGAAATGATTTAAAGTATGTAGGAGGATCTCATAGGTTATTTGCAATTACTACACCATTTTATATAAGAGACTTGAGCATCCTCGGATTTTGGTATCCTGGTATCTGAGAGGGGTCCTGGAACCAATCACCCAGAATCCTTAGGGACAACTGTAACTGCCGTCTTTGCTAATGTCAGCAGCCATGTGATCACCGGGAATAAGATACAAGAGGGAGGAAATAAAGAGATGTGGGCAGGGGATTCCCTGGGGGTCCAGTGGTTGGAATTCCACGCTCTCACTGCCAAGGACCCGGGTTCAATCCCTGGTCAGGGAACTAAGATCCTGCAAGCTGCGCAGCACAGCCAGAAAAAAAAAAAAAAACAGGGATGTGGGCAAGCCAAGTGCTCCTGTCTCAAGTATCTCCAGGGTGTGAGCTGCAAGGGGGGCTAACAATCTAGGAGTGAGCTATTAAATTCCATAGAAACTGGCAATCATATTTAAAAGTTTAGAAAGGTCTATATTTTATACATGAAATGGAAACCATGTAGAATTTCTTATATTCTTGCTATGTAACTTTGCTTTGGGGTAATTTTTAGCACCTGACCTAAACGCATAAAAGCATTAGGATTAGTATTTTTTTAAGCCCACTGCTACATAGAAATCTTACTATTAAACTTTACAGTGCTAGGTCTGTGTTCAATGCTAAAAATGCTTCCTTATAAGATATCTCATTTGTGAGGCTGCCTTGCTTCATAAACTCTTATAGTTTTTCAGGACAAAGCCCAATAAATTATTAAAAATTTTTGATGTCATATCCTGCTTGTAGGATTTAAAACTTTTTTCCTTCCAAAAGACTTTGCAAGGCACGAATGTATCTTTATAAAATGACCACAAAATATTTTCCCAAAGATTTCCCAAACACTGTAATGAAAAGTAGGAGAGGGACTTCCCTGGTGGTCCAGTGGTTAAGACTCCATGCTTCCACTGCAGGGGGCATGGCTTCAATCCCTGGCTGGGGAACTAAGATCCTGCATGCCTCACGGCCCGGCTAAAAAAAAAAAAACATAGGAGAAAAGACTGCCAGACTTCAGTCGGTGTGCAAGATTATAGTAACATCCTTCACCCCTAAAAAGCACCTGCTGTTGGTGCCACGTGAGATTTTAATTAGGAAACTTACATCTTTTTTTTTTTTTTAAATAAGGTGACAGTCAGCTTCAGAGATGCTGAGGAGAATGCAGTATGGATTCGAATTGCCTGGGGAACACAGTATAGAAAGCCAAACCAGTACAAACCTGCTTACGTGGTGTATTATTCCCAAACTCCATATGCCTTCACTTCTTCCTCCCAACTGAAAAGCAATCTACCCCTTCTGGGTCAGGTATGGAACCAATTACTATAAGCTATAATGCTGTATTATCCTTATCTCAGGTCCGTGTAGGTTTAAACTGCTCTATATCATTTGACATAAAATGCGACCTGTAGGGGGACTTCCCTGGCGGACCAGTGGTTAAGTCTCCGTGCTTCCACTGCATGGGGCACAGGTTCAGTCCGTGGTCAGGGAACTAAGATCTAGTATGCTGCACGGTGCAGCCAAAAAAAAAATACCACCTGTAATTCTTTATCTCCTAAAATAAGAAGCAGAAAGTGTTATTATTCTAAAAGTGGGGGGGGACAGCATAAGTATTGGTTTAGAACTCTTCATTACTGTCTTGTAATTGAGAAGTAGTACACACTCAAGGTAAAAATCCAACCAACACAGAAGTCTCTGAACAGTCTTTTAAGACTCCATACCCTTCTGCGTAATCCCATTCACCCAAAATAACTGCTTTTAACGGTTCTGCTATTTCCTTTCAGAAGATGTTTTATTACAAAAACCACGCTGGTACATAGGGTTTGTAATTTGCTTTTTCTAACTTAACAGAACATTTCAATGAGGTTACATGTGAATGTACCTCACTACTTCTTCATGATCTCATCATTTGCCTATTAATGCACATTATTTTCATTTGTAACCATTTTCCCCACATTGCGTACACAGAAGAGTGCTTTAACAGAAGATGGTCCTCTGGTCAAAGCCTGCTTCTGTTTATGGTTCTGCCTTTGGTATCACAGGCTTCCTAGCATCTTCCCCCAAATAAGCCATCCCTCAATTAGCCTGGCAACTGCTGCTGCTTGCACCGTCTTAACATTCACAACGACAATGGTGCTTCAGTTGGTTCCAGAGCTGATTGTAGATAAGCAGCTCTGCCATCCTGGCTGCATCATCTCTAGCACCAAGTAGAACACCACGTGCTCCAGGCAGGCAGACTTGTCATTTAAGTTCCTTAGGTGTTTACTGAAGTGGCAGAAAGATTGCTACTGCTGCTTACTTCTATTTCTTTCTAACACTTAACTCTTCTTTACATTTGGAGTCTCTTCCTCCAGAATAAATAGTGGTTTTCCATCCACTGACAGCCAGGTGAGTCCACCCTGTCCCACCTAGTTTAAACATCACCCCAAAAGCTAATTTTCTTTTCTAATGTGTATCTTAAGGCAAACGTACTTCTACCCTCTAGTTCCAGGTACATGCCTTATTCTATTAATTCTGTTTCAGTCTTCCAACTTGTTTCCCCAGACTATGGGAAGCTTTTACAAGTTGCATTTAATTTGCACTTTTTTCTTCAAAATTTGTCCTAGAGCATACATACATATTTGCATTTTTATATGGCAGTATCATAGTATTAATGACTAGTAATCAAAAATGGTAACATTTGAGTATTCACTGTTTATTCTTAACTCTGAATTTCATTTGTTATAATTCCTAACTTTAAACAGGATCACTTTGGGACTTCCCTGGCGGTCCAGTGGTTAAGAGTCCGTGCTTCCACTGTAGGGGGCACGGATTCGATCCCTGGCTGGGGAACTAAGATCCCACATGCTGCTTGGTGCGGCCAAGAATTAAAAAAAAAAAATTTTTAATAAAAAAAATAAACAGGATCACTTTTCTAAAAATGGTATTACAAAAGGCCTTGCATTTGTGAGAATCTTAATGCCATTAGCCCCTGTTTTTGTTTTTCAAGCTGAGTAACAGACCATGAGATTTAATTGTTCTAGATTTTTTCCTGAACAAGTATTGTAAATACAGAGATAGACCCAGTAATGCTAATAGTCTTGCTAATTTTCACTTCAAGGCATTGACAATTGCTAGCAAACACCATCAGATTGTGAAAATGGACCTCAGAAGCCGGTATCTGGACTCTCTTAAGGCTATTGTTTTTAAACAGTATAATCAGGTGAGCCCATCAGTGACTCTATTTAAAGTTAAGTCTCCATTTTCTCTTTCACACAGAATTTAGAAGCTGAGCAGGTGGGAAAGTTTACCTCCAGCGATAGGAGATCACTCAGATATCCCTGAAGTGCAGAAAGTTTTCAGTTAACATGAAAAGAAACAATATAATTTCTCACTCTCATCTTTTTATAGTTGCATTGTATTTTATACTGCCCATTAGTCATTGGGGTCTATGTTATAGGTCCCCGTTTCCAAATCATCTATTGCAATCAGAATTTATTTTCTTCTCAGAGTAACTCGACACTGTCTTTTGAAGCTGATTATATTATTCTGTTCTGCAAGAGAGAAGCAGAATTTTTTGTCCCATCAGTCAAGCAGGTGATACAGGAGTTGGAAGTAAAGGAGAAGGCATTGGTTTATTAAGCCGCACAATTTATTTGTCAAAATTATTTGAACGCATTGTTCCCCCTTAATGATAAGAACGGATCTGGCCTTGCTCCCAGGCTCAGGGTTTATGGGTTTTTTTTTTCCTCTGCATGGCATCTGTGTGTTCATATGTTCAGACTCCTATAGGATTGTTAAGGCTCTGTGTATATCTTTGAGCCCTTAGGTATGTTATACTTATGTATTTTTTCATCTGTTCTAAGTAGAAAGAAGTGATGGCTCTCTGCAAACTACTCTTTAAGGAAACAATCTAACATTAAGAAGTTAGATGATGATTTTCTCCCACAGCAGCCCCTCCCTCTTACCTACCACCCTCCTACCAAATTGCTATCAACGGTTCTCCGATAACAGCTGCATTTCTAGGAAAATTCATATTGTCAAACACTTAATTATAAAAACAATGGCTTCAGTGGGGAAAGTAAGCGAAGGTGTGTGAGAGGTTCAGACTTACAATAGGAAAGTTATTTTTCGATAAGGAATCTCAGCAAATTTTTTACAGTTATAAAGACATAGATATAAAGCTGAAACATCACATTGTAAATGCTGCCTCTGATTCCTCCAGCTTTTCATTCACCAGCTATACTTCTTCCAGATCCATTTTTTACGTTAACAAGATACAGAGCTCCTCAAACAAAGCAGCCATGTTGCTGGCATTCTCTGCCAACATCGCTCTAGGAGAAATGCTCAACTCAGTCTGCAAATGGCCTCAAATCTTTGTGTTGGAAAAAACTAAAGATAAGATTTGCCACACTTTTGTGCATTAAAACCAATTGATATCTATACTTCAAGGTGATAAAATGAGGAAAACATTCACTTTTTTCTTTTTTCTTTTTCCTAGACCTTTGAAACTCACAACTCTACTACACCTCTACAAGAAAGAAGCCTTGGGCTAGATATAAATAGTATGTGTGTTTTAAGATAAAAACTGAAATTTGGAAGGACATTCCTTTTCAGATTTCTGTCACCCAGGAAAACATTTACGTACCAGGATGTGATTCAAAAGTATTTACTGTTTTCAGAAAATTGAAAATTAAATTTCTGTTGAAGTGGGGAAGTTAAACTACCAAAATCTCTTTTAGAATTTACTAGACTGGCATCTAATAATAATCACAACAAAAACAAAAATTAACTAACAGTTGTTGAGCATTTCTTCTGTGCCAGGCACCATACTAAGGTATTTATATGAGTCATTTCCAATTTCTTCACAGCAGTCCCATGAACAAGCTCTTTTCATCAGGAAACTGGGTTTCAGAGAGGTTTAGTAACTTGTGAGGCAAAATCACACAGCTAGGAATAGGCAAAGCCAGGAGTGAAATCCGAATCTGAGTCTGGAGCCCAGGCTCTTAATGCTTCCTGAGTACTTTATTGCGTCTCGCAGGTATTGCATTACTTACAAACTGAAGGTTTGTGGCAACCCTGCATTGAGCAAATCTCTCAGTGCCATTTTTCCAACAGCATTTGCTCATTTCATGTCTCTGCCACATTTTTGTAATTCTCACAATATTTCAAACTTTTTCATTATTATTATATTTGTTATGGTGATCTGTGATCAGTGATCTTTGATGTTACTACCGCAAAAAGATGACAACTCCCTGAGGGCTCAGATGATGGTTAGCATTTTTTTAGCAATAAAGTACTTTTTAAATAAGGTATGTACATTGTCCTTCTAGACATAATACTGTTGCACACTTAATAGACTGCAGTACAATATAAACATAACTTTTATATGCACTGGGAAACCAAAAAATTCATGTGACTCACTTTATTGCAGTGGTATAGAACTGCACCCGCTTATCTCTGAGGTGTGCCTGTAATCAGAATTGTTACGCTGTTGCTACTCACAGGTGACATGAGTCCTTTCCTAGAAAACCCAAGAGAATAGAGTATGAAACTACTAATGCGGATCAGAAAGTTCCAAAAAGTGATGGGGTACAATATAGATTTATAAAAATGAAAATGTTCCCCTCTCTTGGCAGTGATTTGGCAATAAAATGAAATGGTACAGCCATTATGAACTAAACATATTTATGACTTTCCAATGGCATAGGAACTGCTATTGATTTCATGTTAAGTAAAGAAAGCAGGATACAAAAGTGTGTGTATTTTATAATCCCAGTTTAAAAAATACATATCTTTTTATTCACTGAAAAAAGGGTTAGACAAATAGATTAAAAGGTTAACAGTACTTATCTGTATATGGTGGAATTATGGGTGATTTTTATTTTCTCTTACCAGCCTATACTTTCCAGCTTTTCAACAATAAAATTATTATAATCCAGAAGAAACAGTAAACATTATTTTTAAGTTATACAAGCAAGTTGAAAGGTTAGGAGTGAAAGGATGATACTTTATGGGTGAAATATATTAACATACATAAAATATATAATATTATAATAATACTAAATATATAACAGCTGTTTCTCTTGATATCTTCCATCTGTAGTGGATTCAAGGATCATTCATGAAAACAAAACAGAAAAAGAGAGAGTCCATAGAGTGACTCAAGAAATTTTTGGAGACTATCCACAACCAAGACTAGAATTTGCACAATATAAGGTGGGACACTGCTATAAACTAACTACAAGCTATCAATATTTTCTAAAAAGAACTAAAACTAAGTGGAAAACAGATCTAAGAAACTGTCTCTTTTTCATTTGTCACTTTAATGTTGTATAATAAGTTTATGAGTTAAAATAGTCTTTATCATATTTAGTAAGTTCCTCTGTTGCAAAGGAGACCTTTGGAAATTTTGAATTTGCCTTTTCATTTCACCTTTCATATTAATTCTGTTATGTATAACCAGCTGTGATCTGTATTTTTAAGAGAAAAAAAAAGCTAGGTTATACCTTTCCAGCCCACCCACACCTAGAACAATGCTTGCACATGGTCAGTGCTTATAAACACTTATTAAATAAAAGAGTGAATAAATAAGTCATTACAAAGCCCAGTTGGCATCACGTGGAGAAAACCCAGCAGCCTGCACACCTGGCTCATTCCAAAAGCTTGCCCACCAGGAAAGCCAGGTGGGGGGCAAGCCCATGGCCACCGTTAGAAGAATTCAAGGCTTTTATCACAATCACCCTAATCTAATACTCATGGTCATACTCGTAACACCCTCCTCCCCTCAAACCTTCCAATAAAATTCTTTCTGCTTAGAAGGAAACTTCTGCAGCTACGGACCACACTTTAAGTCTACCATTGATCTGCTCACTCAGGCCCAGTGCCTGTTTGGTTTGATTTGTTTTTAGTGGGAAAAGTTGACTGACACCTTTCAAGTTATGCTCCCTGAATGGCAGGTTTCAACACATTTCTTTTATACAGCTCACACTCTTAAGACAGTCATTCTCAAAGTGTGGTCCCTGGACCAGCAAAATCAGCCTCAGCTGGGAATATGGGTAAGAAATGCAGGTTCTTGGCCCCATTCTAGTCCTACTGGATTGCGGACTCTGGAGGTGGGTGCCAGACATCTGTCTTCTCAAGCCCTCTAGTCAATTCTGCACAGAGAACCACTGATCTAGGATACATAAGATTTAGTCCGCAAAACTTCTCTTTATACACATCTTAGAATGGGTCTATTCTATAAGACAAGGCGCACATTTATTCATACCTGCTACTGATTTTTCCCTACCTTTTCTATTTTGAAAAATATCAAACCTTCAGAAAACATGCAAGAATATTACAATGAGCATTCATTTCCCCTTTGTTTCAAAATTTACTAATTGTTAACATTTTGCCACATCTGCTTTCTTTCTTTCTCTTTTTTTATTCTGAACCATTTGAATTAGTTGCAGACATTACTCACCCTCTAAATATTTCAGCATTCTGTCTCTAAATTTTAAGGATCATTTTAAGTTAAAAAAAAAAAAAAGTAGTTAGAATCTAAGAGCCAAGTACCTACTGAAGTAGCAGTACTTACATATTTGATGATACGAAGGAACTGTTATTAATTTTTTTAGGTGTGGTAATGTTATGGGGGTGAAGTTTCGAAAGAGAGTCCTTTTTAGGACTCTTTTAGATACATTGAAATATTTGCAGGTGGGATACTATGGTGTCTTGGATTTGCTTCAAAATAATCCAGTGGAGGTGGGCAGTAGGGAACGGAAGGCAGAGTAATAGATGGAACAAGACCAGTCATTGTTTCAGCTAGGTGATATGCACATGGCGACTCATTATACTGTGCTCCTCACTTTTGTATGTTTTCTAAATCCTCTATAATAAGAAGTTAAATGCGGTAGTGACTCAAAACACGTGACATTTTTACATTAAAATGACAGATTACAAAAAGCAGTGCTCATTTTCCATTAAGAATGCAAACCTAATGCTCAGGTAAAGGGCATCTGAGGGGGGAACTGACATGCAAGGTCTCCTGTGTGTCAGGCACTGTGCACGCTTGGCTTTTTTTTTTTTTTTTTTTTCTTTTTTTTTGCAGTACGTGGGCCTCTCACTGTTGTAGCCTCTCCCGTTGCGGAGCACAGGCTTCGGACACGCAGGCGCAGCGGCCATGGCTCACGGTCCCAGCCGCTCCAGGGCACGAACCCGTGTCCCCTGCATCGGCAGGCGGACTCTCAACCACTGCGCCACCAGGGAAGCCCACACTTGGCTTTTTGCATGCGATATTGTTGGATATACTGGTTGCCCTCAACGTTTGCAATTAGCAAATTAAATGGTTCCCACCCCCATTAGTCCCTTTGTTTCTTGATAACAAGAATTAGTGAAATACATAATCCTATTTCTTTATATGTTGCCATTGCAACTGATATATTTAATCATCACTTAAAAATATATCTGTTGACAGCTTGAAACGAAATTCAAAAGTGACCTAAATGGGGGCATCCTGACTGAGAGAGAAGAACCCCTCCGGTGCCTGGTTAAGTTCTCTAGCCCCCATCTTCTGGAAGCACTGAAATCCTTAGCACCAGCCGGTAAGTAGTCAGCATACTTCATCAGCCAGAAGAATTAACAACATACTACATTCGACCCTCTCTTTGCTGACTAATTGCCCCTGAGCTTCCTCATGGCTCTAGTCTGCTATCCCATCATGCCCTGTTTTGCATATTCTGCTTCACTTAATGGGGGTCCATGATCCACCCTCTAATCTTGGTCATTTTTAAACTGCCTCAAATCGTTGTCCCTGTGATTATTTTCATTTTCTTTTCTTTTCTTTTTTTTTTAAATTTCAGGTATTGCTGATGCACCACTTTCTCCATTGCTCACTTGCATACCCAATAAGGGAATGAATTATTTTAAAATTAGAGATAAATAAGATGTATGTGGTTTTGTAAGCACAGCATCCTTGACTGTATTGCATATGCATTTTAAAATGACTAGCTGGATAGCTTCTATCTGCAAACTTGTTTTATAGATTAATCCTTGATGTTGACGATTTAGAAATGTTCAGTATAATTCTTGGGACTGATTCTTTCCCCCTCCTGCAAAGCATAGCAGTTGTGGGACTTTAAGATGTGACAGGATGTCTTTTTTCTCACTCCTGTCTCTCCTCAATCCTGAAGAGGTCTTGTTCCAGTTGCTGGTTTCCAGAGGTTTTCTCTTAAGCCTTGGATCACAGAAAGAAGCAACAAGAAACTGTACCCAACCCAAAACTTTCCAAGAGAATCATAAAATTGGTCCATTCAAAAGGTAGAATAGGGCCCATTAAGTTATTATTGCAGGAGGTAGCCTATCAGTTGATTCAGCTATATAAAATAATGATTTCATTGTAAATATGATACTTCTCATCTATTTTATCATACACACGGCATTCGAACTGACAGATAAGATACAGGTTTGTGAATAAAGATATTTAAAAATGGATATATCGGTCACTTTTGGTGAAAATCCTTCAGTGATCATCACTAAATCGCATGTCCTTTTACAATAACACTTCAAAATCTACTCCCTATCTTGATCCACAAAGGATTTGGGGTTATGACAACATATGTTACAATTATGATAAAATTAAAAGGTGAGGAAATCTGGGCAAATGAAGGACAGAAAAAGAATAGAAGGACAAAATAAAACTACAGGTAAGATTACTACGTAAGAACATACAAGTGCCTCCTCAACTGCTAGAATAAAAGGGAAAATTTGGATGGCGTTAGCCAGTGGCCAAAGCAGAGGAGAAAAACACCAATTTAAATGAGATATTTTAAAGCTGGTGTATGTTACTTCTGATGAAAAGCAAAAAGAGGCTTAATATACAGATATAAACACAATCAGAAGGGGCTAAACAATGCTTTATACCAATATAATGTATTGGTATTGTCTATACCAATACCAATAGGTATTTTATGTGAAATATATCTGTTGAGATTTAATTAGCAAATAGCTTAGACACTTCATTTATCTCAGAGTGAGGCATTGAGTCTGTAGGGGCTTAATAACGCTAATTTTTTTTGTAGACCACAGTCATGGTTTAGAGCATCTGTTCCTATGTGCACACATATGGTAGGCACTTCTACTCAGTGCCTGAATGCCCACATTAGGGGTGCACAGAGGCCCTGCAGGTTCCTGGTATGGTTTCCCACAGGCTCACAGCCCTTTCTGGTGCTTTGCAGGGATGTGCAATGAGAGCCTGAACGAGAAAAACACTAATCATATTGGGTTGGCCAGAAAGTCCCTTCGGGTTTTTCTGTAAGATGTTACAGAAAAACCCGAAGGGACTTTCTGGCCAACCCAGTACTACCCAGCCTACAGTGGAATCACTGGAGCCTGCACCCTGCAGCCCTCCCAGACAGAAGCTTCTGCTTCAGGAAATGAGATACAGGGAATGCTTACCTGGTATGTGCTTGACGTCCAGAGACACACAGAACGCCATTCAGGTGCAGTCGTGGGATCAGATGGAGCAGTAAATGCAGATCCAAGGATCTCTAGGCCAAAGGAATTTAATGCACATTAGGTAGGGTCTCCAAAAATGAAGAGGAGCTAATGTTTACTGAGCACTTACTGTGTGGCAGGCGCTGTGCCAAGTATTTCATACGCTATGTCTTATTTTCATAATAATCCTATAAGGCAGGTGGCATTACTAGTCTCACTCTATTGACATGAACCCCAAAGCTTAGTACTAGCTAGTAAGTGACTGAGCCCACATTAACCGCAGGCAGTTGGCCTCCAGAGCCTGCCCTCTTGGACACTGTGCAGGAAGAAACAATAGCCCGTGGATGCTATCTCACACAGATGTGGGGGGTTTGGGGCCCACAGTACTTTTATTTTTTTTATTTTTTATTTATTTATTTATTTTCTGTGGTACACGGGCCTCTCACTGTTGTGGCCTCTCCCATTGCGGAGCACAGGCTCTGGACGCACAGGCTCAGCGGCCATGGCTCACGGGCCTAGCCGCTCCGCGGCATGTGGGATCTTCCTGGACCGGGGCACGAACCCGTATCCCCTGCATCGGCAGGCGGTTTCTTAACCACTGCGCCACCGGGGAAGCCCCACAGTACTTTTAAATTCAGAATTCGTTACTGTGAAGCAGAATAGTACCCTTCTCAAAGATGTCCACATCCTAATCCCTGGAATATGTAAATCTGTTACTTTACAAAACAAAAGGACTTTGCAGATGGGGAGGTTATCCCGGATGTCCTGGACGGACCCAGTGTGATCACAAGGGTCCTCAAAAGTAGAAGAGGACTAGAAGAGAGCAGAGGGAGACCTGACTACTGAAGAAATCAGAGTGATGTGAAGAAGCCTCAACTCACCATTCATTAATGACTTTGAGAACCTGGAAACGGCAAGTAAACATTCTTCCACAGAGCGTCCCGAAGAAATGCAGCCATGCCAACACCTTGATCTTCACCTAGTAGACTCATTTCAGACTTCTGACCTCCAGAACTGTAAGATAACAAATCTGGGTTGTTTCAGGCCACCAGCTTTGTGGTAATTTGTTATTGCAGCAATAGAAAACAAATAGAGCTGCTAATATATAAAAGCTGGGAGTTTTCACATAAAAATCTTGAAAAATAAATCCAGCGATACCAAAGACGAGTAGTAGCCGCTGCCCCCTTTAAACAAAGAATGTAACTCCCATTCTGCTGCAGTCCTCACCCTTCCCTTTTGACTACACCTGGCCTCCTACGCTCATTTAAATGACCTATCTGGTGGTCCCTCTTCCGACTTAGGTTTTGGAAACCTCCTCTGAGCTACACTGTCTCCCAAACAGTAATCAAATTTCAGCAGTTAAAATACAGGCAAGTAAATCTACCCTCCCTAAAATGATTAACTCTGTCAATTATAACAGTCCTTTTGTTTGTATAATGTGACCTCGCGCTAGTTACTTACTTCTCTGCAAATGTGGGAAAACTTATAGTTACGTACCTGCTAGGTCTGTTTCGAGGACAAAATGAGATACTGAATGAAAAGTGCATTCCCAGTGTCTGGTAAACAGAGATAGTTGTAATTCACATACTCTCGCCTCTCCTCCTGCTGAACACTTGGGTTATTTGCAATCTTTGGGAAGTAAAGTTCCTGAACGCATTGCTTTTTCTTCTATCCAATTGTGGCCCGAGGTCAGATTTCTAGGAAGGCGAACAATGGATCGGCGGGACCAATACGTCCTACCTGTCCCCAGGAAACCCTGTGAAGTTTTGTAACCCGCCCGCCTCATCTGGTGGTGGCTCCTGGCAGGCGCACCCTCCGCCCCCCTCACGCGACGCCGCAGCCTCCCGGACCCCGCCGGATGCTAATGAGCCGATAGGCCCCGCCCCCTTCCGGAAGTTGCTGCGGCGGGAGGCGGGGCGTCCTAGCTGTCCGGGCTGAGGTGCGGGAGCCATGGCGGCCTCTGAGGCGACGGGGGCGGCGGCGGCGGCGGCGGCGGCGGGGCCCGCGGCTCTGGCCTTGGGCGCGGCGGCCGCGAGGGGAGCCGCTGCCGCCTCCGGCCCGTGGGATCCCCCCGGGCGGCTGAGGGGCAGCCGGCCGCGACCCACGGCGGCGAGGCAGCAGCCTGCGGGTGCGGCGCCGCCGGCCCGGGAGCTCATCCAGCCGTCGGTGAGCGAGCTGTCCCGGGCCGTGCGGACCAACATCCTGTGCACGGTGCGCGGCTGCGGCAAGATCCTGCCCAACAGTCCCGCGCTCAACATGCACCTGGTCAAGAGCCACCGCCTGCAGGTGAGCCCGCCGCGGACGGCGCCTCCCGGGGCCTGGCGCGACCGACCGCCTGAAGCGGGCGCTCGGGGCCGAGGGCGGCCAGAGGCGCGGACGGGAAGGCGCCGAGGTCCGGCCGGCGTCGGCGGGGGCTTCCGAGGCCCTAAAGGGCCAGACCGGGGAGTGGGTCCCGGCGGGGAGAGTGGGAGCTAGGAGGCAGGAAGGCGCAGCGGTAGGAAAGCCCTGTGTCATGCCACTGCGCTGTCGGGCTCGGACCGGCCGGACTACCGGCCTCGCGCTTGGCGTCGCGGGCATTTTTCACGTTTCTCTCGTGAGCTCTCACGGCACCTTCGTTCTACTGCAGAGAAACCGATGACGCACCTGCGTAGTGCTGGGCTTTTAAGCCCGGGCTCGGGTCGAAGCCGGTGCCGTTTGCACCGCACCCACACTGCCTCCTCCGGGGCCAGTTGTTAGCAGGGAGCTGCGGCTTTGGCAACATGTTCCACAGTGTTGGTAAACATCACCTTTGCTCAGGGATGAGACCTAAGCGAAATTTCTCCCGTGGATCTTGTTTAAGAGGGGACACGGTATATAATAACAGGACAATAATCTGAACGTCCCTTCCACTTAACATAAAATGAGGCGACTTTCAGCCTTCGGTGCACATCTGTGGAAAGCTTCTTAAAAATCCAGATGTCCAGCCCCATCCCAGACCTATTAAATCGTGATTTCTCAGTCATTACAATAGGAAGTTTACTTGCACCACTTCTTCAAGTCTTTCGAGGCCAACGGGGGCATAATTCCAAAGCACGTTTCTGAAAGGAGTTTTGTGGGTATGTAGCTTTCGGTGGTCTGAATTGATTCAGGAGGAAGTTTAAATTACCTCGCCTCTTGCATGTTCCGTCTACCCTTCAGGTAAATCTTCCTCAGAAACGTGTTTAGAATCAGGCTTCTGATCGGAATTTAGCAGCAGAAAGTTTGAGGTGATGATGGCCTCTAGTAGGGCAGATGTGATGCCCGCGAAGGGCAGCCCCCTTCTAGCACCAGCTGGCAACAACGTCCCGAAGTGACGATTAGGGAGGCCCGATCAGGAGAGGTACGTGGACGTACGCTGAGGAAGACCTTGCAGGTGGGGCTGCAGTTTGCCTGCAAGTTCTGCGTTTCTTCCACAACACAAGTGACGTAACTCTGGGAATGGTCTTCGTTCTCCTGTTTTCTCCTCCATCCCGAATTTTAATTAAACACTTCTTTTCTTAACCATATTTTATCTTGAGTGGATGAACTGTATATTTGCAGGAATTCTTCAGCCTAATCCCTGGGTTCTCTTCAGTTCATGTATAACAGCCATCACCCCCCTTCAGTATCCTCCCCTCACTGGTAGACAACTAAGGCAGACGTTACATCTCTGAGCACAGAGGAAGCTGCCAGTCTGACCACGACTCTCTTTGTGTTGGCCTGAACATCACTCTCGCAAGCACTTTTTAACAGTTTTCATTGTTCTTTTCTGCGGAATTGCTGTCAGGGGCTGTGTATCTCTCCAGACTTTGTGAAGCATCTGTTAAGAGCAAAGATGCCATTTACTTGTCAGGACTAGTATACAATGGGTTTGGTAGTATGCAGTAAGTTTATTTCTAATTATGTTTTTAAAATATGTAAAGTTCAGGAATTCTGAAGCTACCAATCCTAAGCATATAATAGGCCTAAGAAGGAGGAATATGTTTGAGGCAACTGTAAATTTTAACAGTCAGACCTTTACTTGGACCTTAGCATGGCAGAGTATCAGCATCCCCCCTTGCTTAGAACCTATGTGAAGCCATTCTTCCAGTTTTAGTCATTTTTTCAGGTTTCTCTTGTCTGCAGACAGCACAGTGCACTCAAGATTGCTTTCTGAACAGCGAATCTTGAACAACCGAAAAATGGACTCTCCTGAGTTTCCTTCCTAGGTCACTAGAGAGACCTGTTTCAGCAGGAATTAAAGAAACCTCACCCTGAACCATCGTTGTTTCTTCCATGTCAAACAGGCTCAGTTTCTTGCCTTGTTCCGTCTTTCTAAACATGCAGCCCCTGAACATCTGCTGTCTTGGTGGAAAGGGGGTTCTTTTTTTTTAATGAAGGTAGCCTATGTGACAAAACAGTCATATTTGTATAGTGTTGTCCCAGTGTGGTGAATCTGTCCACACAATTGGGAGCCAAGTAGCAGGCTCTTGAGTTCAAACTTGGCCCTTGATGTTCTCAAAGTATTGGGAGGACGGAGGGGGAAGAAGGAGGCCTAGTAAGGACAAGAGCTGACTGGGAGCTCCCTGTGGCTTTGAAGGTGGTCTTCGTTTGGACCAGAGGCTCCACTAGCAGTCCAGTGTGCTCCTACGGGCCCTGAAGCATAAGAGTATCTGCTTGGCAGATCTGCATCGTATTCAATGGCGATTTTTCCCTTTGTTCTCTTGGTTATGGCTACTTACATAATTCTAGTTTCTGTCCTAGTTGTTGTGGGTTTTTTTCTCCTAGATTATGATAATATATATATATTTTTTTAATTTATTTCATTTTTGGCTGCTTTGGGTCTTCGTTGCTGCGCGCGGGCTTTCTCTAGTTGCAGTGAGCGGGGGCTACTCTTCATTGCAGTGCGTGGGCTTCTCATTGCAGTGGCTTCTCTTGTTGCGGAGCATGGGCTCTAGGCCTATGGGCTTCAGTAGTTGTGGCTCACGAGCTCTAGAGTGTAGGCTCAGTAGTTGTGGTGCACGGCTTAGTTGCTCCACGGCACGTGGGATCTTCCTGGACCAGGGCTCAAACCCGTGTCCCCTGCGTTTGGCAGGCAGATTCTTAACCACTGCACCACCAGGGAAGCCCCTATGATAATATTTTATTCCCTTCCCCATTATTTGTTGTAAGGTTCTTATTTATTTCTAGTCTTCAGAAGATACCCTGCCCTCAATCAAATACTCCCTTCTTAATGATTAACAAATCCTTCTGAACGATGATGAATAAAAGTGGAGATAGAGAGTTGTAAGGTGTAAGATACATGATACCTTTTGGTTTTATGTGGGTTCTTAAGATATATGTCTATATTCCATATCCTGTAAGTAAATCTGGAAATATCCTAGTCCAGCCTTGCCTACAAGAGGATCCATGGAGAAATGAAAGCTGGTGATTCAGGGAAAAGAAGAGTAGGAGTAAATGGGCATTTCTTGATTCTTTTATCCCTCACATTTGAAAATAGTGACAGGGACAGGGGCCCCCTTAAAGAACCTCTTATCCAGCAACACATATTTTTAAAACATGGCTTAGTGGATTTTGTGTTATGTTCAGTCCAGGGGTTTGCTTTTAATGATTTGCCAGGAATTTTTTTTTTTAAGGAAAGAAAATGTTCCAAGTTGTTCTATAGATCATAGTGTACAAAGACTTCTAATTTTAAATTTACAATAAGACAACAACAAAGCAAACTCCTTTTCTTCTTGGATGTTTTTCTGCGAAGGCAGAGAGATGCTAGAGTAGCTATAATGCCTTTTCTTCCCCCCCCCCCCAATTTGTGCCACAGTTCTTGCAATCCTTTCCTTTTATCCTCTCTCCTTCATCGGGTCCTTCCTCTTGCTTTGCTTTGCTTTGTTTACTTTTATCCATCTTGTTTTTCAGTTATTTCCTTTCATAGGTTCTTTTTCAAATTCTTTTACTTAAAGTGTTTTGTAAACAGGTACCCAAAAGGTACAAAAAGCATGAAGTATTTTTTGTCATTTTTTTCAGTTATGCACACAAAAGGTACAGTTAAAAAAAAGTCTGCTAAGTTTTATTCTAGAATGTATATAGCACTTCAGAACAAAAACATCACTTTCTTACTGCAGTTCATGTCTTATCGTGCCATTGCCATTTCTTATCACCCCATTCTCGTCTCAGAGCTTATTTTCTCAGAACAAGAATGGGAAGAAGTTCAGGAACTGGGGAAGAGAGGTGGTGATGGGGAGAACTGAGGAGCTGGCCCTCAGAAAGCAGGAAAGCGAACAGCGTCGGGTTTTTTCCACACCTGTAATGACAGCAACAAGGAGATGTTGTTCATGTCCAATATGACTGCCTTTAGTGTCTCATCCTGGTGTGTGATACAGTTTTGACTTAGATGGCCACTTAACCATATTCAGTATAATGCCCCAAGTTTTTACTGAACATTTACTCTTTTTAAAACATTCCCAAGTTCAACAAAGTTATAAATATGTTCCTCCTTTTGAAAAGGTTTGGGGAATTTTAAGTAATTCCATTAGATATAACAGAGAAATGACGGAAAAGAAGCATAGTTTGAAGCTATATAGTACAGGACTTTGGACGTCCCAATGGCTAGAGGAATTTGGACTTGGGGAGTATTGGGGTGCCATTGAAAATGTTTGAGTGAGGTAATGTCATGATGAGAGGTATATTTTAGAAAGGTGAATGTGGCAAAGTGTGAATGAAAAAGCGATTGAAGGTCTAGAAATTAGTTAAGAGGTTAGTGACAAAGTCCAAACAGAGAGTCAGGAATACTTGAACTAACGATGGTAGCAGTGAGAAAGGAAACGAGAGGAGGTGGTAGGAGACATTTTTAAAGCATAACTTGCCAAAACTTGGAAGCACCCAAGATGTCCTTCAGCAGGTGAATGGATAAATGAATGATGGCACATCCAGACGGGGAATAATTAGTCAGCACTAAAAAGAAATAAGCTATCAAGCCATGAAAAGACATGGAGGACCCTTACATGCATATTACCAAGTGAAAGAAGCCAATCTGAAAAGGCTACATACTGTATGATTCCAACTAAATGATATTCTGGAAAAAGCAAAACTACAGAGACTGTAAAAAGATGAGTGATTACCAGGGCTTAAGGGGAAAGGTGTCATGAATAGGTGGAGCACAGAGGATTTTTAGGAAAGTGAATAGACTCTGTATGATATTATAACGATGGATAGCTGTCCTTATACATTTGGCAAAACCCATAGAATGTGCGGCACAAATAGTGAACTCTAATAAAATCTATGGACTTTGGGTGATAATGACGTGTCAGTGTAGTTTCATCAGTTGTAACAAGTGTACCCCTTTGGTGAGGAATGTTAATAGTGGAACAGGCTGTATTGGGGGGTGGGGGGTGCGGGGGGCACTACAGTGTATGGGAACTCTGTACTTTGTGCTCAATTTTGCTGTGAATCTAATAAAATTTCTCTTAAAAAATAGTTTATTTTTTAAAAAGTGAACAGGTATATGAGGACATGATAGGGAGTTTGAAAAGGGTTAATAAAAGTATTGCTAAGCAAATTTAAGATGTATTAGAAGTAAGCATGGGGATTTCCCTGGTGGTCCAGTGGGTAAGACTCCATGCTCCCAATGCAGGGGGCCCGGGGTTCGATCCCACATGCATGCTGCAACTGCGACCCGGTGCAGCCAAAATAAATATATTGTTTTAAATTGTCCTAGCCTTAAAAGAAAAAAAAAAGAGAATTTTAGAGCTTTCTTAATATTCTCTCCATATTTGATTTTTTCTTGCAGATAACACTAGAAGGAAAATAAGTTTAAAAGTATTTCATTTAAAAAAAGATAAACTGGTGAGTGGGATGAGTTTGGCGATTGAGAGACAGTGGTGGTTGTCATTAAAGCTAGCAGAGGCCAGTGTTTCAATCAAAGCAGCATTTCAATCAGACTTTCACAAGGACAGTATTTTTTTGTTTTTTTGAGATGAATCCTTGGATTTTTCTTTCTTTCTTTTTTAAATTGAAGTATAGTAGATTTACAATGTTGTGTTAATTTCTGCTGTACAGCAGAGTGATTCAGTTATATATACTTTTTATCTATATATTCTTTTCCATTATGGTTTATCACAGGATATTAAATATAGTTCCCTGTGCTATACAGTAGGACCTTGTGGTCTCTCCATTCTCTATATAATAGTTTGCATCTGCTAACCCCAAACTCCTAATCCATCCCTCCCCCTTCGCAACCACAAGTCTGTTCAGTATGTCTGTGAGTCCATTTCTATTTCATAGATAAGTTCATTTGTGTCATATTTTAGATTCTACATATAAGTGATATCATATGGTATTTGTCTTTCTCTTTTTCACTTCACTTAGTATGATAATCTGTAGTTCCATCCATGTTGCTGCAAATGGCCTTATTTTGTTCTTTTCTATGGATGAGTAGTATTCCACTGTGTGTGTATATACACACACACACACAACACACACACACACCCCACATCTTTATCCATTCATCTGTCGATGAACATTTAGATTGTTTCCATGTCTTGGCTACTATGAATAGTGCTGCTGTGACCAAAGGGGTGTATGTATCTTTGGGAATTATAGTTTTGTCTGGCTATATGCCCATGAGTGGGATTGCTGGATCATATGGCAACTCTATTTTTAGCTTTTTGAGGAACCTCCATACTGTTTTCCACTGTGGCTGCACCAACTTACATTCCCACCAACAGTGTAGGAGGGTTCCCTTTTCTCCACACCCTCTCCAGCATTTGTTATTTGTAGACTTTTTGCTGATGGCCATTCTGACCGGTGTGAGGTGGTACCTCATTGTAGTTTTGATTGGTATTTCTCTAATAATTAGTGATGTTGAGCATATTTTCATGTGCCTGTTGGCCATCTATCTTCTTTGGAGAAATGTCTGTTTAGTTCTTCTGCCCATTTTTCGATTGGGTTGTTTTGTTGTTGTTGAGTTGAATGAGCTGTTTGTATGTTTTGGAGATTAAGCCCTTGTCGGTCTGGTCCGCATTATTTGCAAATATTTTCTCCCATTCCATAAGTTGTCTTTTTGTTTTGTTTATGGTTTCCTTTGCTGTGCAAAAGCTTGTAAGGTTGATTAGGTCCCATTTGTTTATTTTTGCTTTTATTTCTGTTGCCACAAGGACAGTATTTAATGTAAAGTACTAGTTTAGGTTAGCTTATTGGCCTTAAGTTGGTTGGCAGAAAACAAAAGAAGCAACAAAAATCTCCACAGCGGATAACTAATAGCTAGAATAATTAATTGAGTGATTATATGATAAGCACTGTTCTAAGTCTCTTAAATTATTCACTAAATCCTCACAACAACCCTGAGGTAGATCGTACTGTTATGCCTACTTTACAAATAAGGAAACCAAGACAGTTAATTTTTTCAAGGTCACAGGAAAGGAGCAACGTAGAGAATTACATATTCCAGAACCCATGGGTTTAACCACTGCACCATGGTTCTTAAGCTAGGCTGCACACTGGGATCTTCAGGGGAGATTTTTAAACCAAATACTAAACCCACCCAAAACTAATTATATCATTGCCTGGGACTGGGACCAGGCACAGGTATGTTTTTTTAACGCCTCAAGTGATTTTTCACAGGCCGCTAGGTTTGAGAGCTGCTGCCCTACACTGGACTGCCTTTCTAAAAGTACTCTGCCTTTAGTGTGCAGTCTAAAGCATGCAAACAGTACCAAGAGGTGTACAAATTAGTTTCTGCCCTTAAGAAATTTAGTAGAGGAGACAGGAATTCTAGAAGAAAACGATAGTTTGCAAGTTTAGTTAGCTGCTACCTTGGAATTCAGGCAAGGAATAGATCTGGGTGGTGAGCAGAGCAAGGGAGTGCTATTTATTGAGAATGTAAGCAGGATTCATGCTAATCCAGTACTAGATAATCCTGAAAGTTAACTATTCTCTCTGGTTTTGAAATGAGTAAACTGGCTCAGAGATTGAATAACCTGTCCAAAGTCATGTGCCTAATCAGTGGTGAAAATGGCTCACAGGCCTCTCCACGCCCTGCCCACTTAACCACCATTGCGTTCTGCCTGAAGGGACAGTCATCCGAGAGTGGCTGTAGAAGGTGGAAATGGAAGTGGGAAGAGTGTTAGGCTGATCAGGGGAGTGTATGAAAAGGGAACAGAAAAAGATATGGTTATAATGGTAGATTGGAGGCATAATGAGGAGATGGGGTTTTATTTATTTTTTTTTTTTTTTATAAATTTTATTTATTTATTTTTGGCTGTGTTGGGTCTTTCTTGGCTGCGTGTGGGCTTTCTCTAGCTGCAGCGAGCAGGGGCCACCCTACATTGCGGTGCGCGGGCTTCTCATTGCGGTGGCTTCTCTCGTTGTGGAGCACAGGCTTTAGGCACACAGGCTTCAGTAGATGTGGCATGCAGGCTCAGTAGTTGTGGCTCGCGGGTTCCAGAGCGCAGACTCAGTAGCTGTGGCACACGGGCTTAGTTGCTCCGCGGCACGCAGGATCCTCCCGGACCAGGGCTCGAACCCGCGTCCCCTGCATTGGCAGGTGGACTCCTAACCACTGCACCACTAGGGAAGTCCCGGGATTTTATTTTATGTACCTTTTTTAAAAAAAATAGTATTTGATGTTATATACAAATAATTTTTTTGGAATGTCAAATTTGTTCTGACATTAGAAGAGGAAGGAAAATTATTTAGGAGACCATTTAAATAATCTAAATGAATATGAATATCTAGACAGTGTAGTGCAGTAGGATTATAAAAGGATGGACCAAGGTAGAAGACATGGAGGAATAACTGACTACATTTGATATCATTGAGAGATAAATTATGTTGTTTAAAAATGAAGCAAGAATAGCTTCTTTTCCCCTCTACATGAGTGGACACAGACTCAGCAAGATCAACATGTTCCTCTTGAGATCCAGTAGGAAAGCAAACAGAGGGAGTCCTAGCCGCACGGTTATTCGTTTCTTCTCTAGATGCACACTGATGGAAGCGGAGGAGGTGGGTATGTTCCAAAAGTAGTGAATCCTTTCCCATCACAGCACCTAAGGACTAAAACGTCTAGGTGCTCCAGTGGCAGCTGAGGCCTCAGCTTGTGTCCAGTTGTTTCCACCCGTAGTAGGGAGGTCCTTCCCCACCCCAACCCCCCATCCACACACCTTCCTCTGGGGCCAGCTGGGGGTTGCCTGATAAGAATTATGCTGGCAGGGGCTTCCCTGGTGGTGCAGTGGTTGAGAATCCGCCTGCCGATGCAGGGGACACGGGTTTGTGCCCCAGTCCGGGAAGATCCCACATGCCACGGAGCGGCTGGGCCCATGAGCCATGGCCGCTGAGCCTGCGCATCCGGAGCCTGTGCTCCACAATGGGAGAGGCCACGGTCTCACTCCGGAGGTATGTGGGCTCATCAAGGGCAACAAGACAGCACTTTAAGCTAAATTAACTCACCAGTTATTTTAAATTCCCAGCCAAAAAGTCAATCACATACTTAATAAGAAAGGATTACTAGGATGAGTTAATATATATAAAGTGCTTAGAACAGTGCCTGCCACGGTAGTAAAAGCTATGTTAGCACTGGCCATTATAATGATTACTGAATCTCAAACAGAGCATGGTGCCTATATTCACGCTCCTGTATAAAAGTTGGTGTTAACTAGCTTTAGCTACTTTAGGGGGCATTGTGGTGGTCAGAGAAAGTCACAGTTCTCTTTATCAGGAAGACCTAGATTATAGTCAGGTTTTTTTCAGAGACTCACACTAATTCAGTGGAGGTGGGATAAAAAAGAAAGGAAGACTTAAGGATGATACCAGGTCTTGAGCCTGAGAAACTATAAATATACCACTTAGGATTAGAGAAGCTGGCTTGAAGGGCAGAGATTTTTAAGTCTAGAAGGAGTGCTAAAGGAATGTATAGAAGATTTTTAAACAATATAGTTGGGTTTTGTTTATTTTGTTTTGAAAAATTTTAGCAGATTTATTGAGCTATAGTTTACATGATATAATTTACCCATTTTAAGTTAATAATTCAGTTAGTTTTTAGTAGATTTACAGTTGTGCAACCATCACCACAATCCCAAATTTTAGAACATTTTCATGACCCTAAAAAGATCCCTTGTGCACACCTTTACTCATTCCTTGTTATCACTCCCAGCTCATTCTGTTGGTTTTTTGAAGATAATTATTTAAAGTAATTTTTCTTTTGCAGGATGGCATAGTGAATCCAACAATAAGAAAAGATTTGAAAACTGTACCAAAATTCTACTGTTGTCCAATTGAAGGATGCCCTAGAGGCCCTGACAGACCATTTTCTCAATTTTCTCTTGTAAAACAGGTATTTTACTTGTCTTTAAGTATACTTCTCTGAGGATGAAATGCAGATGCCATAAACCTCATGTATTCTAATTACTTACCAATCATAACTAGAGAATGGAGCAGAAAGCTGCTTGTAAGGACAGCCACCCAAGTCTCCCACTTGGGGAAAAAATGAGTAGGGTGTAAGTGAAGGAGACATGGCTTGTTCTGGAGAGGAAGTTGTCCAGAAGTGATTTGGAAAGAAAAGAAGACCAAGTCAGCAAAGTATGATAAACTGTGTACTTCCAGGTCTCTTGTGTGGATCTGCATGCTTTCAAGGTCAGAGGAGCAAAGGCACAAAGGAAATGTTCTCCCAGGGGATTAAGAAACTGCGGGGAAAAGAATAATTTCAGAAGCAGCTATCTTAAAGAGGAGGGAGGGACCCAGCCAGTGGGGAAAGAGATGATTCTGGACTGGAAGAGTTGCCTGCTTTTACATTCTTTTGATTTGCACTGCTATATTGTATCATGTAAAATTATTGTTAATTTGGGTATGTTGATGGTTTTTGAAGTGTTTTGAGCAGTTGCAGTTTTTCATTTTAGTCCTTTTGTGTTCTTCCTAGCACTTTATGAAAATGCATGCTGAAAAGAAGCATAAATGTAGTAAGTGCAGCAATTCATATGGCACTGAGTGGGACTTGAAAAGACATGCAGAGGATTGTGGTAAGACCTTCCAGTGCACATGTGGCTGTCCCTATGCCAGCAGGACTGCATTACAGTCCCACATCTACCGAACTGGCCATGAGATCCCTGCAGAACACAGGTAAAGGGGAAAAAATGGTGACCCAAAAGCCAATAGCTGTGGGAAGAGTTTCAAATGAAACTTCCTGTAGAGCCATTAGCGTGGGGAGAAAGGAGGAATGGCGGAGAAAAGATGTGACATGAAGAAAGGAACTTTTGGAAATGGCAGCAGTACTAGCAAATGATCCACATCTACTTGACTCAACTGTTCTTCCTTATTCTTTCACCAGCGCCTTTTGAGAATCCCTTATTATTCCCAACTGAAAATCTATTGGGTTTTCAATTCTTCAGAAACTTCCAGCATTTTCTGTTAGAGGGATACTAGATTGTTGAAGAGTTTTTTATCATGAAACTGCTTCATTTGAAAGGTCATATTTATATTTGGACTAAGAGCGTCCTACTTTAGAAATGATAATAGATGCATTATATAATGTTAGCTTCTTGATGCTTACTGATCTAAGTTGAGTTCTGGTACTTAGCACTTTACCCAAAAAACGGTGTGCTTCCCTGTTTGCATGTTTCTGAACTTCTACCTACCATATATTAATAGGCCAAGTTACAAAAGAAGGGATTTCTCTTCATTGGGTTGAATCTGACCTCTGCTGTAGATGTGGGAAATAGAATTTGTAAGTGAAGATACAGTGCCAGGGTTGATGAAGAAAACTGCAGTTTAAAATTGTTTTTCTCGGGCTTCCCTGGTGGCGCAGTGGTTGAGAGTCCACCTGCTGATGAAGGGGACACGGGTTCGTGCCCCAGTCAGGAAAGATCCCACGTGCCGCGGAGCGGCTGGGCCCGTGAACCATGGCCGCTGAGCCTGCGCGTCTGAAGCCTGTGCTCCGCAACAGGAGAAGCCACAACAGTGAGAGGCCCACATACCATAAAAAAAGAAAAAAAAAATTGTTTTTCTCTTTTTACTCTGTCATTGTTTTCAGGGATCCACCTAGTAAGAAAAGGAAAATGGAAAACTGCCTGCACAACCAGAAGTTGTCCAGTAAAACTGTTGAATCACTGAGCAACCAAGCAACCCCAAGACCAGATGCTCAAGAACTAGAAACTTCAGAAATAAAGCTAGTGGCTTCGTTTGAAGATTCTTGCAGCTCTAATGCCAGAAAGCAGACTCTTCCAACACCTTCAAGGTATCCTCAGAAGTTGCTTTTACCAAAGCCCAAAGTGGCTTTGGTTAAACTCCCCATTATGCATCTTTCTCCTGTGCCTGTCTTTGTGCCTACAGCTGACTCCTCAGCCCAGCCTGTGGTGTTGGGTGTCGATCATCAGGGCTCTGCCCCCGGTGCTGTGCACTTACTGCCCTTGTCCATCGGAACCTTGATCCTTGGTCTAGATTCGGAGGCTTGCTCTCTCAAGGAGAGCCTCCCTCTTTCAAAAATTGTAAATCCTGTTGCTGTTGAGCCAATTAGCACAGCTGTTCAAGTGAACTTGGGTAAAAGTCCATCTAACCCTTTACAAGAACTAGGGAACACATGTCAGAAGAACAGCATTTCTTCAATCAATGTACAGACAGAACTGTCTTACACCACACAGCGCTTTATACCGTCTGCAGAGTGGGCTAGCCCTGATTCCTCTGTGTCATCTTGTTCTCAAACTGATTTGACATTTGGTTCTCAAGTTTCCCTTCCCATTAGTGTTCATACTCAAACATTTTTGCCCATTTCTAAGGTAACCTCATCTATAGCGGCTCAGACTGATGTGTTTATAGATGCCAGTTTCCAGTCAGGTGGGATCTCCAGAGAAACTCAGACCAGTGGAATGCAAAGTCCAACTGATGATCGGGTACAGATGGACCAAGCTGTAATGTGTGGAGACATTTTTGAGAGTGTCCATTCGTCATATGGTGTTTCTACAGACAATATTATAAGCAGCAGCTTAGTAGCAGAGACTGTGACTCATGGTTTGTTACCTCAGAACCACCCTAAAACTTTAAATCAAGATATTGAGAAATCTGAACCAATTATAAACTTCAGTGCACAGAATAGTATGCTTTCTTCACAGAATATGACAGATAATCAGACCCAAACCATAGATTTATTAAGTGATCTAGAAAACATCTTGTCAAGTAATCTGCCTGGTCAGACACTGGACAATCGTAGTCTTTTGTCTGACACAAATACTGGACCTGACACCCAGCTCCCATCTGGCCCAACCCAGAATCCTGCAATTGATTTTGATATTGAAGAGTTCTTTTCGGCCTCAAATATCCAGACTCAAACTGAAGAGAGTGAGCTTAGCACCATGACCACGGAGCCAGTCTTGGAATCTCTGGACATAGAGACCCAAACTGACTTCTTACTTGCAGATGCCTGTGCCCAGTCCTACAGTTGTAGGGGAAATTCTAACTTCTTAGGCCTTGAAATGTTTGACACGCAGACACAGACAGACTTGAACTTCTTTTTAGACAGTAGCCCTCATCTGCCTCTGGGAAGTATTCTGAAACACTCCAGCTTTTCCATGAGTACTGATTCATCTGACACAGAGACCCAAACTGAAGGAATCTCCACTGCTAGAAACCTACCTGCTCTAGAAAGCAAAGTTCAGTTGAACAGTGCAGAAACACAGACCATGAACTCTGGCTTTGAAACTTTGGGGAGCTTATTCTTCACCAGCAATGAAACTCAAACAGCAATGGATGATTTTCTTTTGGCCGATTTGGCCTGGAACACGATGGAATCTCAGTTCAGCTCTGTTGAAACCCAGACATGTGCAGAACTACACCCAGTCTCCAACTTCTGAAAGTGGAATCCACATGGGGGATGGCATTTACAGTTGGTTCCCTTCTGGATTTAGGAGATGGAGAACGGGGACAACAGTGTTAACTCTATTGAATGTACTTGACGATACAGTTACTTCGATTATCTGAGGTTCTTTGCCTTTTGTACTTGTAAACATGAAATTTGTGTAAAAATGTGTGAGTGTATTATAAAGTATAAGATGTTGGTCTAACAATGATTGTTTTTGTGTCGCCTACATTTGCCCTTCCAATGTAGTCTTCCCTTCTTAAAAAAAAAGATGTATTTCACACCTTTAAAACCCATCTAGCCATTTAGCCGAAACCAAGCTCAGCAGGACTAGGATACAAACTTTTCAAACCTTCTGAACATTTTAGTCAAAGTATGACTTACTTAATTTGCATCTAAAATACTTTTGCCAGTGCTTCTTAGAAATTCCTGTGTCCCAATAATGTCTAAAGAAGTCTGACGCTGCACCATCAGATTTAAACACCAACAGCTTCATCTGCTTTGACATCTCACTCTCCCCTGATTTGAAGACACAAAGGAAACTACACTTGTCTTTAGCTTTTGAGACAATTTTCATATAGTCAGTGCCATCCCTCCTCTACGTGAACTCTTACTGATACCGACGTTAAGTGTATAGTACTTTCCTCACAAGACATGTTGCTGTAAAATTACTGCTTAAAGAAGTAGCGGCAAGCACTTCGTGTAAATAGTGATCCTTTCAGTCTAAGTGACAGTAAGTCACCCCAACTATGGAAACGCTGGGCTGTGAAATCATGCCTGTTAGCCCAGACTGGAGTGTGTCCTACGAGCATCTCTCCTACTCCCTACAGAAGGCCAGGATGGTGCTCCAGAGCTGCTCCTCAAAGCTCACCCACCAGCTGAGTCTGAGTTTTGTCTCTCTAAATGTTTTTTAAAAAAAATAACATGAGAAAAGGACATTCCCCCCCTAAATTTCAATACTTTGCATAAGCTTGATAGGGCAAGAGTGCAATCAGCAGCTATTGTAAAGTGAATCTTCTTTTCATCCACCTCTCATTTTTTCCTTAAATGAGGAAACACATTGGTCTAGTAAGGATAGTATTTGTGCCTTGAGGATAGCAATTATAGGATAGATCCATCTAAAATATGGTGTTCTGCATTTTGTTGCTTGTTTGTTTAGAGAGGGTAATACCAAACAGTCTTCAAAGAAAATGAGGTGAAGACCAAGTGCTTCAATAATCAAGAACATCTGTGTTTTGAGATGGGTGTGTGGTTAAGTATGCTTTTGGTGTTTTCTGTATTTAAGAGATTCTGAGTTCTTGATTGTTGGCCAACTTTCAGGCAAGTAAAAATCAGTGAGTGCAGTCTGTAAATTTTTCTAAGTTTACCCAGAAAAATGCTCTGTTCTTTCTGTGGTACATGCTTATGCTGCTGAAGGCTAAATCCTCAAAATAAAACCTAAGGAGGGGACTAAGAATTCATTAAAGTAAATCAGTGGTGTTGCTACTAATTCCTATCCTGTAGAAGAATTAATGGTAGTGGATAAATAACATATCCTGAGCGGATGAACTCAATCTGATAGATAAAAGTTTGCTTTGGTCACAGTTGCCTATGAATATGGGTTTCAAAACAAACATAAAGCCTTAACTTAGAATTTCATTATGTTTTAGAATCATCACTGCCTTAATGTTCAAACATCTATTTAAGTTCTCCTAATAAGGAGAAATGCATGTTTGTTTATGGCTTTTTGTAAATATATATGCAGTGATCTATGGCTTTAAAAAAATTCTGTGTTTCTGTGACAGTGTTTTGTGAATCCAGCCAATAGAGTTATTTGCAGAAAAATGGAGCATGTAATAGTTCTTCATGTACAAGTAAGAACTGTTTCCCCCCAAAACCTTAGTTACCTGAATTGTTCTAAGATTATTTGTAAAATCTGAAATTCAGTGATTAAAGAGAAGTGAGAATTCTACCTTTTGTGTGAATTCTTCAGCATACTCATAATGTGACTTCGTTGCCTTAACTTTTCACAAACTGATTATCATCTGAAAGTCACACAATGAAATGACTGTGCCTAGTTATTTCCATTACTGTCTTACCTTTGTTCATGAAAATATGCTAACAATTTTCCTAGTAGAAAATGAAAAGACATTCCATTACCAAAACTGGTTTTTTTGGGCCGCGCCATGCAGCTTGTGGGATCTTAGTTCCCTGACCAGGGATTGAACCTGGGCCCTCGGCAGTGAGAGCACAGAGTCCTAACCACTGGACCGCCAGGGAATTCCCAAAGCTGCTGTTTTGATGTAAAGTTTTTATTTTGATAAAAACTGCCCTATGATTTAACTTTTGGGAAAATTTTTTCAAAGTAAATTTGAAAAAATAATTTCAAAGGAAATTACTCTGATTCATTTTTCATCCAAATGTCACCATTTCATAATGGGGTGTCTTTTATCTTTGTTAAGTAATATGGTTCTGTCTTAAGAGCAAAAATAAGAGGGTAGGACTATGAGTAGTTCTTTGCTCATACTCAGTCACTAATTGCAGGAAAGCCAAGTCAGTGTGTGTGATTCCCTTTAGATAAAGGAAAATAAAAGTAGAAATTGTTTATAGACTTACCTGAAAGATGCAGAGTAAGGTTGGCAGCTACTTTTTTTTTTTTTTTTTTTTGGCTGTGTTGGGTCTTCGTTGTTGCGAGCAAGCTTTCTCTAGTTGCGGTGTGCGGGCTTCTCATTGCAGTAGCTTCTCTTGTTGCGAAGCACGGGCTCTGGGCACGTGGGCGTCAGTAGTTGTGGTTTGTGGGCTCTAGAGCACAGGCTCAGTAGTTGTGCCACACGAGCTTAGTTGCTCCACGGCACATGGGATCTTCCCAGATCAGGGCTCGAACCCGTGTCCCCTGCATTGGCAGGAGGATTCTTAACCACTGCGCTACGAGGGAAGTCCTGGTTTGCAGCTACTTTTGAGTGGAAGAAAATGTATCAGTGTCAGGCTAGTTGTGAAGTTGAGTTGTTTAATGACTGGGTGATATTTTCATGTAATCCTTTACGGTCTCAATTTTAGAATGCTTATCTTAGTCCCAGTCCAAACTGGTTATCTAATATTGACTCTGAAGAGTACTTACTATCATGTATACTTAAAGAAATGCTTCTCAGACTTGTTTTCGGAAGCCTCTTTAATAAAGAGTAGGAGGCACATGTAACTTTAGGGCATTTAGGAATGAAGCCTTTCAAGTAAGTATTATGCGGTTTTACTTTCCTTATATCTCAGTATATGTGTGTGTTCTCACCTGAAGTGTGTTAAAGTGCCCCAGATTAGATTTGACACTAGGAGAGGACACCTCAGTCTGTTGGCTTTAATGGCATGAATTTAATCTAGTTTTTTCAGCAAGATGTCGGCTAGTCTAATGTTCTTATAGTCAAGAAGATAGTCGACTAAATACCATTGTTTTGCAGTGCTTAAATCCAAAGCGTTCTCTCAACTGTGTGAACTGTATTTATTAGCAGACACACTGATACACTAGTTTACATATCGAGAGAAGCAGGCTAAAGAGCAAATGGAAAGGCCTCTCAGGTTGTTAGTGTCCTCAAATTAACACATTTGGGCATTGTATTTTAAAAATATGCATGTTTGAAAGGAGCAAATGTCCAAAGTACATGAATGAATAAGAGCATTGTCTATAATACTGAAACTGAAAGAGGGCTAGTATTCATTCAGTTCTTTCAGCTTCAGAAAAAAATCTAAATTTATATATTGCCTTACTAATAAATAACAAAATAAACACATTTGTAACTTTGTTCTATATCCACAAAATCAGGAATTGTGAAGGTTGTCATAGGAGAGACTCGTGGTCAAGGCCCTTCCATTAACTTTTGGTTCTTTACCATCAAGCAAGTTAATATTACAGGTCATAAAGGATACAAAAAAGGAACAACAAAATTAAATAATATTCTTTTTTAGTTTATCAGTGAAATAGTCAAATATTTCAGAAAATAAAAAAATTGTTTAAAAAATATACCTCCATGGTGACTTTGTTATTCTCAAAAATATATATGTTACCTATGTGAACAAAGACTTTTTTTTTTTGGCCTAAAGGAGTGAGCTGATTAGCATATTATGTGTCAACAAGACCTTGCCAAGTTTGGCATCTTCTTATTGCTTCTGCTTGCAGCTTTTTACTCTTTGCTTTCTGGTGATCTAGTGCTTTTTCCATGTCCTAGGTGAAATATTTGGTTTTATGATTGCATCTCAAACATTGTTGCTGCTTAGGACTGACTGAATTTGAAACTGATCCCTCTCCTACTTTATCTTCCTTTTCCTGTGCTGTAACGAGAAATTTAGTGACTTCAAAAAATGTAGAGCTCGTGCTGCAATAAAAATTTGGCAGGAGTCAATGTATCTGAATTAACTTAATCACAAAAGGATATCTAACCTTAAAATGCTCTTCAAAGACTTTTCCCTATTTAAAAAGTGAGCCTTCACAAATTAAGATTTTTATAGTATGCTTTTTGAGAAACCATCCAAACTTTGGCAAACTATGCTTTAGGAACTGTTTATATTGTCTTAGTTCAGTTCGTGGTAATAGTTTTTGTTTAGCTATATTTGAGAGTCCAGTACTTATTAATGTATTGTAAGCTGGTATCAGTTTTTTTTTCTTTTTCTTTTGGTAAGATGTGGTGTATTTTAAAACCATTTAAATCCCATTTCTCTAATGAGATGTGTGTCTAAGGAGTAAGCCTTCAGATTTCAAGTTCTCTCATTAGCTGCCATAATGGTATCTCCCTGATATCCCATTTTCCTGGAATTACATTAGAAAAGTCAGTCATGAGGATTTGGGTGAATAGCCATGAAACTAAACCTTCACAGAGTCATGAACAGTATCAGGACCAGTGGTTTTTATCTCAAATTAGTTAGATTTCTACTTTTCTTCAGAGCACATACAGAGGTTAAAGCGAATGAAATTGCTGAGAGTTCTTTCACATTTACAGACTTAGTGAATAGTCCTAACCCTCCTGTGGTGCTGGAAATAAGACTAGTTTTATGCTATGTTTTCAAGTTAGCAGTCTTCAAGTTTTAATAAGTGAGAAATTGTTTCATTTTAAAAGATACATAGGGAAGAAAGGCTTGTAGTTTGAGCTAAATGGGAGACGAAAGCCATTTTCGTGTGTGTGTGTGTGTATAGACACACACACACACACACATACATGAAGTATAGATTTTCCAGCGGTTACGGAGGAGGGTCATACATAGCGTTGGCTGCCTCTCAATATTCACAGTGATTTAGCACAAGCAGTGAAGTTGAGGAGAGTACTGGTTTAAAAAGTAGAGAATTCTGAATGATGCCATTAAATGTAAATACATCAACTTAACATCTTAGAATTTTCTTGAAAACCTTGCCAAAACAATAATGCACATTCTCCTAAAAGAAGGATAAGAGAATGCCAACAGCTCTTCCTGGTGCTGGCTAAATGAGCCCTACTGTTACTCTGAGAGAGACTGTCTGAGAGAAAGGCAGGCCCGGAGTCGCTTCCTTCAGGAGGGAAACCGGGCAGGTGCCCCCAGAAGGCCCTGAAGGACCAAGACAAAACTGAGAGCACCTGTGCTTTCCAGGATGAAGCAGGCAGGACATCTCCCACATTTCCTTTGCCTCTGTGCCAGGGTTTCTGCTTGCTCTGTAAGTAAAGTTGTCAGGGAAACAGCAAACAGAGGCATTCTAGATAACTAATTCTAGGATTCTAGATAACTTAATTCCCTAAAGCACTGGTCCTCACCTGGGCCAGTTTTGCCCTTGTGGCACTTGGCAATGTCTGAAGGCATTCTTGATTGTCACAACTGGGAGGGGACTATTGGCATCTAGTGGGTAGAGGACAGAGATGCTGCTCAATATCCCTCTGTGCACAAAACAGCCCCACCACAAAGAATTATCCAGCTCCTAAATGCCAACCGTGAAGGTTGAAGTCCTGCCCAAGGCATAGGGCCGGTTGGTGGAGTGGAATTTTAAGCATTGCTGTGGATGCAATATCAGCTGAGCATTGGAACATTAAAGAAGTATGTGTGTTCACAAAAATACACTCATAATGGATTAGAAACTTAAATGTAAGACCGGACACTATAAAACTCTTAGAGGAAAACATAGGAAGAACACTCTTTGACATAAATCACAGCAAGATCTTTTTTGATCCACCTCCTAGAGTAATGGAAATGAAAACAAAAATAAACAAATGGGACCTAGTGAAACTTAAAAGCTTTTGCACAGCAAAGGAAACTACAGTCAATCAAGCCGAAAAGACAACCCTCAGAATGGGAAAAAATATTTGCAAACGAATCAATGGACAAAGGATTAATCTCCAAAATATATAAACAGCTTGCAGCTCAATATTAAAAAAAACAAACAACCCAATCCAAAAATGGGCAGAAGACCTAAGTAGATATTTCTCCAAAGAAGACATACAGATGAAACCAAGAAGCACATGAAAAGCTGCTCAACATCACTAATTATTAGAGAAATGCAAATCAAAACTACCATGAGGTATCACCTCACATCAGTTAGAATGGGCATCATCAGAAAATCTACAAACAACAAATGCTGTAGAGGGTGTGGAGAAAAGGGAACACTCTTGCACTGTTGGTGGGAATGTAAATTGATATAGCCACTATGGAGAACAGTATGGAGGTTCCTTAAAAAACTAAAAATAGAATTACCATATGACCCAGCAGTCCCACTACTGGGCATATACCCAGGGAAAACCATAATCCAAAAAGACACTTGCACCCCAATGTTCATTGCAGCACTGTTTACAATAGCCAGGTCATGGAGGCAACCTAAATGCCCATCGACAGACGAATGGATAAAGAAGATGTGGTACATATATACAATGGAATATTACTCAGCCATAAAAGTGAACGAAATTGGGTCATTTGTAGAGACGTGGATGGATCTAGAGACTGTCATACAGACTGAAGTAAGTCAGAAAGAGAAAAACAAATATCGTATATTAACGCATATATGTGGAACCTAGAAAAATGGTACCGATGAACCGGTTTGCAGGGCAGAAATAGAGACACAGATGTAGGGAACAAACGTATGGACACCAAGTGGGGAAAGTGACTGGGGGGGGGGGGATGAATTAGGAGATTGGGATTGACATATATACACTAATAAAATATATATATATAATAGATAAAATAACTAATAAGATAAGTATAAAATAGATAACTAATAAGAACCTGCTGTATAAAAAATAAATAAAATTCAAAAAAAAAGTCTGTGTTCAGAACGTACAACACCCAGAATGATGCTGATGTAAACTGTGGGCTGTGAGTGATTATGACATGTCGGCGTAAGTTCATCATTTGTAACAAATGTCCACACTCGGGGGATGCTGATCCTGGGGGAGGCTGTGCATCTGTTGGGGGGGACAGGGGGCATATGGGTAATCTTTGTACCTTCCTCTCAATTTTGCTATGAACTTTAAACTGCTCTAAAAAATTGTCTTTAAAAAAAAAGAAGTATGCGCGTTGTTTATAAAGAATGTGTTAGTAAAGTTGAACTCTTATAGTCTTATGTAAAAAAAATTTTCTTAATCTCTTTAGGATTTTTACTATAAACAACTTTTGAAATGTACAAATTGAAATTCATTGAGATTTTTTAAAAATTTCACTACAAAAAAAAAAAAAAATTTCACTACAAAAGCCAGCATCCAGAGGAAATCTGATCGCAAATCTGTGACAAAAAGAACTGTTCACATTTTGAGTGTCTGGTAATATTTACAGGCAAGTTAACTGCACTAAAATGACAGAATTAGGAAGGACCCTAGGTATTAATCCCCTCGTTTTATAGGGCAGCGTCAACAATGTCCAGGGGGAAAGCTGGGCTATTAAAAAAAAAAAAAAAGTCTTGTTCTCAGCTCTTAGGAAAAAGGATGATGGTGCTAGTTTTACTTGTTGCACTGGAGTTATCCTAAGACTTTGTTCAGGAAGGTATACAAAAGCTTTGATCTGGGAGATTAAACTTGAAAAGTAAATTTTTTGCTCTAACACCTCAAGGTGACACAAAATCACTATGAGAGGCATGGTATAAATCTGCAGAGCAACGGTGTTTAGACTGGTGCAGTGGGAATTCAAGCAAAACAGGATGAGGAAAAGGGCCAGGGAATGAAGATGGCCCATGGATTAACAGGAGTCCCAAGCAAGGACCCTGAGTCGACAAGTTAGGAAGCTGAGTTCTGAGGACTTTTAAAGAGTGAAGACCCATCAAACTCCAAATGACAACTGGCCATGCCCACAGGATTTCTAGATGATTTTGAACAGCCAGGCATTCATTAAAGGGAAATGATCCAGCTATTTGTATTTGATCTGGTCACCACATTCAGGCAAACCACAGATCAAACCTCTGTTTGATTTGTTTTACATACATTACCTCCTCATCTTCACCACATCCTACGTCACATCGTTCCCGTCTTACAGGAAGGAATGACATTCTGAAGCCTGCCTTCCTGCCTTACGTGATACTTTGCACCCTGTGCTCCAGCTGGTCCCTCACCTTGGAGATAAGTTGGCACCTTCAGATGCCCAAGGTGCACACCAGGCCTGACTAAACACAAGCTCTCTGTTGATTGGATTCTCCTTGGGTCACAGGAGAAAGTGATCCCTGACCCTCATGAATTTGCTCAGGATAAAAAGAGATGATACCCAGAAGAGGCTTTGAACTCTTAGAACAGTGCCTTGCCAGTTCAAGTGGAATTATTGTATCATGGGACCGGCTAGTGGAGCTCGGGTCAGAGTTTAGCCTGGGCATCAATGGCACAGCACTGAATCTCTCCTGGCTCCAGTGCCCCAGTTAGCCTGGCAGACAGTGGGAGAGTGTTGCCCGTGGTACCAGGGACCACCCTCGTCTGCCCTCAGTCACAGCCACAGGAGCCCGTTTCTTCCCCATCTGACTTTTCCGTAGCCCCTAAACTGCAGCACTGAGGCTGCACTGGGCCCAAGCCCAGACACCCAAAGAGTCCCAGATGCGAGGACTCCAACCGTGCAGCTCGGCCTGCTTGGCCATCCGGGGGAGCCCGCAGGGAGACGGGCTGGGGCTCCGGCACTTCGGGAGAGGTTGAAAGCAAATTTGATTCTGGGTTCAAGTCATTTTATAGCATGGTCCTGGAAGTACAGGTAAATTTTACAATAGGGGGCAAAGTCCAGAATAAAAAGAACATAACTAAAAATTAGGGAAAGTCTCCCTGAGTAGCCTAAGCCCTACATACTTGTGCAAATGTCGCCGGGTCTTATTCTGACTTAGTCTTCCCCTTGGCCTTGTCCCTTGTCTCTCTGTCAGCTCTATATCTTTCCGAGCTTTCCAGCCCCCACAGCCCTGCCCTTGCCCAGGAGCATTCCCAGACCTCAGCCTGGCCTCACCCAGTAGTTGACCTCAGGCCCTGCAGGAGCCCTCTGTCGGGCGCCGCCACAGTTCCACTCCGTGATTTTTTGAATTTGCTATTTTTTGAACTTATCTTTTGAATTTTTTTTTGAATTTTTTTGAATTTACTGTTTACTGATTTGTAAATCAGTAACTAGTGTGTGTGTCTATAGTGTGTCCCTGGTGGCACAGTGGTTGAGAGTCCGCCTGCCGATGCAGGGGACACAGGTTCGTGCCCTGGTCTGGGAGGATCCTGCGTGCCGCGGAGCGGCTGGGCCCGTGAGCCATGGCCGCTGGGCCTGCGCGTCCGGAGCCTGTGCTGCGCAGCAGGAGAGGCCACAGCAGTGAGATGCCCGCGTACCGCAAAACAAACAAACGAAAAAAAAAAAAAAAAAGAATAGGGGTTTGGAAAGCTTTACTAATGAGACAGGCAAACATAACAGTGAGGGGTGAAACACAGAGCCCACCATGCTTGGTTTGGGGAGGACTAGAGGAACCAAAGAGAGATCATCAGCTGGAGGGAGGAAGAGGGCCATTGGTACTGAATTATATCATGCTTAACTCCTTAAAATGGCAGGACTTTTGTTAGTGACCTAGAACCCTAAGGGGAGCTGCATTCTAGTAAACATTTAGCCTTTATCTAAACTTGGACATCAAAGACCAGTTCGGATGTCCTGATTTAATCTGAATAGAAATTGGGACAGGCCTAGAGTGACTATCCACAGAGAAACAATTTAAACCACAGCTAACACAGATAAGATCCCAGAGGGCCTTTAGCAGATACTTGAATAATTACCTAAAGAAAAATATGCCAAATGCAAAGCATTCTTATCTATTCACAGAGGGATCTTCTAGTCAACATTTTGTTGACCAAATTATTTGCTCAAAAAAGATACTACAGGGCTTCCCTGGTGGCGCAGTGGTTGAGAATCCGCCTGCCGATGCAGGGGACACGGGTTCATGCCCTGGTCCGGGAAGATCCCACATGCTGCGGAGCGGCTGGGCCCGTGAGCCATGGCCGCTGAGCCTGCGTGTCCGGAGCCTGTGCTCCACAATGGGAGAGGCCACAACAGTGAGAGGCCAACGTACCACAAAAAAAAAAAAAAAAAATACTACAAACGTTTACATTTGGCCCTTCCTTTGTTCAAACTGGCTCTCCTCAATTGTAAATTATTATATGTTTACCCCCAAAGCTATAGAATTTATAACCCTTATCTCAACAAATGAGTTTTTCTTAAGAAAAAAACATGTAACTTGGGTCAGTTCAAACTGCCTCAAGATCTCAACAGGTAAGTACATCTGGGCTGAGCAGGTGGGCTTTGTCCCTCATACTGGTGGATACTTTTTCCCTCCCAATCAAACACTTTGACTGCTTTACATAGTGAGCTTGTTCATTATTCTGCAGCTTATAAAGAGGGGCTTGAGGGCTTCCCTGGTGGCGCAGTGGTTGGGAGTCCGCCTGCCGATGCAGGGGACGTGGGTTCGTCCCCCGGTCCGGGAGGATCCCACGTGCCGCGGAGCGGCTGGGCCCGTGAGCCGTGGCCGCTGAGCCTGCGCGTCCGGAGCCTGTGCTCCGCAACGGGAGAGGCCACAGCGGTGAGAGGCCCGCGTACCGCAAAAAAAAAAAAAAAAAAAAAAAGAGGTGCTTGAAAAACCACTGACTTAGGTGGGCAGGCTGCCAGAGCTGGAGGGTCCTCAAACAGTACTGGGTCCAAAACCCCCACTGTCCAGACACAGTGGGAAATCAGGGCCTCTTCTCGGGGATGAATCCAGATGGTTTCTTCATTCAGAGAAGAAAGAATGAGTAGAACCTGTTAACTGCTTCTAGACTATAAAGTGTATGACCTCAAAAGGCAAAATACGCCTTTCAATGACGGTTGTACTATAGTCACTCCTGCATTTCTGGTGTTTTGTAAAGATAAACCAACAAAACAAAACCAAAAAACATAAACTTAGACAAGACATCATAAAGGCCAGTTGTGGAAAGCAGATGTTTACAAATACAGTCATATATTCTGTCTGCCCATCATTTAGGAGATGGAAAGCCTAGAGTTCAAGTACAACCTACCTTAAGCACATGCCAACTGTGTAATTACAGAGCAGCTAAATGGTTGTGCATATTACAAAATGGTTTTCAGAGCATTTCTCTACATAGCATTGCACTTCACATTTAAAATATAACTCATTTACAAAAGTTGAATTTATGTACAACTTCTGGAAATACGCACTCGGGTAAAATGAGGGGAGAGAGAAGTGGAAGAAGGAAGAAAGTCACAGCCCCATTCCATACTTGTCTGTTTGGGGTTGTCGAGTTGTTCCCAAATAGTAGTTATAAGGTAAGACTGGAGGAAGCATGTGTTCTGACAATAAACACAGTGACATTTAAAAAAATAATAATTATTCTGAAGCTGCCTCCCAAGACGAATTTTGAAGAATGGTAAGAACAACTTCCCAGAGACTAGCATGAGGCTATAATATATGAAATCTGGGACCGAGGAGGAGGAGGAGGAGGAGGAAGAGATTGGGGTGGCGGCAGGAGGGAGAGAGGGAAGAGAAGATGGACAGCTTTCAGACGGTGCTTATTCCCAGGGAATTCTATCGCGGCAACTCAGAGGAGGCTGTGAGTGGGAACAGCCGCAACAACTCTGCTCACCGTGAGGGATGGCAAGAGAGGTCGTGAGAACACCTTGGTCTCCAGCGTTTGGGGCCTGTTTGCCGGCTTGGCCGCTGTGAGAATGCGCCGTGGGGTTTTCACGGGCGGTCTCGGCTCCCTGGCTTTGAAGTTGGCTTTGTAGGTCTGCGCTCCTTGTTTCTGCGCAAGCTGCAGGGTGGCGAGATAGCCAACACTGTTGTGGTGGGGAGGGCACACCAGGTGTTTTTCAGGCAGGAGGGACCAGGGCAGGCAGCAGGGCTCGGGGCCGCCCAGCAGGGATGTCCGGGCCACCGGCGTGGGGAAAGGCTGCGTTTCCTTCACCTTGTGGGGCTTGGCCAGCTCGATGGGCCTCTTTTCACCTGTCCCGTCAACTGTTTTCATGCCATATGCACAAGCCACTCGCTCATCCTTCGCCCCGCTCGGCCCCTTCTCTTCCAGCTGCAAGAAAAAGTTCTGACTCTTCTTACCTGGCACACCCAAGCCATTTGGGGGTGAAGCCTTCAGGGCAGGTAGAACTAAAAGGGCCTTGGAAGTCAAGGAGTCTGCTACGGAGGCACGTCCGTCAGCGCCTCCGCTGGGGCTTCCAGGGTCGCTGCCCCTCACGGCCCCGGGAGTGGCCCTGTCTTCCAGGCACCAAATAAACTCTTTTATTTGCAGACTTTTTTTCTCTCCCTGACTGTAGGTGGGAAAGCAGATCCTGTTAACTTCCCGGTAGGCAGTGGCGGGGCCTGGCGGGGGCCCCAGAGTCTGGGAGAGGCTGCCTCCATCCTTCTCCGGCCCTGCCTCAGCCGGAGCTGAAGCCCCGGACTCCAACTTCCCCGCCTCCGACTGAAGCCTGGCCTCCAGGCTCCCTCGGGAGAGGCTGACACAGAGTAAGCAGCTGCTGGCACTTTCTCCCATCTTCGCCTTTTTAAGCTTCTTCCTGGGCCAGATGCAAGCAGTTGGAGAAATCCTTCCCCAGCCTCGGACCTGCAAGTAAAACAGCGTGTTAGTCTCAGCTGAGCTGCCTAGACTCCAGTTGCCCCTACTTTGGCCCCATTCCCAGTTTGGCTGTCCTATTTAAATCAATATTTCTCTAAAAGTTGACTTAAATGTTTTAGTTTTAACTTTTCATGCCTAGTTTAGCCTCATACTAAGCAATAGTATTTGTAACAGTATTTTTAAAGACAAAAATACTAAGCGATAGTATCTATAAATGGCCACATTGATGGGCTGACTCTACATTTTTTTATATGTGCATTAAAGTAAATTCAGAATTATTAAAATAAAATCAAAACTGTTTGTTCTCGTCCCCCCTGCCAGGCTTTCATGCCGCAGAGTGGCTGGACCCGTGAGCCACGGCCACTAAGCCTGCGCGTCCAGAGCCTATGCCAGCCGCAACGGGAGAGGCCACAACAGTGAGAGGCCCGCGTACCGCAAAAAAAAAAAAAAAAAAAAAAAAAAAAAGGGCACCCCACATGAGCCTTGGGTCGAGGCTGATACAGAGGATCTACATCTCCAGGGTGTTCAGATGGCCTGGCAGGGGATCCAAGTCCCAGGGCAGGAGGCATTGACTCCTTGCCTTTTTGGTCCTTACAGGTGAGGTGTCACCGGTAAGCTAGGTGTTTCCAAAAAGGTCTGGAGGTCTGCCAGGACTTCGAGCCCAGCTGCAGTGCAAGGTGACTGTGCCTCCCTCCTGACTGAGTGTCCACAGAGCCGCCAAGTGGTGTGGGCATCCACAGGCTGCCACGGGGAGAAACAGCAGGGTAGCGATAGGAAAGGCTCCTGCACTGGGTCAGCCTGGGTCAACATTGTGCAGCCCTGAGGCACCCCATCATCTGCCTCCTGTGAGGTCCCTTGGCTCGGCAAGCGTAAGAAACTCTCACGAATTGCTACCAGCAAAGTGTTCTCTGTCCTCCTCTCAGTGCTGGCCCAGGGGTCCCTGGCACTGACACCGAAAGGGTCAGGGGGCCATGAGCCAGTGCAGGAAGCCAGCCTTTGCAGGGGGTGGGGACAGACCTCAGTCACCCCTCCTGAGGCGAGGCTGTCTGAGAGGTGGGGTAGGGCTGGGTGGGCAGGGGTCGGGGGCTGGGCAAAAAGAGCAGAGTAGCAGGCAGCAGGCAGGAGGAAATGGTCATAGCAGACAGAGTGTGAACAGCACATGTACTCTCAGCATGGGGTGCAGAGCAATTTTTCCAATTCAAAGAAAATTCTTTTCCAACAGCCCTTGGATGTATATTTCAAAGTAATTACCTTGAATAGTAAACTGAACCTTCTAGGCTTAGCAAGTTTTCCATGCTTAAATAGAACTCTCTACCACCTTGACTTACCTGATCTGGGGCTGTGTGTATAGAAGGTCATATGTGCTTAACGAGGTGGGGGGGGGGGCGCATACAGTAGAGAGAGCGCCAGAGGAGGCTCCCCAGACACATTCTTGCAACTGTCACGTGGACTTGGGTACAGTCACTCTGCCTTATTTTGGCCTCAGTTTCCGTATTTATAAAATAAAGCAATTAGGTCAAGGTTTCTCAACATTGGCGCTATCCACATTGGGGACTTTTTATGGGCTGCGTGTTTGTGGCCCCCCCCCCGCCGCGGCCAATTCCCATGTTGAAACCCTCACCCCCAGTGTGATGGTAGATGGAGGTGGGTGTTTGGGAGGTATTAGGGTTAGAGGAGGTCAAGACAGCAGGGCCCTCATGATGGGATTAGGGCCCTTATAAGAAAAGGAGGGGACTTCCCTGGCGGTCCAGGGGTTAAGACGCCACACTTCCACTGCAGGGGGCGAGGTCTCGATCCCGGTTGGGGAACTAAAGATCCTGCATCCCGCATGCTGCATGGCACAGCCAAAAAATAATGAAATAAAATGAAATAGGGCTCTCACCAAGAACCCAACCATGCTGGCACCCTGACCTCGGAATGAGAAATAAATGTCTGTTGCTTAAGCTACCCAGTCTATGGTATTCTATTACAGCAGCCCAAGCTAAGACAAGGCTGGATCATTTCTTCTTCTTTTTTTTTTTGGGGGGGGGGGGCTTCGTGGCATGTGGGATCTTAGCTCCCCCACCAGGGATCGAACATGTACCCCCTGCAATAGAAGGACAGAGTCTTAACCACTAGACCACAAGGGAAGTCCCAAGGCTGGACCATTTATTGCGGTGGGAGCCACCCTGGGCATTATAGGATACGGAGCAGCACCCCTGGCCTCTACCCACTACATCCAGTAGCATCCCCTCTCCCTCCCCACCAGTTGTGACACTACCAAGTGAGAATCATTGGATTAGACCAAATTCCCTTACAGTTCTAAATTTAGAACTGTATTTCTATTACTGATTCTAAGGATAGTTTAAGAATAAACCCACAGGGTTCTGAGTAGAACCACCAGGATAAAAATCTCAGGTCTCTTGGGGAATTAAGTAGCTTGGGTTAAGTTAAGTAGCTTGGGTTCTGGAGTCCAGAAGAGCTGGGTTCAGGCCCTGCCTTGACCACTGCCTGGGTGATCTTTGACACATTTCACCTTTTGGGTGCTTTGGTATCCTTGTCCAAGAAGTGAGGCTGTCTCACATAATATTATACCTCACATAATACCTGCCTCACAGAACTGCTGGGAAGGTGAATGAATTGATGTACGTAAAGCATTCAGTTCTGTGCTTGCCAACAGTGAGTGGCCATAGTTACTCAATAAAAGGTACAGCTATTATCATCATAAACATCCGACCTCTGTTCCAAAAGGTTTCTATATTTCATCGTTTACACATTTTTTTTTTTTGGCAATAGTAACTATTTTTGAAAATAGTAGAAGCAAAGGCTTGTGTCAAAACACTGACATGCAAGAGACCTAACTCAAGAAAATACTCACTGCTTCTTCCCATCCAGTTCCAATGACAAACTCTTTGGCTTCTTCATCTTGTTCAAGTGTAATGTCACTGATATTGAGAAGACAACAAACATGATTCTTTTCACTTCTTTCATCTGGACAAGTACAGATTAATTCAGTTTCGTCTGTGCTTTGAATTTCTTTATTTTCACTATTTTCTAATTCAGTCTTGTTTTTCAGACTAAGATCCATTACTGTGATGGTTGCTTAAAATCTTTAACATCTTCTTCCTGTGGTTTGAAATGCAAATTGAACTTAGCATTTAATCCTGTTGTTTTTTTTTTTTTTAATAGCAATTCAACAACTCAGGTGAAATATCTTCAAGATATGTTCAGGAATAGACAGAAGAAATATTACAAAATCATTCTTTGCCAGCTATTGACATTGTAAAAGATAAGGCTAATTTTAAAGACCGATGGATTTAAAGACCAAAGTTGGAAGTGAAGAAAAGAGAGTAGAGGCCTTCCCTGGTGGCGCAGTGGTTAAGAATCCACCTGCGAATGCAGGGGACACGGGTTCGAGTCCTGGTCCGGGAAGATCCCACATGCCACAGAGCAACTAAGCCCATGCACAACAACTACTGAGCCTGCGCTCTAGAGCCCGCGAGCCACAACTACTGAAGCCCGCATGCCACAACTACTGAAGCCCATGCGCCTAGAGCCCGTGCTCCGCAACTAGAGAAAGCCCGTGTGCAGCAACAAAGACCCAATGCAGCCAAAAATAAAATAAATAAAATAAAAAGAAATTTTTTAAAAAAAAGAAAGAAAAGAGGGTAGAAAGATGTTACCACAGACTCTGTCTCTCGTGATGGGGTACCAAGTGCCCCTACAGAGTAGGAATGTAGGGTTAAGCATCCCTACCCTCCACTCCCAAAACATCCAAATAATGCTGTGCTAACATGAAGAGAACCATTGTGCTGTGTGTGACTGATGCACGTCAGCTACCCGCTCTGTCCTCTCCGAACAACCCTGGATGTCGGCTTGGGGATCCTTTGGCTTCTGAGGAAGCTGGTGGAGAATGTGGTCAAAGCTAAGTCAATTGGTTCACCCTCATCCACCCTATATGAAGGTGTCCGCATAGAGAGGGGAACTTTGGACACAGACATGCTTAGAGGGAAGACAATGTGAGGAGACCCAGGGACGAGATGGTCATCTACAGGTCAAGGAGAGAGGCCTGGAACACATCCCTCCCTCACAGCCTCAGAAGGTACCAACCCAGGGGGAGGGATAAATTAGGAGTCTGGGATTAACATATACACACTGCCATGTGTAAAACAGATAACCAGCAAGGACCTACCCTATAGCACAGGGAACTATACTCAATATTTTATAATAACCTATAAGGGAAAAGAATCTGAAAAAGAATATATATCTTCTTTCTGAAAAAGAATATATATATATTATAGATATAATTCTATATTACATCTATAATATATATATAACTGAATCACTTTGCTGTACACCTGAAAGTAACACAACACTGTAAATCAATTATACTTCAATTTAACAAAAAAAAAAAGTGAGGGACTTCCCTCGCGGTCCAGTGGTTAAGACTCCGCACTCCCAGTGCAGGGGGCACAGGTTCGATCCCAGGTCAGGGAACTAAGATCCCACGTGCTGCACAGAGTGGTCAAAACAAACAAACAAACAAACAAAGTGAAAAGACAACCCAGAAGAAAAGAGAAAGAACGAACCCTGCCAACACCTTGACTTTGGACTCGCAAGTCTCTAGAACTGAGACAGTAAACTCCTGTTGTCTGTGGTGCTTCGTGGTGGCAGGCCTAGCGAACTGATAGAGTAGGTGGTGGTGATGATGCTGCTGTCTATCTTTAGCTGATGTTTATCCAGCTTGAAAAAAATATGACTTGGCATTCATAAGCCAGCCAAAGTGTTAGGAAAGTAATAATGCTTATCAGGAGAGCACAGACTCGGGTTCCAATCAGCCAGGGTTCCAATCCTATGTCCTAGCTGTCTGTTTCGTTGGGCGAGTTACTTTTCCAGGTCTGTTTGCTCATCTATAAAACCAGCATGATTGTAATACAGTCCCACAGATGGGTTCCTTCTGGGGACCCCGCAAGCTGTGTGGATGAACTCTAATGCCCAGGCAATGCCTACCAATATTACATCAGCACAATGACTGCTGGTGAATGGCCAGGGCCTTCCTGAGGAAGACTTTGCTTGTGATGAGACAGAGGCCACTGGGAACCACACGTCTTGCTCTCTCACCCCAAAGTGACCCCTGCCAGAAGCATACATTTTCACTTTCTGTCTAGGTAGAGATCAGCAACTTCTTATAACAATATCTGTTTAATTACCATTTTGGCTTTTTCACATAGGCTTAAAATGGCACTTTGATGCCAATAAAGATCCATTTACCTATGGAAGGTCAAATATCTTTGGGCATCCTAATCTTTTCCAATATGACATCAGAGGAAATGAATGAAAGCTGAAAGGGAAAGAAAGGATATTACAAGAGACTGAAAACTAGAAGCACTATTCTGTGTCCAAACAGAAGTATGATTAAGGACCAGACAGATTATGCAAACCAGCCTGGGCCTTTCACATTGTGAAATTTCACTTTAGTTGCTGCCCAAGCCAAAGAAGCTCCTATAAGTACACTCACACCTTTGTAATTTTGAATTACAAATGCAAATACCACAGAACCCATAGACTTAACAAGTGTACAACTGGAAAGAAAAAAAGCAGAGAATCAAAAGCGAAGTCATTTCTTAAATAATAAAATAAATTTGAATTTGAGGTTAATAGAGCAAAGAAATAGATACTGTTTAGGAGAGATTAAGTATAGTTCGAATGTTCAAATCACTAAGAAAAATGTTCTGTGCTTGAAGCATCTCCACTGACAAGGCACTCACTACTTAAAGAGACTGTTCCAATGGCAAAGTACTCTAATTTACTGATTCCTGAACTCGGCTGCACCTTGGAATCATCTGGGGAACTTTATAAAAAGTAAAAATGCCCAGACTATACCCACAGAAATTCTGATTATAGTCGGTCTGGGCACAGTCTAGCCATCAGAATTTTTAAAATCACCCTAGGTGGTTGTAAAATCCTGCAAAGTTGGAGAACTTTGTTAGAAAGAGCATCCTTATATTGAACCAGGACTTCTTTCCCTGCCCATTCAACATCATCCACTCCCTGGTCCTCGTTTTGCCCTCCAGACCAAGGCAGGAAGCCTTCCCATCCACAGATAGGTTTCTGGAGGTCTATGATGCCTCTGTAAACGCTCAATCATTTCTGGGGGGAAGGGCTTGCATCAGAGGTACCAAGCAGTCTGTCACTACAGAGGACTGAAGAATCATTGATCCAGAGACTGGCCACTGCCTCAGCCTCCCAACAGCCCTGTGAAAATGTTCCATGTTCTCTTCTCTCTTACAGGTTAACCATCTCCAGCTCCTCCATCTACTTCTTACATGTCAAGAGAATGTATGAAATCTGAAGGGAAGACTATATCCCTATCTCTATCTCTATATCTAGAGAGAAGAACCGCAGGGGCCAAAGATGTGGTATTAGGTGAGCCCCCCCTTTTTTGGGCAGCATTGGGTCTTCATTGCTGCATGCAGGCTTTCTCTAGCTGTGGAGAGCAGGGGCTACTCTTCATTGCGGTGCACGGGCTTCTCACTGCAGTGGCTTCTCTTCCTGTGGAGCATGGGCTGTAGGCTCACGGACTTCAGTAGTTGTGGCTCACAGGCTCCGTAGTTGTGGCAAACAGGCTTAGTTGCTCCATGGCCTGTGGGATCTTCCTGGACCAGGGATCGAACCCGTGTCCCCTGCATTGACAGGCAGATTCTTAACCACTGCACCACCAGGGAAGGCGCAAGCCCCTATTTTAGAGTCAGTAGAGGGAATTCGCTGGTGGGTCAGTGGTTAGGACTCCACGCTCCCACTGCAGGGGGCACAGATTCGATCCCTGGTCGGGGAACTAAGATCCCTCATGCCACAGCCAAACAAACAAACAAAAAGAAACAAACAAAAATCAACAACAACAAAAACTAGAGTAAGTTAGAAGATGGACCTGGTGAAGGCACCAGAAGAGGTTCCAGTCACATTATATTACCAAGTACCAAAAGAAACCCAGGTAACAATAATAATTTAATAATAAACTTACTGTTACATAGCTCTTACTATGTTCCAGGCACTGCTATATGCACTTTACTTATTTGTTATAAATACTACATTTTTATTGGGCTGGCCAAAAAGTTCATTCGGGTTCTCCTGTAACATCTTATGGAAAAACCTGAACAAATTTTTGGCCAACCCATTATAAGTACTTTGCTCATTTCATGGGGGATCATGGGAACTATACTGACTCCTTATGACTGAAAACAACGTATCCTCTCTGAGTTGGTAAATGCAGTATTCTTAGTCAAATGGTCAGATTACTGCATAACAGATTGTTAGGTGCTCCTCTGGAACACTGGTGTTCTCAAGCTGCGTCAAGATGCTCCACTACTAAAACAGAATATTGGTGGGCTTTTCCTAATTAGAAAAAAATCAGTAAGTGTAAAGAATCATCTTAATTTTCAGTTTTCCTCCTATAAACATGCCTTCAAGATTTTTAAAAGTAATTCGTTTATTTATTTTGGCTGCATCAGGTCTTAGTTGCATCACGTGGGATCCTGTTGCCACATAGTTGTGGCATGCAGACTCTTAGTTGTGGCATGCGGACTCTTAGTTACACCACGCAAGCGGGATCTAGTTCCCTGACCAGGGATGGAACCGGGGCCCCCTGTGCTGGGAGCTCAGAGTCTTACCCACTGGGCCACCACGGAAGTGCTGTGCCTACGAGATTTATTGTCCATTCTTGTCCTCCGGCTCATGTAAGAGATGACAAATAGAAATGTGCAAGAAGCAATCAAAGGTCAACTGAAAGAGTGGATATGTGATTTCTTACGAATTACATGCCGTTTTCCTTCTATGTTGGAATGCAGAAATCTGCAATGATATAATACTCATTTTCTGATGATAAAATTATGCCTTGTTTATAGATTTGAAGTAAATCAGAACTCATGTTCTTCCACTTCTTGATTTCCACAGAGCTTTACAACCTGATTTGGTTTAAGAATCACTGGTATAAAATATACCTAAAAGTCCATATGTTTTCCAAGAAAATTACATCAAGGAAACACAAAGATCACAGTGAAAATGCTCCCTTGGGAAAATGCACTTGCAGATGCAACTAGAAAATTGGATTTGGAGTACAAAGCAGGAAGGCACACAGATGTATGCCAGAAGGTATTAAATTCTCTAACATACGATATTAAAGTGGCTAGAACTGAAATGTACAAAGAAGAAAATTTTGACTGAGGTGCAAGCCCCAAAAGTATATGTTTGGATAAACAAGAATAAACCCAAAGAAAAACTGATCCAAGGAACTCAAGATATGTGGAAATGAAATGAAGAAGATGAATGAGAGTCTAAGAGCCTATGGAAATTCAGTATGATACAGAAAATATCATTTCTAGTAGCATTTAAAGTAAACAGCAATGGGATTTCCCTGGTGGTGCAGTGGTTAAGAATCCGCCTGCCAATGCAGGGGACACGGATTCGAGCTCTGGTCCGGGAAGATCCCACATGCCGTGGGGCAAATAAGCCCGTGTGCCGCAACTACTGAGCCTGCGCTCTAGAGCCTGCATGCTGCAACTACTGAAGCCCATGCTCCTAGAGCCCGTGCTCCTCAACAAGAAAAGCCACCGCAGCGAGAAGCCCCCGCACCGCAACTAAGAGTAGCCCCGGCTCGCGGCAACTAGAGAAAGCCTGCGCGCAGCAACCAAGACCCAACGCAGCCAAAAATAAATAAATAAATAAATTTGCAAAAAAAAAAAAAAACCAGAAAAGAAAATGATCAGCAAAAAACCTGTAAAATAGGTTATTATTTTACCAATTAAACATAAGCTGTTATGATTTGCTTCAAACGTCCTGCAAGGGGGTGGCTGTGGCCATGGTTAGAGAGAGAATGAGGAAATAAAAGTAGCCACAAATTCTGTTTGTTGTAGAAGGGTATGAGGACACGGAGGTTAATTGCACTATTCTCTCTACTTTTATGTCACTGTGAAATTTTCCATAATAACATGTTTTTTTAAGCCATCGTGTTAGAATATGGTGGAGGTGAGTGAAGCGTGAATTTTGACCTTAAGCAAACTGAAGTAAATGTATCAAAGAATAGATTACACGGTTTGTATAATTTTAAACTGGAGTAAAGACCTTGAAGAGGGACTTACATAAAGAGAACAGATGTACCACAAAGTCAAAAAATATCAGAGAATAAATCTTATGAAGTGATTTGGAGACACTCCATAAATAATTAGCCAACTACTCATAAGTCAAAGTACTCAAAGCCTTCTCATTGAATTTACTGAATGCAAAAGAAAGGGCTTGAAATGCAGAGGAAAAAACAGTAGACATTACCTTCCAGATCTCTGACTCCGCACTATGATGGTGTAGTTTGTTAATGAAGAAGTACAGAGACTACCAAATGCCTTTTTGTTATACATCTGGCAAAATCAATGGAGCTTTGACAGCCTAACCAATCTGTAACTTAGAATACAAAGTGTCCTGCTCCTGAAACGAACAAAGATTTCCATTAAGCTGCCACTGGCCGGTGGCAGAGGCACACCAATATTACAGCGGAGTCCTTTTGCTGGAAAGGACACGTCTTCTGTTGCTATGCTCATGGATGTGTTGGATGAAAGTTAAAATAGGGTGGCAGGGGTTGAAATTCTTGTAAACCGGGAACAATGACCATATCTACTATTTGCAAATAAATAATGCTGCCCAGAGAGAAACCTACGTGAAAGGAGGAGACCCCCCCCCCCGCAACCCCAACCAAGAACACAAAGATATTTCCAAAAGGCTAGTAGCTGAAGAGAAGCTAAGCAAAGGGATAGCAGAAGACACAAGAAGAGACAGATAGAGTGTGCTATATTATTACAGAAAGAAACTTTGTATTTCCTTGGTCAAGAAGGTGATAATGTAGTTACTTTATCATTTTAACAAAAGTAGAAATGGGTCTGTTTGAAAATGCCCATAAAACTCTGAACTTTTGTTTGTTTTGTGTGTGTTTACCCCGATATGGCTTAAGCTGTCAGGTTCTTTTTGGAAAAGGTTGCCTGGCAGCCTTACCAGGGTATACTTCAGTTTGACATGATCACTGTCTGTTAGCCTCAGCTACCCAGTATTAGTCAGGATAGTCAAGGTTATCCTGCAATAACAGGCAACCCCAGGTTTTTTTTTCCACTGGTAAAAAACGACATAAATTGATTTCTAACCCATGCTACGTGTCCACTGAATGATGTTTTGGACTCTGCTCCACATTATCCTCACTCCAGAACTTGAACTGATGGAGACACGATCCCGGGAAACCGTAGCCAACTGCGATGGCAGAATGTGACGGCAAACATGGACAATCACTGGCTCTTAGATGTTTCCGCCTAGAAGTAAATCATATGACTTCAGTCCCCATGTGATTAACTGGAACAAGTCACAAGGCACTGCTTAACTTCAAGGAGAAGTGGAGATAATACTTCCTCCTCTATCTTCAGAAGGAAAAGGAAGCCAGATTTTGGTGACCAGTAGTAATGTCTTGGTTCCACCTTGGTCAGGCATCATCAGAGGTGAGATACGAAGTAAATGACCTTTAATAACTATAAATATCGCTACCTAAAATGTAGACATTTGTGGTCTTTGAAAATAGAGTCCAGGGTCCCTGGAAATGGGAAGTCCTAGATCTTGGGAAGATAGGACTATAAAGTTAAAATTATTTTCTTAAAACGGTTTTCAATTTTCCGGATTCAAAAACGCACGTGAAAATACAAACGCCCAAGAATAGATAGACAATCTCAAAGAAGAAGTTGGAGGGATAACTGCTGAATATTAAGATATGAATCTGGAGCAGGATTTATTATAGATATTAACAAACTGGTTTTAAAATTTATTAGGAAATATAAAAGGAACTATAATAGCTAAAACAATTATGAAAATGAAGAACAAAATGGAGGAATCACATTATCCAGTTTAAAAAATAACCATAGAACTATAGGAATCAATATGGTATTTTGTTGTGGTCATCCATTTACAATGCTTGGTGTCAGTTTATTTATCTCTTGTAAAACTAAAATACAGTGTGTGTGTGTGTGTGTGTGTGTGTGTGTGTGTGTGTGTGTGTGTGTGAAAAAAAAGAAAAACGTTCTGGAGGTGGCTGGTGGTGATGGATGCACAAACAATGTGAATGTACTTAATGCTACTGAACTGTACACTTAAACATAGTGAAGATGGTAAGTTTTATGCTATGTACATTTTATCACTATTTTTTAAAATAAAGAATAATACCTTTTTAAACTCAAAAACAAAAAAAATCAAAACAAAAATTACCATAAAACTATAGGAATCAGCATGGTATTGGTGAATGCAGAGACAAACAGATCAATGGGCCAGAATAAGGAGTTCAAAAATACACCCACAGGGCTTCCCTGGTGGCGCAGTGGTTGAGAATCCGCCTGCCGATGCAGGAGACACGGGTTCGTGCCCCGGTCCGGGAAGATCCCACATGCCGCGGAGCAACTAAGCCCGTGAGCCATGGCCGCTAGGCCTGTGCGTCCGGAGCCTGTGCTCCGCAACGGGAGAGGCCACAACAGTGAGAGGCCCGCATACCGCAAAAAAAAAAAAAAAAAAAAAATACACCCACATAAACACAGCCAGTTGATTTTTGACAAAGATGCAAGAAAAATTAAGTGCAGAAAGAACAGTCTTTCAACGAGAATGTTGCAATAATTGGCCATTCATATGCAAAAAAATAACTCAAAATGGATCATAGATCTAAATATAAACCATAAAACTATATAACTTTTAGAATAAAATACAGAATATCTTTAAGAACTGGGGTTAGTCAAAGTGTTCTACACATGACACCAAAAGCACGATCCATAAAATAAATAAATAGATAGATAGATAGATACACTGGTCCTCATTAAAATTATGAACTTTCACTCTGCCAAAGGCTCTGTTGGAGAATGAAAAGAGACAAGCTACAGATTGGGAGAAAATATTTGCAAATCACTTATTTGATAAAGGACTTCTATCCAGAATATGTAAAGAACTCTGCAAACTCACTAGTAAGAAAATAACAACAAATAGAACATTGAAAAATTAATTTTTCCAAATGCAAGATGGACAAAACACTGGTGAACAGACAGTTCACCAAAGAGGATATAATAAGCACATACTTCTTAGAGGGACAAATGGCATTCAGCCACCCAAGACTGAGCAATAACAGGTCTGTGATGCCTAGCTCAGTGTGTGCCTACCCTATGCCTGCAGACGCGGGTAACCTCTTGAACCCCATTTGTGATGGGGGTCAGGGATTGCAATTATTCCCCATTAAAAAAAAAAGCACATAAAACGACATTCAACATCATTAGGGAAATGCAAATTAAAACCACGCATTAAAATGGCTAAAATTAAAAATATTGACCCAGAAATCCCACTACTGGGGATATACCGAAGCAACCTAAGTGTCCATTGACAGATGAATGGATAAAGAAGATGTGGCACTTATATACAATGGAATATTAGCCATAAAAAGAAGCGAAATTGAGCTATTTATAGTGAGGTGGATGGACCTAGAGTCTGTCATACAGAGTGAAGTAAGTCAGAAAGAGAAAAGAAAAACAAATACCGTATGCTAACACATATATATGGAATCTAAAAAAAAAAAAAAGGTTCTGAAGAAACTAGGGACAGGACAGGAATAAAGAGGCAGGTGTAGAGAATGGAACTGAGGACACAGGGAGGGGGGAGGGTAAGCTGGGACGAAGTGAGAGAGTGGCAGGGACATATATACACTACCAAACGTAAAATAGAGAGCTAGTGGAAAGCAGCCGCATAGCACAGGGAGATCAGCTTGGTGCTGTGTGACCACCTAGAGGGGTGGGATAGGGAGGGTGGGAGGGAGACGCAAGAGGGAGGAGATATGGGATATATGTATATGCACAGCTGATTTACTTTGTTATAAAGTAGAAACTAATACACCATTGTAAAGCAATTATACTCCAATAAAGATGTTAAAATATATATATATAATGACGATACCAACTGTTGGCAAGGACAGCAGCAACTGGAATTCTCATACGTTGCTGGTAGAAATGCAAAATGGTAAAGCCCCTCTAGAAAACAATCTGGCAATTTCTTATAAAGGGAAACATACACTCACCAAACTACGCAGCAATCCTACTCTTGATTACTATTCTAGAGAAATTAAAACTTATATTCACACAAAATCTGTACATGAGTATTTATAGCAACTCTGCTCATAATCACCTCAAACTGGAAACACCCCAAATATCCTTCAATAGGTGAACAGGTAAACAAACGGGTATATGCATACAATGGACCTCTACTCAGCAATAAGAAAAAACAAACTCTCTCTATGTATAATAATATGGATGAATCTCAAAGGCATTATGCTGAGTGAAGCCAGTCGTTTTCAAAAAATTGTACTGCATGCTCTACAGTATACAGGAGTGTATACTCTATATGACATTCTCAAAAAGACAGAACTATAGCAATGGTGGACAGATTGGTGTCTGTATATATGTTAAAATTCATAGAACTTTACACAAAAAGTCAATTGAGATAGCACAACATAACTAAAATTTTGGTAAAGGTTAAAAAAAAACCTGTTGATAAAGTGTAAAGTGTCGATGGTAGGAGAGTAAATGGGTATACTTTGGAAAAGAGTTTGGCATTAAAGATGAAAATTTACATTAAAAAATAACTCATGAGAGCTCTTTATAAACTACGTCTAACTATGAGACATTATTCTTTTTTTTTTTTTTTTTTTTTTTTTTTTTTTGTGGTACGCGGGCCTCTCACTGTTTGTGGCCTCTCCCGTTGCGGAGCACAGGCTCCGGACGCGCAGGCTCAGCGGGCATGGCTCACGGGCCCAGCCGCTCCGCGGCACGTGGGATCTTCCCGGACCGGGGCACGAACCCGTGTTCCCTGCATCGGCAGGCGGATTCTCAACCACTGCGCCACCAGGGAAGCCCGAGACATTATTCTTATATAAGTGTTATGTTAATCATTGGATCTGAGGCTCAAATTGGAAGTGTACATTTTTATTAGTTGGGCCCTTGTTGTAAATGACAGAATCCTCATTGATTTTTTTTTAAATCTCATACTCCTAATTTGTCTCTCTTCCCTTCCCTCTCTTGATTGTAACCACAAGTTGTTTTTTTTTTCAAAACAACAACTTTTTACTGAAGTATAGTTGATTTAAAATGCTGTGTTATTTTCAGATTTATAGCAAAGTGATTTATGTATATATATTCCTTTTCAGATTCTTTTCCATTACAGGTTATTACAAGATATTGAATATAGTTCCCTGTGCCATAAAGTAGGTTCTTGTTGTTTATGTATTTTATATATTCCTCATTGGTTTTTAATAACAAAATTATCAGAAGTTATTAGGTAGCCTACAAAATCTTCAGGAGAAGAGTGGGTCAGAAAGCCAGACTTTGAAGCTATAAAGTCAGGAAAAATGTGTTCCTGGAACTATTTATTCAAAATATGTAACTGACTCAGCTTTCAGAAATAGGACACTTGGGATTGGATTCCAAAGCTCTGCCACCCCAGCCCCAAAGTATCAAATGCCTCTGCCACCATCACGACAAATTTCTTTCACCCCTTTGCAAATGACCACTTCTTCCTGTTATTCACTTCTCAATGCATGTATTGTGAGGGTGCGTCTAATTGGTGGAACCTAGGTCACATGCCAGAATCCTTGCTATAAGGTAGTACAGGGGTCTTGAGTTTTCTGTTGTACCTCAAAGAGGGTACTCATAATATGGTATATATTACCAAAATGTAAAGATGCTGGGCTGCAACCAATTTCGACCATAGCATTGCAAAGTCAGTCTTATTTCTCAGGAAACTAGTTGAAGAAAGATAAGCTTGAGGAAAGGAAGGACAACTAACGCTTGCCAAGTGTTTGATATCCTTACAATATTAGAATAGGCAGAAGCTGAATTGCCTTTTACGACCTAGCCTTATAAGTCACATCGTTTCACTTTTGCTGGACTCAACTGGTTGACCAGCCACTGAGGTCATCCCACACACAAGAGGAGGGGACACCCACACTCCACTTCTCCATGGGAGAAGGATCAAAGAATTTCTAGACATGTTTTTCTGACTCTAAAGTCCATGCATGCTTTTCTTCATGATATTGTGTGGAAATTCTTGTTTCTGGGAATCCAATGCCAATCAGAAAGCAGCAGTCTGACGGTTCTGGCGGTATGAGACTCTCTGTCTAGCCACATTGAGAAGGGTGCAAGGGACATCCATACCTGGTCCCTGTCTTTATGAGAGATCACAGTCTATTCAGAATGCTTCAACCCCAATTCAGAATGCTTCAACCCCACTCTAGGTGGGAAGGGACAGCTCAAAATGACTCAGTCAAATGTGCACGTTATTACTAATCAATACAAGCCACCAGCTGTCTGTGATCAAGGATGGAAGAATGCCAGAAAAGAAAATATAATGGTGGAGGGGAATGGAAATCATTATATTGAAAATGAACAATTCCGTGACAAAGATGACATACAAGAAACACTGGTTTCAACTCAGCTAAATAAAAATAAAAGTCAACATATATTTATATCTGGTACCTATACTGAACGTCTGAAAGAGAGAAACTCATATTTATTGATTATTAGTATAATTTTATTAATGAGAAAACATACGGGAAGGTTGGGAAAATTTCCGTGGTCATGTGAGAAAGTTAGTTCTCCCAAAAGAGCCACTGTCTTTCCCTACATTGCAGCGTCTCTTACAGTTGTGTTAGAGCCCTGTGACTAGTCTAGCCAGCAGAACGAGTGGAACTGATTATATCACTTCCTGGATGAGACAGTTAAGAGGTAAAGTGCCCCTTCAGTTCTCTCTTCTCCTCCCACTATGACCTTGGAAGTCACATGTTGAGGTGGTAGCATCACAAAATGAAGGAAGCCTGGATCCCGACTCACAGCTTTGGGGAGAACCCCCATAAGCACTCATCAGACTATGCATGAATGATAACACACTTAATGAGTCAAGCCATTGAGATTTTAGGATCTGTCTGTTACTGCAGCAGAGCCTGACCTCTACCAATGAACACAGTCACTGAGATAGTGTCAACTGAAATTCCAAGGCCAGACCTTTCTGATTCTAGCGCTGACTCATGTAACTATTACACCTGAAGCAAAAGAAGAAACTAGCTATAACATAGTTTTTAAAATAACTGGATGAAGAGTTACATATTAAAGGGACTAGAGTGCTATTTAATCCTGTAAGTTATCACTATTGTATATAAAGCTACATAATGATAGAAAACAAGAACTAGCTTCAGGTATGAAAGAAAAATAAATGTAGTTTTTCTATGAAAAAATACCCCCCAAAAGCATATTTCAGCACTATAGAAGGGAACAGATTTCTATAGGTATTCTACCGTGCAAAGCCAGGCTGGTACGTATCATAAAGTTCGAGTAAAACATGAATATTACAGATTAAAAGTATCAGAATACAAGCTCCATTCTTTGGAAGACCAAGAGTGTACTTGAATCAATTCAAAGATAAAATTCTGATTAGAGGCGTAACTAATAGTGTATAAGTGTGATTTATGTTCACGGAGAGAAACTGGAAAAAAAAAAAAAAAAAACCTGTTGCAGTAGCTTTTCTACAATATTCCTGAAAGATAATGTAGTAAAGTGAATTCTGCCAATGCTCCCTCCACAAGGTTTTCCATCCTAATCCCTGGGACTATCAATATGATGCCCTAAAACATCCATGAATAAGTTATATTATGTGGCAAGAGGGACTTTATAGATGTAATTATGCTTGCTAATCAGTTGACCCGAAGATAGGGAAATTATCTTGGTTTATCGGGGTGGGGCCTAATCTAACGATATGAGCCCTTTAAAAGCAGAACGTTTTCTCTGGCTATAGCAGCAGGAGCAGCAGTGAGACATTCAAAGCACGAGAGGAACTCGAGGCACCTTACTGTCTTTGATGAGTGCCGCCACTCTTCTTTCTTTCTTTTTGCCATCATCTTTGCCACATAGTCGCTATCAACCTGTCCATGCAGTCAGACTACAAATGCCTTACCCTCTATTCCTATACCTAGTTGACATATTCTTAATCAATTAATGACGAAGGGGATGTTAATGGGCCAGAAGAGGTGAAAAGCCCAGAGTGTTGAAGTCAAAAGCAGGTCGTTTCTGTCGAAAGCAGGCTGTGATGACCTCAAAACTCCTTACCTCCTCCCTGGCTCTACGCCATGCCCACACACCTACCCCCACTTTCCTACAAGTTTCAGGTTTCAGAGAATCTTGAATCTATGTCAGAATTCCAGCCAGGGAAAGTCAGGTCTCTGGCGGCCTCACTTGGAATTCTGAATGGATATTCCTGTGGATCCTTATCAACATGTGTAGAAGGAAGAAATCAAAGAATACAAACACTCTTAGCCATGATGTTAGTTAAGTTTCTTACTGCAGAGCTAAGTTTTATGCACATGAACTGGTTAAACTGGTCTTGAAGATTGGCCTGGGCATGCTGGTCACTGGCAATATAGCTTCTAAAGGAAAATAACCCTGGGACTGCGACCTAACTTACCGTCTGGGAACACAACTTGGCAGATGAAACTTCGCCTCAAAGGTTGCACCACCCCATTCGAACAATTTGTTCACATTTTCAAGAGTATAAAGTTTATCTCCCCATGTTCATTATCTGTGCTTTATGCTTCTTATACACCTACAGAGCACAGCAGCTTTGATTATTCACAGAATGATTCGTAGGACAGCAGTTTCTATAGCAATCCCTCCCTATCGGTACATTTCTACTCCAATCCCAGTCTCCAACTCTTCTGCTTTTTCCAGTCACATTCATTACTCACTAAGTGCCTATTAGATGCCTAGCACTGGTAGTGGAATGGTAAGGCAACGCCCGTCTTCCCAGTTCTCACACAGCATACAATGTACAGGATAGTTCAAGTCTTGAAACACACACTCACTCCACCTGTGGCTCCTGAAGCCCAAGCAGTTGACACCTGGCTCCTCTCTTTCCTCTAGTAGCCCCACCCCTCCCCCACAGGCCCCTCCCCTTCTTCCACGATCCTTCTTTCTTCCTCATCTAGCTCCTCCCCTTCCTCCAGCAGTTCCTACCTTGCCACAAAAGATGCTCCCCGTATTTTTTAAATTTTATTTATTTTTTATACAGCAGGTTCTAATTAGTTATCTACTTTATACATATTAGTGTATATATGTCAATCCCAATTTCCCAATACCCTTCTTTCAATAGCTATGCTCTCCAGCAAAGCTCCACCGATTGCTCCACAAGCCCCACCCCTTCCTCCATTGGCTCCTCCCTCACGGGGCTCTGGTCTTTCAATGGCTCCTCCCACTGCCCCACCCATTCCGCGCCCTCCTCCTCAGGCCCTGCCCGCTCTCCTTCCAGCCCGGGCCCGCCCTACCTATCCTTTTTGGCTCCCCGCCTCAGAAGGCAGTTTCCTTACGAACTGGGCAGGGGTTCTCGCTCTGCCGCCCGTGGAGTGGTCTGGGGACTTGCCCCGGAGGCGGGGAAGCGGCCGCCGCCGCCGCCGCTCACACACTTCTGTGGGGCCAGCGGGGGCCAAGGCCCCCGGGCAGCTTAGTCCCCTCCGGCGGGCGACAGCGACAGTTGCCCTGGGTTACGGACGCGCTGGGGCCGGGGCGGTAGGCGGGCCTGCGGGGTATTCGGAGTGGAAGTGACGTATACGCGCCACGCGTAACAAAACTGAGCGCGGGAGGCGACGCCCACTGACCGCGGTGGGGGCGTGCTCCCGGCAGGCCGTGCGCGGCCGCGAACCTTCCACCTGCGCGTGAGGAGCTCACTGCTGCTGAGAGCGCGGGAGGCCGCCTCGCGAGGTACCGTGTAACCTTAAGTGCCGGTCAGGGAAACCCACCTTGGGGTTGGGTGCCCGTCGGATCCTGGAGTTAGAAAGTGAGGGCTTTGGAACCAGCTTCGCCTCAGAGACCCAGGACCTCTTCCTGCGCACTGCTGCCCTTGGCGCGGATGGTTCTGTGATGGGGAGTGGCTAGCAGCGCCCCTGGCCTCTACCCACTAGATGCCAGGCGACCGAAAATGTCCCCAGACTGCCCACTGTCCCCCCATCGCCTCTCCCCCATAAGGACTGTGTCAGGGTGCTGCAGGCCAGTAGGTCTTTAAGGCGCCAGCCCCTGTCGTGTAGCAGCGCGGCCTGTGAAGTGGGCATTGGCATCTTTTATACAAATGTAGAAGAGTAGCCCCACGTTGCTAAGTCAGCTGAGGAACTCGTTGAAGACAGTGAAATGTCACCCCCTGCTCCCCTCCCAGCTTTGGTGCTAGTATTTTCGAGCATCCCAAGGTGCAGCCAGGGGTGGGAACCTGTGCCCAGAGTCAGTCATTCGTGGTAGAACCCAGCTCAGGTCTGGTTCCAAAGCCCTTGTGCTTTCTGGTTTTAAAAGTGTGAATATTTCTGCTGGAGAAAAATATCATAAGCCTTTTATATGCCTCTGATTAAAAGCCATTTGGAGGAACTTCCCGGGCGTTCCAGTGTTTAAGACTTTGCCTTCCAATGTACGGGGTGTGGGTTTGATACCTGGTTGGGGAGCTAAGATCCCACCTGCCTCCAGGCCAGAAAACCAAAACATAAAACAGAAGCAATATTGTAACAAATTCAATGAAGACTTTAAAAAGGGTCCCCGTCAAAAAAAATCTAAAAAAAAAAAAAAGCCATTTGGAAAGATAGATATGTATTACTGTTTTTTTACAGAAGGTACAGTATTAATTAGCCTATCAATACTATGGAAAGACCATTTTTTAATGATGAATAGATTACATTATTCTAAGACGTTAGAATGAAGTACTTTTCTAGAATATGACTACTTTTTAAGGTATTCTTTACCTAAAAATACACACTTTGGGACTGTTTGTATTTCACAACCTGGAATTAACAGTATGCCTGCATACTTCTAAAAGGAATTGTACAAAACTGCATACCTCATTCCACTTTTTTGTATTAAAACACAAAATTTCCTATGATAATTTTTTTTGGCTGTGCTATGCGCCTTGTGGGATCTCAGTTCCCTGACCAGGGATTGAACCTGGGCCCCAGCAGTGAAAGCCCAGAATCCTAACCACTGGGCCACCAGGAAATTCCCAATCACAAACTTTAAAGGATGTACCATCTAGATGATCATAAATGTTGGTATTTTAAAATGCACATCACTCTTAAAAGTACTGAAAGAAATCCAAATTTAATAGCAATTTGATACCCATAAACACCTATTTAAAAATACATGAATAAACTAAAAAATTGAAAATTTTCTTTTGCTTTTTCTTCCTAAATTCATAATTATATTTTTATTCTACTTTCTCCACAGAAATTCATTCTAACATATATATATGATCAAAAACTTTTGAGTAATCTATCATGTTTCTGTGCAACACAAAAATATAATTTGAAAATGAAATTTAAATTTTTTTCATAATACTGTAAGTCTACATTTGTTTCCAGATTTAGAATTACCTTTATTTCTACTCACTTGGCAAATAAAGGAATATATTCCATGCGTTCATAAATAGTAAACAAAAGAATGTTACTGAAAGGGTATAGAATGAAAGAGATGGGGCTGTTCCTCCCCTCATGCCAATTCATGTATCTATGGGTAAATATTACATATTGCTAGAATGAGACAGATTCAGTCCCAATCTATGGTTTTTTTCATAGATGTAAGCTGAGTGAGATACCTTGTTCATAGGAAGATGCACATGAAGGGGTTTTGTCATTGCAGTGTCTCTTAATTTTAAACTCCTTTCCACACCAGAAATCACCTAGTAAGCAACAAAATTTTTTTTTAATTATCACCTGACAGTTTGGTTAGGAAGAACCTCCTTTAGTTCTCTTGAAAATAGAAAATTTGAAACCACCTGACTAGCAGGATTTGTTAGCCAAGTCATTAAAGCTGTGTTCTCAGTTTCTGGGAAGTATACCAAAAGTCTTAACTAAGATTTACTAAATAACTGTTAAACTTCCTGCCTGAAAGCACATTCTCCTAAGTACATGTGGAAGTAGAAGATCTGGCAAATGATTTGCTTCACACTAATTTTGTCTGCATACCCGTTTTAAACGGGCTTCTAATCACGGTTGAAGCTTAGCAGGTAAAAAGCCCGATAGCAGGGGTAAGCTGGGACGAAGTGAGAGAGTGGCACGGACATATATACACTACCAAATGGAAAATAGAGAGCTAGTGGGAAGCAGCTGCATAGCACAGGGAAGATCAGCTCGGTGCTTTGTGACCACCTAGAGGGCTGGGATAGGGACGGTGGGAGGGAGACGCAAGAGCAAGGGGATATGGGGATATATGTATACGTATAGCTGATTCACTTTGTTATACAGCAGAAACTAACACACCATTGTAAAGCAATTTTACTCCAATAAAGATGTTAAAAAAAAAAAAAGCCTGATAACATGACTGAGCAGAAACTTAAAGGGATGAGTGTTTGGCTAGTCATGTTTATAAAAAGCCAAAGTAGAGATGGAATCAAGATACAAAAGCTCTAGTAGAAAAAGATCTCAGAGTTGGCAAAGGGGTGTTTTAAAAACACCAAGATGGGGGCAGGAGGTATACAGAAACTACTTTCTGCTCAATTTTGAACCTAAATCTACTCTCTAAAAAAGTGTATTTTAAAGGAAAAAAAAAAAAGACTGATGGGGGTAGGTAGTTAATAGTAAAGCCATGTAGCTGAGAAGAAAAAAGAATTTAATCACTGAGAAAGATGCATGATGAGGTCTGAAATAATACAGTGATTGTTGAGAAGTAATGAAGACACAGTTATAGTTAGTGTAATTTTAAAAACTGAAGGTGGGTGGCACTCTGACATTTTAGCAGCCCCAGAAAAGTTGCAGAAATTCAGAAATTGATTTGCTTGAGAGTTGATCTGAAATACCAGCCTCATTTTCATACTAGCATGCCTGTACAGAGAGCCCTCTAGTGGTTTCTTTATTAAAACTTAATGCCCTCAACTTCTTTGAACTATCTTGGGAGGTGATACGAAAAAAAAATTTTTTAAACACTTCCAGGGTTATCTGTACCATTTCTTGAATTTTAAATTATTCGAGAGCATTATTCAAAACCTATATTAAGCTCCTCTATTAAGACCAAAACCATTCAAAGGAATATGAGGTCTGAGAAATTGAATTCTGTTGATTTAGTCCATTTGGAGGGCCATTCAACACCTGTTACTTTCAGCAGCACTAAAATAGAAACGAAGGTTGAATTGGCTCTGTCATAAAGTTTTGTTCTTTGATCCTCCCCCCACCTGCCAGATTCCCATTTAAATATATTTTGGCCACATTAACGCGTCTTGTGTGGTGTTAGTTCCCTGACCAGGGATTGAACCTGGGCCCTGGCAATGAAAGTGCCTAACCACCGGACCACCAGGGAATTCCCTTAAGTATTACCATAGTAACTTACATTTGCTAAGGAACTGATGAAGAGTGAGCCAGGAAATGTGAAAATCCTAACTATATCCTCTTATCCTCTCCATCACCTTATCTGTGAAATGGTGGTAGTTATGGATATGCCCTACCTAGCTCTGGCTATTGTGGTAAAGATGAAAGAAGGTAATATATGAGAGTACCTTTAAAACAAGATTTATTTAGATTTAAATGAGGAATTATTACTCTTCCCTATTTCCAAAGCAGACAGTCAAATTAATTAACCTGATTAATAACAGACACAGCTCAGCAGTGATATGGCCACTGGCACAGTCCTGGAAAGAATGCATTCTTTCTGCAGAGGAACAGGAAAGACTTGTGTGTTATTTACCTACCTACATACTCTATGTTCTTTATTTACCAGAAGATAGTAGTGTCTACATACTTCCCTTTTCCTCTAGTAACTGGGAAAATGGTACAAGTTTATTCTTGCTGTGTGTGTGTATAAGTATATATATCTCTGTGTGTGTGTACTTATGTTCTATCCCCTGCCCCAAATATCAGCATACTACAGTACTACCATTGGCTTAATTAGAAAGTATGCTATGTTGGCCACTGTGTCCACTTCTGTCCTCATTACTTAAGTAGAAACCTTATGTGAATGTGGTTTAACTTTCTTAAGGATGTCATGTGGTATGCTGATCAAAATTTCACCTTTCCTTGTTTTAACTCCTCTCTTCTACTTGGCATGATAGAAAAACAAAGTCAGTGATTTCTTTTATGTTAAAGATGGCCAAAAAATAGTACTTGATGCTATCAGGCAATTAGATCTTTGTTTAAGAAAAGCAAGATTTGTGACTAAAAGGAAACATTTTCTTGGAACCAACCTTTCATCGCTAGGGCTTAAAATTCCTTTTTAAAAAATAACTTTCCGTAAGTTAAAATTAGCATCTTTATAAATAATAGCAGAGTCACTAAATGAAATATTAACAGCAAAACAAAAAACACGATTAATTAAGAAGTTGAATATTTTATTATTAAACTTCATTTTCCTGCAAGGCTGTTGCTTCACTGTATAAAAATAGCACCAGCAAACACAGTATATTGCAAAATTAAGATAGTTCTTCACTGGACACTATACAACTAACAAAATTTTCTCCACTGTCATTTATTTCCAGTGGTAAGTTCATTGAGTATTTTGACCCAAATCTAGGGATGGCTGTAAGCAAGTTACAATATTATATAAGGTTAAGATAACAATGTTATCCTTGAATTACATAATTTTTATAACTAGTTTTACCACAGATAATTTCAGGAATTCTGAGTATTATAACTGGAGACTAGCCTAAAAATCACAGGGTGTTGTGAAAAAGATGCATAGTGTTTATGTGAAATCATTAGGGAGTTAAGGGGTATTTTCTTCAGGCAACATTGTTGCAAGTAGTTTCTTTTGCTAAAAGTTGCTTTTTAAAAATCTGTCCACCACTAATTTAAGACAACTATGCTAGATTAAGTTGTTTCAAACTAGTTTATTTAGGGGTTCCATTTTCACTCCTCAATAGATTTTATGTATTTCTCATATGCTTCTTCACTCATTAGTTCATCTAGTTCTGAAGGGTTACTGAGTGTCATCTTGATCAGCCAACCTGCAACCAAAAAAAAGTATCTTATATTCCAAATCATCTTTTTAAAGAGAAAGTCAAATTCATTCAAAATGTAAATTCTGAGTGCCTCAAAATTAACCTAGTATTCTTTACATAAATCACTCATTATTTGTTCAAAGAGCTTTAAAATTTAGCCTTAAGAAGTAAATTAATATTCCTTACATATCATAACTGAAAAGAACCAGAAGAAATTCTACCATAATGGACTAAGAACTTCCAGGCTGTAATAAGCATCAGCAACTTTACATACAGATCCAAATACACAAGGCCAGGTATATCTTTTAACAAAAGGAACACCAACACTCTAACTACTTAGATTAATGGCATTAGAAAGCTTTAATAGAGAGAAGTAGGTGATAGGAAACAGAGAACTACAACCTAATGCTACTTTTGCATCTTGTTGGCTGTGTGACCTTAGCAGAGACATCATTTGGGGCCTCAATTCATCTACAAAATGGAAAAAATTGCTGCTAGCTTACCTTACTATATTATAATGAAGATGAAAATGTGAGAAAACTGAAAATTAATGTAATAAATGTTATTCTATTACCACCTACATCACACAATGTGATTAGATGCTTTATGACTGAAGAGTTAAATACTTTGAAGTGTTTACAATGAGTCTACAACTATGATACTAAGAACCCTGTAAAATAAGGTAATGCTTTTATTGACAGAGATTTTAAACATAACCTTCCTTGTATATTCAGCTAAATGGTTTTCCCTTTTTAAAGCAGAATATCTCTATTTAGTACCAAGAAGGGCTAAAAAAAGTCACCATCAGCTAAAGATTGCTTAAGATTCTAGATTAAATGTTAACTGCAGCAAACAATCCTTAAAAAAAATTCTAGCAACAACTTACCATCTTCATAACAAGATTTGTTGACAAGTCCTGGATTTTCTGCTAGAGCTTCATTAATTTCAGTTACTTCTCCTGATAGAGGAGAATAGAGTTCACTAGCAGCTTTCACACTTTCCAAAGCACCAAATTCCTCTAAATTGAGAAAATTAAAGAAAATATTAAATGTCAAGTTAGTGACCCCAAAATACAAAATATGGAGAAGTGATCACCTCTAATACAGTATGATAGAAAGTCCTAAATATCTTTAATTAAAATAAAACCATAGGTTTTGTCATGCAAGATCTTCATTTATACAGTCTGTAGCCTGACATGGCCCCATCCAAAGAGCACAGTGTAACTAGAAAACCACAATCTGATTTGCTATAGGGGTCAGAGGATGGAGTGTAGGCCCCCAAGATGGCTGGAAATTGAGGGTTGAAATTCTAGAAAGAAGGGAGCTATAGTTTAGAGAAAAAGTAGTCAGTATAAAGATCTCAAAATGATCCACAGACCCACATGTTGGAATTAGCAGGGAACCTTAAAATAGCTACTGTAAGTATGTTCAAAGACCAAAAACAACAAAAACAAAAAACTAGTGAGTGAATATATGGGGAAATATTTGCAAAGAAATTATAATTTTTAAAATGGACATTCTAGAACTAGAAAGCATAATATCTAAAATAAAACATTCACTAGATGGCATTAACAGTAGACTGGATACTGTGCAGAAGGGTCAGTGAACACGAAGATCATCTGAGACTAACCAAGAAGAGTTTGAAAAGAAAAAAAAAGACTGAAAAATTAACAGCCCTGGGATTTGGGATTTCTCTGGTGGCGCAGTGGTTAAGAATCCACCTGCCAATGCAGGGGACGTGGGCTTGAGCCCTGGTCTGGGAAGATCCCCCATGCCACGGAGCAACAAAGCCCGTGGGCAGCTACTGAGCCTGTGCTCTGGAGCCCACGCGCCACAACTACTGAAGCCCGTGCACCTAAAGCCCGTGCTCTGCAACAAGAGAAGACACTGCAATGAGAAGCCTGCGCACTGCAACGAAGAGTAGCCCCCAGTCGCCACAACTAGAGAAAGCTTGCATGCAGCAACGAAGACCCAACCAGCCAAAAATAAAAATAAATAAATTTTTAAAAAAACCAAACACCAGAGCCCTGCTCACCTACAAAATCAAGTGATCTGAACTGAATGTGATGAATACAACACACCAAAGTTTGTGGAGGCAGAGCTAAAAAAGTGCTTAGAAGGAAGTAATATCTTTAGGCGTTATTTAAAAAGAACATCTTAAAATCAATGACCTGGCTTCTAAAGACACTAGAAAATGAACAAAAGCAGTCAGTTTATAGAAAGGAGGCAACATTAGAAAGAAGGGATGACACTGTTGATTTTCTTTAAATGACTTTTAGCCTTGAAGAAAGGACACTGATCTGTGCCAGATGGAGCAGCCAAAATTCTGAAAGAAAATCTCAGTCTTACTGGTTTAAAGGACTAGGAGACAAGAGTTTGGGGCCACCATAGCTACTAGAAAGTGAGCTGGGAAATCTCGTTAAGGATAGAGATGAAAAGGAGAGCTCCAAATTCTGTCCAGGTCTCTGAATGATCCCTGAATCATATGTGCACAGGGCAGACTCCAGGTGTCCTAGATAAGACTAGAAGAATCAGGCTCAGATTTTAGCTGCCAGTCACCACAAGGGAGACAGCATTTTACAGTATGGATAAAAAAAGTCCAGTAAAAAAACCTGAAAACCAACAAAACCACAAGCTTCCAGAAGCTAGAAAAAGGAAATTAAATCTAAGTAAGTTGGAGGAAGAAAATAAAGATATGAAAGAACAAATGAAATGAAAAATAGAGAAAATTTAACATAGCAGAAATTTGGTTCTTTCAAAAGATTGATAAATTTGATAAAGAGCTAGCAGACTGATTGAGAAAATTACCACCAATATGAAGGAATGAAAAAGAGTCCTTACTACAGATCGTATGGGTATAAAAGGATAACAAATGAAAAATATGAGCATCTTTATGCTGAATATAACAACATGAAATGGAAAAATTTCTCAAAACCAATGTAAGATAATATAGAAAATCTGAATATAAAAGAAATTTGTATCAAAAACCTTTCTACAAAGAAATCTGGCTCATATTCCACCAGTTATTTCTATCAAACAATTAAAGAAGAAACAACACTAATCTTACACATTCTTTCAGAAAAAGAAAAGAGGTAGGAATATTTCTAAACTTATTCTATGAGGTCAATATAACAGATTCCAAAATTTGACAAAGCCATTATAAGAAATGACCAATATCTCTCATGAACAATGTATAAATTATCAAATCAAACCCAGCAGTATGTTTTTAGAGATAATTTTTAATTTTTGTATCATGACTACCAGGAATGCAAGGTTGGTTAAACATTCAAAAATGAATCACCATTCATCACATTAACAAGAAAAACCCTTCGATCATGTCAATAGATGGAGAAAATGAATTTGACAAAAATTCAACATTCACAAATGATAATACTCAGCAAACTAGATATAGAAAGGAACTGCTTCATCTGATAATGGGCATCTATGAAAAACTCCACAGCTAAATATCATACCTAATGATGAAATACTATATCTCTGTGACCCTTGGTATGGGCCAGAGTCGCTCACTTTCTCAGTTCACAATGCCCTTAGTGTCTCAGTAAGGTTTTGCGGTAATCTCTAGACCAAAACAAATACCTAACACTTCAATTTATTAAGAGGTCAGGTCCAAACTACTAAGTAAATTTTTATATCCTAACAATTTAGTAGCGGTTTAAAAAAATTAACACACATAAATTGAACAAAAAAGAATTTTCATTTTTAATTACAATTTACAGATTATGTATCTGTTGCATACTGTATCAAGTTCTCCATCAGGGAATCAGGTCACATCGATCACTGCCGTACCTGATGTTCCATGCCATTTGTGCAGTACTTGCTTCAAAGACACATTACCCAAAGTAATATAGTAAGATCGAACATTGAAATTGTTACCTCCATTGTTTATTAGTTTGTGCTGTGTCCAACAGATGTTAAAAATTAAAAATACCCTACAGCACCTCATGGCACTGGGGTATATAGTCTGGGAACTATGAAGATAGACAAAAGATTTCTTAAAGAAGACAATGCTCCATACATATATATGACAAAATATTCATAAAATACATTTCTGAAAAAGGATTTGTATCTAGAATTTAAAATGATGCCTAAAAATCAATGGTAAAAAAATAACCCAAGTGAAAGACTAGAGACTTCACAAAAAAAGATGTGAGTGGCAAAAAGCACACAGAGAGGTGAACAATAATGTGTCCTAGGGAAATGCAAATTAAAACCACAATGAAATATGCAGCACCTGGAACTCTCATACTATTGGTGAGAATGTAAAATGGTATAACCTCTTTGGCAAATACGATGGGACTTCGCAGCATAAAAAAGCAAAATACTGATCACTCAATATGAATGAATCTCCAAATTATGACATTAGACAAATGAAGCTAGACATAATACATATTGTCTGATTCCTTTTAAATGAAGTTAAAGAATAGGCAAAACTAATCTTTGGTGACAGAAATCAGAGAAGTGGTTGTATATTGAGAAGAGTTTTGATTGGCAAAGTTTACACAATGTATAAACACAGTTGTCAAAACTCTTTGGCTTATACAATTAAGATCCATGCATTTTCACTGTATGTACGTTTTGTATCACTTTAAAAAACACCTTTAGCGGAAAGTTTAAAGAAAGCATTCATTAGTTTAAGGGTATTACTCAACATATTTAGATTAATAGAATTTTTTCTATAGTAGAAGCACAAAAAGTAGGTACATGCTCCTCACTTGCTATAAAGAGATGTTCAGAAATTTCTGATCTGCTTGAGAACAGCAGACTGCATACACAGTAAATAAAACATGATTAAAGAAAACAGATACTTAAATTCTGTAGGGCTATCTTATATATGTCAAGGAACCCATGAATAATAATATACGTCATTCCACTGGCTGACATTTATCAAGCACTAATCTTATGTTGGATATTATGCTAATTTCATTTAATCCTTACAACTACTCTATGAGGTTAAGTATTATTGTCCCAACTTACAGAGACCTACATAAAGTAATCTCTCCCAAATCACACAGCTGATATGTTGAGAGGCCAGGATTTAAAACCAGATTCTGACTCAGAAGCCCATGTTCTATCCTGATATTCTTTACTGCCTCCAAAGAAAGACAGATTTTATTTTTTAAACTTCAGAGACTTCAGCTATATTCTACTGTATCAACGTGTGGCGGGGAGGGTGCTAAGAGCCTCCCTCTACTTCCTGCCTTCCATTGTAAGGTCTGAAAATGCTCATTATTCTCCTCACCAGCATTCCTTACAGTTAGGCATGGCAGTATGACCCAGACTTGGCTTAACTGGTAAAAGAAAAGGTGATCTGAGAGATTTCTGGTTGAGATATTTGCTCCCGATAAAGAGACAAAAGAGAGCCTGTCCTTCTCTTCCTACTTTTGGATGTTGTCACTGAGAACATGATGCTTGAAGGTTCTGCTGCCATTCTGTGACCTCTGACATGCTGAGGCAGAAAAAGTACCAGAGAGGTTGTGTCCTTGATAATCTTCACTGAGCCACTGAGTCAATACTGTATCCACCTATTTCCAAAACTGCTTGTATGAGATATAATAAACCCCTGCTGGTTGATCTACTCTTATGTAAGTTTTCTGTTACTTAAGGAAAAAGCACTCTAAATGATCCTGGGTACAAACAAGTTATTATGCAAGAAAAAGAAAATTCATGGCATGAATCATGACATAACAAGATGAGAAAAACACTCACCTTGTTTGTTCAATTTTGTCCCAACTTCAGGCAGACTACAGTAAACAACATCTCCCAAAGCTTCCTTTAAAAAACAAAACACCAAACCTCTAAGAAATCAAATTAAACCTAGTAAATAGGAACAAGCCAAACACTGAATCCCTTTAATTCAGACAGTACATACTTTACACTTGAGGGGCCAAGTTCTTTGGTTTTTCTTATAACCCTTTAAAAATGAAAAGTTATTCTTACCTCAGGATCTGCAAGAAAACAGGCCACTAGCTGGATTTTCCAGAGGTGGCAGTGACCCCGTCATAAACCATATGCCCCCTAAAAGATTACTAGCTCCTCTAAGAACAAACGCACTTTGTGCTTTTCCACCTCTGCAATTTTACTGAGGCCATTTCCCCTACTGCATCTGACTAATAAGTAGTGATCTCTCCATCAGGTGAGTGGGTTACAACACCATGTACTACTCAAGTCATCCATCACATAATGTTTTGTATGTCATTTTCCATGTAGTTGATTCCTCCTCATAAACTCCAGGAGGGGAGGACAATACTTATGCAATATTTCACAAAGCATGCTGTACTGGGCCTCAGTAGGTACACAGATATGCCAATGAAGATATAGTTGTCATTGATTCTCAGTACCTGAGATGGCAACATTTCTGAAGAATACTGTATACTCCCATCACTTAATATCCCCTGCCCCTTCTCCCCACCCCACCCAGAGATCCAGTTGGAAATCAGTGATGCATGCTGCTATTTGGCTTCTCAAGTTTTCTTTTACACAATATCTCAATATGGGATCAGTGGCAATAAGGGAATTAGTAGAGACAAACTCTAAATAAAAGGTTTATCTTTGTGTAATCTGTGCCAATCTAGGTGTTCCCTCTTCAAGTCCTCAGATGATGTGTATATCATTGTCATCCACAAAACACTGTCAACACTCCAGCCCTTTTGCTTGCTCTGCTTTTTTCCTTAACTGCCCCAATATCAAACATTTCTCTCTTGAATTTAATTTTAAGTGTTAACCTTTCAATATCTCTAAAAACACTATATACACTGCCCTAACTAAGCCATGTTTTACTTTTTCCACCTATGACTGATGTTCTTCTAAGGGGCTTTAAAGGGCCCAAAATAATACTAAGGGGCAGAATAAACAATTTTTAAAAGGTAAAACAATCCAATTTAGGCAAGAGCCGACTGAATTAAATATTTCAAGACAATCCGATACCTGTGCAAAATTGCTGATTCCCACTGTTCCAACACCGTTTTCTGTTGTTACCCATTCATGTTTGTCTGTGAATTTACGACCTAAAATAGAAGACCAATATTTCAGAAAAGCAGTGGCATCACTTCTTAAAAAGCATTTTTTTACATATCAGTGCTGTCAAAAGGCAAGACGTTCCTGGTATTTGTGTTTGACTTATCGGCATTGCCATTCAACAGTATACTGCCCAGGACAAAACAGATCATGTGAGAAGACACATCTCAACATTGGTATCATTTAGGCAAAGATGGCTTGACGTGAACACCTTTGCATCTTTTGGAGATTTGATTATTTGCCCTTCACATTACTCAGTCTAAATCACACACACACACACACACAAATTTTGGAGCTTATTTCAAATATATATTTATCTGTTACTGGTCTGTCATACAAAGGAAGTCTGTCCCTCTGAAGAAAGAGTGATGAGGTTTTGGGAGGAGCATAAAGACTGCTCCTCAATGATTTAACCTAAAAAATTATGTGCCTCTTTAGGTAGAGCTGTGTGGAATCTTAACAGGAATAAAATTGACCCGGAACAATTATAACTTGACTAAGTTCTTGATTCCACCTTAAATGAATTCAAGTCTGCCCTTGAGGAAAGTGGCTACCATCATTTAAAGAAGCAAACTATACGATCAGAACTCAATAGTCACCTCAGAGCTAAGACATTAACTGGTAGAAAGGCAGCCTCTGCTCGACATTCATTGGACAGGTTAGCCCTTGGCTTTATGAGCTGCCTCTCTTCAAATACACGGATGGCCAAAATACTCAAGGATTCTTGGAAGAAAGACCTACCAAAGTTCGAGTGATGTGAAAAAAAATTCCTTACAATTTAATGTCAAAAGTACTTGCTTAAAATAATACATTTTTTAAAAAAAATTTACCTTCTTAAATATATATCACATTCTGAAGTGAAGTAGTATTTTTCCAAAAATACTACATCGGAAGTTAATAAGAAAATGGCTCGTTAATTTCAATACTGTTTTACAATAAGCATTGCTGGTTCACTCTTACCCCTTACCCAAACGATAACTGTACTTAAAACAACATTAAACTGCCTTGATTACACAGCTCTGATACACAGCAGAGTGTAAATAAAGAGTATTTCTTTCTTTTCCTCCCAATCATTAAAAAACTTTAATATCATACTCCTCAGTGGAAGAGATTGCAAAATCTGCCACAAAGTAACTTGCTTTGCTTCACTCCACTTCAAATTACTAAATGCTTCAGGTCAACGTGTGTTTCCCTAAGAAAGTGTGTTTGTACTTAATGTTCTGACTGCAACCCATTCTCCCCAGCGCCTTTTCTTGACTTTCAGATCTCAATTTAGCAGCTCTGCCTGCCAGATGCCTTATGCAGCCCTCCAAGGCTGGGTTCCTGGGCCGTCCAACCTGCTCCCACAGCACTCTGCACCACTCTCCCACCCCGTTCTCCCCTACACTCACAGCACTTAACAGGCTACAGTTTCCCCCAGGCAGTAGACCAAGTACAAAGCAAACAAGAGCAGGCTTTATCTCATCTGTATTCCCAGTTCAAAACACAGTGCTTGGCATATAGTAAGCACTCAAAAGCTGGAGTGAAGTAATTTTTTTGTTTAGTTTAAGAGGATGCTCAGCAAAACATCTAATATATAGTTATTTGGCTACAGGACTCAATCCTCCCTAACGTTCTGTCACAACTCTAAAACTGGCAGTTTAAATCTAATATACCTTTTAAAAGTAAGGACTGGACAACCATAAACATATGACTTCTCTGAAATTACTGTCCTGACTTTGGTCTTGCCACCTTACCTAATTGTAAAGATAATCTTAGGAGTAAGAGCGCTCTCACATTCAATTTAGCAACTGAGTAACCACAAGTTTAGAGGAGAAGGCAGCAACATTGCTAAGCTAAATGCACCTAGGTCCACTTGACTTCAAAGGCCATGAAGTCTTTGTACTAGGCCATGCAATTTAGGCAAAAGACGATGATTCCTACAATTCTCCTTTAACCCTTGGCCCAACAGGAAAAAAAGGGAACAGGAGATTAGGTAAATAATTACTTTTCCTGAGTCTTGAAAAACATGGGTTTTGGCCCCCCCAAAATTAGGTGTGTTGGGTAATTTATGAGAAGTCTGCATTCTGCTCCCTTCAAAGTCACTGAGTCAAATAACATATATTAACATTTGATCAATTTTCCACTATTTACTTGATTCTCTACACTAATAAGAAGTAACATTTATCAAGTACTTACTATGTATCAAGCTATATGTACAGCAGTTACATTATTTCATTTCATCCAACAAATCTGTAAGGTGGGGATTATCATTTCCATTTTTCTGATTAGGGAAACAGACTCAGAAGTTAAGTGACTACCCAAGATGTCACAGCTCATAAGAGGTGGAGTGAAAAATTTGGAACTCGGTCTCTTTAGTATTAAAAACCTAGGTGTTCAACCAGATCATGGGTATTGATATCTTGGGCAATATTTAACTAGTTAACAGGAAAGTGCAAAGAGCTAGTCATAGTGTAACAATGAATAACCAAAATACCTAAGTTTGAAATTCAGTTCTTACCTGAGAAATGCTCTTCCCTTGAAATGCGGCACTAACAGAGCTGAGAGATTATAATGGGTGGGTGGGGTGGGGAGGAGGTAAGCTTCATTATGTTTGACTTTGGACTAAACCTATCAACTTTTCTACTCCCAAACAGGTTTCTAAAACAACGAACTTAATGAGACAACAGCCACCACAGACCTGCGCTCTGTCAGCAAGGCCTGAGTTCTCCGAGGTGCAGTTAGTGTCTCAGGTAATACGGTGCATGAAGTAAAACGGTTTTTCCTCTGCGGTAACGTGTGCTAAAGTAGGACAGATGGCCAAGACATTTATGGGTAGGTTTCCCTGTTACTTCAAGTCCAGGTAAATAAGGCCTCGTTTCAGCCCAACACACATTCACGACTCGATATAGACATCAGTAGAACGTCTTCTGTGGAGTCCAGTAGAGTTTATCTCACTGCTTTACGAAATAGCTGTCTCCAAAGTTATGCCAGCTTTAGCTGGTAAAAATCTAGACCCAGTGCTTTAAATTTCAATAAATGCTCTTGCTTTACTTTTACTTCAGAATTCAGTGACGATCCGTGTAGCACAGGAAAGCCTATTATTTGTCTCCACTCTTAGGGTCCACTATGCTCACAAATGCTAGAAACCTAAGGTCGGGAAGGAGCTCGGCGACACTCGCCCGGGTCTCCAGCAGCGAGCGGCCGACGCTCCTGCCGGAAGCAGCCGGGACACGGCGGCCGCGCGTGTTCTCCAGGCCTCCCCGCCCCCTTCCCCCCGCCCCCTTCCCCCCGCCTCCCAACCCGCAGGACAAAGACTGCGGGGTCGTCCAAGTCACTCAGGGAGTAGCGGCCTCGCAACACGGGATCCCAGCAACAATAAGCGTGCGCAGGGGTCCCCTCCCTTGACCGGGGCGACCAGCAGCGGGGACCCGTGGTGAGGATCGAGGCCCCAGCCCCTTCCCCCGAGTCAGCTTGGCTCGCCCCACGTGCCCGCCCGCACTTACCCGACAGCAGAACGGGGTCGGTGCACAGCGCCCGGACGGCGCCCGCCCGCAGTCCCCAGGGCCGCGGCGGGCAGGGCGCGTTGGGCGCAGAGATGGCGCGCAGGCTGCACGCCGCAGCCCGCACGCTCCGCGCCACTCGCAGCGCCATGTTCGCAGGGGTGCAGAGGGTCTCCGCGCAGCATCTAGAGCACCCCCGGCCGGCGGGGGCGGGGCGGGGAGGGGGCGGCCCCGAGCCGGAGCGAGCCGGAGCGAGCTGGCTGGACCCGCGTGCAGGGGCGGGGCCCCGGGAGGGGCGGAGCCTGATGGGGTGGCAGGCGGGAGGGGCGAGACGCTCGGAACGCCCTGTGGCCCGGAAGGGGCGGTGGCGAGGGGCGGGGACTAGTACGGGGGCGGACCAGGCCGTCCGTGAGGGGCGGGGCCTCCCGGGAGGCGTGGAGCCACGCTTTCCGGCATTGCTTCTGGGCGAGTGAAAGCGCTAGGTCAGGCCTTCTTGCCTCCGCGACCCAGCCGGGCGGTGAAATGGGATCCAGGCAGGGGTGGTACTGCTGGGCCAGTGCATTCCAGTGCCCTTGGGCCCTGGGGAAGTCAGGGTGCTCCCAGTTCTGTTAAAAGATTAGTTCCCACCCTTCTACGAGGATCAAGGTCACCCAGAGCAGGATTCATAGTAGGTCCAAACAGTCATGCCAGCCAAAGATGGTTATTGGGCATTGGCCAAAGGCTCGGTGATACAAATGCAGTTTCTCTTTGACTTTTTGAAATATTGAAAATAGTCCAGGAACCCACTTTATTACTTTACAGATCCCAAAAGGCCCACGGTCCCCAAAGAGGGGACAGACAGAATCGTGAAACTCATAGAGGGGCAAGGACTTGTTCAAGGGGTAGGAGTGACTTCTTGGTGGAGTCTGGACTGCAGGAGCAATCAAAAAGCAGAGAGTTGAGACCCAGCATGATCAGTTCCTTACTTAAGCAGGAGACATGTCCCACCCAATCCAAGGAGACAAAATAATTAGGTTCGAGGAAAGATCTCGCCTTTAACATGGATTTTATGGAGTGGGCATGAATCAGCAAAGAAACGGGGGAGTGAAAAACACTTCAATCTCTACACCTTCAGTATTGCAGGATGAGTACCTTGAAGTGTGTGTGAGTGTTTGTGTTTGGGCGACCCAAATGTTGCTGTGAGATTCTGCCTCATTTATAAAATTAGGGATGTGGGCACGTGTGTGTGGTGGCTTGTAAGGGCTGTTATGCTCCGTTTTCCTCTGAGTAAATCATAGTCACTTATTGAGCCCTTGTTATGTGCTGGGACTGTGCAGATATTATCTTTGTAATCTTCTCCAAACCCCTTCTGGTAGGTATTATACTCATTTTGTAGATGAAGAGCTGGAGACTCAGAAAGTTTAACTAACTTTCCCAGGAGTGGAATGAGGAAGGCATTTTATGACTTAAGCACAGTTATTAGGTGGCAGTAGCAGAACTTGCCCTCTAGTCTGATTCACAGTCAACTGCTCTTAAGCTCTGTTCTACTTGCCGCTGTTTGGGATGCTGACTGGCGCACAGTGGTCTACTCTAAACTCCAGATCTTGGCTGGTTTCCATAATGTCAGTGTTCTGTTTTTATTGTTTTGTTACAAGCCACTGCAGCATAGTGCAAGCCATGCCCTAAAATATTTATTTCTAGCTTCACTAACTCATTTGGAATGAAGAACAAGATCACATATCAATGTCGTGGGACCTCACGCCAAAGCAATAGGAAGTGTGTCTTTTTTTTTTTTTTAATGTAACAAGCATTGTGGATTAAAAACAATTTTTTTTTCGTCTGATTATCTTTGTAACATCCATGGCTTGAAATGTGAAAGGTCATCTCATTGCACAGTCGGTACAGGCACCTGAAAATGCAGGTGGTCATTTCTTTCAGGTGTCTCAGGGGGGGCCTGCTCATCTCTTTGAGCAGATATATTTTTCTCTCTCACAGCAAGAAATTTCCAATTTGATATTTAGAGTCAACAGAGAAGTGGAGAGTGGATGGGAAAGATAGGAAAGAGAAATGAAGAATTTATAACTTCTCTAGATCTTAGAACTTTTCCTATTTAAACTAACGGACTGTATGTGTCTGGGTAGATTTCTGTACCAGACTTTCGGGAGACATGTGAGCACTGGGTATGAATTATTTGATGCTTATCTGCTTATATAGCTCATGTTCATACCTGACACAATAAAGAATGGATGATGGACTTTGGGGTGGATAGAAGATAAATCCGCAAGGTCTTATGTGCATTGCCACGTTATGTGTCTCTCTGTTTATAAAGGATTCTGGCTTTTGATTGTCAGGGTAGTTGGGTGGGATCCTGGTTCAGCCATCATAAAAGGATATTTAAGCTCTCATCCAGATAGAAGGCTGGCAGTAGTTCAGCTTCACGGTTAAACTAGCTGTTTAATGACCTCATCAAGTGTGCATGTTCCTCTCATCTTTCTGCTCTGCCATCTTCAGATTGTTCCCCATGGTCTCAAGGTAGCTGTCAGAGTTCCAGCAGTCTTAGGCCAGACAATGTCCAGCACTAGAGCCCATCTCTTTTGATTAGCAAACTGACCTTTCCCTGAAGTGTCCTAGAGACCTCTTTTCATTTTTCATTGGCCAGACTGGGTCATGTGGCCACCCTAAACAGCTCATTGTCAAGGGCTATTGCTAAGACAAATCCAGATTTACTTTGAGGTGGCCACAGGGTCACCTTGCCATGAGTCATGTGGAGTAGGGGTGGGGGCTACCTGAACAAATTGGGATTCTGATAGCAAGGAGGGAAGCATGGAATGGATTGGGGGCAGTCTACCTAGAGTATCTGCTACGGTGGGTGTGTGAGGAGGAGCAACGAGACAGGGTGAATTGGAGAGGATTCGTGAGGTGCTTCTGCATAGGAGAGGGGAAATGTGCCCTTATCCACACAGTCACCTGGAAGACTTTTATCACCTAGGTCTGTGGTTCTCAGAATTTAAAGCATGTTTATCAAGTCTGACTGCACATTGGAATCATCTGGGGGGGGCTTAAAAAATATTGATGCCTGGGACCCATAGATTTTGATCAGTTGGGATGAAGTCTGGGGTTTCTAGCGTGTAGCCAATATTGAGAACCACTGGTGTAGATCAGCGATTCCCAAAGTATTGCCTAAAGAACACTAGCCCGGATCGAAGTGCTTCAGTACCAGAAGCCATGGTCATAGGGGTTTGGGAATCATTACACACTTTATTGCTCACATTCATCTCATCCCAGAAGACTCTCAGTGCACATTTAGCATATTAAAAGCTCTGACAATTCCCATGCTAAAGAACTTGTGTATCCAGTGTTTCCCACATTTGATCTAGAAACATTTGGGGGAGGATGACACCTGTCATGAGTTTAATTGTGGCCCCTAAAGAGATGGGTTGAAGTCCCAGCCCCCATACTGGGAAGAAGGCCATGTGGCAACAGAGGCAAAGGTTAGAATGATGCATCTAGAAGCCAAGGAACGCCAAGGATTGCTGGCACACGCTAGAAGCTAAAAGAGAGCCTTCCAAGGGAACACGGCCCTGTTGACACCTTGATTTTGGACTTCTATCCTCCAGAACTGTGGAGCAATAAATTTCTGTTGTTTTAAGCTACCTGGTTTGTGGTACTTTATTCTGGCAGCCCTAGCAAACTAATATGACACCCATTAGCATCTCCTGGACACAGTTTGGGAAACCCTGAACTAGAATCATTCAGAGGCAACTCCTGAGTGAGCAAGAAGATGAAATAGTCTGTAGAGGGGATTTCCCACCCCCCCTCCCCGAACTCCAGACAATATTTGTTATATTTCTAGGAGAAAATATATTTGAACAAACAGTCTATGACAGTGGTGGCAACTGTATGGAGGTATGTATGTATTTTTCCTTTTTTTTTTTTTTTGCTTGCCAGGTTTGGTAACTCTTCTATGGACACAGAAAAATATTGACCTGGAGAGATTACAGAATCATTGGTAAGTGTAGGCCTAAGATGCTGGCCCTCCCCTACTCTACAGATGATTGTGCCTGGACCAACTGCTTAAATTTGGGGCACAGCTGATACAGGTTGAGGGGCCCAGGGCTCTGACAGCAACTCAGGCTGCTCACTGCTGCTTCCAGGCTCCTGGCTTTTACATTTAATGCCCAGGAAACTGAGTATCTTCATCAGTAGCAAATCGACAATCTCTCCTTCCTCCGACAGCTGCAGAGGGAGAAAGAACCATGCAACTTAGGTAGGGCCATTCTCTTTGAGGGCTTTTCTAAGGGGAAACCATGGTTTTATCGTCCAATTTGGTTCCTGCCAAAGTCACTTCACTGTTTAGTGTTGCTTTTGTGTTGGAATTGACCTCCTTCTGGGAATCCCAAGGGTGTTCACTCCTGCCTTTATCCCCACAGGGCTCCTTCTTTATCCCCAGGGGGTTCCTTCTTCCCCTCCACTGAGAATGACAAGATGCCCTCCACCCCGCCACCCACTCCCACAAAGGCTATTAGGAATTTGTGTACAGAGACCCTCATTGCTGTTGGGAATGTGAAATGGAAAACAGTTCGGTGGTTTCTCAAAATTTAAACCATAGTAACCATATGAACATCTTGAAATAAATTTCTGGTCCCAAGATGGAGCTGCTCCTGTGCAGGGTGCCATGTCAGCAGACTGAAACTTGGATAACTTTTGTGTCTTTGTAAAGGCTCCCCTTGACCAGAAGTGCGGTATATCCAGTCAGCTAATCCCCAAACACCAGGCAGACTCCAGGCTCTATACTTATTTCCTCTTCCTTCTCATCCCAAACAAGGTTCACTCTGTGGCCCTGGCCAATCAGATACTTCCTATTTTCCCCTTCCTTATTCATTATTCTTTATCCTACATAAACTTCCTGCCTTCCACTCCATTTTGCAGGTCTCTGAATGGAGACAGTCCACTTCATGAAAAGTTAAATTTTATTTGTCATCACCTAAATTGTTTTCTTTAGTCATTTTTCCAATGGGTTCTCAATCTTGGCTGTGTATGCAAACCACATGGGAGATTTCAAGATACCAGTCCTTGGATCCTTCTCTTAGGAATTCTGTTTTTATTGGTCTCAGGTGCAGTGGCAGGCATTGCCAAAAGCCCCCAGGTGTTTCTAATGTACAGTCAGGGCTGGTAATCACTGATGTAATGAACAGAGTCCCACAGATCAGGAGATGTGATTCTAGTCTACCCTTCATTTGCCATGATCTTGGGAAATTAATTTCCTCCTTCTGGGCCTCAGTTTCCCATCCCATGTGCAAAGGTCCCCTGGCCATCAGAGCAGAGGTTCTGAAAATGCAGTCCCCAGACTGGTAGCATCACATCATCTGGAAACTTGTTAGAATTGCAGATTCTCAAGCTCCATCCCAAATCTCCCCAGTCAGAAACTCTGGGGGTGGGACCTGGGAATTTGTGTTTTGATGAGCCATCCGAGGGATTATGATTGGCGGTATTTTGGTTTGTTTTTAACATTATATCTATCTGTCTGTCTATCTATCTATCTAAAGTATAGTTGATTTACAATGTTAGTTTCAGGTGTACAGCACAGTGATTCAGTATCTTTATAGGTTTTACTCCATTACAAGTTATTGCAGAGACTTCCCTGGTGGTCCCGTGGTTAAGAATCCGCCGGCCAATGCAGAGGACGTGGGTTCACTCCCTGGTCAGGGAACTAAGATCCCACGTGCCGCAGGGCAACTAAGCCCACGCTCGGCAACTACTGAGCCTGTGTGCCACAACTAGAGAAGCCTGCGCAACACAATTAAAAAGATCCCGCATGCCACAATGAAGATCCTGCATGCCACAACTAAGACCCGTTGCAGCCTAATTAATTAATTAATTAAAAGTTATTACAGAATAACGGCTATAATTCCCTTGGGAATTATATTATCTATATATACATATATTACACACACACACATATATATAATATATCCTTGTTGCGTGTCTTTTTTTTTTTTTTTTTTGTGGTATGCGGGCCTCTCACTGCTGAGGCCTCTCCCGTTGCGGGGCACAGGCTCCGGACGCACAGGCTCAGTGGCCATGGCTCACGGGCCCAGCCGCTCTGCGGCACATGGGATCTTCCCGGACCGGGGCACGAACCCGTGTCCCCTGCATCAGCAGGCGGACTCAACCACTGCGCCACCAGGGAAGCCCTATTTTTCTTTTTTTATTTGGCCATGCTGCACAGCATGTAGCATCTTACTTCCCCGACCAGGGATTGAACCCTTGCCCCCTGCAGTGGAAGCACAGAGTCTTAACCACTGGACCACCAGGGAAGTCCCAATTTTATACATAGTACTTCATATATGATGCATGTTAAAGTTTGAGAACCATGCTGTTAGAGCAGCCACATAGAACATCAGGGGCTTAGGCAGGCAGCAGATGCAACTGTCACAGTCCCTCTTGGGCTGGCAGTTCACAAGACCAGTTCCTGGAGATCTGCTCACGGGTGCCATGGAAAGAGCACGTGCCAGAGGGAGCCAGGTTCAAATCTTGCCTGCCTTGTGGGCAAGCTGATAATGTCTTCAGGCCTCAGTTTCCTCATCTGCAATAGTGTTAACACCAGTGCCTCAGGATCATTGTGAAGAGGAAATAGAAGTGTGTGTGTGTATGTGTGTGTGTGTGTGCGTGTGCAAGTGCGTGTGTGTGTGCACATGTAATAATAGCTGTTATTACTTAGAGCAGTAATGATGGGCCTGTTTTAAAACATGCCCTGTCCCTGGTGGGTCTCTGTCCTCCTTTGATACATAGAAGCAGAGAGTATCAGTTGTTCTGAGTGGCAGGAAACACCTATTATGTGGAAATAAGCTATTCCTGGCCTGTCCTTAATCCCAGGGGACCCCTGCCAGGTGTCCTCCTTTGGGGCTTGTTACTTGTGTTCCTTGGTGCTGTAATAGTGCCATGGAGGAGATGGAGGTTCACATGGGTTCACTAACTCACCTGAGACTACACAGCTAACAGGAGCAGTGCCAGGGTTTCAAACCTAGGGCTCTCTGACTCTAGAGCGTGCTGGGAGACACAGTGTGTGTGGGCCCTGAGTGTCCCTGCACATTCATGCTGAGTATTCCAGGAATGCAAGGCTCTGGCTGGGCTTTACCCAGGCGTCCTCTCAGGGCTGAGTTTGCAGTGAGCAACGTCAAGGGATGAGGTGACATCCTCCTTCAGACAAAGAGCAGGCTTGCTTCTGCCACTGTAGAAACAGTGAATGCTCCAAGCTCAGTGTTCCTCCTTGGTACTGTAACTCACTGCATGGGCAAGCATCTGTCGTGACCCTTCCTGGGGAACTGACTTCAATCACCATGACGCTCTGCTACTGCTTTTACTGTGAGTAATGAAAACCTTTGTCTCTGACCTAGGAGTCTTGTGTCTTCTGCCAGCATCCATGAAACAGGCTAGTGTGTTAGCTCATGAGTAGGGTAAGACCTCAGACCCTGCATAATTCTTGGTTAAGGTTAAAAGCCTTCACCACTTCCTACTTGCCTGGTGGTGGACGCTTTGTGTCGTTCTAAGTTCCCCATCCCTGTATTGGCTCTAGCAGAGGCCACCAGGCTTGGTGCAGCAGGCTGAGAATGCTGGAAGCAGGATTTCCCTTCGAACTCTGAGACTGCACAGTTTCCAGGGGCCTGAAAATATGACCTGAATGCCTCTGAATCCCCCAGCCCCTCCCCACAATGATACAATGAGCTTGGCTCGGCCCTGTTTTGAAAGCTGCACCCTCCAATCAGATCTGGACTTGAGCAAATGTCTTTCCTCTGCTGCATGTGAATCCAGTGAGCCTTACCTTGATGCACTTTGGCGATCAGTCCCCAAGGGGACCATGTAACCTCCTCCCCAGTACACAGTGAGTTTGCCCCAGATGAGATACCCTCGGCGCTGGCTCCGGCTCTGGTACTGCCAAGCCTGGGAAAAGTCATTGCTGTTATTGAGGACAGAGGCATTCCAGCCTTCCCCACAGTCTGACAGGTCTTCAACATCCAGGGAATATGGCGCATGGCATCCATCAAGAGAAGCCTGCAGCTGCAGGGCAAGAGTGCAAGAGCTTTCCTGGACCCTCACTTGGCAAATCTGGGCACTTCCCACCAGCTTGGAGTTCCCATCAGTGATAAAGCCTGGAGATGAGAAACAAGTGGGTAAATCTAGCCATCAACATCATCTTAACACATCCCAAGCTTTCTGGCCTGGATGCTAACGTGAATTTCAGTGTACCCGTTGTAGAATTAGCCAAGAGAAGTTCATGGCCAACCACAGACTACATTCAACCATTCATCACCATCTCCCCACCTTGGACCTGGTCTACTTCTTGCATAACTTCTCTTGGGGAGTGGCAACTCCTACCCAGTCATCAACTTGGAGACCATTTATGTCCTTTCCCTCGATGCCCACATCCTAAGGGTCAACGAGGCCCACCAATGGTACCTTTTCAATGTTGTCGGCACCCACCCCGTCTCTCCATCACCTCTGCCCCCACCCCTACATCAGTCGCATCATTTTTGCCCAGCATCCTAACTTACCTACCCTCAACTCCCAACTTCCACATGCAGCTTATACCACAGATTTGATTATGTTACTGCCTCACCGAGAAGCTGTCACTGGCTCCTCATTTCCTTGAGCATAAGCTATGAGCTTCCAGAGCCTTCCAGAGCTAGGGACCCTCAGAGGGTCTCTCCTTCAAAGCATATGGCTCTGTGGTTATTGATTCTCTTTAAGGCTGAAGTTGACAGTGGCCCACAGCTGTTCCCAGAAAGGAGCTGACACATGTCCTGGGGTGGGTGGACGGTACCTGGGTGATGACTGTCCAGGTTGCTCACGAGGGTGGTGTTGGCCCACGTGAAGAAGTCCTGAAAGCCCAGCACGGCTGAAAAGCCTCGGGTGAAGCTGTGCCCAAGGTGTCTGTTGACGTGGTAGGCGCTGGGGTCCCCCTGCCCGTAGGCCACCAGCAGCTGCATCCACAGGGAGCCCAGGTGCTCTGGGAAGGGAGGCACAACCCCCGGTCAGGCCGAGGCCCCAACTCCTACCAAGTCCAGGGCAGGAAATGGAAAGGCACATGGCTCAGAACAGTTGAGGTCTTGTAGACCAGCCACTCGCCCCTCTGGTGACAAAGGAATCAGTCCTTATAGGGACAGCAGAAAGGAGTAAAGTTCACAGGCCATGAGCCTCCTGCCTGGGTTCACAAACCAGCTCTGCCACTTCCCATCCATGTGCCCTTCGCAAGTGACTTAACCCCTCTGTGCCTCACTCTCCTCGTCTGTGAAATGGGGATAATTCTGTCACACAGGGTTGTGATGAGGGAGTCAACAAATTAATATTTATAAAGCACTTAAAATAGTGCCTGAACAGATTTCGTGCTGTATGACTATTTCTTAAATAGAATTTTTTTTTAAATGGGGCCCTGGGGAGTTCCCTGGCGGTCCAGTGGTTAGGTCTCAGAGCGTCCACTGCAGGAGTTCAATCCCTGGTCGGAGAACTAAGATCCCACATGCTGCAAAAAAAAAAAAAAAAAAAAAAATGAGGCTCTGCCATGTTGCAGTGCTGAGGATAGAGCAATAAAGATGACAGACGTGTTCCCTGCCCTCATGGAGTGCACCTGTAGACAGGTGAGTGTGACCTAAGGGCCCATTAGGTACAAAGATTTAGTTTAGGAGGTCTGACATTAGAATCATGTTGGGGGGTGCAGAACGTTACTGAACCAGAATCTCTGGGCCCAGGGCTTGGGAATGTGCATTCGGGCGCCCCCGCTCCAAGATGACTTGTTGGGGTTCTGCCCACATCCGTCTTGTTCTTCATTCTGTACATGCAGCTCCTACGCAAGCTCCGCCAACTCTGGTTTGGCCACATGGGCTCCCCATGGGAGGGCAGGCCAGGGCTGTGGCAGGGTCAGTGCCCTGCTTGGAAGCAGCCCTCACCAGTGACCTGGTGGGTGGCAACTAGGGGCTGTGTGCTACGTTCGCCCCTCCCGAGGTCTCAGCAGGACTGAGCCCCCATTGCCCGCGTGGAACCCACTCACCAACCGCATTCCATCGGCTTCCGTCTCTCTCCTGCACTTTTTCCTACCAGTGCTTCTCAGGATCGCCTCCCAGACCAACTGCTTGTGCCCAGATCTGCCTGTGGGGGAACCCAGACTAAAACAAACAGTGAGGTTTGAAAGCCTCTGGTCAGCGGGCCAGAGGAGCCTCTCTGACGACACAGCCTTTGGGCTGAGAATTGAAGAATAAAAGGAATTAACCAGAGGAAAAGGCAGGGAGGAGGGTGCGCACCTTCCAGGCAGACTGGATGCCACAGGGCCTGGGCCAGGAGCTGCAGGACGCAGTGTTGCTGGAGCTTAGGGTACAAGGGGCCGAGAGAGGTGACCTGGGTGGGTGGAGCACAGCAGGGAGTTTGGACGTTATCCAGGGGCCTGGAAGAGCCACGGAAGGATTTTAAGTTTAGGGGAGAAGCTGGGGAGAGTTGATATCTGGGACAATGGGCCCAGAAGACGTGTGGGCCTGTCAGAGATTGTACCACATCTGCTCAAATCTATGTTGAGAACCAGCAAGTGGGAAGGTTGTTCGTAAGTAATCTTGGCTGCCTACCCAAGATTTCTCTGATAAAGGCAAATGCTTTCTGTTCCTTGAGGTGGGTGGTTTTCATCTTCCCAACGTCAGAGGCCAGAGGCTTCTGGTAGATGTCCCTTCTGCTGTTTCTTCGTGCTCGAAACAAGGCAGAGGGGTCTGTGAAAGCAAGGCCACAAGGACAGTCCCCCAAATGGGCAGTGGAACCAGCGTGTACGTTTGCAACCAAGAGACTCTCCTCACCAGGTACAACGGGATCCACCGTTCCTCCTCCTCGGGAGCCATTTCCCAGCGCTGCCCTCCATGCCTCTGCCCGCGCCATCCCAGTGCTTAGAATTCCGTCCCTTCTTCTCCAGCTGGAGAATTCTCCTCCTCCTGAAAGCGCAGCTGCCTTCCTCACCTGAACTCTTACTGATTCCTGGATGCTGTCTTCTGTGTTCCTGAACTCTAAGATGGATCCCAGTGCTTCCAAAACTTGGAAGGATGGAAGGATGAAGGTAACTAATATTTCAAAGTCCTGTTATATGTAATTCCAAGTATCTTCTTTTCCAAACCACCTTATTGACCTATAATTTTCATAATTTCACCCGTTGGAAGCCTGCCATTCAGTGATTTTAGTAAATTTGTAGACTTGTGCCACCATCACCACAACCTAGCTTTAGAACATTTCTGTCGCCCCTAAAGGTTTCCTCATGTCCCTAAAATTGGTCTCTACTCCCACTCTCTCCCCACCCTTAGCCCCATTAATTTTCTTTCTGTCTTCATAGATTTTTTTTCTGGACTTTTCATACAAACGGAATCATATGTACATAGTTTCTTGTATCTGGCATCTTCTCTTAGCACAATGGTTTGGTGTTCATCCATGTTGTGTATATTAGTAGTTAGTTTCTTTTTCTTTTTCTTTCTTTTTTTTTTTTTTTCTTTCTCCCATGCCACGTGGCTTGCCGGACCTTAGTTCCCCGACCAGGGATCAGACCTGGGCCCTCTGCAGTGGAAGCACAGAGTCCTAACCAATGGACCATCAGGGAATTCCTTGTAGTTAGTTTCTTTTTATTGTTGAGTAATATTCCATTGTACGGACATACTACCTTTTGTTTATCCATTCACCTGTTGATGAACATTTGGATCCTAGTTTGGGCTATTAAGAACAATGAATGTGTTGTCTGGACATATATTTTCATTTCTCCTGGGTAGATTCCTAGGAGTGGCTAAATATCTTTTGACTGTTACAAATGAAGCTTCTGTGAACATTTGTGTACAAGTTCCTGTGTAAAAATAATTCTTCATTTCTCTGGGATAAATGCCCAAGAGTGTAATTTCTGGGGCGTATGGTAAGCCCATTTTTAGTTTTGAAAGGAACTGCCATACTTTTCCAGAGTGGCTCTACCATTTTACATTCCCACCAGCAACGTATGAATGCTCCAGTTTCTCTGCATCCTTGTCAGCATTTGGTGTTATCACTATTTTTAGCCAGTCTGATAGGGGTATATTGACCCAACTATCGTTTGGATCCATGCCCCTCTGTCCTCCCCCACTGCTAATGCATGCCATCTCTAGTCTGGACCATTTCAGCAGTCTTCCTACTGGCCTCTGCACTTCTACTTTTGACCCAATACCTCTGGTCTCCAAGAGCAGTCACAAAATCGCAAATCCGATCATGCTGCTCTCCTATTTAAAACACTCCAAAACCCCGGCATTGCTCCAGGCCCTACAGGGCCCTGCATGACCTGCTCCCCATCCACCTCTCTGCCCTCATCTTGAAGCATTCCTTCCATGCACACATAGCTCCCCAACTCTGGCCACCCTGTCAGTAATTGCTATAAAATGACAAGCTCTTGTCCCACCTCAGGGCCTTTGCACATGCCCAGTGTTCAGACCCTCCCTCTCCCATCCTCTAGGAGCCACCCTCTCATTCTACCCCCTCATTCTCTCTTACAAGTCATTTTGTGCATTTACTTGTCTAATGTGTCTTCCCAGATGGGCTGTTCATTCCAAGGGCAGCAACCTGTTCCATCCAGTCAGTGCTGTGTTGCCAGGGCTGAGGCTGAGAGTGGGGATTGACTTCAGATGAGCAAGAAGGAACTTTTGGGGTTAAGTTCCAAAAAGCTGTTCTAAATCTGAATTGTGGTGATAGGTGCACGACTCTATAAATTTTCTAAAATCAGTAATTATACACTTACAATGACTGGATTTTATGTAAATCATGTTCTGAAGCCACTGTACTGCCTGGCACATGGAAAGTACTCCCTGGATAATTGCCAAAGGAATTACTTAATGAATATTTAATTGGTCAGGAGGCTGTCCTCTCTTTGGAGAAAAATTACTCTTTTGACTTGGGAAGATGGTTTTAATGGACTTTTTGGATCTACAAAGCCAAATCCCTATTGTAGGGGAGAAGAATACAGTCCCATGAGGAGGTCACCATACTGATGATGATGTAAGGATGTGGGCTTTCATTTGTTCCTGTTTTACTTTCCCTGAAAGTCAAAATCTCTGTATAGGCTATTAGAGTGTTGAATCTGTTCTGTTTGCTTGTTTGTTTTTTGTAATTCTCTTATTGGAGGCACCCTCAGGAGTTTTGGCTGGGAAGTGAGAAATCAGGTTGGGGGGAAGAGGGCTGGTCATGGGCTCCTCTGACCAGTCGGCATGGCTGTGTTCCACTAAAACTCTTTACAAAAACAGGCACTGGGCTAGATTTGGCCCACTGGCTGTTGTTTGCAGACCTTTGTCTTAGAACCCTAATTATAGCTCCCTCACCCCCATTCACACCCCTCACCCACACGAGCTTGTTTTTCGGTTGTCTAATGGCCCTGGGGAAGACAGCTGCTAGCTTGGGATCACACAGAGGGTGATGGCCCTTGAAGAACATGGACCCTGTGGTGCCTCTTCATGCTTAGGCGTCAGAGAGAAGGGCTCAGATAGGGGAGGAGCAGGTTGCCCAAGAGACAGAGGAAGAGTCACTTGTCCCTGGATGCATTGGGGGTGCTTCAGTAGCCAGGGTGAAGGCTGATGGGGAGTGAAGGTCTGAGGTCAGGACCACCCAGTGTCTGAACTCCACGGGGCTTTCTGAGCCTTGTCAGGTTCCAGACCCCCGTCTGTACCCAGGCACCATTACCTGGGCCAGAGAGATGTCACAGGAGGGGGGCCACAGGCTCCTCCTCGTCCTCCACCCTCTTCAACAGCAGCGCAAAGAAAGCAGTGAACCCCAGCACCTGGAAAACACCCACTGTGAACCCCAAGCCTGGGTTGGAAACTGCCTATCAATTCCTTGTCTGAGCTTGGGTGGAATGGGAGCCACACTTGTGTCCTGGGTGCAGGAGCCATGCTCTGGGGAAGCCGTCCTCTGCAGAGAGGGGACGTGCTCATAAAGGGTCAGGGGCAGGGCTTGCGTGCCTGGCCACCAACCAGGCAGAGACAGGCAAATCCTTGAACTCACCCTGCTTCCGGCATTCTCTGAGCCCTCCCACCTGCTGGTCTCCTGCAGTTCCGCTCGGGGCCGGGGGTCTCAGCGGTGCCTGCAGCGTCGTCCAGCCCACGGCTGTCAGGGGGAGGGAGGGAAGGGGGAGGGCACCCCCAGGTACTGGAGGAGCGCTCAGCGAGAGGGAGGCAGGAGCTCCACGGGAAACTCCCCGGGCAGGTGCGTCTGGAATCCCCACGGATCCACGGAGCAGCAGGCTTGCCAGACACACTCTGGCTGAGGTTAAAAGTGGGCTGGTCCCCTTCTTTCCGCCTCCTCACCTGCACAGCCCGACATGACCCGTCTCTCGGGACACACGCGTGGCTCTGACACTGGCGTGGCGCTCACCACCTCCCTTCCTGTGCTGCACAAACACCCAACATGGGGACCTTCTCTCGGTGAAAAGCCCTTTCCACTCTAGGTCCCATCACTTCTCCTACTGCCAGGCAGGTCCCTGGGCTCTGCCTGTCGCAGGGTCTTGGGATGTGGGTGTGGCATGAGCCAGGTCAGGGGATACCACAGTGTCGCCGGTTACCTGTCTGTGTACACGGAGGCCGAGGGGGCCGCCGGCGTGGCTGGAAGGCCCCCAGGCAGTCCCCCCGGCAGGACGGCGGCCTGCATGTGCCCCACAGCTCCCAGCAGCTGGGGCGCTGTGGCTGTCTGGAAAAGGAAGCAGGGGACGGTGCTGTGGACCGGTGTCCGTACACCACCTCTGGTTACTGCCACCAGGCTAGTGTGCCCTTTGGCAGGGACTGGGAGAGGGCAGAGGAGCAAGGCGGAGACCATGATGGAAGGCCCTTTACTGGGCACCAGGCGCTGTGGGGAGCCAAGAGTAGGCACTTAGCAGAAGATTCCAGGCTCTGCCAGCAGGGGCTTTACCACACCTGTTTGGCAGGCGGGGAGACAGAGGCACAGAGAGAGTGACGGCTCGTGGCGGCCACGCACTGCGAAGGGGAAGCGCCGGGGTCACGGCAGGGCTCACCGTGCGCCTGTCTGTGCTGCCCCGTTGGGCCCCGACACCTGCCCACAGACCAGGTCTTCTTCGTGCGGAAATGGAGAGTCACAGGCAGAGCCGTTGCGCGGGGTCACCCGGGCTCAGACTCCACTCCCCGTGCGACCCAAACCCTTGGGTGAAGATGCGGCCTCGCTGAAGCCAAGGCAGGCGTGCGGAGCGGGGGGCTGGACGTTTGTGCAGAGTTCCTGTCAGTGCACAGATTGTGCGTGAGTGTATGTGTTATGTCTGACGGGCGTGTGACTGTACGTGCATGAATGTCAGTGTTTATGTGTGTATTGACGGGGACTGTGTGTGAATGTAAGTATTTGAGTGTGTGTGTGTGTGTGTGTGTGAGTGTAAGTGGGTATGTGTGAGTATAAGTGTGTGAATGTGTCTGAGTGAATGTGGTTTGAGGGTGTGGGGGTACAAGTATCTGAGCATGAATGAGTGTGCGTATGTGGTTTTGTGTGTGACTGCAACCGTGTATGAGAGTCTGTGTGTTTGTGTGACTGTGTGGCCCTGTGTGAAGATATGAGTGTAAATGTGCATCTGTGTGAGTGTGTGCCGGAATGTGTGCTTCCGATGTATGTGAGAGCAGAAGTGAGTGCCTAGAAGTGTGCGTGAATGTGTGAGTGTGTGTGATTGAATGTGTGTATGAGTGTTAGTGTTTGTGGGTGGGTGTGAGTGTGTGGATATGTGTTTGAGTGTGTTTGTGTGGCCACGTGCGAGAATGTGTGTGTGAGTTCTTCTTGAATGCAGTGATGGCCCCGCACGGTAAAGGGCTGTTGAGCAGCAGGTCATGGGTTCTGTGGCTCCATCTTGATGACGTCCTGGGTGCTGCGGCCGCGTGAGGCTGTGCTGCAGCTCTTCTTACTCTGGGGGCTGCCTCTCTTCTAAAGATGTTCTGTATCCTTGGCTAAGTGAACCAGGAGTTGGATTCAAACTTGCAAGGGTGAACCTACGATCTCTCCAACGGGTGGCCTCTCCAGGATGAGGCAGAGCTTGTCAACCTACTACAGATGAGGAGATGAAGCTGCAGGAGGTTGTGTCACTGGCCCAAGTCACAAGGCTTGTGAGTGACAAGGTCAGGGTTCACACTCAGGCCGCCTCTTTTTTTTTTCGGTATGCGAGCCTCACACTGTTGTGGCGTCTCCCGTTGTGGAGCACAGGCTCCGGACGCGCAGGCTCAGCAGCCATGGCTCACGGGCCCAGCCGCTCCGCGGCATGTGGGATCCTCCTGGACCGGGACACGAACCCGCGTCCCCTGCATCGTCAGGCGGACTCTGAACCACTGTGCCACCAGGGAAGCCCAAGGCCGCCTCTTTTGAAGGCTGCGCTTGGCCTGCTGTACCACGCTGCCTCCCAGAAGCTCTGGTCTCTGGAGCCTTTCTTCCAGCTCCTAGAAAGGACTTTAACCTCAGTGCCTCAGTTTCCTCATCTGCAAGATGTGGAGAAAGATCCACCTAGAAGTGCTGGTGTGAGCTGGGCACGCGGTAAGCAAGACTTCTGCGTCTGGGCTGGGACACCTACCTGGCTGCCATTGGACCCTGCAGGCTCTTCTGGTCTGTCCCTCAGGGAAGCTTCCAGCACGCTGCCCACAGCCTGGAACAGGTCCCCGGTGGCTGCCTGGTGCCTCTGGTCCTCAGGATGGGCCTCGGCACTCACTGCCAACAGGGCCTCACTGGCATGCTGCAGAGCCCTGCTGGCCTCCCTCTGGGCTCACTCCAAGGAGGAGGAAGAACAGCATGCGCCCCTGCCTGGGTTAGACCAGCCCCTGGACCATTCCAGGGACCAGTGCTGCAGTGGAGTGGAGCAAGGTGAGGCCTCAAGCCAGGGAAAATCTGGGCTGGGCCCATCACAAAAGCTGCCTGTGTCGCTGACTTGAGGCCAGGTGTTCCTTCCCTCTCACGTGCTAAGTTCCTTCAGGACACTAGCCTCATGCATCTCTGGATCTTTCTCAGAGTGCCTTGCACAATGCCCAGCACATAGTAGGCATTCAGTAAACATTCACTGACTTGAGATAGCCGGCTGGCTGGCTGGCTGGCTGGCTGGATGGATGGATGGACATAGCACTTATTCCAATTTTGTAATTATGTATGTATTTGTGAAATGGTTTAGTAGCTGGTGGGCCCAGTTGTCTAAAAGTGCCATGAAGGCAGAGGCCATGTCTATGTGATTTGCTGATGAATTTTCAATGAGTTGCACAGTATCTGGCACCTACTAGGCATCCGGGGAGCACTTGTTGAATGAATGAAAAAATTAATGCATGGATGAATGAGTGGAAGGGTGGAGAGACGGATGTATATGTACGTGTATAGACGTATGTGCGTAGAAGGGATGCATGAGCAAATGGATGTGTAAGTGGGAAGTATGATATTAGGGTGATCAGGGTCCCAGAAATAAAGGTCAGCATAGCAGGCTCCAGGACCAGGGATGTGAGGGGGACAGCCTCCTGACAGAGTGGCTGGGACAGAGCCAAGACAGCTCTCCCCTTTACTGCTTATGGCTTCTTTATTGACATTTGGCTGCCACAACATTGGGAACGTGGTGATTCAATCTGAGTTCTCCAAGAAGCAGGCCCTAAGGCAAGGATCTGGCCACCAGTCATTTATTTGGAGATAATCCCAGTTAAACGCCGGAAGCAGAACGGGGAAGTGAGACAGGGAAGGGTAGGAAGCCAGTCCAGGGGGTGTGACCAAGCCACTTTCCTGGGGCTCAGTCCTACTTGGGAGGTCTCCACCAAGAGGAGCAGGGGAGCCGGGGTATCTGTACCCCGGCCCATTAGGCACTGAGAACTGCGTTGACCCCCTGACATGTCCACCCTGCCGTGTGGGCAGGCAGAAGGGACTCTGGAGGGGAGGTCAGAGAAGGCCCCCAGGCAAAGAAAGGCAAGAGCTGGCAGCTGGACATCACAGTGCCCTCAAGTGGGGGACATGGGCGGGTCAGCAGCAGCACCTGGACGCACCCTTGACCACCCAATGGTTAGTTAGATTCAGGTGCGCACCGGCCGGTGGGGGAGCCAGGTGTGTGAGCACACAGGCTATCACAAACAGAGGGAGACACAGGGCTGTGAGAGGGGCATCTTCCCGCCCTTGGCATCACCCACGAGGGACGCTTGGGAGCAAGAAGGCAGAAGTCTTGGAGGCCCTGTGACTGAGGGACCTGTGACCTGGGCTGGGGTTTGTTGTCAGCCGCCCACCGCAGACGTGCACGTCCTATTGCCTGGCTCAGCGGGTGGGAGCTTCTCACCTGGGCCAAGGGCGTGAGCTCCTCACCGTGGTGGGTCACCTCTTTCAGTGCCTCGGCCAGCTGCTGCACCTTCCGCGTGTCCCCCAAGGTGGCGTTGACTGCGGGCAGTGACCCCGCAGACACAGAGGATATGCTCTCTGACCTTGGCATAGACACAGGAAGGTGGGGAGAGGAAATGTAATTCCAGTGGCTTGATGAAGCTGTTTCAGAAAGATTTGGGGTCTGAGAAAGTGACCAGGCTCATGTGGGGTTTTTCAAAGCCGGTAGACCTCTTTTTGTCTCCTAGGATGGGTGGTGGGCAGAATCATAGCCTCCCAAAGGTAGCTACATCCTAATCCATGAAATCTATGGGTATGTTACTCACATGGCAAAAGGCACCTCGGCAGAATCGCTTTGGAGATTTGATTAAGGTAAGGATTCTGAAATGGGGAGAGTATCCTGTATTAACCAGTTGGGACCAATGTAATCACAGGGGTCTTTACTAGAGGGAGGTAGGAGCGTCAGAGTCAGAGAAGATGTGATGATGGAGGCAGAGGTGGTGGAGAGGGGGAGGGAGATGGAGATGGGGAGACAGGGGTAGAGGGAGACGGGTCGGGATTTGAAGATGCTGGTGTTGAAAATGGAGGAGGCAATGTGAGTAGCTTCTAGAAGCTGGAAAAGCCAATGGGTGGATTCTCCTCTAGAGCCTCCAGACAGTTCACAGCCCCACCACCACTTTAGTTTTAGCCCAGTGAGACTCATTTCAAACTTCTGACCTCCAGAAATGTAAGATAATAAATTTGTTTCATTTTAAGTCATAAAGTTAATGGTTATTTGTTATAGCAGCAGGAGGAAACTAATACAGGATGTCTCAAGCTTTCTCCAAATCTTGAAATCAAATCTGTAATATCTGGGGAATTCCCTGGCGGTCCAGTGGTTAGGACTCTGCAATCTCACTGCCAAGGGCCTGAGTTCGATCCCTGGTCAGTGAACTAAGATCCCACGTGCCACATGGCACGGCCATCTGTAAAATCTGGCATTATTTAAAAACAAATGGTGTCTCACGGTCTCACTGTGACTTAAATGGCATGAAATTCAGAAATTGGATTACTTTGTTGGCCCAGTATGGATGGGAGGTCTTGTTGCAGACTTGGGTCCCTATGTGCCTTTGGGGCAATGGGGACAAGGATCCCTCGAACCATCCCCCAACTCCAGCCTTAAGCCAGACCTCCTGGGGCTTCCAGGGAACATGCTTTCTAAGCCGCAAAGCCCTAATGAGAGGGGCTGGCTTTGGCTGAGGCAAGAGAAAAACCTAAGAAAATAATTTTAACACCACCCCATCGAACTTTCTGCGTTTATAGAAATGTTCTGTCCCCGTTTTGTCCAGTAGCATAGCCACTTGCCAAATGTGACGACATATTAAGCCCTTGAAATGTGGCTAGTACGACCAGAGAACTGAATTTTTAACTTTATTTCATTAAAATTCATTTTAATTTAAATGTACGTGGCCAGACATGGTTCATGGCAACAGTCTGGAAGAACACAGATAGAGGTGAGTAATCCCTCTTTTACGCTTCCGTCCTGCTTGCTACTCACAACTCACTCTTCTAACTGTCTAACAGTCGTTCACAGCAGCTGCAGAGTTTGAGCATGTCTGCCAACAGCTCAGGGTGCAGGAGGAAAGAATAGCCCTGTCTATGAGGGGATTCCTGTCAGAACGTTCTGGAAGGAAAATCAGGTAATGCATAATCTCGTGTTTGCCTCTGCAGCTCTTCCCCATCCTTGGTCGCCCTTCTGGAGGCTGCTCTCATGGAGATGTCACTGGCTGCTGGGCCTCTGGCTCATGGATTCGCTCAGCGGGAGACGAGAGGGCAGGAGGAGAGAGAGCTGGAAGCTTTGCTCCCGGCATTCTCCCTGCCGGGGTTGCCTGCCTCATCCTTCAAAGCCACCGCTCCTACCAGGGAGCTCCCTCCACGCGTAGCTGCCCCTTGAGAATGCTGGTCACTTCAGGGTGAGCCCCTGGGGTCCTGTGTTCTCTCTCGCTTATTTCTGAAACCTTGCCCCCAGTTTTCTCAACAGAGCCCTTCTTAAAATCTTCTCCATTGCCCAGTTAGAGCTTGACATCTGTCTCCCGACAGGACTCTGGTGTTTCATGAGAAGACCTTGCGTCAGGCTGTGCAGTCTGTGTGCTTAGGACCCCAGGGCATCCAAAGGGAAGTTTGCTGTAAGTCATGCTCGGGGTGAATGAGAGCCAGGTGGGGTGTGCGGGGGCTGGGAGTGGGGGAACTAGGTGAAGGAAGGGGCTGCGGTAAGAGGGCTGGAGGTGGGCGGGGGAAGCGCGAACCTGGGTTTGCTCCTGTCTTCACCACCTGCTGGAAATGTGGACCCGGGAAAGCTGCTCACATTCTCTGCACCGTGCTGAGGACTTTCAGGCAAACCCTTCAGGAACCAGAGGGGCCTGTCTCCTGTCTTCCGTGCCCAGCAGGTGTGATGCTGTGTGTGGTGCACGCAGGTAGCGTGCCTGGGAGCACCCGCTGGGCGTGGGAGTAATCATACCTTTTGCCGGAGTTGTTTCTAATGCTAGGTTGTAACACATGGAACGGCCATTTTTGTGGATTAAAACTGGTTGAATGTTGGCAGTTTCATATGATTTGACCCACAGCTACAGTGAATGTAATTCTTAACATTCACCATGACCTTAGGAGGAAAATACTATTATTGTCCCTGTTTTCCAGGTGGGGAAACTGAGGCTTAGACAGATTCAGGCCTGTGACAATAGACATGGTAAATGACAGAGCTGGGACAACATCAAACCATTAACCGTATGACCAACATAGGGTCACTTTTCTCCTCTGGGCCTCAGTTTCATCCTCTTTAGTAGGAAGAGACTGGAGTGCTACCCTCTAAATTCCCTCCCACCCTAGAAACCTGTGGCTCCATGAGGCTGAGCAGAGAAAGCAGGCTTCCTTCATCCTATGTCACTCACTGAAAGGACCAGAAGAGTGAGGTGACATCAACAGCTCGGGAGGCACCAAAGACTTCTCCACAGATCCGTGGACCCCACTGCCTGCCCCGAATGGCTGCATACAGACCCCAGGGCCCCAGCAAAGGGACAAAGGAGTCCATCGGGAGCACCTTCTGTCTGGCGTCCACTCTCAGCGGCTGCCCGGAGCCCGGCCTCCGGCACTGCTGGTCCAGCACGGATGACACAGACCTGGCCAGCTGGAAGAGCTGCCCAGGGCCGCGCCCGCCCTGCAGAGGGGCGGTGACATTGTCCCACAGTGCGGCCTGAAATGGCTCATCCTCCGCACGGGTGCCTCCACGTCCCACCTAATGCGAGACCAGAGACATGCTCAGAGCAGGAGGATCTCAGCCCATCGGTTTTTGTTCCAGAACCTGGAGGCTGAAGTCCCTGGCCTGCACGTGGTAAAGCAGAGCAGGGCTGGACGGCTTGGCACCTGGCATGGGGGCTCTCCCGAGGCTGCAGAGCAGTGGACCCACTTGTGCCAGCAGCCAACGGCCACCAAAAGCAAGTCTCAGGCAGGTCATTACTTCTCCCCTCACTGCCCTCCTCATCGTGCTCTCAGGCACTTCCACTCCACCACGCTTCTGACCCTTGAAATTCACTTGAGATTTTATCCAGCCTCTGCCTCATAGATCTGTTGGCTGATCTTCGTCCTCCTTCCTCTGGACTCTGAAGGCACTTGGCCTAACTCATCTCTGGATCTCCCTCAGGTCCCCCACCCCAAGTCCCCCAGGCCCTTCCCCTATACTGGCCACTAGTCATAGATCTACAAAGGTAGAGACCACGTCTGTTTTGTCCACGGCTGTATCCCCAGGACTGGGCACATAGTAGGTGCTCTGTAAATACATGTTGAAGGAATGAATGAATCAACCACTCATCTGGTCATACTCTCGGCTCCCTTCAACCCGGCTACCCTTTTGTTGAGGTTTAGACAAGTCAAGAAGTTGTCTCAGTAGAGAAACGGTGGCTGCCACCCACCTTAACTGCTGCCTGGGTCTGCTGTCTGTCACCCACGTGATTGCAGACAGAAATGACCACTGTCAGCATGAAGTCATTGTTTTCTGTTCCAAGTGGCAGGTAAACTGATGGGAGGGCAGGTTCAGGGCCACAGTGTAGACAGGAACCTGGCAGATGGACATTGGACAATAAGGGGGGCATCTCCAGGCCCCAGGGAGACTGTAAACCCACCAAGGTAGAGCCTGATGACAAGGACACAAAAGCCACAGCTCGTGAAGTCACGGCAGGCACTCGTGGACTCCATACTTCCCGGGAGAAGATGGCCATTTATGCTGATCCACTGTCGTCTCTAAGTAATCACATGCTGCTGTGACTTTGGAATAATTTTACTAAAATCCATGAAAGTTTTCAGAAAAAGAACCCACCATTTACAAGCTTTTTAGAAAAATTCAAGGTGGTAAACCAAATTACAAAAAGAAGGAGAAAGAGGAGGAGGAGGAAAAGAAGATCTTAACAATTGGTTCAAGATGTATCCAAACTCCCTCAAATGTCACTTCCTGTACAAAGGCCTTCCCAGGCTGCTCTATCTAAAACAGCGCCCCTGTCCTGTGTCTTTGTTTACCAGCTCTCTCTACCACTAATTATAACTACAGTGAGGTCAGAGACTTCCTCTCTTTTGTTCACTGCTGTATATCTAGGACCTAGAACGGAGCCTGACGTGCAATACGTCTGCTGTAAGAGTGAATGAATGAATGAATATCCTTCGTATCCTTAAAGGGGACCCGCCTATCATTGGAATCACTTCGTTGTAGTGTGCGGACAATCACGGCGTTCTTGAACTGTAAGTGACAATTCATTTTTATATGGTCACACTTCTCTGCCCCTTACTGGAGCAGCTAGCCTGGCGTCTCCATTTAGGGGGACGCAGGTTTGAAATGAAATCTACTTACCTTCCTTGAACTGGTCCCTTCCAGGCTCAGACCCAGTCAGGGCCCTCTGAAGAGCCCTGCATTCCATGTCCATCTGACGGGCACCCCATGAAAACCACACTCCCTTGGGTCTGAGGATGGGGCCCCTCCACCTTCGCCTAGTCAAGGGGTTCAGTTTATGTCCTTGTGGTGTTCAATGCCGGGCCCTGGGGAGCACCCCTGCAACACTCCTGGAGCCTAGGTTTGCAGGAAGGTCCCAATCGGACTGGCACGTTTTCAGAGCTCTTGTGAGGGTCACAGAATGCCAAAGGCCATTGGCGGGAGACAAGGACTCAAACGGGCCCGCCGAGGACTAACCACCCCCAAACCGGAAGAGCAGAGGCAATGTGGGTGCTCGGCCCGCCTCTCCTGCTGATGCCCCGCTGCTGTCTTGGGTGTGGGTTGTGGTGACAGGGCACCGCTGGGGCACTGCGGCGGGGCGGCATCAGCGTGCTCCGTCCTCCCCTGTAAACCTGTGCAAACAGGTCTCGTCTCAGCTCAGCGTGCTCCGCGACATCGCCCATCCCCGGCTGCCTCCCGCCAAGAGGGGTCAGTGACATCGTGGACGGTTCTGTGAACCAGGCCATCCCTGTCCTGAGTAGCTCCAGGGGTCGGGGCTACGCCGAGCGTGCACTGAGGAGTGGTATCCCGGCAGCGGCCCCACGTGGTGACACCTCTGCTCATCCTCCTCCATTTAGCCCGTTCCACGTCCCTCATGCCACGGTAGAGGTCGTTTTGGCCTCCACAGTTGCAGAGGAGATAGGGAGTCACTGCTTCTCACCTCGCTGAGGTGCGTGGCAGGGTCTGGGTGCCTGGGGGCGGGGCCTCAGGGTCATCCTGCAAACCTCTCTCACACATGGAACACATTCTTTGCAGCTCCCAGAGAGAGGCGGGCACCTATTCTTGGAGAGGATGAGCCCAGGAGCTGAGGGGAGAGCTGGTCCCAAGCCGGTAGCCGACTCCAGGCAGAAGCAGTACGCCAGGGGCCTCGGGGCGGCGGAAGCGCTGCAGAAGATGGCGAAGCTCATCAGAACAGTGCCCTCCATCGGGGCAGTGGTGCAGGTGGGCACCTCCGGAGGGGCAGGGAGCTGATCAGGTAGGTGCCCTCCCCGTAGGCACGCCTGGTCACCGCTGGGGAGAGGAGACAGAGGGTGTGCTTAGGGGGCTGTGTGAGGCGCACAAACTCCGCCATGCTTCACCGTCTTCTGGGAGCTTGTTCAACATACAGGTTCCCAGGTCCCTCTCCAGGGCCTCAGACCTCTCTGTAGATTCTGGGGTGGGGCCCAGAAATCTGCATATCTAACAACTCCCACGCCCACCCCCTCACCCTCTTGATGCAGGGCGTTCCAGGGTCTCACTCTGAGAAACTGGGCAGAGATAGAATCCCAGTCCTGCCATTTACTATCCATGTGACCTTGGCTTTGACCTTTTTAAGAATCAGTTTCTCATCTTAAAATGGGGCTAATAATAATAGCTTCCTCCCAGGGCTTTAGTGAGGAGGGAGTATATCGGGAAACAAGACTTGCTCAAGAGACCGAGTTAGGACGGGCCACGGCCAGGATCTGGAAACACACAGAACTCACCCATGGGCTCCCATAGCACCATGAAGAGCCCCCAGCTAACCTGCGCCAATACCCCACACCACCTGTTATAATCACCTGGTTTTTCAAAAGGAGTGCACACCTGGAAGAGCTGGGCATAGAGAATTTTATTCAATTAAAATGAATTCCCTGGCTTACACTTAATTCAGAAGGTTTGGGGTGAACCCAGGAGTGTGCATTTTAAACTAGTACCCCAGGTTATCCTGGGCAGGTGGTCTGTGGGCCACTTTGAGAAATACTGAATCAAAGGAATGCATCTGAAAAAGAATAATCACCCCATTATTTATCTTGTTGAGAGTCTACTTTTCCTGCTGCTCTGGGCCTGTTTTAAGTGAGAAGCGCTGAATCACCTGGCAGGATGTGCAGGCTGCCACCCCAGGACAATCGGCTTTTACCCCTGGTGGTGTGCCATCTGCCCTGCATCATACAGTTCAGAGGCGGGTGTTTCTGTTGTGCCGTTTGCACGAGAGGAAACTGAGGCACAGAGAGCTTGAATCCGATGCCTGAAGTCTTCCAGTTAGAAGGTGGTGGTATTCACACCAGAGCCTGTGTATGGCCCCCACCCTGCACTGATGTCCCCTGTTTCAGAGCTCCTGGGTTTGTCTTGCTCCCTGTCTGTAGGAGACAGGATCTGTGACAAGAGACTGAAGGAGGCCTTCCCACCTCTGACTCTGATTCCGGTGGCCTGGCTACGGGTCCTCAGGAAGGAACTGTTCAGCAGGGTGGGGGTGTCGCTCTGAAGGGGGATTAAAGAACGTGACCAGAATCCTTGGAGTCTGCAGGCCGCCGGGAGGGACTCGGCCTGAAAGAGAGCACAGCCCAGGGCCCCTGAGGCTGCAGCCAGCCTACAGGACTCAGCAGGGCAGTAGCTTCCGACCCTGGGAGGCCTTTCGGATTTGTCTCCATTGGATGGACAGCAGTACCACCTACTTTCCTGAGGTCAGCCCAAATAGCCCATCTCCAGCCGTGGTAGGGTGTTTGTCCTTGGCCAGGTTCCCTGGAAGCAGAGCCTGAGATGAGGATTTGTGTGCAGGGCATTTACGAGGGAGGGCTCCCAGGCAAAACCAGGAGGGCAGGGAGGGAAGTGGAATGGGGTGGAGAATGAAACAAGGCAAAGAAGTGGTTTCGGGTGGCATCCAGCTTCATTCAGCCCGATCCCATGGGGAACTCTGGAGCATAAGCTGCGCCATAGAAATTGTCCCACTCAGAGCCCAGGGGGCTGGGCTGTTAGACCCCACAGTTACTGGCCAGCAGCCGCCCCATCGCAGCTGGGGGATGCCTGCATCAGCCTGGTAAGGATGGGCTGGGGCACCCACAGCATCTGCTGAGATGTTTCCCTCTTGTTTCTGCTCCGCTGCATCCGTTCTGTCTTCTGACCAGTGCTCCCCAGCCCCCGACTCCTACTCCTCGGGCTCTGAGTGGAGTTCACCAACCCCCAGCTCAGTCCTGGGCGTGTGACTCAGGTCTGGTCAATCAAAGTGGGAAGACGTTTCTGTTTTTGAGAGGCTGCCAGCGTCCTCACCTTCTCCAGCAAGGTGTCAACTAAATACCAGCTGAACACGGCTGCTGCAGACTTTTCCCCCACGGTGACCTTGAGCATAACGTCCCTGCTGGCAGTCACTGGCCTGCAGTTCTCCTCACAGCTGAAAGGGAGACAGAGAACAGAGCAGGGCTGCTCCCTCAGACGTTGTGGCCGCCCGCCTGGTTTTTGTCCAGTTCTTCTCAAGTCCTTTGAGAAGGTAGGAAATGGCTTTGTCAAGTGAAAGATGGAATAAAAACAACTTCTGCCCCAACCAAAACCAGGTCATGAACATGAAGCGATTCGTTCCTGCCTGAGTTCCCATTTCATTCACTGCACAGGAGAACGACATGGAAAGTGCATGAGGCTGAGAGAGGACCCTAGGCTCCAGTCCCGCCCCTGCCACTTGTGAATGACTGCTTTGCACCAGTCACGTAACCTCTCTGAGCCTCAGTTTCCTCACATGTAAAGTGAGGGGATAAGAGCAATTTCCATGATTCCTTCTAGTGCTAATAATGATCAGTGACTCCTGTGATTTTACAGCACACGTGCCACATCCCACTGTATTAGCTTAGCCCGTGCTGACCACAACCCTATCAGAATCCCCGTCTCACAGACGAGCAAACTGAGCTCAGAGACTCGTGTGATTAGCCCCAGTGACACAACTCCTGAGTGGCGGACGGAACATGGGCCCACACGTCTGGACCCGAGCCCTGGGCCTTCTGTGTAATGTCATATTCCCTCACATGAGCCAGTGAGAGATCACTGACTCCTGCTGTGTCCAACCCATCCCCAGTCCTTTCAGTATGAGCTTTAAAAGAGCTCTCGAATCTCCCCACTTCTGTCTTCACGTCTAGCCTAGCGCAAGTGAGCCAGACATGCTCCATTTGCCCCTGCAGCCCACTTGCCGTCAACTCTGTGGCTCTGTGCGCCAGGGACTGATCTCCGGAGACTGCCTCACCAAGTCTCCACACCAGCCAATGGGCCCCGCCAATGGGGAGCATTGAGAGGAGAGAGGTTAGATAGTTATTCACCACTTTCCCTGCTCCTTACCAAATGGACTGCAGTTGGCAGAGGCCGTGTTCCTGTGGCCAAGGCCACAGCTCATGCCCGGGGCACCTCTCCCGCAGCTGCAGCTCCCAGGGGGGCTCCAGTGACGCCCTCCCCTTCTCTTACCCCTGCAGGCCTAAGAGGGACGACGGCTTCCTCCTGTGGTCGTCCTGCATTGTCATCCCTGGTTGATCCCCTTATCCCTGCCCTTGTCCGTAAATAGACCCTTTATCAGCTCCCCTGCGTTCCCAATTTGAGCGAGCCACCTGCTTCCTTCAGGGACACAGCTGATAGCCGCGCTACCCTGAGCTCCCACCTTGATTCCTGCAAGTGCCTAAGCAGCCTCCCTGAGCCCTCTCTCGCTGCCCCCTGATCCCGCCCCAGCCGCTTCTCCACCCTGCTACCAGAGCGTTTGGAAGCAAAATGTGATCGTGTTCCCAGCCTGCTTAAAAGTCTTGGGTGGCTTTCCAGAGCTCTTAGAATAAAGACCGAAATCATGTGTCTGACATAACCCTCAAGGCCCTGCCAGAGCCAGGCCCTGCCTGCTCTTCCTCCGTGCTGCAGCCACACCAGCCTCTTTCACTTCCGGATTATTGTATGCTCCCTCCCTTTACTGTCTGTTCTGTCTCCCACCCTCCCTTTTCCTGGCCAAGTTGATTCCCCTTCTGTCTTCACATCTCTGCTGAGGGCAGCCTTCCCTGACCCCAAGTCGGGGAAGTTGTCATAGAGGCGTGCTCTCTCCTTCCATTCATTTGTGTGAACCACTGCTGATCACCAGGTGGCCCCAGTGAGAACTGAGACTGGGTCTGGTTTTACCCACCACTGTACGCCCTGCCCCTTAGTCAGTGTAGCCAGAGCTGGCACTCAGTACGTGTTGGCCAAATGGCAGCCCTGCAGGAGTTTGCTCTTGGGCTCCCACCTGACTCGCAGCCTAAGTTCCAGGGGTGGGGGGAAACACAGAGGCACTGCTCCTCCAGGTTCTCCAGCTCCCGGCCTCTCCAGACTGCCAGGCGCAGGGCAACAGCAGAGTCATGTGTCGGCAGGCAGGACGGTGGCACTACCAGCTCCCTCTGGTCTGTGCGGAGCGGCTGCCTCTCAACACAGTCACTCCACTGAGCCCAGCAGTGCCCTGAGAGAGAGGTGGGCCACCACTGTGATCCATCCAGGAACCTTGAACTTGACACCTGTGGCTACCTTCTGGTTGGGGGTTTTTAGAAGAAATGGGTCATGGATAAGAAAATTGGTTCCAAATAGTTTCTGTTGTTGTTGTTGTTTTGTTTTTTAGTTTTACTTTCAGGTTGAAGGAATGGTGCCACAGAAGAATGTTTCTGGGAAAATGACCCCCGCTTCACCCAGACTCTGAGCAAACCTGCAGGATATGTTGGCTTGTTTTGCATCAGTGACTTGCACTGGTGAGCAGGCCAGCACAGAGCAGGAGAGGCGTCCAGGGGATATACAGCCCCACCTGGGAGAAGGCACCTTCTTGTCCCTGGTATCTTTGTCCACAGCTGTTTGTCTCTGTGCGGTACATTGGGGACCTGGGAGGCTGTATCTCTATCTGGGAGGCTGCATGTCATCTCCTGCTTTGTACCAACTCAGTAAGTCTCTGTGACCTTTGCCCTTCAACTCTGTTGATTAATGTGTATCCACTACCCCAACTACCCCTGATGTGTAGTCATTCACAGGATGTGCCTGGGGTCAGGTCATCAGCTCAATCACCTAAAGCCTACATTTGTATCCTCTATTAATTCAGATAACAAGAACTAACATGCTGAAGGATATCCTGAGTACTTACCAATTAATATCAAAAGACTTAAATGTTACATGACTTTTGACCCAGTTATTTCATTTCTGGGAACTTGTTTATGGCAGTAACCACAGCCACAAATAAAGATTGAACTGTAAGGATGTTCATTACAGCGTTGTTTATAAGGGCAAATAATTTGAAACAACCTCAATGTCCAAAAAGAGGGTACTGGTAAATAAATGATCATACAGCAACTTGACAGTCTATTATGCAGTTATTATGAAAATCAAGATGGAGAAGAAAATACCAAGACATGAAAATATGTGGGATATATGGTTCAATGAAAAAAAAGGGTAACAAAAGCAATATGTACAGTATGAATGGCATTCATTTTATTTCTAGAAGAGTGTGTGCATAGCTAGGATATATCCCTATAAAAAGGAGAACAACCATTTCTTAAAAATAAGTGCTAGTGCTACCATCTTGGTTTGTCAGAAAAGGCCTCATCACTTCTTCCTTCTAAACTATCTTCTCAGTGGCATGCCAAGAGCGTGGAGGTTAAAAGAGGGGTTCAGTCCAAGAGGGGAGGAGTATTTTACCAATAATGTTGTTTGTGGTGATAATAAAAAAGCAGGCTGAGTTTTAGGGTTTAACAATTGTTCCTAAATTCTCTACAGATAGTGCCTCTCCTGGTTGCCTGCCTTCAGGGCCACCCCCATCGTGGTTTGCCACTGCTTCCTCCCACCTCCCATTTCCATGGCATTCACAATCTCTGGCACATACAAGGCACAGAAAATGTCAAGCACGAGTAATCCTGGTGTGAAGGTTAAGAAACAGAGCAGCAAAGACTGACCGCTGTCCACCACTCCGTGGTGTGATGGGACGGTTCAGAGTTCTAAGGTCACCTACCACATGCCCACTGGAAGCGAAAGTCCTTGTTACTGTCTGGCCAGCCCAGAGTCACTGTTGTGAAAGGATCCAAGTACTGACCAGGTTCCACGCACAGCTCCACATCCCCTCTATCTCTTTGCAGAAAAAGCAGCTGGCTGGTGAGACGCCCTCCACAGTTGGCACCCCACCTTGCACCCCAGAGCTGTCTGTGCCAGGGGTGGCCACAGTGTGAGGTATGGACTGGAGACAGACCTGTCTGATCCGCCTAGCCTGCAGGGGATGGATCACTGGGTAAGTGACTAGGCCGAGTGCCGGCTGGGCACCCAGCCCCAGGCATTCATCACGCGTTCAGCTGCATTAACAGAGCCTGCTCTGGGCCAGGCCCTGTGCTTGAGACCTGGAAATACAGGAATAGAGACCCAGCCCCTGCCCTTATATCTAGTCGGACAGACAAAGAAACCAACAATTAAAACGCAGAGTGCTAACTGCTGCGGTAGAGAGGGCTCAGGGGATCGTGATAATAGATGAGGGAGGAAGTAGGTTAAGAACGTCTGTTCCCCCTAAGGGTTTGACAGTGTCTGACTCCTGGGCCTGCTGTGGATCAGATGAGAAAAACGAGTGACGCGCTTCCTCTTGTGTCTGGAGCAGAGGACAGTGCCGAGCTATTACCTCTATGCAGCAGACAGCTGGTGTCAGGGCAAGCTTCCCAGAGGGCAGGACCCCAGGGCTATCGAGACGGGGAAGGAGGAGGAGGAGGAGTGAGGGCGAGCTGGGGCAACAATGGGCAGCACACGGATTCAAGGAGAGGGGTTGGCAGGCAAGTGGTGTGTTCCAGGATCAGTTCTGGTTAGACCTGTTAAACAGCTCAGGCCCAGAGGGCTTGTCCTGGGAACCACAGGAGGCTGTGGCAGAACTGGGTCCCCAGGGGTCTCTATGGCTTGAGAATAAAACTCAACCCCCTTTCCTTGGCACCTGAGACCCCATGTGATTTGGCCTCTGTCCATCTCTATGATCTCCTACATCCTCCCCCCACCCCCAACAACAGGCCTCAGGGCCTTCTCATCTACATACCTAGACAGCTCTTGTTCTGCTTTCCAGGACGGCTGACTGTCCTATCTTCAGGTCCCCACTTAAATGTTACCTCTCAAGAGCCCGTGTCTGATCACCTTGACTAGTCCACCCTCTGTTAGGTGCTGTCACTGCACTGTATTGGCTCTAGTTAGACGCATCACAGTTCTTAATTATATGCTAATTTGTTAGTTAGTCTCACCCACTAAGCTTCATGAAGGTAGGGACCACATCTGTTTATTCACCATTGTTTCCCCAGCCCCTAATACCAATCCTTGAACATTGCAGAGGCACAATAAATCTTGTTATTGAATAAATGCATGCATGAGCAATGTCAACCGCAAGGAGTCAATGACTTTTTTTTTTTTTTTTTTTTTTTTTTCCGGTACGCGGGCCTCACACTGTTGGTGGCCTCTCCCGTTGCGGAGCACAGGCTCCGGACGCGCAGGCTCAGCGGCCATGGCTCACGGGCCCAGCCGCTCCGCGGCATGTGGGACCTTCCCGGACCGGGGCACGAACACATGTCCCCTGCATTGGCAGGCGGATTCTCAACCACTGCGCCACCAGGGAAGCCCAGGAGTCAGTGACTTAGTCTTGCTATAAATACTAAAAGACCTGGGCCTTTTTTCTAATATAAGCATTAAAAGCCATGAATTTCCATCTGAGCACTGCCTTAGCTGTATCCCATAAATTTGGATAGGTTGTATTGTCATTATCACTTAAAATATTTTAAAATATCCTTGTGGTTTTTGCCTTTGACCCAATGATCTTTTTTTTTTAAGAAGTGTGCTGTTTAATTTCCAAGACGTCTCAGAGATATCTACATATCCTAGATAACTTATTATTGATTTATAACATGATGCTGTTGTGGTTAGAGGGCATGCTTAATTTGATTTCAGTCCTTCTGGGTTTCTTTTTAAACAGAAGAAGCCTCAGCGATTGCTAGTCCACTGGCTGTTAGCACCAGAAAGCCCAAATTCAAAACTAAAACAGAGGGCTTTCCCTGGTGGCGCAGTGGTTGAGAGTCTGCCTGCCGATGCAGGGGACGCGGGTTCGTGCCCCGGCCCGGGAAGATCCCACGTGCCGCAGAGTGGCTGGGCCCGTGAGCCATGGCCGCTGCGCCTGCGCTCCGCAATGGGAGAGGCCGCAACAGCGAGAGGCCTGCATATGGCAAAAAAAAAAAAAAAAAAAAAAAAAAACTAAAACAGAGTACTTAGACATCTTTTTCTTGTGAGGTTAAGTGTTTTTTTAAAAAAATACTCACATTCTTTTCCTGAGCCTTTGCTCCAGGTGGTTCTTGGAGACTGGAAGGAGCAATGAACACAGTGGGGATATGCGTGTCAGACGATGGTGGTGTTTACAGGTCACCAAAGGGCAGAGTCGGAGGGTACACTGAGGATGCCCTGGGAGTATCTGCCTGTCTTTGGAAATTGTTTAGGGACACGCAGAGAATACTCAGGTTGTAGGAAATGGGTCAAAAGCAAAACCGTCATGTTCACCACTGGGCTAGAGACACCTCTTTGGCAGGTTAGAAAGAGACAGGCAGCCGCCGATGGGAGGTAGAACAAGATTAAGGTCAGACTTGCAGCTGTTCGCCATTCATGTTTACCTGCCAGTTGAAGGGTGAGGGTGGGGAGGCCTCATCTCATATGCTATTTTCTGTGGGGCAAATGTTCCCAGAAAGGCAGATTCCAGGATACCGAGTTGACCTTACTGAATGCATAGTGGGAAGAGATGGTCACAAGCAGCTCTGGCAGGCTGGTCGGAGCTGGACTCAGCACACCACGGTGTGTTTCTGGATCCATTCATTGGCCTCTTAATGGCTATGCGAACCTCGGCAGGTTAGTTACTCTTTCTGAGTCTTAGGTGCCTCATCCGTAAAGAAGGCTGAAGGCAGCCCTTATTTCTCAGAGCTCCAGGAGGACTGAATGCTGTGCTGTATATATTAGTGCTTTGTCATCTATTTTCATCTGTAAAGAATATTAGTGTGTCGAGTTAAAAAAAATGGAAAAGGTGCTCTCAGCTGATATGCTCTGAAGATATTGGAATGTGAGTTTGATTAATGTCTAATTAAAGTGTAGTGATTAAGCTAAGCACTTAGGGTTGGTCATTCCATGCGATTCACTAGGCCCTGGTGACTTGGATGTTTTAAGATCAGGGTATTACTGATCTTTAAAAAATTCCCTCTCAGTGAATTCTTATTCTCACAATGATAAGTTTAAAGGTCTGTAAAATTTTACAAAACAAAGCTAAAATGCCAGACACAGAGATCTTTCTTAACCGTAAGAAGGAAGGTGGTCCAATAACCCTGAATGAAGAAATCCAGAGAAATTGTTGCTACCCTGATCCTGCCATGAATTAGCTGAGTGACTTTTGCAAAGCCAATTAACCTCCCTGGACCTCAAATTCCATACGTGGAAACTCCTAGGAGGACTGTGGACAGTAAGTAGAACGGACATCTCATATTTTCTTCCCCCGTCCAGGCATCCATGCCCCCTTCTTTTGATAATGGCACTTACAGATGATATTTTCCCTGGGGAACCATCCCTCCCCACCCTCAGTCCTTTGGGTGAATCTGATCCTACATCATGTTCCAGGGTGGACGTGTGATCCTGGTCTGCCCTGAGTACCACTTCCCTCTGGTCTCAGCAACAGGTCTAGGAGGGACCATGAACGAAGCTTAGACAGGTGAGAGGCAGCCTCAGGACTTGTTCTGAAAGCATCAACACAGAGATGCTCTTTCTCCTCTGGGGTTAAGGACTGAAGCCTGCGGCCATCTTGCTACTTGGGAGGAGGGGGTCGGACTGAAGCCAACATAGAACGCAAGAGATGGAGAGAGGTAGATTTCTGAAGACATTGAGTGGCTGGATCCTGCTGTGCCTAAACCCTGGACTTTTATTTTCTGAGTTGATAAAATTTCCTTTGGCTTGAGCCATTTTGAACTGCTTTTCTTTCTCTTGCTACTCAAAAGTCCTGGCAAACACAGTCAAGGTGATTTTTAAGACAGTGACATCTACTATTGGCTGCCTACCAACAGCCAATACCCTGCTCTTCCTCTTGGCTGTCAGAATCCATCTTCTCCCACAGAGCCTAAAAATGCTGGATTCCCAGCATCCCTTACAGCTGGGCACCTGACCCTACTTTGGCCAATGGTATCTAAAGGGAAGATTGCTGGGGACTAGTGGGAAAGATATTTTTCCCTAATAAAAAGAGATGCACAGGGGGAAATGGGTTTCTGCTGCTACTGGATAATGCTGGGTTGACACGTGATGTCTGGAACTGCGGCAGCCATCTTGATTGCATGAGACACAAGCCTAAGGACCAAGCGAAAGCTCTGAGGATGGCAGAGCAGAATGACAGACTGAGCCTGGGTCCTCGCTGGTGACACTGAGCCACTGAACCAACCCTGGAACTAACTTCTTAGTTATGTAAGATAATAAGACTTGAACTTAAAGCCACTTATGTTGGGCTTTCTGTTATTTGAAGCCTAAAGCAGTGTAACTAATACAAATTCGAAAGTTTTAGAGTTCTGTATCAATGGTTGGATGTTATATTGCTTACATTATTGCCTATTTAGAGTAACCAGAGAATTTTTAATATCTGTAGAACAATATAAGTATTCAAAGCTCTGTTTTGAGGGGCCCCTCACTAGATTCCTGAGGAAGTGCAATGCCCTAAACTCCTGGTCACAAGTTTTATACCCCCTTGCAGAAAATTCTTACCTGTGACAGTGATGCTTCCAATTTTCAAACTCAGGTTTGAGAAGGCGTTCCTCACGAGCACAGTGACCAGAAAGGCGCCTGCAAGGCAAAGGGTGGAGAATTATGGGCATTGTAATAAATTGTTTAACTTGCTCTGAGACAGTTCTCCCAGCCTGTGCTTCTCCAGGCAGCTGATGGCAGTATCTGACTCTTTCATCATCGAAGAATTTAATGTATCCCTGATGTATGCCAGGCGTGGTGCAAGGCTCTAGGGACACAGAGAAGAATGGAACATGGTCCTTGTCCTCAAGGCCTTATGGTCTAGCAGGCATATGGGGCACTCCAGGATGGGAATCGGCATATGGAAGGCAGTGTGGGCATGGGGTTGGGGGTCTGCTTCTACCTCGGGGGAGAAAGAAATGGTTAATGAGGTGGGGCAGGGGCTAGAGCTGAAGTTCAAGGGATGAGCAGGTGCTCATTTGCCAGATGAGAGAGGAGATTCCAGCAGAAAGAGGCCCATGACACCGTTTTAAAAGGGTCGAGAGAGTGGGGAGGGGAGAGGAGGATTTGTCAGACGACTTGGAGAGAGCCGCTGCTACGTGAATATCCCCACCCCGCTTCCTCCCTCATGGGGAAGAGGTGGTGGGTGCTACCTTCTCTTCTCAAGCCTGGAGAGAAGGTCTTCAGAGAGGGGGACCTTGGTGAGCTGGGTATGTGTTCTTTGAGGCTGGGAACCCCCATGGACAGGCTCCTTACTCGTGCCCTTGGAATGATGTGTGACGGGGGGAGGGAGAGGGAAGGGGAGAGAGGAAAGGCAGCATTTCTGCATTTGGGAAATGACTACTGTTGGCTGGAAGCAGTGGAGGACTGGGTGAGAATTTTCTATGGACCAGATGTTAACCTTGGAGGGGGCGGGCGGTGGAGAGGGTAGAGAGAACGAGGAGAACAGAGAAAGGGACCCTGTTGGTGACAGGAGAAGCACCAGCTGAGCCGACGTGGCCTCTAAGGAGAGGCACCCCCCACCCCAGGAGCTGTGGTCCCAGGGGCCCAGCAGGGAGCCTCAAGAGCCCATAGAAGCTCCTACGAGAGGAGGCTGCAAACGTCTGCTGGGCAGTGAGAGTAAGGCCAGTGCCACCAAGTGAGGACCTTCCTGTCCTACCTGGTTCCCTTTCCTTCCCCCCTCACTCCCCTCATCCCTGGAGGCATCCAGTCTGTTTTTCTCATGGGGAGGAGAAGACTGCTTATCATCTAAGAGTGAGCCCCAAAGTCACAGGGTGTATGGAGATTTTATCTCTTATCTCCTACCAATTAGCTTTTATAGGAGGCAAAAATTAATTTGTATTTGAATTACAGCCTCTGTATTATATTTTCCATTGTCATTCCATTTCATTTCCAGATTCTTCCTGTTCCAAACTGTACCTTTGGTACCTGGCAAAATTGCAATGCTTCTCTTCTTGATTCTGTCGTTCCTCGTGCCGTCTCTTTTGCCACATCCCTTGCTGAGGGCATGGTACCCCGTACCTGCACATCATTACCCCCTTTCTCCCACACCGCTGAGGTCCAGGGTAGCGGACCTGGGTGGGCTGGAGGCTCTGCCACCTTCATCACATTCCTGCCTGCTGACCTCACCACACTGCCCTCAGAGACGCTCTGTTCTTTCCAGATTAAATGCACGTCAGCTGTGGCCTCCTGCCCTGGCTGGTGCCAGGCAGTCTGCTGCCCTAGCTCTATTCCAGCCAGCCTCCTGACACCTCCTCTCTTGCTCCTCTCTCTCCCACCCTTCAGTTTTTACCTATCTCTCCCCCGCAGGGCATGGACTGCCGTTTCCCGAAACACAGTCTCCTCTAGAAATGATGGAAGAAATCCAAGTGCTCGCACTCTCTTCCAGTGATTCTCCGTGGGGGTGATTTTGCTCCCTAGGGCACAGTTGGCGAAGTCTGGAGACATCTGTAGTTGTCATGACTTGGGGGCTGGGGCTAATGGCACCTAGTGGGTCGAGGCCAGGGATGCTGCTAAACATCCTACGGTGGACAGGACGGTCCCCGCGACAAAGAATTATCTGGTCCCAGATGTCAGAAGTGCCAAAGTGGAGAATCCCTATGACTGTAAGTTCTATAACTGCAGGTAATATCTGTCTCTTCCTCATTTTGTGACCCAGGCTGGAGGCTGTGAACCATTGTTTTGTCTGAGACACACTGAAAAGCTGGCTGGGAAGCCTGGACAGCACGTCAGGAAGGGAAGAGGAGGGAGGTTTGGAAGGGGAGCCCCAAACTCCCGGCACCTTCAAGAGGAACTGCCACGTGGTAAGTCCCAAATGGCCCCCCAAGGCTCTCTTTCTCATGGGAGAAGGTTGCATGGAGTCCTGCCACCTCAGAAGTCAGCCTCTCTGGGATGCCGTGAGCCACCGAGACATTGGCCAGTAGGTCCGGTCCAAAAGCTCCAAGTTGCCAGAAGCCCTGCAGACCTGCAGGCCTGACAGGGGCTCCACGAAGTGGTTGGTGATGTTTCTGGAGGGGGCAGAGGTGGTGGTGTTGCTGGCGGCTCGGACCTCCACGTGGTGCATCTCTGGGCCCATCCGTTGCTGGACTGCTCCATCCGGGGCTAGACTGTAGGGGAGTGGGCCCCTCTGCGTGGTGAGCTCGGCCAGGGTCGTGTTACCTGACAGCACAGTGTAAGTCACCCCTGTTCCTAGGTGGAGTAAGACGCGTTTAATAATGTCAGTCACGCGGTAGATTATACTGAGGCAGTTCAGACTCCAGTCGTGAAGTCAGATTCCACATATAGACATAGATATGGATATAAAGACAGATGGAAGGATATATCCTCCCCACCCAAATATTAAAACGGATTATCTCTGAGTATTGGGTTCATGAGTGATTTTTCTTTCAGGGCCCTCTCTGCTCACCTGCATATTCTAATTATTTTATTTAATTTTAATTTTATTTTTTTTGGCTGCGCCGGGTGTTAATTGCAGCACACAGGATCTTCACTGCCACGTGCGGGTTCTTAGTTGCAGCATGCAGGATCTAGTTCCCTGGTGAGGGATCAAACCCGGGCCCCCTGCATTGGGAGCACGGAGTCTTAACCACTGGACCCCAGGGAAGTCCCTCTAATTATTTATACTATGCATGTGTTACCATAAACATAAAAGTTTGTAGTGAAAACATCAGAACATTTTGTTGATAGAGATATCCTTGTGGCGAGGAAGGCTGAAAAGGTAGCATCTCTTAAGGGTGTGGCTGGTTTTTATGCATGAGAATTAGCCTCCAGTCTTGTCTTAAGCCAAAGCAGTGAAGCCCTTTCCATCTCCACGATTAACTGCCTGAAACGCTGCCCAAGGAGAGAACTCAGCCTGTTCACATTAAGATGGGGCTCCCTTACAGACTGGGGCTGGTTATCCTAACTGGATGCTAAAGATTGTGCTTGACTCTTAAAACATATGATTTTAAACCACTAAATTAAGATTCTTTCCAATAGAAACCAAGCTAGTATATTTCTTGTTTGCGTGATGTAAGCCCTCTGAGAACAGCGGCCCTGACTTTCATGTTTATTGCTGCCTCCCCCATACCTGACAAAGAGTAACCACTCAATTATATTTGTAGAATGAAAAAAGATTATCTTAAGTTTTTCCAGGTGCACCTAGCAAGCCATCTTCAGCCAACAAGCACACCAGAACAGAAAGGAGCCCCCAGCACTGTGTTTAAAGTCTCGTTATAGATCCATGCAGTTACTTCTCTAAGTGAGGCTCCGGGTGGTATGAGGTTGGACTGAGACATGTCCTCACCTCCACAGCTCTGTGCCACTCAGTTTATATCAACAGGCCTCTGTCCAGACCTCAGACTGGACCCGTGCCTTGAGGAAAGGTACTGCCTTCGGTGAGGATGGGAGAGTCTCTATTGACAGAAGGGGTGATATTCAAAATATTAAACCACTGAAACTGCATGGGCACCAGCTAAGTAGCATGATGTTCTGATAAATCAGAATGGACACTGTGACCAATCCGAATGGATGCTGTGACCAATTAGAATGGACGTTGTGACCAATGAGAAATATTGCTACGACCAAGCAGAATAGATGCCATGACAAATCATAAGGGATACCTTGACTGATCAAAATGGACATGATGGCCAATCAGAATGGCCTCTGTGACCAATCAGAAGAGAAACTGTGAGCAGTCAGCAGGGACACCAGCCATAACAGCTGCTGACGTTGAATATCAGCCCTGACTGGGGGCAATGTGATTGTGTCAGACTGGTCGGTGCTGGCTGTGCTGAGATTCACATTCCCCCAACAGGGAATGGCTTGGAAGTCCAAGTCTTGGGATGGGACTAGGGGCATGCAAATGGTCTTCAGAAGGCTGGTTGCTCTCACTAGCTTACTTGCCTTGTGACTTTGGCCAAATTTCTCAACCTTCCTTCCATTTCTTCCTCCGTAAAACGTATTGGGTGTGCTACTATATAAAGCACTTAGACCAGTCCCTCGTATACACTAGGTGCTAAATAAATGAATGGCTAAGAAACTAACTCCGTAAGTGATTGCTGTTAGTATTTATTGAAGCCTCGGAGCTGGATGGATAGATCGGGGGCAAATCAAGGTTGCCTTGACCTTGACCATTTCTGCAGACTCACCTCCATCAAGCTCCACCTGAATCCACAGAGGGTCCCTGAAGACCGCCCAGCAGAGAGGGCTGGTTCCCGATATGGACAGACCAGAACACCCAGACACACAGAGCCCCTCCATCTTGTCTCACACGGTCACTTGCTTCTGAGCTGTCACGTTCCGCTCGCTGGTTGTACACTCGACGAACACAGTGAATTCCCCGGGGGCTGTGAACTGGTGGAAAACGCTGCTGGACAAACTATCAACAGTGGTCAGAAACGTTACCAGTGTTGGGCTCACACACATGTGCATTCACGTGTGTGCATGTGTGCGCTCCCACCATACGTCTCCCCCGCTCTGCAGAGATAAAAAACAATGAAGAAAAAGATGGTACACGACCAAGCCACGCTCTCTGTGTTCGTGAAGGTTACACTGAGACGCCTGGAGACTCCTATTTCTTCCATTAATTACAAGTAAAAACCTGGGCAGAACACAGAAAGAAACTACCCAAGGACTCTGAAAAGTAAAAAACATTAGGGAGATTGCTGGTGAAAGTCAAAACTTTAAGAGTCATCCATAAAGACGGGAGTTTCCTGTTTTCTTTCTGGGTTTTTTTTTTGGGGGGGGGTGTTTGTTTGTTTAATCTCCTTTATCTCTTGACTTTGTCCCGAGGGTAGTCTGGGTCATGGTACTGCACAGTGAGTAAAGAAAACAAAAACCCCAAGAGAAACACCCTCTGTTTAGCCAGAGAACCAGAAAAAGGGCCCCAGTGAGTCTGAGACTACAGAGGAAATACCCATTTTTGTTTTGTGTTGTTTTTTTTTTTTTTCTCTCCTGTACCTACCCCAGGCTGTCCTCTCTCTTGGAGCCTCACTGACTGTGTGGGGTGATGCAGACCCCAAAATTCCTAAAAGAAAACCAATCTTTCTATCCAGAGGATCCATGAAAGGGGCCTGTGGGAGCTGGAGATTGTGGGGAAAGTCCTGAAAAGGAGAGATGCAGAGAAGATGATTCCCTAATTCTGTGTATGGCCCAGCACGAATCATGAGTTCACCCAGAAACTGCGCATGTGCAGAACAGACCCAAAGAAATATAGCAAAGGCCTCATGGACTAGAGTACAACATAAACCAGCACCCCGAGTGGCACCTGAATGGAACAGACCCTGATGGCTTTGGAAACTGAACTGGAATGGGAACCACTGCTCACAGAAGGCAAGTCAGAATGTGTGGTCTGAACCTAACTGGGTTGGTTGCCTGCTAAAACAAAACAAACAAACAAGAAAAAAATTAACATTTTCCAGAGTATTTTTAAAAGGACCCAGAGTATCAAAACCTACTACCTAAAATGTTCAGAATATAATCCAAAATTGCCTGATACACAAGGAACCAGGAAAATGTGGCCAAATTTCAAGGGAAAACATAATCAGTAGATGTCAGCCCTGAGGTGACTCAGATATTAAAATATCAAAGACTTTAACCCAACTATTATAACTATGCTCCATGAAGTAAAAGGAAACCCTCTTGAAATGAATGGAAAGCTAGACATTCTCAGCAGAGAAACAGAAACTATTAAAAAGAGCCAAATGGAAATTTTAGAAATGAATAACACAACGTCTGAAATAAAAGATTCATTGGTTGGATGCAATAGCAGAATTGAGATGGCAGAGGGAAAAGTCAGTGAGCTTGAAGACAGAGCAAGATAAATTATCCAGTCTATGAAGAACATAGAGAAAAAAATATTAAAAATTTTAAAATGAGCAGAATGTCAGCAATCTGTGTAACAATGTCTAAAAGTAAAACATATGTGTTATTGGAGCACCAGAGAGAAGAAAGAGATTGCTGTAGAAAAATATATTTGAAGAAATAATGGCTGAAAACTTTCCAGATTTGACAAAGCACATAAATTTAAAGATTCAAGAAGTTCTGTGAAACCCCAAATGTAAAAAACAAACAAAAACAAAACAAAACAAAACCTTAAAAAAACCTTGCCCACACATATAGTGAAGTGCTGAAAATAGAAGATTAAAAAAATCTTGAGATCAGTCTGAAAAAAAAATGATACACTACATGTAGAGAAAACAGTGATTTGAATGACTGTAGATTTCTTTGGAAACTGGAGGTCAGAGACAGTGAATGACATCTTCAAAGTGTTGAAAGAAAAGAGCTGTCAACACATAATTCTATAGCCAGCAAAAATATCTTCCAGGAATTAAAGCAAAATAAAGACATTCTCAGGAATAAAGAAATTCTGTAAGAGACTTTGTTGCTGTAAAATCTACTTTTAAAAAAATGCTTGGGCTTCCCCAGTGGCTCAGTGGTTAAGAATCTGCCTGCCAGTGCAGTTCGAGCCCTGGTCCAGGAAGATCCCACATGCCGTGGAGCAACTAAGCCCGTGCTCCACAACTACTGAGCCTGTGCTCTAGAGCCCATGAGCCACAACTACTGACCATGCACCACAACTGCTGAAGCCCATGTGCCTAGAGCCCGTGCTCCACGAGAGAAGCCACCACAATGAGAAGCCCACGCACTGCAACGAAGAGTAGCCCTCGCTCGCCACAACTAGAGGAAGCCTGTGCACAGCTACAAAGACCCAACGCAGCCAAAAATAAATAAATAAATTTATTTTTTAAAAAAATGAAAAAGGAAATTTGAAGGAAGTTTTTCCAGTTGAAGGGAAATGATATCAGAGGGAAACTCGAAACTTCAGGAAAGAAGGGAGAGTGCAAGAAAAGGTAAATATCTTGGTAAATGTAGCCTATTTTTCTCCTCTTAAATTCTTTAATATATGTATGACTGTTGAAAGGGCTTTTCAATGTATGTAAACATCCTACAACTGACAATTATAACATAAAAGATGGCAGGCAGAGGAAACTATATGCTGGTAAGGCCATAACATTTTACCTGAAGTGGAAAATATTAACTCTAAGTAGACAGTGAAGGGTTAGATATGTTAATTGTAATCCCCAAGGAAACTATTTAAAAAGTAATACAGGGCTTCCCTGGTGGCGCAGTGGTTGGGAGTCTGCCTGCCGATTCAGGGGACACGGGTTTGTGCCCCGGTCGGGGAAGATCCCACATGCCGCGGAGCAGCTGGGCCCGTGAGCCATGGCCGCTGAGCCTGCACAACCGGAGCCTGTGCTCTGCAATGGGGAAAGGCCACAGCAGTGAGAGACCTGCGTACCGCCAAAAAAAAAAGTAATACAAAGAAAAATAAACAAGAAAGCCAATAGATGAGCTAAAATGGAATGCTGAAAATATTCAAATAATCCAAAAGAGAGGAAGAAAGGAGAGGAACAGGTGGAAAATAAACAGAGGGTGCAAACAGAACACAAATAACAAAATAGTAGACCTAAATGTAACTATATCAATAATTACATTAATTGTAAACAATCTAAATATACCAATTATTATGCCAGATGAGATTTAAAAAAAACAAGACTCAACTGTACGCTGTCTATAAGATGCCCACTTTAAATATGATGATATAGATAGGTTAAAAGTAAAAGGATGGTTGTATAGCACAGGGGACTCTACTCAGTGCTCTGTGGTGACCTAAATGGGAAGGAAATACAAAAAAGAGGGGATATATGTATATGTATAGCTGATTCACTTTGCTATACAGTAGAAACAAATACAACATTGTAAAGCAAGTATACTCCAATAAAAATTTTTAAAAAATAATCACTTTGAGAAAACAATGACAGTTAACAACAACAGCAACAAAAGTAAAAGGATGGAAGAAAGATGTAACAGCAAACACTAATCAAAAGAATGTTGGAGTGGCCATTATTAATATCAAACCATGTAGATTTCAGAACAAGACAACTAACTGTAGAAATGTGAAGAGGGCCTTGAATCCTACCTGTTTTTCAGCAATCTGTCTGGAGGAAGCAATTTATTCCATTCTCTAAACTCTGGTGCCAACTGAAATTGCCCAGGACTAAAAAGCAGAGAAATGGATTTTTCTTGATTTGTCACCCAGTGACCTCACCCAAGAGAGAAGAGTGCAAAGTGGTTTAGGAACTGCTGCCAACAAAGAGAAGTTGTGCTTGGAGTACAAAGCAATGGAGGCAACAACTTAAATTTAATGATCCTATGACCCAGGAATTCCACTCCTGGGTATAAACCCAACAGAAATGTTTACATATGTGCATGAAAAGACATGTACTAGAATGTTCACAGCTGCACAAGTTGTAATAGTACAAATGGGAAGCCACCCCAATGCGTATCAACACTAGAATGGATAAGTTGAGGAATATTCATACAACAGAATGTTATACAGCAGTGAGAAAAAAGAAATCACAGTTATACACAGCAATATGCATAAATCTCAGAAACATACTTATTGAGCCGAAGTAAGACACAAGAGAAAATCTACTTTATGATTCTATTTATATAATTTTCAAACACGGGTCACAGTAATCGATGAAGTTAGAAATCAGTATCCTTGTGGGGGGGGGCGGCCCTTGGAGGATTTCTGGGTACTGGGTCATGTTTTGTTTCTTCATCTAGGTGCTGGTTACATGGATGTGTTTATTGTGTAAAAGTTAATTGAGCTGTATCTTTTTGTGCAGTTTTCTATACATATCTTATGCCTCAATAAAAAGTTTAAAAATTAGTTCAAAATTCCATCACTTGCTGATTTGTATACACTGCTTTGATACTTGAGGTGAATGTGATACAATTTAATGGAAGGTTCCCCCAGACTCAGCTCTGTCCAGAGGTGACTCAAAATAAAGACCCAAGAATTACGGCAATACCCAGATCTGTCAGTAGGTGGCGCTGACTTCGACAAATTTCACTTTATTCAAATTGTCTTTATAGGCACATAATATAATTTCAGAAATGTAGAAAGTTTCCCACGACAGAGAAACAAAACAGCTTGCCATGCAAAGGAGCACAAGACATGGGGAGTGCAAGGCTAGAAGGAGCTTTTAAAGGAGAAATCCTTTGGCTTCTTAGGCTGTTTCTTTTGAGGTTGAATCCTATCCATTAGCTCATGTGATTTATCTAGAATGGAGACGGAGTCCGATTTGAATATCCACCTCTTAGCCTAATGAGGAGTTAAGCAAAAGTAGGAGTCCATACAAACACATTTTTTCAAAGCACAGTTCACGGATTTGTGCCCCGTTCCGGGAAGATCCCACAAGCCGCGGATCGGCTGGGCCCGTGAGCCATGGCCGCTGAGTCTGCGCGTCCGGAGCCTGTGCTCCGCAACCGGAGAGGCCACAACAGTGAGAGGCCCGCATACCGCAAAAAAAACCCACCAAAAACATAATGACGTTTGCACGAAGTATGTGACTTCTGTATACTTAAAATTCCTGCCATTTCTCACATTGTAAACTGAGTTCTGAGGCTGCTAGTGCTGATAAGAAAGCATCAGAAATATATCTCCCAATGTTAATAAAAATGATAGCAGAAGGTGAGTGGGTAGTTTCAAGGTCTAACAGATCTTTAAAGTAGACAAAATTGGGTTATTGGGTTGGAGTGATGGTGGAGGGTATCACCATCTATTTCTTTCGAAAGAAAAAAAAAAAATGCAGTAGCTTTCACTTACAGCAAATGCCCAGAGGGTTTGCAAATGTAAAGCATTGTTTATTGCTGTTTCTCTTAGATTATGAAAACATTTAATCACACAGAGAATTCCAGAGAGTAATATGATAAACGTCCTTGGACTCACCATCCAGAGTGGACAAATATTTGCATTTTGTCCCATTTGCTCCAGTTTTTAACTACATTTGTATATTACTGAAATGTCATTGTGTAGCTAAAGAACTTAGCAGGGCTACAGTCAGTCAATTTTGACTTATGCCAAATGCAATGTGTATAAAATTTGGGAGCTGAAAGATTGTGTAACTTAGCATTTCTTGTTTTATTGTTGAAATGGTAGCAAACGGGAAGGAACCTGCAGCATAATGCCATGGGTATTTCTATCATTTAAACCTTTTTTTTCTCCGAAGCAACTTCATATATAATTTCTCATTTTACTCTGTGAAACAGTTAAGATCGCCATCAATATAAATGTGATAGGGAAGGAAATGGAAACCCCGAGATTGTGTCTGGGTCTCACATCATATCTGGGATAAGAACCCCAGCCTCTGGACACATGTTATTTTGCGGCATGGCACAATGCCTGAGACCCCAGAGGACTTCTGAGTTTGAGACCGCACTCACTGGATCAGATTTGGACTGTGGACCGGGTTGGCCCCCAGGTTGCCCCAGCCCACCCAGGCCTTCTGGGAATGGCAGGCACCCACAGGACTGGATTCAGAACCTCTAGCCCACACAGAGTAGAACCAGAGATGTTTCAGGGTTAGGAGAGGTGCTTATGGGCCTCCATGATTTCCCTGGGGATCCTTGATTTCCCTGAAATGAACCAGATGCCAAGGAGGATCTGGAACTGATGGGGCACCCCTTCAGCTGGGGCACCCAGCAAGGTAGAATGGAGCTTACTCCAGGCCCAGGTAGGACTTTGAAATGTTATGACTGTGTTCAGCTGCCATCAGCTTGGGGAGCTGCTCTTCCCTGGAGGATGCAGCGTCTGGTGCCCTTGGGCCCTGATGTTGCGTGCTGTGTTCTCCACCAGGGCCTAAGAGCCTAAGAGCCTGAGCTTTGATTCCAGGCAGTCCTGGCTTGCCAGGCTGTGCTATCACTCACCAGCTGCGTGGCTTGGGCAACGCTACTGGACCTCTTTAAGCCTCAATAGCTTTGGCTGTGAAACAAGATGATTATGTAGTTCAGCACTGTCCAACAGAAACAGTGTGAGCCACGTGAGTCTTTGTAAACTTTCTAATGGTCACACTGAAAACAGTGAGAAGGAGCAGGTGAAATTAATTTAAAAATTTTATTTCCTGGGCTTCCCTGGTGGCGCAGTGGTTGAGAGTCTGCCTGCCGATGCAGGGGACGCGGGTTCGTGCCCCGGTCCGGGAGGATCCCACGTGCCGCAGAGCGGCTGGGCCCGTGAGCCAGGGCCGCTGAGCCTGCGCGTCCGGAGCCTGTGCTCCGCAAAGGGAGAGGCCACAGCAGTGAGAGGCCCGCGTACCGCAAAAAATAATAACAATAATAATTTATTTCCTTAACCCCAGTAGATCCAAAATACTATCATTTCAATGTGTAATCAGTATCTAAACATCACTTAGTGAGATATTTGACATTCTTTCATGGGAAGGGAGCTACATCTTCAATATCCCACGTGCATTTACATTTACAGCACATCTCAGTTGAGAGCAGCTGTATTCCAAGGGCCCAGTAGCTCATATGGTGAGTGGCTGTTATTCAGGACAGCATAGCTCCCGCTTATGGGGTGGTTGTTGTGAGGATTAAGAAAGCTGCTTAGCTGGACTGTTATTAATATTGCTACTATTATTTTTATTATCCTTATCAACAAAAAACATTTGTACACCCAGGTGAGCACCTTCTTCACCCTGTTACTGACTCCTTGGACAGTGACTCAGGGGAGATTCCACAGAGCTGAGCTGAAAGGACCCAGCTTTCCATGACTGTTTGAGTGACCTTCTCCATTGAGAAAACCTGTGAGCACCATTCCTCCCATTCCCGTATGTATGCCCCTTTGTACTGTGACTCTGCCTCTTCTTCCGCCAAGAGGTGGAGACTATTTCTCCACCTGTTCAATCTGGGCTTGGCCATGGAACTTGCTTTGGTCAATGGGACATTAGAAAATGGGACACAAGTAGTGATTTGAAAAATGCTTGCACATTGGGTCTTGCTTTCACTCCCTGCTGGAAACTCTTCTGCCACCATGCAGATGAGCCTAGACTAGCCTGTTGGGTGATGAGTGACACATGCCACTAGCTGACATCCAGCTAACTGTCAGACAAAAGAATGATGTCTTCCTAGGCCATACAGCTGAGCTAGTCCAGACAAGAAAAGACACCTAGCTGATCCAAAGAACCATGAAAAATTATAACTATTATTGTAAGTCACTAAGTTTTGGGGTGTTTTGTTATGCAGCAGAAGCTGACTGATACATTTTTACTCAAGGCTCAGAAATTCCTCTTACCTTGTGGGGTAGTAGGGATCTAAAGTGTGGCCATCCCCCATATTAATTATACAGAACAGGTTTCCAATGTAGGGAGAGAGGAGCCCAGTAAGGCAGATGGTGACGTTATCAAAGATGAAACTCTCACTGGACACCATCAGCTTCAGGCCTGAAGATCAAAACTCAAAATACCATTTGCCGTTGCAAAGCAGATATTTCTGTTTAAAACCTACTCTCTTCTACCTGACCTTTATCTTTAGTGGGGCTTTTAAAAATTTTATTTTTACTTTTTAAAGTTCTTTTGAATTTTGTTTTTTATTCCTAGGTAATACATGACCCAGATACAGAATTTGAAATGTACAAAAGGGTCTACAGTGAAAAGAAAGCCCTCCCTGACTGCTATCCATCAGTCCCCCAGTTCTGCTCCCCAGAGGCAGCCATCGTTACCAGTCTCCTGGGTCTACTTCCAGAGATACGTACACACTCACAAGCATGTACATACTTTTCTATTTATACAAATGGTGCTCTGTTCACTATTTGGCACCTTCCATTTTTTTCACTTAGTATATTTTGGAGATTGTTCTATATGAATTCAGTTAGAGCTGCCTTATACTCTTTAATAGCTGCACCATGTACCCTAATTTATTTAACCAGGATCCATTGATTGTCTAAATGTATTTTATAATGATTAAAAAGGCAAAAGGCAAAGCACCTTTAGGAAAATCTCCTTGGCTAGGGTGGCTGATGAATCATTGTTAGCAATTTAGTGCACATTAAATTTTACAAATTTGAGCTTCACAAGTTGGCCTGGAGGATGGGGTGAGGGATAGAATTTGTGCTGGTTCACCCAGCCATGGGCTGATTGGTGCAGCACAATCTTTTGGTTTCTGACTTAAATGAGAAGGGAAAATATGTAAGAAGCTGAATGCAAATGAAAAGGACTTTCTTGAGCTGGTCAGAAAGCCATTGTGGTCCTGATTGGTACTGATTCGTGATCATCCGAGGAAACTCAGGATGCAGCAGGCCCTTCTGGGCACAGAGGCAGGAGGTGAGGGGCAGGGGATACTGCTGGATGAAGTCCTTCCCTTCAGAAATCAGAAACTGATGGTGGTCAGAACACACTGATTCACAAGGGACAAGGTATTTGAAATCAAAGTCAGGACAGAAAATCTGGTCCATGTGGTAGCCAGACCCAACTCACCCCCTACCCCTAAGCTACCCGTGTGTCTGATGACAGCAAGGCTGCAACTGGCAGATCTCCAAGGGCACCCTTTGTCCAGGAGCAAAACCACCAAATGGAAAGTGCTGCCAAACCATGTGGCCTCTCTTCCCAGAAAATAGAACAGGACACCCTGCTAACGCTTATTCCACCCAAGTGTGTTCTGCAAACTAGTGCCACCCCCACTTCCTGCACCCTCTCCTCCGTGCAGCTCTCCTCCTCCTGTCCCCAAGGACCTCGCTCTCCTCGCTGGCCCCTGGGGACCCCAACCTTCTCTGACTCATCTTTCCCCTTCAGAGCTCCTTGAACCATTACTCACGGACTCGGTAGAATTTGCCGTTCTGACTGATTAAATGGTTGGACAATGGCATGATGTGGTGTCCCAGCTTGAGGGAAAATTTGCAATCACACTGTTATAGGAATGAACTCGATACAGCCATCTTGGAGGGTAATGTGGCAATGTCTACTAACATTTAAAATGCACCTACCCTGTGACCCAGCATTTCCGCTACTAGGGATCTGTCCTCTAAAAATAATTCCAGGCGTATGTCAAGATATATGCACAAGAATGCACAAGAGAGCACTGCAGAGTGATCCATAACAACAAAAACTCAGAAACAACCAAAATTTCCATCAAGAGGGGAACAGGGCTTCCCTGGTGGCGCAGTGGTTGAGAGTCTGCCTGCCGATGCAGGGGACACGGGTTCGTGCCCCGGTCCGGGAAGATCCCACATGCCGTGGAGCAACTAAGCCCGTGCGCCACAACTACTGAGCCTGCGCTCTAGAGCCCGCAAGCCTCTACTACTGAAGCCCATGAGCCACAACTGCTGAAGCCCGTGAGCTCTAGGACCCACGTGCCTCAACTACTGAGCCTGCGTGCCGCAACTACTGAAGCCTGCGCTCCTAGAGCCTGTGCTCCATAAAAAGAGAAGCCACCGCAATGAGAAGCCCACACACCGCAACAAAGAGTAGCCCCCCGCTCACCGCAACTAGAGAAAGCCCGTGTACAGCAACGAAGACCCAATGCAGCCAAAAAAGTAATACTAAATTTAAAAATAATTTCTTTAAGGTTAAAAAAATTTTTTTTAATTTAAAAAATAAAATAAAAAGAGCATGGAAGTGTGCCTCGGGATGACAAGACATACTCCAGAGAGAAGCAGGGGCCCTTGTCAAATATACTTGGGCAGCCCTGAGTTAAAGTGGAAGGAATTTTCATGATTTTAGTACTCTTCAGAGCCTTGAATACACCAACATGATTGTTGAAGAAGTGTGTGTGTGTGTGTGTGTATGTGTGTGTGTAATACAGAGGTACACCAGACATCTAGAAAACACTGGATATAAACTATTTACTGTGAAGACTCAAAAATACATTTACCATTTTTTTAAGGGAAAGAAATCCGTACGTATGGTTAAAAAAATTCAAAGAACACAAAAGGGTATACAGTGAAAACATCTTCCCTCTTTCAACCTATGGACTACTCCCATTATTATGTTTCCTGAAAATTGTTCCAGGACGAATTATATCCATACATCAACATTTATGAATGCCTGAAATCTAGTTACACAAATGCCATCATATGGCACACAGCCAGGACAGTCCCTTGCTTCTTAAATAACACTGAGTGATGTAGGTTGGGACGTATCAGCCTACTCAGATCTATCCCATTTTCTGTAGCAGCCATGCAGTATCCCTTGGAGATTTTAAATAGACACGCTCCTTTAACTGCATGTGAATGGGTGTCCGATATACAGAAATCCACAGTTTCTGCATCTACAAAGCAAGAAACCATTCAATAGATGTTGCCTGAAGATGCATTTTAGAATTCAAATCCCTTGGCTGTGAGTTTCCTAAAATGAGCTTCCCCGGCTGCTCCTTTATTAAAGTATTTCCATCCATGCTGGTACATTTCTACAGGTGCTCAGCCCACACCAAGCTACTCATTTCTAAAACCCAGCAGCTTCTACTGAGCAATGGGAGGTAGCAGGACGCTGTCATCTTGAACAAGTCATTTCATCCCTCTGGACTTATTTTCCTCAATAAGAGTAGCAGTGCTTGCCTCATGGGGCAGGGGTAAGGCTTAAATACGGACATCCATTTTTTGTTGTGTACGGACACTGGGAAAACAAAAACGGCCAGAATCATGGTTCCTTCCCTTGAAGAGCTCATAGTCTGGGGGGAAGACACCTAAAAACTGAAGTCAGGCCGAAGTGCTCTCCTAAATGTGTGGACAAGATCCTACAGGTGCCAAGAGGAGGGCTCACCTGAACGTACGGGGGTTGGAGGAAGGGGTCCTCACTGAGCAAAGGGTAAGGTAGGGTTTCCAGGACGACTGTTACCATGAGACTGTCTAATGTGAATTGGGCTGTGCTAAGCACTTAACATACTTCAGCCTCGTAACAAGTGGGAGAAGGACATGTGGAAGTGCTTTGAAAATAGCTTAGTCATCATTTCCTGAGACTCCGTTTTCCCATCTGTAAAATAGGGGCAACAATCATAACTGTCTCATTGGTTATGATAAGGACTCACTGTGAAAATGGACGTGAAGCACTCAGGACAGTGCCAGGCACTATTCTAGCAAGAACTGAAGAAGCCGTAGCTAGTCTTAGGCACAAGCAGAGAAAGGGACATTTCTAGCATGTCAGCTACAAGCTGGATTCTGTGCTAGGTACTACACAAGAATTATTTTATTTGATCCACAAAACAACCAAAAAGGAGGGTCTCCTTACCATGAGCATTGGGACGTACTAATTTCTTCCATGGAGTTCTGGGTAAGAAACTATGGTGAGAATCACAGCCACAAGCTCCCCATAAAACGTAATTATCATGGCACCTACCTTCTGCAGTTCCATTCCAAGCCAAGTTCCATGTGAGTCCAATCCACCATTCCCTGTCCTGGGTGAGGTGCTTCTGCAGAAATAGCTGGGTGGCTTCACCATGAATAAAAACCAAATGGCCTCCTTGCTCCTTGCACCAGCTCTGGGCACCGTAGAAGGTGCAGCCGAGAAGCACAAATTCATAGCAAGCATCTCTGAAAGCCACCAGGCTCTTAGAGCAAAAGCTGCCGTCCTCTGGCTTAGCCGTAATGGCCCTAAACCCCAGAGCAAGTCCCAAGAGTACCAAGGCCGAGGTGCTCATCCTTGAACCACGGCTGGAGCATCTGGATGGGCCTGGCTCTCAGGTCCTTCATATGCCCGGGCCTTCATAACTGACTGCCACATCCATCTTTCCTTCTCTTGTTGTACCACATAATAGTGACTAACTTCTCGTTTAAGAGACAAAAGACTCAGAATGGATGTGTCTGCATTTTTGCTTCCCCCAGCTCTTGGTTCCATGCAGTTCCAAATCCAATTAATTTGCAAAAAGGTCTTGTAGAGACAGATAAAGTGGCTGTATCCCTTGTCTCCTTGTCATCGGGTCAACCATTAGCTTCCAATAAAAATTCCTTGTTATGGTTTTTATGTCATTACCCTTCAGGGCTAAATGTTTCACGAGGAGCCATCAGCTTGTGGGAAATATGCGATAAAAGAAAACTGGCAGGAAAGCTAGAGTTATGGATGGTAAAGAAACCAAGATGTGTTCATATCCAACCTCATTGTCTGCAGTGGCCGCTGTGCCCGGATGACAGTCACGTTCTCCCCAACGTGGCTTCAACCCTAATGGAGACTTTCTCTGCTCTCTGACTCATCACATTACCACTCATGGCTGTTTGAGAATAAAAATTTCCTACAAAATTTATTCAGTGTCATCAGGAAACTAAGCTTTTAAAACTTCAAACCTGCGCATCCTCACCTACTGCCTAAGCCCTCCAACAGGTGTCCATGGTCAATGGATCAAGTTCAAACCTCCTGGCTTTGTATTCAAGGCCCTGTATGAAATGATCTCTGACAACGTTTCCAAACGCATCCTCAGAACGTGGGGAAACATGCTCTCTCACCAACTGCTGATTCAAGTATAAATTGGTACAACCTCTATTGTGGGTAGTATGACAATATCTAACAAATAAATTTTAAAAAGTACAAGCTCTATAGTGGAGCAATTCCTCTTCTAGGAACTTTACCTACAGATGAATTCATACATATGTGACATGTCATATATATATGGTTTTTTGGTTTTTTTGTTTTTGTGTGTGTGGTAGGCGGGCCTCTCACTGTTGTGGCTTCTCCCGTTGCGGAGCACAGGCTCCGGACACGCAGGTTCAGCGGCCACGGCTCACGGGCCCGGCCGCTCCGCGGCATGTGGGATCTTCCCGGACCGGGGCACAAACCCGCGTCCCCTGCATCGGCAGGCGGACTCTCAACCACTGCGCCACCGGGGAAGCCCATATATGGTTATTTATTGCAGAATTTTGTAAGAAGGAAAGATGGGAAACAACCTAAACGTCCATTTAAAGAAAACTGCTTAATAAAACATGGTACATCATAAATAGCCACTAAAACATGAACATATTCTTTGTATACAAATTCAGGAGGATCTCTAAGATTTTGGCTAATATTAAAAGCAAAGTATGAGACATTGATGAGGTTCCAATCCCATTTACACAAAACCCGTATGAATACTTATTTGTATATGTGTGCAATATATCTCATAAGGGACATACAAGAGACTAGCAATAGTGATTGCCCGGTGTGGGGAGCGGGGACTAGGTAGGTGAGTGGGAGACAGACACAGGAGCAAGATTTTTGTTTCGTTGGCAGCCTTTTTGAGACTTTTCCATTTTGTACTATGTGAATGCATTACCTGTTCAAAAATTATAAATTCTCATGAGCCCATCATTTCCCCAGAAGCTCAAAGTCATAGCTCATCCTGTCATAATTCATTGCTGGTGACCTTCCTTCATGTCTCTGTGCATTTGTCTGTGCTCTTCCTTTGGCAGGAACCCCTTTCTCCTTAGTCCGTCTGTGATCACCCTCAAGCTGTTCCCCGGTGAGCTCAAACAGCACCTCCTTAACGAACCTTGTAGAACTTGCCTCAAATAATATGCCTCTCTCCTCTGAGTTTCTTTTTTCTTTTTTTATAACAAAAACTTTATTAAGATATAATTCACTTTCCATACAATTCATCCATTTAAAATACATGTCAACAGTTTTTAGCATATACACAAGGTTATGCAACCATCAGCACAATCGATTTTAGAACATTTTCATCACTCCCGAAGAAACCATATTCTGACCAGCATTCACACCCCGTTCCTGCCTCGCCCAGCTCTGACAACCACTAAGCTACTTTCTGTCTCTAGAGATTTGCTTATTCTTGAAATTTCATACAATCCTACACTCTGTGGCCTTTTGTGACTGGCTTTTTTCACTTTAGCATAGTGTCTTCAAAGTTCATCCATCTTGCGGCAGGTATTAATGCTTCATTCCTTTTTTTTTTTTGGCACTTCATAAAAGTCTATAGAAAATAAATGTTCAATGAAGGGTTTTTCAGAACTAATATAGCCCCACCTTAGCTTTGTTTACCTTCCTGAGTAGTGTTTGTTGTTCATGATAGCTTTCAAGATTAATTAAATTTGCCAAAATTACTATGATACTTTAGTGGTGGGAAAAATTGTTTTTTGTTTTTGTCTTTGTTTTTTGTGGTACGCGGACCTCTCACTGTTGTGGCCTCTCCTGTTGCGGAGCACAGGCTCCGGACGTGCAGGCTCAGCGGCCATGGCTCACTGGCCCGGCCGCTCCGCGGCACGTGGGATCTTCCCGGACCGGGGCACGAACCCGTGTCCCCTGCATCGGCAGGCAGACTCTCAACCACTGCTCCACCAGGGAAGCCCTGGGAAAAATTGTTTTAACTACTAATGCCAGAGTTCCTCTTGGGAACTTTTTCTTTAGAAAAATACCTATTAGGCCATTTGGGTTGTGATAGGGAGGACACCAAGGGCCTGGTTTGTACCGTTATAACAAGAGATGGTCTTCATAAGAAATTAGTAATTTGAGGTTGGAGAAGGGAACCGTGCAATGTGGTGGGACTCTGGAACATTCAAAAAAGGTGTCAGATAAACCGTTTCTTGTGGCAGGGTGGCCAAAGGCTTTAGAGAACACAGTTGTCTAATGTCTGGTTTTAAGCTGTTAGCTTGCTCTGACCTAAGTTACCATTATTTTGTTTTTTGCTTCCACCCCTCTCTCCCCCAGCCCCTGGCAACTACAACTTTCTATCTTTATGGACTTAACTGTTCTGAACACTTCATACAAATGGAATCATACGATATGTGTACCTTTGTGCCTAGCATATTTTTTCAAGTTTCATCCATACTGGAGCATGTATCCATACTTCATTCCTTTTATTGAGGAATAATATCCCATTGTCCAGATAGACCACATTTTGCTGATTCTTTTTTCTGTTGATGGACATCTGGATTATTTTATTCTGTGAATTTCTTGGGGGGAAGGAATAATGTCTCTTAACCTCTGTCTATCCCTTGGCTGGCACACAGTAGGACTCAATGAGCATTTGCCAGCCTGGCCCCATCTCCCAGGTCCCTGGGGCTGACACTTGACCCCCCCCCTCCCTTTCCCAGAAGCCCTTCCAAGACCCCTGGAGTAGCCTTGCCAGGCAGAGCCCTGGGTAGAATTTGATGTCATCGCTGACTCACAGGCTGGAACACAGGCTGGGCAGAATTGGTCTCTTATCTCCAGGGGCCAAGCATCTAATGACTTTCATTAGAAAACTATGTGGAAGGCCACACGCAGAGATAATGTATCTCCTGGATAAAGGCTTCATTTATGTCCCTCGTGGAACATGCTTGGACACATTCGATAAGGAACACAAATTTGCAGGCTGGATTCCATTTCCACATTCTTTATATTCTGACAAATTGCAGACTCCTGGGCACAGAATTCATCTTGGTGATGTCAGCTCCCAATGTGCTTTAACCTCTGTGTATGTGAAGGGAGGAAGCAGGACATGGCTGGACCCATGTGAGCCTGATTCCAAGGATCCGATCCAGCTCTCTACGCCCCCAAATCCTGCATTGCAGGATCAGCAAATGAAAACAGAAAGAGAGCAAGTTTGGTTTAAATAGGGCACTGAGCATAAAAAGAACCATAAAGCTATTCATGCCCTGTGGCCCAGACATCCCAGTCCTGGGAATAGACCCATTTTAGTTTGGGTCCCCTCAGAAGCTGAGACGAGAATTTAAATGCAAGCAGCTTATTTGGGAGGGGGCGCAATTCTATATGAACTGGTGTTTTTGTTAGTCATATTGAATCTTTGCCTTCCATTCGATCAGAACGACAACATGACAAAAGAAGTCGCATGGTCCCATCACCCTGATACATTCTCATTTCTTTGTGGTTTCTGCAAATGCTTCTATTCTTGAAGATAGATGTTTACCCAGACACAATCGTAGTGTACGTATAACTAGCTCATATTACATCCTGCATTTCCCACTTAGCATTAGACAGTAAGCCTTTTCCATGTTGCTAAAGGACGTTGAAATCCGCATGGTGGTGGCTGAGTCTCCTTTCAATGCGTGGACATTGACTACACCATTCCTATTTTGCTAGATGTTTTCTGTGGTTTTCGTCACCTGTTTGTGATCTGTTCACTTTTGCTATCCTAGTCAACACTTCGATGAACATCTTCTTGCACTTACCCTTTAGCCTGGGCTGAGTTATCTCTTGAGGGTTATAGCAGACACTGTCAATGCCCCACCTTAACCCTACACTTACCGTGTAAGGCTTCTAAATGCAGGCACCCATGGCTCTTTGCCTCCCTCTGCACACAAGGAACAGAATGGAAGTGCCTGGAAGTTAGAGCCTCTCGGAAGAAACTCTCACCCTGTGGACCAAAGTTGCTGGGTCAATCCCCCAGCCCTCTAAAGATTACTCTAAGGCATGTTCACACCATCTGCAGGGTCTCCCCCCAGACTGAGCCTCAGTTTCCCGAGATGGTAATCACCTTGATAATGTACTGCTCTGGTCTACCCTCCCAGTTTTACTTCTCCACTCCTGGGTTCACCACCCAAATAAACCATTTGCACTGGAATTTTTGTCTTTGTGTCTGCTTCTGGGAGAGCCAAGCTCAGACAAGTCTATCCTTGGGACTGGGAGGCCTGCCCACAGGGCATGAACATCTTTGTGACTCTTGCTACGGACTCAACGCTGTTTAAACCAAATTAACAATCTCTCTGTTGTTCATGTTGCGGATCCCACTTGAAGGCTCAGGCTGCCAGATCAAATTCTGGGAAACTCGCTCACACAGCTGAGTCGCGTCCTGCACACTCTTCTGATGGTTTCAGTTCTATACTTGGGGAGCAGCTCTGAGCAACTGATAACGACCTGAGTCATTGGAATGGTGGGTTGTGTTCTCTTGGTTTTTGAAACATGTATGTAGGTGAGGCTTCCAAGTTTTCTCATGTGTGCCTTGTTGTTTGCTTCTATAGGGTGCCTGGTAACCTGGATCTTAAAGGACTCGTCAGGAAGAGAGGGGTGAGGGGGAGGTAGGGGTGGGGGCAAAGCTGGTAGAAAGGAGTTCTCAGATAGATGCCCCAGAATGTTAAGTCCCTACTGCGTGTCAGTACCCCAGAACCAACATAAACCACAGAACCCTGCATTATCCCCTCTGGGTGGTCTGCCACGGCAGGCCACACCTCCACATGTTTGCACGTGCTGTTTCTCCACTGAGAATGTCTTCTCCTATACGCTTGCACACTTACACCCTTTTTCAAGAATAACTCAACTATAAACCTTTTTCTGAAGCCTTCTCAGCCTCTGCACGAGTTAATTGTCGCTTAATCCATGCCCTTGTAACAGTTTAATCTACTTCCATTTTAGCATTGCTTAAGTTTTCAGCCTTAAAAAAGAGAACAAGAAAAAATATATATATATATATGTATATATAAAAGAGAACAAGAGAGAAACTACAAGAACTTAGATGTAGAAATAAATCCACTTACAGCCTTTGTAGTTTCCACTTGAGTTGTTTTGCTTAATGACTATTGTGGGTTCAGTTGTAACTTCCAAAAAGATACATTGAAATTCTAACCCTTGGCACCTGTGAATGTGACCTTTTTTGGAAACAAGGTCTTTGAAGATGTGATCAAGTTAAGAAGAGGTCATGCTGCGTAAGCGGAGCCCTAATGCAATGACTGGTGTCCTTATAAGAAGAGGGAGATCTGAACAGAGAGACACACAGACACAGAGGCAAGAAGGCCATATGACAACTCAGGCAGAGGTTGAAGTGATGTAGCTGCAAGTTAAGAGACATCACAGATTGTTAGCAATACCGGAAGCTGGAAGAGTCTGCCCTCAAGACTTCAGAAGGATCATGGCTCTACTGTCACCTTGGCTTCAGACGCCTGGCCTCTAAAACCAAGAGATAATAAATTTCTGTTGTTCAAGCCACCAAGTTTGTGGCACTTTGTCATGGCAGCCCTAGCAAACTAATACAATGACGATGTAGCCCAATGAGGCCACATGCCTTTCATTCATTCAGTATCTCTTGAGACCTACTATGTGCCGGGTACTGTGCTAATCTCTGGATTTTAAATAGGAGAGTGATGTGGTCAGCTTTGAATTTCAGCCAGGTCACTTGGTGGCAGCAGGGAAGGTAGATTGGAGGGGGTGGGACTGGGGGCTATGAGGAGGCTGCTCCTAAGAGGTCAAAAACAGTGAGGAGAGCAGCTGGGGGGCTGGAGCTGAGCGGTGCAGTGTGAAAGATTATTTAGGAGGTAGAAATGTCAGGACATTGTCCAGACTATAACTCAGTGGTTATTATTTAAATTGAATTTTTGTCCAGCCTCACTGACTGGGCCCTAAAGTACATGGTGGAAAATTGAACCGTTCCAGCTCAGGCGTTAGAAGGCACTTCTTTTTCTACCAGTTATGTCCGCTGTATTTCAGTCTTGTCAATTCTCCCAAGTGTGGCAAATTGGTATTATATAAATGATAATACACAGCACCTCTGCATGATTATTATTATTATTTGCATTCCCTTCTCCCTTGTTAGGCTCTGAGCTCATTGAAGTCAGGAGCTATGATTTCCCATTTTTCTGTCTGAAATACCCTATATGACACCAGTCTCTGCTGTTTAGTAGAACGTCGAGGAAACTACAAATCCTCTTAAATGTTAATGGCATAATTTATGGTCTTTGTTTAGTGGTGAAGTGTTCACTCCGGGAGTCTTGGGGAGGCTCTCCCACCACTCCCTACATCCTGTGTTCTGGAGCTCACCACCAATGCTTGTCCCTCGGGGAGGCAGCTGCCACCTTTGCTGGCACTTTGCCTGTTACCTTGAACCCTGCTATCCGAGATTTCCACATTATCCTGCTCAGCTTATCACACTGGCTAATTAGAGGCACCGTTTAAAAGCTAACTTAATGGGAAAACCACGAAGTAATTTAGATATGATAACATTATCTCCAAAAGGGAAATATTAACTCACTTTAGGCTATAACTTTGTTAGTAGAAGATACAGAATTGCAAAATAAGCCTGTTGTTTTTATAACACAAAAAACTTTTCCTTTTGAGTTCAGCTTTACATCTCCATCTCGAGACTGCTTTATGGACGCAGCACATTCCATGGAAAAAGTGGCCTTGGGGAAGTGTAGCCTCCTCTTCCTGCATCCTTCCCCAAATTACAAGGTAAGAGGATTCCACATTCAGTCTCCCACCCCTGCCACGTGTTGTGTGATTTCTGGTCCAGGGTACCACCTCCAAAGCTTCAGTTGCTTCCTCCATAAAGAGGGGATGGTAATAGTGCCTGCTGGGTCTGTGTCACGATGAGAAGATACACAAACTACAGAGCGGGGGCACACATCTGGGAACCCCCATCCTTCTCCCTCCCCAGGGGAGGAGACCAAGCCTTCCTGCTTACCCTGAGAGCCTCTCAGATCCTCCAGAGGGCAGACTGTGTGTGGTTCTGTACCGTGCCTTCCACCCTCTGGAAGGGAGTCCTCTTCCACAGTCTCTGGATCACTGCTGGAAGCAACGTAGCCAACTTGTGCAAACGTGTGTGACTTGGGAGGAAGCCCAGGGGATACTCAACCCAACTCAGAGAAGGGCCCTGCCAGTTAACACCTCCTCAAACCCCAGCCTTCTTCCTGCTTCCCTCTCAGCAACCCAGCCTCCAGTGCCTCAAGTCTGAACAATTTTCCTCTTCCCCCACCCCTCTCTCTCCTGCCTGCCATTTCCCCTGGCCCCTGCTCCCCTCTCCTGCACACCCACCCCTTCAAATATTTGGAATGAGGTGGTGTGGCCACGCTGTGTGATGCCTCTCAGTCTTCGTACAAGCTGTGGCCCTTTTGAACCGCTCTTCCCAGCTTCTCCACGTGGCCAACGCCCAGCCGTCCTTCAGCCCTTGGCTCGGCATTGCCCCTTTCAGGAAGCCTTCTGGAAAACCCCTCTCCCTGCCCTGGAGGATTTCTCACTCATTCCTCTTTGTCACCTTTTCTGTAGCACTGCAACCCCACCCCCGACGGGTGGCCCTCCATATTTGTGAAACAGCTGGATGAATGAATGAATGAATGTGTGGGATATTCACATTTTTACCATTGACAACCATGGGCTTCTCTGACAATTGTACTCTCTAAACTGGCTTGTTGTGCAGCCATAACTGCTTCTGTCCACCTGAGTCACATACAAATGCCATCTTGGCAGCTCTCCTGCTAACTCAGCACTGTCAATAGAACTTTCCATGATGACTTGCACTGGCCAAGATGGCAGCCACCAGCCACATGTGTCTACAGAGCCCTTGAAATGTGGCTAGTGTGGATGAGGAATTTAATTTCATTGCAATTAATTTATATTTAAGTTTAAATAGCCACACGCTACTAGCAGCTACTGTGTTGGACAGCACAGCAAAATTCCCGCAGAAATGCCTTCCTGGACCTGGCCTCTTGACTTAGGACACCATTGCCTCCAGCGTAAAGCCCAAAGTCTTACAATCCGGCACAATCCAATCCCTAAACAGGGATTGGACTGTGCACTGTTCATTTCTACTACCTCCATCCCGGAGGTAGTGGAAATGAACAGTGGTTGCAAGTACAGCTCTGGAGCTAGGCTGCCTGGGTTCGAAGCCTAGCTCTGTGGTGTTGGGCAAGTTACTTAGCTCCTCTGTGCCTCACTCTCCTTGTCTGTAAAATGGGGCTAAACACCTGTACTTAGGGAGATTGTGAGGAGTACATGATCATGTGTAGAAAAGGCTTAGAAGAAAGCTCAGCACCTAGGAAGCTCTCAATAAATGGCACCTATAATTGTCATTATCTCTCACTAAGTCCCTGGTAGCACCGGCTCTGCTCCCTCCCTGTCCGCCTGCTAGAATTGTCCAGCTCCACGCCATTGTCCACTCTGGCCCTCCCACCTGCCTCCTCTTTGCCCATCCAACTGCTTCCCACCCTCAAGGGCTCGGCTGTGCACCTCGTCCTCCAGGAAGCCTTCTTTCTTAACCCTCCCCAGCCTGAAAAAGATTTCCCTCCTCAGAACTCCCATGATACTTCTTATCTGTGCCTCTTCTAGAGCAGGTATAATAGCGAACTAGCTATTACGTACTGTGTACGTGTCTTCACAGCCAAACTAGAAGAAACTTAAAATCCTGTACTGGGTCATGAGGGTCTACTTTCCTTCCAGGAACAGACCAGAGTTGTATACATTGTAGCTGCTCCAAAAAATTAATATTTCTGCTTATCATACTGGCTGACCTTTCCAAATTTTCTCTTTTCCAAGAAACGATAGGAAAGGAACATGCTATGAGCTCCTACTATATTCTAAGCACCATGACATACACGATTCGAGTTTACAATGTTTAAACTTTGCAGACACCTGTGAGGCAGACATTATAATTCCTATTTTAGAGATCAGGAGACTGAGGTTCTGAGATTTAAGCCAATAGCTCAGCACTCAGCTAGCAGGTGGAAGAGCTGAGGTGCTAATGGAAATGGGTCTGTTGAGGTTGCGAGTCTCCAAAGGTGGCCCCAAGGGACCACACAACCCAGGCCCATATTCACACCCTGGTGTGGCCCCTCTTTGCCCCATGATTCATGCTAACTAGTAAGGGGAAATGAAACTATGCCAGTCCTAGGTTCAGCCTTAAAGGAGACTGGCAGTTTCTGGCTCCTCTCTCTTGAAATACTCACTTTTGAGGGCTTTTGCTGCCATGGAAGAAGTCTGGCTATCCTGTTAGAGAGATCTCAGGGAGAGGGTCAAGGAAGGCCCTGAAACCACATGGAGAGGGAGAGAAGCCCAAGCCCAGCCCTCCTAGTGTCCCAGTCAACTGCCAGCTGACTCACAGCCACCCAGGAACCCCACACTGTGAAAGCAGGAGAACTGGCCCACAGAACACTGTCAACCCACAGAGCTGAGCCCACAGAACCCACAGACGTGATCAAATGCTCGTTGTTTGAAGCCACTAAGTCTTTTTTTTTTTCATTTAATAGTGTTTTTTTTTAATTTAATTTTTGTTTTATATTGGGGTATAGTTGTTTCACAATGTTGTGCTAGCTACAGGCGTACAGCAAACTGGTTCAGTTATACATGTACATATATCCATTCTTTTTCAGATTCTTTTCCCATATAGGTTGTTACAGAATATTGAATAGAGTTTCCTGTGCTATACAGTAGGTCCTTGTTGATTATCTATTTTATATATAGTAGTGTATATATGTTAATCCCAAACCCCTAATTTATCCCTCCCTCCCATCTTTCCCCTTTGGTAACCATAACTTTGTTTTCTAAGTCTGTGAGTCTATTTCTGTTTTGTAAATAAGGTCATTATTTTTTAGATTCCACATATAAGTGATATTGTATGATATTTGTCTTGTCTGACTCACTTCACTTAGTGTGATAATCTCTGGGTCCATCCATGTTGCTGCAAATGGCATTATTTCATTCTTTTTTATGGCTGAGTAACATTCCACTGTATATATGTATCACATCTTCCTTATCCATTCCTCTGTTGATGGATATTTAGGTTGCTTCCATGTCATGGCCACTGTAAATAGTGCTGCAATGAACATTGGGGTACATGCATCTTTTTGAATTATGGTTTTCTCCAGATATATGCCCAGGAGTGGGATTGCTGGATCTTATGGGAGCTGTATTTTTAGATTTTTAAGGAACCTCCATACTGTTCTCCACAGTGGCTGTACCAAATTACATTCCCACCAACAGTGTAGGAGGGTTCCTCTTTCTCCACACCCCCTCCAGCATTTATTGTTTGTAGACTTTGAGATGATGGCCATTCTGACCGGTGTGAGGTGATACCTCATTGTAGTTTTGATTTGCATTTCTGTAATAATTAGTGATGTTAAGCATCTTTTCATGAGCTTTTTGGCCATCTGTATGTTGAAGACACTAAATCTTAAAGTGGTGTGTTACACAGCAAAAAATGACCAAAACTCTTTTGTGTGAAGAGCTACTTCCCTTCATGTTACCTTTGCCCTGTTTTCTTATGCACTGGCCAGTTTTCGTCCCATTTTAAGGCAGCACATGCATTTTAGAAATTGTGGAACACCTACTTTTGCTCCCATATCTCCTCTGTTCTCAACTCTCAGCTTCCAAAAGTGGGCAGCATTACTGGCTAGTGGGGGAGAACATGCGCTGACTAGCTGTTGAATTTGATCAAATTCCTTCACGTCTCTGAGGCTGTAAAAATAAGACTGCTAATGACTCCCTCAGAGAGATGAACTAAAAGACAGCTAATAAGACACTTAGAATGCTACTTGGCACGTGTCAAGCGTCCAGTGAATGGTGTTTATCAGAGGCCGGAGGACAGGCCAGGAGACAGCTCCTACTGGCGACAAGTCCCTGTTCCACTCTTCCCATATTAGCAAAGACATGGAAAGCAGGGGTCAGGCTTTCATGGTTCCAGAGTGATGCCAGAGCTTCCTGGGAAAGAACAGCTGCTGCTTGTTACTTTTGTTTATAAAGAGGGAGGATGGAGGTTTGACATGAAGGCAGTCCTCTGAACCCCTGCACTGCCTCTAACTGCCTTGGGAAATGCATGTTTTTGGGGATATGCAGACTCACCCCCCCAAACAGAAAGAACATCATGAGAGCCCAAGAAGGCAGGGACTGACTCTCATTAATCACTACTATATCCTCAGAATTTGGCATGTTGGCGTTGGTGTAATTTCTGAGAAGGCACAGAATTGTTTTCCTGTTTTGCTCACAGCTGTATTTCCAGCACATAGTAGGTGCTGAGGAAATATATATTGTGTGAATGAATGTGAGGATGCATGAACGTTGTACTGCCTGCAGACGACACTGTAGGTTGCCTCTCCCAAGCCATCCCCTCCTTTTTCCTTGCTAATGATATCCTGATATGATTCAGGTAGCAACGTGCTCCCCAGGGGTGACTCATGTTGGGTTTAAGGAAATCAGGGCACTCCTGTTCCTCCTTGCCGGGGATCGGCCTGGGGGGCGGGGGTCACGTGACACAGTTCAGCCAATGAGACTAAGAGAAAAATCTGCTCAGGGGATCATGGGAAAGAGTTGTCTCTAGCACAAAAAGAGAGAAAGCTGGAAAAAGAAAATGCCTGCTTCTTCCCCATCTTATCTCCTTACTTGTGTAGTTATTGTGCAAGGACACGATTCCTGGAGGGAAGGCAATCATTCATAAGCAAAACTGAACAAGCCCAGGAATGAGAAACCAACCCTCTGAGGATGACACTGTGGGGGCTGGGAGCCTGGTGAGCTGACCCAAATGAGCTTCTGAGCCCGCCAGGAGCCCTAGGTGACTTGATGTCTGAGATAAATGCACATCTTTGGTGTGTCGGCAGATATTCTGTTGCTTTCAGCCAAAGCATCTTGCATTAACTCATTGTGCCTTCATGATATTGTTACGGGCTGAACTGTGTTCACCCCCAAATTCTTATGTTGAAGTCCTAACCCCCGTACCTGAGAATGTGACAGCATTGGAGGTGGGGCCTTTAAAGAGGTGATTAAGTTAAAATGAGGCCATTAGGGTGGGCCCTCGTCCAAACTGACTGGTATCCTTATAAGAGGAACAGTGGACACACAGAGACACCAGGGATGTACATATCCAGAGGGAGGACCATGTAGGGACCCAGTGAGAAGACTGTCTACAAGTTAAGGAGACGTCTCAGAAGAAAGCAACCCTGCCGACCCCTGTATTATGGACTTCCCAGCCTCTGGAACTGGGAAAATTACTTTCTGTGCTACTTTGTTATGGCAGCCCTAGAAAATATATAGATCTCTATGGTTATGATCAAGTTATTATCACCATCGTGAAAAAGTCCTTTGTTTCACCATAACATCGTCCCTGAGGAGCAGCTGGGACCGGAATGAAGCGAGCTTTGCTCATTATTCTCTAACAAGGCAATCATATCACCCCAAGACTGGCCCTCTTAGTCCTCTACCCTTTTCTTTTCTTTTTTTTTTTTTTTTTTTTTCCGGTACGCGGGCCTCTCACTGTTGTGGCCTCTCCCATTGCGGAGCACAGGCTCCGGACGCGCAGGCTCAGCGGCCATGGCTCACGGGCCCAGACGCTCCGCGGCATGTGGGATCTTCCCGGACCGGGGCATGAACCCGCGTCCCCCGCATCGGCAGGCGGATTCTCAACCACTGCACCACCAGGGAAGCCCTCTGGAGAAGTTTTAAGACTACTGAAGGCTTGGCTGCACCTTCAGAGACTCTGAATGGGTGGGTCTGGAGTGGGGCCAGGCACGGGCATTGCTAAAGCTCCCACCAGGTGATTGGAATGTGCAGCCAGGGTGGAGCAAAGCCAGGCCAGGCTGCTCTCAGGACTGAGCTCTGCGATCCTGGAACAGTCTGGGCCCAGCCCTGATACTACTAGACCCAGCTGGCTGCATAAAGGCCAGCTTTCCTCACGCCACCCACAGAGGGAACAGCTGGTTCTTCCTTAAAGCAACATGAGCGAAGGTGAGCCAGTAACTCATCACCCAACATGCATAGCAAGTTGAGTATGGATTTTAGACAATGGCATCACCTCGAGATTCACAAATATCGGGGAACCTTAAAATCACATACAGGCACAGTTTCTCCCTCTTGATGGGCCAGAAAGTTGGAGCTGAAGTTCGTTTTTTACTATTCCTTGTAGTTCCTGAGTAGAGTTTTTGGTTCCCTGTATTTATTGTTTAAATGGGTACATGAAACATTTTATGTTTACTTCTCCAAAAAATGAAGTATAATTAAGTTGCTCTTTACATATGATTTTTTTCTTTCTGAGCGGTGGGGAGGGTGCTGAGGAAGCTCAGGGACCTTTATTCACAACAAAACAGAACAAAACAAAACAAAACAATACTTTCCCTCTCTGGCAAACTGAGTTCCCATGCTGTGCAGTAGGGATTCACGTGATCGATGCACTCTGGGCTCCCCTAATCCAGGTGTCCTAAGCAGAATGCACTGCTAAATGATCCCACCTGTTGTTTTTTTTAACTTTTATTGGAGCACAGTTGATTTACCATGTTGTGTTAGGTTCAGGTGTACAGCAAAGTGAATCAGGTATACATATACTTATATCCACTCTCTTTTAGATTCTTTTCCCATATAGGCCATTACAGGGTATTGAGTAGAGTTCCCTGTGCTCTACAGTCGGTCCTTATTAGTTATCTATTTTATATATAGTCGTGTGTATGCGTCAATCCCAATCTTCGAATTTATCCCTCCCCCCCCTCATCCCCCGCCCCCGGATCCCGTCAGCTTAAGCACAGCAAGAAACTCGCTTTTCTTGGTTCAGCCAAAAGTGGAAGTGGAAAGGGAGAGTTGAGGACGCAATCAGAGGATTCAAGATTAGCTGGGACACATGGCTGGGGACTTGACCTTTGACCAAACATAAATAACGCCAGCGCAGCTTCCCGCCGTGTGCACGAAGAGCTCCCAGGCCCTCGGAGAGGGGAAAGCGAAGGGAGAAACAGTGGCATCAAAAAGGAAGGAGAGGGCTTCCCTGGTGGCGCAGTGGTTGAGAGTCCGCCTGCCGATGCAGGGGACACGGGTTCGTGCCCCGGTCCGGGAAGATCCCACATGCCGCGGAGCGGCTGGGCCCGTGAGCCATGGCCGCTGAGCCTGTTCGTCCGGAGCCTGTGCTCCGCAATGGGAGAGGCCACAACAGTGAGAGGCCCGCGTATCACAAAAAAAAAAAAAAAAAGGAAGGAGATGTAAAGGAGGCTGCAGGAGAGCAGGACGGAAAGACAAGGAGGGGCCAGGAGCCGTCGCCTTGAACACAGAGGAGCGTCTGTTCACTGTTAATACCACTCTTGCTCATCGCCCTGCACGATGGATATAATATTTGGCAGAAATAAGAAGGAACAACTGGAGCCTTTGAGGGCCAGAGTGACAGGTGAGTGTTTTCTATAAACGATGGGTGCTTATATGTTTAAATGTACACTTTTTTTCTGCTTATAAAAGTAATGCTTATTATAAATTATTTTTGGAAAATCTAGAAAGCAGTATATAGAGGGAAGATGATCCATAATCTAGATACATTCTCTGTGAAAAACTAGTTGTGCTTTTTTTTTTTTTTTTTTTTTGGCGGTACGCGGGCCTCTCACTGTTGTGGCCTCTCCCGTTGCGGAGCACAGGCTCCGGACGCGCAGGCGCGGCGGCCGTGGCTCACGGGGCCCAGCCGCTCCACGGCATGTGGGATCCTCCCGGACGGGGGCACGAACCCGTGTCCCCTGCATCGGCAGGCAGACTCTCAACCACTGCCCCACCCGGGAAGCCCTAGTTGTGCTTTTATGCATTATAACAGCTTTCAAGGAGAGTAGTTCTGTTTCCAGGAGAAAAGTCCCAGACTGCTGCAATTGGCATACAGACAATGGGATTCTTCTGCAAATTGTGCTCCATCCCCAGTGCGTGATATATTTGTAAAAATGTGCGCGTCCTAAGTTAATTTCAAAGTAATAAGAGAATCGCGTGGGAGCGCCCACTGCTGCACATGCGTGCTGGGGGGCATCGCGGAGCCCGATGTGATTTCCTAGAAGGTGCGATTTCAGGATGCGAGTACCTGCAGAGCCCAGGGTGGGAGCCTCCTCAGGAATCTACGTTTCATGGGTTTCCTCCACCTCTTCTGCGTGACCACTTTCGTGGGACCATCTTGTTTAGACTCTTCAGGGCAGTAAGTGGATCTGAACTCTCCCGTCCCAGGAGTGGTGCTGAGAACAGGGAGGGGGTCGGCTCAGCCACACCACCGTTTTGGATAGATGCACAGTTTTCACAAGGACAGGACAACAGAACCCTTTGTGAGGCAAGTCTGATTGGAGCTTCTCAGGTGAGGAATTGCCTTGGATGGCTTTTGAAAGAAAAAAAAAGCTTTTATGTATATTTTTTCTGATTACAGAGGTAATGTGCAATCTATATGTGTATCTATATTACGTATAAAACTCGGAAGTGCAAATGAGAACACAGAGGGAAATAAAGATCAGCTGTATTTCCATCTCAAGCACTATTAATATTTGAGCCTAAGTTTTTAAAAGATACATAAATATAGAGAGTACAAAGATCTATTAATAGATTTTACATATAAATACTTCTTCAAAAAACACATGTACACTTACTGTTAACTTTTTATTTTTAAAAAAGGGATCCTTGATGCCTATCCTTTTATGCTCTGGGGTACCACAGACGTTTTGCCATTATACCCCTTTACAGCTCATGTTTAGTGATTGCATGGAAATGCTTGGAAATTGTAGAAAACAAGAATCCTAGGACCTGAGAAGCTGAATGAACCTCTAGATCTAGATCAGCTGTTCTCAGAGGATGGACCCCAGACCTGCAGCATTAGCAGCCCCTGGGCTCTTTTTAGAATCACAGATTCCTGGCCTCACTTCAGACCCTCTGAATCAGATACTCTGGGGTGGCGCCCAGAAACCTGTGTTTTTACAGCCCTCTGGGTGATTCCGAATGTGGGACCACTGCTGTAAGTCAGGCCTCCCTACTGGGCAGGTGTGAAGCTGAGGGCCAGGGGGAAGCAGCACCTTGCCTGAGTCCCGGCGGCCAGCAGAGGATGGGCTCCAGCTTAGTGCAGGCCTGCAGCCCCGGGTCACGTCTAATCAGCCAGTCAGCCTCCGGCGGCAGACGGCTCACTAAACATTGTGCCTGTGTGGACACGTCTGCCCCGGGGGGCCAGGCCAAGGCTCTGGCTTCACGTCCAGCTGTGCATTCTTGGCTCTGAGGCTTCCTTGGCGAGTTACTTAAGCATTTTCTGACTCAGTTTCCTCTCATGTCTAATAAAGTCAACATGCACCTGCCGCATGAGATTGCTGCAATGACGAAATGATTTAATCTCTTAAGACACATAGTGCTCAATAAATGGTCTTCTTATGATGTCTAGGGCTTTAATATGTGCTCAGATTCATGTCTCCCTGTTCTGCCGCAACCTGCTCCTTCTCCTGCGTCCTGGGTCTCTGTGAATAATCCCACCCAAGGCAAGAGACTCGGCTGCATGTTTTGAGTGTTCCCCTCCCCTTCCCCATACATTTAGTCAAACGCTAAGTCCCTTTGTTCCATTGGTTTCTCTCCATCCCCACTGCTGCTGCCCTGCTCCTCTCTCTGGTCTTCCTGCCTCCCTCTGACTCTTCCTCTCATCCACACTCCACACCATAGGCAGAAATAACTTTTTGAAACCCCCAAATCTGATCACATTCCATTAGTACGAGAAGAGGCAGATCCTTAGAGACAGACCGTGGATTAGTGGTTGCTAAGGGCTGAGGGGGGGTGGGGATTGACTGCTAATGGGAACAGGGCTTCTTTTGGGGGTGACGGAAATGTTCTGGAGTTAGTGGTGAGAGTTGCACAACACTGTAAATATCCATTAAAAAAAAATAACCCTGAACTGTACACTTTGAAATGGTGGATTTTATGTTATGTGAATTTTATCTCAATTTTTAAAGTCTCCCCCCCAAAAAAAATCTGATCCTATTTTCCCTGTTGTAACCATCAAAGGTGTCCTATTCTTCTGAGCACCATAACAAAGCTTGGTGTGGTCTTGTTGACCTTGGTCGCTTGGCCCTGCTTAACTCTCCAGCCGCAATATTTATGACGTCCTCACTTGAAAGTTACAGGCCAGCTCTTACTAAACAGCTTGCACATCTCCCGATCTTTGAATTGGTCTTTGATCTCTGGCTTCAGGTTTCTCCAGAGATAAGAATTCAGGTGTAAGTCGTTTATTTGGGATGTGCTTCCTAAGGAACACTGGGAGGGAAGCCAATGACGAAGGCATTGTCAAGCCATTGACCACCAGGAATCCTTGGAGCCGAATCTTCTGGACAAAGCATAAAATATGCCTCGCATTGTGTCAGCTGAGGGCAAGGAAGTGGTGACCTTTGACCCATAGCATCCCATCCGTCTTCGGGTGAGAGCAGCTTTCAGGGGCATTAACTCTCCAGTGAGCTTCCAGCTCATCCATGTGTGGGCAGAGCTGCTCCACGGTGAGAACAAAGCCCTCAGGTGGAGAGCTGTAGGTATTTGCAGAAAGCAGCCTTCAGGGAGAGGTGAAAGCGAAGGGGACATGGGCGGGACCCCAACAGCACCTGCAATGCTGTCCAATGGCAATATAATGCCTGCTCATGTGTAATTTAAAATTTTCTGATAGCCACGTTCAAAAAAACTACAAAGAAACAGGTGAAATTAATTTTAATAGTATATTTTATTTAATACCACATATCCAGAATGTTATAGACCAACATGTAATTAATATTTTAAAATGACTAATGAGATGTTTTACACTTCTTTTTCATACTAAGTCTTTGCAATGTGGTGTGTGTTTCACATTTACTGCACATCTCAGGTGGGACTAGCCTCGTTTCCAGTGCCCAGTTGCCACCGGGGGTGGTGGCTACCACATTGGACAGCACAGCTCTAGAATGTTCTCTCCTCAGGCCTTTGCAAGGCAAACACCTACTCTCCCTCAAAACTCAACCAGGAAAAAAAAACAAAAACAAAAACTCAACCAGGTCACCTCCTCAGGAAACATTCCTCACCCTCCTGCACTCACCCAATTTCAGGGTGGAGTTCTGTTCCCCGCAGCACCCTTGCTGAGTCTGTTGCCTTGCCTTTAGCACAGTGTGTTTTGAGTGTTTTCCTTTGTTTTTGTCTCTTCATGGATGGGGAGCAACTTGGAGACAGGGGTGATGCCTGTTCATCTTGGTATCCTCGGTGCTAGCCCAATGCCAGGCATATTCTTTCTGGAAGTGAACGGATGCAGCAAGTGGTACGGGGGCTATATGGCCACTTCTTTTAGCTTTTTGGTTTAGGTGCAGAACTGGAAACTAAATGTTCTTTCTCTCACCAGGCAGGATTCCAGCATGGCTGCAGGGGACCCTGCTCCGCAACGGGCCTGGGATGCACACGGTGGGTGAGACCAGATACAACCACTGGTTCGATGGCCTGGCCTTGCTCCACAGCTTCACAATCAGAGACGGTAAGAGCACCGTGTGATCTGCCACGGCTGCCATAACAGATGACCACCAGTGGAGTAGCTGAAAGCAACACACATTTAATTCTCTTACAGTTCTGGAAGTCAGAAGTCTAAAATGTATTTCCCTGGGCTAAAATCAAGGTGTCGGCAGGGCTGTATTCCTTCTGGAGGCTCCAGGGAGAGAATCCGTTTCCTTGCTTTTCCTAGCTTCTAGAAGTCACTTGCATACCTTGGCTTGTGGCCCCATCTTCATCTTCAAAGCCAGCAGCATAGCATCTTGTGGTCTCTCTCTTTCTCTCTCTGTCTCTCTGCTTCTATCATCACATCCCCTTCTCTGAGTCTGGCTCTCCTGTTTTTTTTTTTTTTTTTCTCTCTCTCTCTTTTTAAAAAATATTTATTTATTTAGGCTGCTCAGGGTCTTAGTTGTGGCACGCAGGATCTTTGTTGCAGCATGAGGACTTCTTAGTTGCAGCATGTGGGCTCTTAGTTGCAACATGCAAACTCTTAGTTGTGGCACCCATGCGTGGAGTCTTACCCACTGGACCACCAGGGAAGTCCCCTGTCTCCCTCTTATAAAAGCTTTTGTAATTACTCTAGGCTCACCCAGATAATCCAGGATAATCACCCACTTCAAGATCCTTAACCCAATCACATCTATAAAGTCTCTACTGCCCTGTAAAGTAACATATTCAAAGGTTCCAGGGATTGGGATGTGGACATCTCGGGAAGCCATTATTCAGCCTACCACAAGCACAAACCTCCCTGGAAAGGTGGACAAGGTTGTTTTTCAGCGAGTTCAACTGGAAAAATAATATGCATTCTCAGTAAGGTGGGCAGGGACAGGTGGAAGTTTACCGGCTTTGGAATCAGACACACATCACATGAAAATAGGAGTGTAGAGCTGAAAAGAACGCAGTGAGCATGTTGCTCAGCAGGCAGGGAGAGCCAGGTCAGTCATGTCCCTGAGAGGACACTGAACTCAGAGCAGAAGGTAGGAAGTGCCGCAACGAAGAGAAATTCCGAGTTCAGATGACTGACTCAGGAGGAGGACTGTCTACTCTCTGCTGTTGGTCGTTGAGCTGATTTATGTCACAGAGTACAAGCCGCGTTTTTAAAAGGTCTGGAATGGGTTCTGGGAGGCTTCAGCAGGCTCAGGGCCATGTGGTAGGGTTCAGCTTGGTGAGAGTTTACTCTGAGCCCTGTGTTCCAGCTTGGGCAAGCTTCAGCCACTCCACCTCTCTGGGCCTCAGTTTCCTCCTCAGTAAAAGGAGCTTGATCGTTCTCCCTGGAAAGCTGTTGTGATGATCAGAAGTACTAGGTGTCCAGCAAGGGTTTGATGCCTGGTAGATGCTCAGTTGATTACAAACCACCATCATAGGACCTCCCTGGTGGCGCAATGGTTAAGAATCCGCCCGCCAATGCAGGGGACATGGGCTTGAGCCCTGGTCCGGGAAGATCCCACACGCCGCGGAGCACGCCTAAAGCCCGTGCTCCGCAACAAGAGAAGCCACCGCAATGAGATGCCCGCGCACTGAGACGAAGAGTAGCCCCCACTAGCCGCAACTAGAGAAAGCCCGCGCGCAGCAGCGAAGACCCAACATGGCCACAAATAAGGAAATAAATTTATTAAAAAGTAAAATAAAATAAAAACCACCGTCACTGTTGCTGCGTTTGAATCTCAGCTCCACCATCCTAACACATACCTAAGCTGTGTGACTTGGCCAAAGTTACTGACCCTATCTGTGTGTCAGTCTCCCCATCTGTAAAATGGGGCTATTAGCGTGTCCTGTAGAATTGATGTGGAATTTAAATAAATTAATAGGTGTGAGGGGCTTTGTGTAATGCCCGGCTCATCATATGTGCTCCATAGCGTTAGCTATCATTTTCACATAACTGTCATCTCTTTCAAGCTAGTGGGCAATTATTTTTTGAGTGCGGACTCTGCCAGCAACTTGCTGTAGCATTTCATGAACAGACACCGTGTGTGAACGCCATGAGCTCCGAGTTTGCCGAAACTCAGTTTTTACTGTGACTCAGCTACAGGGTGGGTAGTTCCATATTTCCCGACAGCCTTGAGTCTTAACAGTCCCCTCTTTTCCTAAACAGAAGTTCCCAGTGATTCTTGGGGACAGAAGTGCTGCTCTGGATGAGGTGCCTGAGAGGCTTCCCTTCTCTGAGGCCCTCCCTCACCCGCTGCCAGGTCCTTCACGGTCCATTTCCGAGCTCACACTCATGTGTGTGGGAGGTACTCTTGTCTCCTTGCACATGTGACACTGAAACTTTAGGGAGGTTAGGTGACTGATCCAAAGTCACTGGCGTAGGGCTGGGATCTGAGCTTGTCTGGAGTTTGTTTGCAGCTTTCTCTCCTGTCCTCAGCCCAGCACACACGTGCGCGCGCACACACACACACACACACACACGCACACATACCTCTGAGAAATGGCAGGTGCTTAAATGGTATCCTTCAGTAGAGAATCCAGGGACAAGGGAACCAGCAGGGGATGACTGAGCCCTAGCTGTCTTGCAGAAGTATGGCTGCTGTCCACCAAAATCCTCGAGTGGGCTAAACGGGCCAGTGACCAAAGTTATCCCATACTATTTAGACTTTCTAAAAGCTTCTAGTAGGTTTTCAAACTAAAAGTTTACTGTCAGAGGTACGTAGCTGTTTTCTGTTCTGAGATGGTCAGTCAGGTGCGACCACAAGAGGAGACACAGGGAGACTCAGGAAGACAAAGGTTATTCTACCCACAGGTGCTGGACACAGGAGGCGAGTCACGCAGGGCACATGGGAAAGACACCAGGGTGGCCAGGAGGCAGAAGACAGGAGCGGAGTGAACTCTGAGACTGAGGCCTCTGCTGGGGTTTCTGAGGGCAAGGCAGGAAAGGGCAGGGTGAACAGCCTAGGACCGGCTAGTTGGGCAAGTCAGTGAACTTTGGGCTGTAGGGATGGTCCCTAGTTGCCTGGTACCTGGTCCTGGGCTGGTTAAGGCCGAGGGATATTGACTGCGGGGGTGTATGGACCAGATGGAGGACTGGTTAGTTCGCGCATCAAAGACGTACTGGGTCCTTTCCTGCCTCTAAGAATTGTCTGGTCCAGGGAGACGCAGTCTCGTCCCAGCCAGAAAGGTTTTTATTAAGATGTCAAAGCATCATAATACGCAGAAAATTTTAAATATATACCATAAAGCAGCATGAAAGACAGTTGTATTCATAATCTGGAATTGGCTAGAAAGTGGGAGGAATGGAGGCTATAGCCAATTACTCGCCCTCCCCTGCCTGTCCTGCTCTTGAACCTGGGTGTGTGTCAAGGGTGTGCGCCCCGCTCTGCTTTGCAATGATCAGTGTGCCGTTCTCCAGCCTAGGGTGGAGATCCCAGAGTGCAGGGTCCCTGTTCAGATTGTTGTATCTTCATCACTTAGCACAGGGTCTGGCCCACAGGGGGCACTTAGGAACTCTTTGGGGCTGAAATGACACAAGCAAAGTGAAGATGTTTTGGTAGAAGGAGGCAACACTTCCCCAGTCCATCTCTTCAATACTTGCTACAGGGAGTGCTTGCTGGCCATTGGCCTAAGTGGTTCATGGCCGTCCACAGCTCGGCCCTCACTGCAGCTCCTGGGGAAGGGACCACTGTTACTACCTCGATTTCACAGATGGGCGTCTAAGGCCCAGAGGAGCCAAAGAACTTACCCAAATGCACACAGCTAAGAAGTAGTGGTAGTTAGTAATAAACTCAATGCTCTTTTTTTTTTTTTTTTTTTTTGTGGTACATGGGCCTTTCACTGTTGTGGCCTCTCCCGTTGCGGAGCACAGGCGCCAGACGCGCAGGCCCAGCAGCCACGGCTCACGGGCCCAGCAGCTCCGCGGTACGTGGGATCCTCCCGGACCGGGGCACGAACCCGCGTCCCCCGCATCAGCAGGCGGACTCTCAACCACTGCGCCACCAGGGAAGCCCAACTCAACGCTCTTTAAATCCAGAATCCTAAGTCCTAAGCATTATGCAATTCTGCCCCCATTCCCCACTCCTGCCAGCTACCATCTCTCACCAAACTCTCCAGCCCAATCGTTCCAAGGCTGCCAGATTGCCAGTGATGGTGTAGCCCAGCCTGGCGTCATCTCTCCTCTCCTCTCGAACTGTCAGTGGCTCCCCAGTGTCTAACAGGGGAAATATAAACCAAAAATGTGAAGTACTGCCATACACGATTTAAGAGGACAATGCACAGGGCAATCAGGGCTCTCTGATTTGCAGGGAACACAAAGCCAGTATTTCTCAAAAGGTGGCTTGTGGGCTTCCTGCATCAGAACCCCCCAGGATGCTCATTTAGGTTGTGAATCCTGAGGGCCCACCCAGGGCTTGAAGGGTAGGGACAGAGCATCTATGTTTCCAACACGTTTCCCACATGACCCCGAGAGCACACTGGTGGTTTGGGGCTTGGGCCTCCATGATTTTTTTTTTTTTTTTTTTTTTTGCGGTACGCGGGCCTCACACTGTAGTGGCCTCTCCCTTTGCGGAGCACAGGCTCCGGACACGTAGGCTCAGCGGCCATGGCTCACGGGCACAGCCTCTCCGCGGCATATGGGATCTTCCCGGACCGGGGCATGAACCCGTGTCCCCTGCATTGGCAGGCGGATTCTCAACCACTGTGCCACCAGGGAAGCCCCCTCCATGATTTTTTAAAGGTACCAGGTGGTTCCACTGCACAGCTAGCATGGAGAATGGAAGTTAGTGCCAAACCAGGAAGAAAGGAGTGGAGTAAGAAAGTAGGAAAGCAGAGGACAGGAAAATGACTCATAGCCTTCAGCAGAAGTCACTAGAAGATAATGCTTTAAAAAACTAAAAAAGATTTGAATACAAAAGTCAGAGTGGAGATGGGGAAGCCGGGTGAAGGGTATACAGGAGCGCTCTTTTCTGTAAGTCTAAAATTCTTTCAAAATTGAAAATTTTTGTAAAGCAGGCATGGAGAGGAGTTATCCCAAGTCCCTCTTAGCAGCAGATTTGACACTTTTCCAATAAGAGGCAAAGTTGGTGTCCCGTGAGGATGTGAACATGTGAATTCCAAGAGTCAGAGTCACAGAGATGTTTTTTTTTAATTGGAGTATAGTTGAGTTACAGTGTTGTGTTCGTTTCTGCTGTACAGCAAAGTGAATCAGTTATACATAGACATGTATCCACTCTTTTTTAGATTCTTTTCCCATATAGGTCATTACAGAGTACTGAGTAGAGTTCCCTGTGCTGTACAGTAGGTCCTTATTAGTTAATCTGCTTTATATATAGTAGTGTATATATGTCAATCCCAATCTTCCAATTTATCCCTCCCCCACTTTCCCCCCTGGTAACCATAAGTTTGTTCTTTTTATGTCTGTGACTATTTCTGTTTTGTAAATAAGTTCATTTGTATCATCTTTTTAGATTCCACATATAAATGATATCATACAATATTTCTCTTTCTCTGACTTACTTCACTTAGTATGACAATCTCCAGGTCCATCCATGTGGCTGCACATGGCATTATTTCGTTCTTTTTTATGGCTGAGTAATATTCCATTGTATGTATGTATGTATATGTATATATATACTGCATCTTTATCCATTCCTCTGTCAATGGACATTTCAGTTGCTTCCATGTCTTGGCTATTGTGAACAGTGCTGCAATGAACATTGGGGCGCGTGTATCTTTTTGAATGGTGGTTTTCTCCAGATATATGCCCAGGAGTGGGATTGCTGGATCATATGGTAGCTCTATTTTTAGTTTTTTAAGGAACCTCCATACTGTTCTCCATAATGGTTATACCAATTTACATTCCCACCAACAGCAGAGTCACAGAGATTTAGAGGCACAAAGCCTCTCCAAAGCTGACTTTTTCAACTGTTGTAGCTCCAAGGTAGACTTTTGGAAAGTTTGCTTTAAATTTTTTTTAATTAAAAAAATATATATATATGTATATCTCCCACCCCACCAAATAATTACACTTGACCCAGTTCTGGAAGATCCCAGGCAGGAACGCGTCTGTTTACTCGTGTCGCTTTATTTTTTATTTTTTTTTTTTTTTAACATCTTTATTGGAGTATAATTGTTTTACAATACTCGTGTCGCTTTAGAAGGAATGTGGTTAATTGGGCTGTCGAGAGCAGGGTGCTAGAGAACGCTCTGTGCCTCCTTCTTTAATCTCAACCTCAAAGTAAGTGTCAGCCTTGAGTAATTCCAGAGACACATTTCCCCATGGCCCTCTGAGCGCTCCCTGCTCTGGGGCTGCTTGTTTGTAGGATATGAGCTGCCTGTTGACAACCAGCTGGGCTGGGTGTTTATGTTTCATATGAACAGAATTCAGCATTTTAGGCAAAGCACATTAGCCAGTACCTATGGGTGGCAGCCCTCAGAGAGAGTGACCGCCAAGGGCAGGCTGGCTCAAGGGGAGACCAGAGTGGCCTTACAGCTGGTCCTGTGTAGCATGAAGACCAGTAGGTGTGGCCTCACCAGCCCCCAGGTGAGTCTTCCTGCCTCCAGGATTTTGGAGAATTCAGAACTGCCGCCATCACTTATCACGTGCATGCTGAGCGCCAGGGAGCCAAACTCCTTCTATCGTCCCATCTCATTTAAAACTGCCAACCCTAGTTGGGGAGCACTGTATGATCCCCAGCTTCCAGTTGAAGAAACTGAGGTTCAGTGACAAAGGGACTCACCCAAGGTCACATGGCTTGGATGGGGACTTGCCCAGAGTCAAAGCCTTGCCCCAGCTACCTACTATATCTGACTAGCATACGTAGCTTTTTATTGAGCACCTACTATGTGCTAAGTGCTTTACAGGCCTTGAATGTTATAGCAGCTCTGTGAGGAAGGTATCAGGATTCTCATGTCAGAGCAGAGGGGACTGAGGCTTGCCTTTGACACAAGGTCAAGTGCATGGCCGGTAGATGATGGAGCAAGGATTCATATCCATGTGGAGACTTGAACCCACTTAGGGTGGAGATCTTGCCTGTCCCACTCACATCCTGGCCCATCCAGGTGTTTAACAAATAGTGATTAAATGCATGAACCCCGGGCCCAGTTAGCCCCAGAACTTCGTTTTGTGAGAAATTTGAAACCTTCAAGCATTGTTTAAATTTTGTCTTATTTGGCTGTTAATTAGCAAATGACATTAAGTTGATTTTTTTTTCCCTAAAGAATACATTTCTAGTTAGTCTTCTACACACTTCTTATGTTCAGAGGATTAAACCAGATAATACATATATAGTGCCCTCACAGTGATTAGCACACACATGCCCAATAAATGTTAGCTCTTAGTTTCATTTCCTCTCCTGAAAATATAAAAAGGCCCTGGGCAAGAATTTCTTGGGATTCAGTCTCTCTTTGAAGCCCGTCATTGTGACAGTGGATACATGATGGCCGTTTCTCTGATGAACCTCTTTTTTATGGGAACAAACTGTCGGTATGTCCTGGGCCCTACTTTTTTGCATATTATAATTGTACCAACCCTGGAAGCATAGGTTATACTACAGCAAGGAATGTGTTCTCTAGAGGGGAAGAGTCAACAGAATGTCATTTGCTCATAACTAAGGGCAAAATAAAATGAAACAGAAACCCTAGAGGTTTCGAATGACCCACCAAATGAAGGTCAAAGGCCACAGGATTCACAGCCCTGAAGACTTCGTAAGGCCCCCACCTGACCCCCAGCCTCATCTCATTCCTGCTCTTCCCAAGTGCCTGGTGCTGCAGACCACACTGACTTAGCCCTTCCAGGAAGTGGGCTGTGCTCCCCACTCCCAGGTCTGTGCTTACAGACCTTCTGGGGAGAGTCCATGGGAGCACCTGACCCTCTCCCCTAGCCCCAGCTTCCAGGATCTGTTGCAGTTCAATTCTACTCATCCTTCAAGGGCTTTTTCAAGTGCTACCTCCTCTGTGAAGCCTCTCCTGACTCACCCACACCCACTTATGAAAAGTATATGTATCTCTCTCCCTTCTTGCCTCTCCCCTGTCCCCTCTCTCCTCTCTCCTCTTCCCTCCCCCTTCTCTCCCCAGAAGGAACCTGTGAATATATTATATGCTATTCTACATGGTAAAAGGGTCTTGCAGATGTGATTAAGTTAAGGACCTTGAGATGGGGAGACTGTCCTGGATTATCAGGGTAGGCTCGGTGTAGTCATAAAGGAAAGAGGAAGGCAGGAGGGTCAGAGTCAGAAAAGATGTGACAGCAGAATCAGAGGTCAGAGTGACGCAGCCACAAGCCAAGGAATAAAGGCAGCTTCTAGATTCTCCCCTAGAGCCTCCAGGAGGAACTAGCCCCGCTGACACTTTGGTTTTTGCCTTGTAAAACCCACTTCAGACGATGTCTTCCAAAACAGTAAGATAACAAAGTTGTGTTGTTTTAAGCCACTACATTTATGATAATTTGTAACAGCAGCCATAGGAAATTAATATAGGTCTAGAACCGTCTGTTAGATTTTCAGGTTGGTCTTGGTGGACTAGTCAAGAGTCCATGCTTTTCTGGAGTGAGTCAGATGCTCTGCAGTGTCATCAACACATGTACTGACCCTCTACGGTGTGCAGAATCAGGTATAAGGGTGCTCCCTGGTTGCAAATAGATATGAAATGTTACTCCAGGGGCTAAATTGTCAGTGTAGGGCTCCCAGAACTGAATTGGGCCCTGGAGAAACCTAGCCTAAGTATGGGGCCTTCTGGACCAATCCTCCAAATCTGGACCTTACCTGGAAGGATACAAATACGGTGGAAGGGGTGGTTGATGGCCTGGGTCGGCACCTCTCTGGGTGATGCTGGGCAACCGGATGGAACATTTCTGAGCCTCAGTTCCCTCATATGAAGAGGGAGCTGGGAACAGGAACACTTACCTGGACATATTGTTGTGAGTCTCAACCTTGCCGAAATGTGTGTGAGAGTTCCCTCCAGATGCTTGTTGTGTCTAGCACACGCATTAAAGGGACGGTCCCAGTGAACTCCCTCCCCCCCGCCCCCCACTGCCCATCAAATCCCTGGAATGGCTGAAATCAACTTCAAAGCCCTGTAAAGGTGTCAGTCTGGGACGATTCTGCTGCTTCTCTTTCAGGTGAAGTCTATTACAGGAGCAAATACCTGAGAAGTGATACCTACAATGCCAATATTGAAGCGAACAGGATTGTGGTGTCGGAATTTGGAACAATGGCCTATTCGGACCCCTGCAAAAACATATTTTCCAAGTAACTGTCCATTTTGAATCTAGTCCTGCTTTCCAGTGTCCTTTACAGTCAAAACAACCAGCGTTTGCTCCACATGGCTGTCTTTAGGTTGGGTGGAAAATTTCTCGTGATGGCCTTTGACCATATACGCTACGCAGTTTTGGATCACTGATAGCAAGAGAGGCAAAGAGCACCTGACAGATTGTTAGGTATTCTCCCACATAGCTGGTGGGAGAGCATTTTGGAATTATCTATCAAAATTACAAATGCACATTCCCTTCAGTCCAGAGGGGTACTTGCTTGTGTCTGAAATGACAAATGTACAAGGTTATGCGTGGCTGAATTATTTTCATATGTGCAGAAACTCTGGAAGGATGCATGGGGGAGGTGGGGAACTGATGAGAGGAAAGATGGGGGAAATTTTCAGTTGTATACAGTTAAAATCATCTGGGTTGTGGTGCATATGAATGTATTACATACATGTTCGACACTTAAATTGTTGGCCAGGGAATCAGGCCAGCCATCAGTACCTTCTTTCTGATACTCTTTAGACAGAGAAGGTTTGTGAAATGTGTTAGGGGTAGACTGGCCCAGAGAGGGAAGCTGGCTTCTGCTTTTCCAGAACTGACATCATTTCTCCAGTCCTAGCATCCAGTGCTGAGTTCGGCACACAGCAAGCAGGGAACTCCCATTCCCTCCTGGGGGAGGAGCCTGGGGGAGGAGCCTGGGGGAGGGGGAGGAAATGAATTTAAAACTGCAGCCTGTGGGGCCTCCTTGCTGTTACAGTATTTGCCAGTAGGGGGAGCACTAACCAGTACACGGGGTCAGGACTTCCTGCTTTGAGTTTGCCTTCTAATCAAATGATCAGTTCTTAACTCATAATTAGTTTGCTTTTCTTTTTCAAAAATCTAATATCCTGGACAAAGTTGGGTAACCAGGGTGGGCTCACATTCCTGCCCAAAGCAGAGATTAGCTGTTTTGCTAGTCTTTGGGGGGCCATTATGGGTATGGCTATGATTTCTGTAGAGCTTCTTAAAATACTTCAGAACAATCCACCAGGTCTTGATGGCTCTGGTGCAGGAGACTTGGATTTGGGGAGCCCAGGAGGGCTCAGTGGGCAGCCTTGTTGTCCCAGCTGACTCCCTCCTTAGCTGATTGAATGTGGTGGTATGTTTGGGTAACTTGATCTCTGAGTCCTCAGGATTCCTCAAGGGACTCATTGGGACCCAGTACTTTTTCTCCCTTAGTTGAAGTAGAGTGTTTTAAGTGGTGGGAAAACTAAAACCATCTCGAGTAGAACTTTCCAGCTGGGTGGACACAGCCATTGACCCCGTTGACTTGCTTCCTCCCCAGAGCTTTCTCCTACCTGTCCCACACCATCCCTGATTTCACAGACAACTGTCTGATCAACATCATGAAGTGTGGAGAAGACCTCTATGCAACCATGGAGACCAATTACATCAGGAAAATCAACCCCCAGACCCTGGAAACCCTGGAGAAGGTATCAGTAAATCTACAACCAGCCTCAGTTCCTGACTCAAGAAAGGGAACCCTTGCAGGAGGCCAGGAGCCTGCAGGAACTCACAGAGGAGCCCTCCTCTGATGCCCCTGGGTCTTGGGCTCTCCCAGCTCAGCACTTAGCACTGGATTCAGAGCTTCCTTACAGCTTCCTTACAGTGTCCTGTCATCTTTGTGTCTGTATTCATTCCTAGGACTCCCATAACAAAGGAATACAACAGAAATGTATCTTAGGTGGCTTAAGACAACAGAAATGTATCCTCTCACAGTTCCGGAGGCTGGAAGTCTGAAATCAAGGTATCGACAGGCCATACTCTCTCTGAAGTTTATAGGGGAGGATCCTTCTCTGCCTCTTCCAGCTTCTGGTGGCTGTTCCTTGGTTTATAGGAACAACCAATAATTGTTGTAATCCAATCTCTTGTAAAGCTACAAAGCATTGTATGAAGGCCCACCCTAATCCAGAATGACCTCTTTTTCACTTGATTACGTCTACAAAGACCCTATTTCCAAATTTAGGCACCAGGGGTTAGGACTTCAACGTGTCTTTTGGGAAGATCCAATTCAACCCCTAACAGTGTGCATAGTCTTTGGCACTGAGTGGCACCTCTGTGGAAATTTGAATGAATGACTTTACTGGGCCACCCAGGACTCCCATCAGCCCTGCCTTGTGTTGACCTGAAGAGGGAGGCATTAGGCACAGAGCAAGGGTGCAAAAATCAGTGCCCAAGCAGATACCTTTCCTGGGTAGAATCAAGTCTACATTTTTGTGAAGATCAATAGACCCACTTTCAGTTTTCTCCAGCTGGCAGCTCAAAGCCTGGATGTCTTTACAATACAATTTAACGATCTGTTGGAAGGAGTGCTTTCCTTAGCTGTGAAATTACATTCAGCTCCTTTTAGGCTAGGCAGCGTAGGTCCAACTGATGTACGCTTTCCACAAAGCTGCAGAGAGGAATTACTAGGCGAGAACGAGGTATCGCCTGACTTTTGGCTGTAGGAGGTTGTGCTATTCTGGGGGAAGAAGGGCAGGCAGTTGGTTCCCGGGCCACTGTATGATTGTGGCCTGTTTGGAGTTGGGATCATTACTGAGCTCATTAGTCTCCTTTCCCTTTGACCAAATGTTTTTGTAACCTTTCTGTTCCCAGAATAACCCTATGAGACAGGCCTGGAGATGTATGCCTCTGTGGGATGCCAAAGGGGAGAATTTAAATAGCTTCACCAAAGAAGTGGCCAAGATGAACCCTAAGGCTGCCTCTCTGCCCAGGTTGTTACTTGGAGCTCTCTGCAGTGAGGCGTCCTGTTTCCACGCTGAAGCCACCCGGCAAGGCCAGGTGGCAGGGTAGGAACAACTGTCAGAGAAAACACATGTAGCTCACCAAGTCCCCTGCAGCCTGTTAGCTGTGGGAGGCCCCCTCGAGGTTACATCAGGTTGCAAGAGGAAACATCTCCTTTAAAGGTGATGTCTGCCTCATTTTCGGATCAGGAGATGTGCAACAATAACCATCATCTCTCTCAACCTGGAGCCAGTCAGCTTTTCACAGGATTTCACCCTCTCCCCCTTTTAAAAACCAGGTGGCTGTCGTGTTTTGCAGGTTGATTATCGTAAACACGTGGCTGTAAATCTGGCAACATCACATCCTCATTACGATGACGCTGGAAATGCTCTCAACATTGGCACGTCCTTCGTGGACAAGGGGAAGACAAAATATGTGATCTTAAAATCCCTGCCGTGGTATCAGGTGGGTCATTCTGGGGCCGTAATGGAGTACAGACACCAAGGGTGGCTCTTTCGGAAGAGTTCTGATTTTGGTTGATAACACGACACCCAATCTGACACTTACCTGCACAGATGATTCAGAGGACCGTGAACTCACTTTTCTCCTTTAGGAGAAAAGAAATGATGCTAAGCTTCCTTTTGGAAGAGGTGAATCCCTTTGCTATTCCAAGCTCCTTTTCTTTAGGTTCCTGTTCGTTAATTCATTAATTTATCCATTATTCATTAATCATCTACCTATCAACCCATCCATTAATCTATTCCTCATCCATCCATCATCCATCCATCCTTCCTTTCTTTCATTCATTTTCTTAGTTTTCTGACAAACCTCTGTATGTCACGGCTGTGCTGTCCTCTTTCATCCCAGCCCCTGAAGCCAGGCTCCCACGGTTGTTCAGGGAGCTCAGCCCTGCTGGCACCCCCTCCAGATCTCCACCCCGTTCTGCGGGCCTTCTGGACCTTCTGCATTTAGGGGCGGGAACCTGGCGTGGAGCCCAGGCCAGTTGAGATTGAGTGTTCCTGAGGGGGAGGAGGGCGGGGCTCCTAGCCCTTATTTGTCCAGGACCCTCTTGGGAGCCACACCCAGGAGACCGGGCCTCCAAGGGTGGCTGTGCCGGCTCAGGAGGCAGTACAGAACTAGAAGCGTGCTTGGCTAGACCTTCTGGTTTAGGAAGGCCAGTTTCCATCTGTGATCCCTGCTGGCCGCCCTCCCTCACAGTCACATAGAGCTCCCCCCCCACACCCCCGCCATCCACCCACCGAGCAGATTCCAGGCTCAGCTGGCAGATGGGAGCCCCCGAGGTCAGAAGGTACAATGCACTCGTTAAATGGAACTCCCATTAATTAAGCCAATAAAGGGTCTGGCTTGGGATCCTAGAATGCAAACCTGGGGGTGGGTTAGGCATTTGCACCTCATATTACAGAGGACTGAGAGCCCCAGGAGGATCAGGTGACATGCCCACGGCTCACAGGAGGTACCCTCTGCACACCTGGTCCAGGCTGGCGGCTTCGCTGGGATTCACACCTGTGTCTGCCTCCCAGGCCCGGGCGCCTTTCCTTTCAGTTGGCTTTGTGTTCCATTTGTTTGGTGAAGAAAAGAACTACCCCACAACCCAGAGCATCCCTCCCACCAGCCAGCTGTTTACAGTGTGCACAGGTGGCCACAAGAAAGGTGGCAACGCTTGCGTGTGACTCATAACCCAGCCCCAGGCCTGGGCGGGGAGGCCTTTTGGCCAGCGGGCGACTCATCCTTGCAGAGCAATAAGCAAACCGAATAGTCCTGAGCCCCTTCGTGGTGGGTGCTGAGCAAGGTACTTGGACTCCTGCAGGGTCTCCTTTGGTCTCTCCCTTCTCTCTAATAACAGAGTAGGCAGCCAGGCTAAGGGGCCTGTGTCTTTCGGCTTAACCCTGTGCCTCTGGCTGTAATGAGGGAGCGTTCCACCAAGCCCTAGTTTCCCACCTGTAAAATGGGAATCGTACAGCCTACCTTGACTGTCACAATCTGTCACATTACCAGAGACACTTAGTCTCATTCCCAGGTGTTCCAGAACGGGCAATGCCAAAAGAAATTCATAGAAACCCCGTGAAATCCACGTCAAATGATGGTTCTCAGCAACATATCAAAGCTTAACCTTGGGAAGCTAGCCCACTGCCTGGGAGCTTGATGGAAAGGCAGGGCCTCGGGCCCCACCCCACAGGCTGAGTCACACTCCACATTTTGTCATGACCCCCAGATGGTCCGCGTGCACGTGAAAGTGGGGAACATTGCTCCAGAGCAGGGGTTGGCAAACGTTTTCCGTAAAGGTCCACAAAATAAGTATTTGAGGCTTTGCCACCTGTACGGTCTCTGTTGCGTCTGCTCAACTCTGAATCTCGAAAGCAAAGCAGCCGTGGACCCTGCAGGGGCCACGCTCCAGATAAACCTCTATTTAGAAAGCAGCTGGAGGCTGGGTTAGCCCCGTGTTGGAGTTGCACACGCCTGGCCCGGAGGCCCAGTGGTCCAGAGGCCCGGAGCGTGCGGACGCAGTGGATTTGGATGCCCATATCCAGATCTCACAGGGAAAGGGCCCCGTCCCTGCATCAGCCAGGCGGCAGCCCGTTCACCCAGTTTGTTGTCGGCTCTCATTGGAAGGTTCTTCTCAGCGGCCGGGTGGGTTTGAGAGGCTGCGCTGCAGGACACGGTGGTCCGTCGGGGGCCGCCAGGCCCGGCGCTGTCCCTGAGGCTGGCTTCTCTCTAGAGGGCGGGAAGAAGGGGCTGAGCCCCCTGAAACACATGGAGGTGTTCTGTTCCATCACCTCCCACTCGCTCCTCTCCCCGAGCTATTACCACAGCTTCGGAGTCACCGAGAGCTACATCGTTTTCCTCGAGCAGCCTTTCAAGATGGATATCCTCAAGATGGCAACCGCCTACATGCGGGGCGTGAGCTGGGCTTCCTGCCTGGCTTTCCACAGGGAGGACCAGGTAAGGCGGGGCCGGCGACCCCGCAGCATGAGGACGGCCAGAGCAGGATGGAGGTCAGCAGGCAGGGGCGGCTTCGGGAGGGAGGCCGTCAGCTGCCACGCAGTCTTCCAGAGGCATGAGCCGGCCTTCCAGCGAGTTCTGAAGCTGGGGTGGTCCTTCACAGTGGTCCCCAGTTAGGGCAAGGGGCTGGGCCCTGATGCCCCGACGTCCATAAGTCAGTAGAGCAGACCATCCCCAGAAGAGCGTGTGACCTTGGGCGAGGCAGCCTCGTCAGCCAAGGCAGCCCCTACTCGCCCAGCAACAAAGGGACTGCTCCTCAGCCCTGACCGACACCTGGCCTCCTCCAGCCTCCGCCATCCACTGACAAGGCCCTTTCGGCATCCCTGCTGGGGGGCGGGGAGGGGATGTCACAGGTTATTTAGACATCGTGATGATAGAGCGTCCCACCGGACGGTGTAGCAGAAACGTCTTCCATTTAGGTACACCTGAGTGGAGGGCCCAGAATATCTGTGTGCCTGTATGTACATGTACCTCCCTGTATATGTGATGTCTGCGTGTGTGTGTACATGTGGGTATGAATACATTATTCATGTATAGGTGTATGTATGTATTTATTTGCTCTTGTTACTTGTGGAAAATAATCAAGTAATTTTCAGTGTCATCTATTCAAATAGCACACAAGTGTAGAAAGCAACAGATCAAGTCCCCTCCCCCCGCCCCCTCCCCCTTCCTCCCCACCTCCCCATCCAGCCCCCTCCAGAGGGAACCACCACCATATCCATTCGACACCCTTCTAATCCTCTTTCTGTGCACCACGTGCATCTACCTGTACCCACACAAATACCTGTCCCGTGCGTGGCTGCCGCCTCTATGACGCCTGTATTCTCAAGGAGGAGAGTGAGGTCCTCGAGGGAACAAAGGGGTTAGGTGAGATCCTCCTCTGCCCAGAACCTTTTGCTGATTTCCCGTCTTCCTCAGAATATGATTCAGAGGCTTCACTCACCAGCCCATAAAGGCTCACATGCCCTCATCCCAGCTGCTGGCTCCCTGCTCACACGGTCGCCTCCTACACCTCAAACCTGCCAAACACGTTCCTGCCTCAGGGCCTTTGATTTTGTGTCCCCTCCACTTGGAATGTTCTTCTCCAGATGGCTTCCTCCCTTGATAAATCCGGGTCTCGCTCTACGCTCCCCCATCCCTGAGGTCCGCCTGTCTATCACAGACCACCCGCCTCCGACAGGCTTTCTCCGCCCCCCACTCCATTTTCTCAGTCGTGCTCACCCATCATCCTTGACATGTTGTATATATGGATCACTGACCCTTGGCCTCACCCCCACTGAAGTATACACTCCATGAAAGTGGGCGGGTGGTTTTATTTTATCTCTCCGGTTCCCCCAAAAGTGTCTGATGTGTCTTAGGCCCTCACATGAATGTTTGTGGACTGAGTGAGCTGGGCAGGGGGGCCAGCAGGGAGCCAGCGGAAGTGGGTTTCCTTCGCAGGACCGTGAGCGTCTCGCCGGCAGGAGTGTCAGGGTCCTCTGGGCCTCCAGTCTGCAGCCGCTGGGGACCTCTGGCCCTGGAGAGTCCCATAGTGAGAAGACAGCGCCCCCGAGGACGGGGCACAGAGCCCTGGGAAGGGCTTTGGAATGCATTTGGAGAACTTTCTGAGAAGCCCCTGTGGCTGACCCTGGGATTGGGTTTATGGGGAAGAAAGCCTACAGTAACCACACCTGTGTTCACCTTCCCAAACCCGTGCTCCCTCCCAATATGCCCTCCTCCTCTGTACACTACTCCTCGCCCGTCCCCCACTTCACTTCAAAGCCTGATTCTGGGAAAGGAGAGAAAGAAGCAATGAGCCAGAGGAGGTGGGGAAATGGCAGCCTGGAGCAGCCCCGCCCTCCTTTCAGAAGGAGGACGGTTAGGCCAGAGCCGCCAAAAGAAGGAAAATACCCCTTCCCCCTTGGGTTAGGCAACTGGGGCTGCAGATATGGCTACTTGCCACCCAGAGTGATACTGCCTGCGACACCCAGAGGTGCATGAGGACGCCTAATGAGCCGATACTCACGTGGGCTCCTTGACTAGACCCGTCACTCAGCACCGCAGCCCTCCAGGGCAGCCGGGTTACTGGGAAAACCACGCCTGCAGCGGGCAAAGGTCAGGAGAGGGGACCCAGGAGGGGCTTTAGGGGTGCTGGCCACCCATGGGGCCTGAGAAGCCTTAGATGGCTGGACCTGACTGTTTCTCCCCCATCTGGCCTGGCCTGGGAGCTGGCCTGTCGCTGCCCGCCTGGTCCACAGTCAAGTGAAGGCTGGGGAGACAGTACACTCTCAGATCCTGTATCTCCCCGGGTACTGTCCTGGTGAGGAAGGGGCCCTGGCAGCAAAGCTTCCCTCCTCCCTCAGCACTTCTGCGTGTGTCTGGAGGTGGTACACACGCAGAAGAGAGGCTCATGAAGGGGAGGGAATGCTTCAGGGTCACAAGCGAGTGGATGGCAGGGCTGGGTCTTGTCCCCTGCCTGATGCCACTGTGTTGGGCCTGCAGAGGAAGAGCTGACCACTGATGTGCATCTCCTTTCAGACTTACATTCACATCATTGACCAAAGGACGAGGAAGCCCGTGCTGACCAAATTTTACACGGACCCCATGGTGGTGTTTCATCACGTCAACGCCTATGAAGAGGACGGCTGCCTTCTGTTCGATGTCATTGCCTACGAGGACGGCAGCCTTTACCAGCGCTTCTACTTGGCCAGCCTGGACAAGGACTCCAGGAGAACTCCAGGCTCACCTCCATCCCAGCCCTCACGAGGTCTGCAGTGCCCCTCCACGTGGACAAGGTAACGGCTTGAGTCCTGGGAGATGTGAGTCCACTCAGGTAGTGACTTTGGCTCTAATTTCGTTAATATTGAAATTCCAAATGAGCTGTTCTTTTTTTTTTTTGGCTGTGTTGGGTCTTCGTTGCTGCACGCGGGCTTTCTCTAGTTGCGGCGAGCGGGGGCTACTCTTCGTTGCGGTGCGCGGGCTTCTCATTGCGGTGGCTTCTCTTGTTGTGGAGCATGGGCTCTGGGCATGTGGACTTCAGTAGTTGTGGCATGTGGGCTCAGTAGTAGTGGCTCACGGGCTCTAGAGCGCAGGCTCAGTAGTTGTAGCGCACGGGCTTAGTTGCTCTACGGCATGTGGGATCTTCCCGGACAAGGGATGGAACCCGTGTCCCCTGCATTGGCAGGCGGATTCTTAACCACTGCGCCACCAGGGAAGTCCCCAAATGAGCTGTTCTTAAAGAAAGACAGAAAATGCTTTCATTATTTTTCCAAATATGGTATATATTCATGGTAGAAACTTTAGAAAATATAGATTAAGTTAAAAGGAAAAAAATTTACCATAAACCCATTGTGGATATATTTGTATTGCTTCCCAATTCTCTCTCTATATATAGATAAATAGATAGATAAGCAAGTAGACAGAAAGATATGCATACACAATATATATTGATATGTATGTATATAATATATATACATACTGTGTATATATCTCAAAGCTGTTAAAAATTATGTACAGTATGATTTTATTTTCTAAAATTAATATTTAACATATAAATACATATATCCTAATTTTGCAAAGAAAATTATACTGTACACAATTTTTAACAGCTTTAATGAAACATAATTCATATACCATACTATTCACCCATTTTCACACATTTAAAGTGTACAATTTGGGGCTTTTGTGGTGGTGCAGTGGTTAAGAATCCACCTGCCAATGCAGGGGACCCGGGTTCGAGCCCTGGTTCTGGAAGATCCCACAAGCGGCGGAGCAACTAAGCCCATGAGCCACAGCTACTGAGCCCACACACCTAGAGCCCGTGCTCCACAACAAGAGAAGCCCCTGCAATGAGAAGCCCGCGCACCGCAACGAAGAGTAGCCCCTGCTCGCCACAACTAGACAAAGCCCACGCACAGCAACAAAGACCCAATGCAGCCAAGAACAAATAAATTAAATATATAAATTTTTAAAATAAAGTGTACAATTTGGGACTTCCCTGGCCATCCAGTGGTTAAGACTTTGCCTTCCTATGCAGGGGGTGAGAGTTCAATCCCCGGTCAGGGACCTAAGGTCCCACATGCCCTGCGGGCCAAAAAACCAAAACATAAAACAGAAGCAACATTGTAACAAGCTAAATAAAGACTTTTTAAATGGTCAACATTTAAAAAAAGATCTTAAAAAAAAACAAAGCAAAGTGTTCAATTCAATGGCTTTTAGCATATTCACAGAGTTGAATGTATAACCATCAGCACAATCAATTTGAAAACATTTTCATTTCCCCAAAAGACACCTTGTACCCTTTAACCATCAGCCCCCCACCCCCAACCCCTCCTTCCCCCACCCAGCCCCAGGTAACCACTAATCTACTTTCTATCGCTGTGTATTTGCCTATTCTAGATATCTCATATAAATGGAATCATACAATATGTAGTCTTTCATGGCTGGCCTCTTTCACGAAGCATGTTTTCACAGTTCATCAGTGTTGTAGCACGTATCAGGGCCTCATTTTTTTTCATGGCTGAATATGTACATACTATTTTGTATACTGCTATACATACTATTTCCACCTACTTGTATATGTAGACATCTCTCCATGAGATGACATATTCTTCTATGACATCATTTTAAATATTGGCCTGGCAGTCCATGGTGGGGGTTCATCAGCAGTTGCTTACCCGTCTCCCTGATATTGAACAGTCCTGTTCTTAAAATGACCCCTGGGCCAGATGTTATCCTTAATTAGGCTGATGCTGCCAGGGCTCTGGGTTTGGTTTTGAAGGCTACAGAGGCTTCTGGCTCCAGAACTTCCTGACTTCATGACTTAATTAATTTAAATGAATCCAAATTCAATTCAATTCAGTTTTGATGGCTCATCCTTACTCAATGCACTCTATGTGCCAGGTACTTTGCTAAGCATTGTATTTTCCTTACCTAACTTAATGATCAAAACAATCTATGGGAGCGATCCTCAGGTTAGCCTCATTTTACAGATGAAGAAACTGAGGCTCAGAGAGGTTAAGGAATGTGCCCAAGGTCACACAGCCCAGTGGCAGAGTCAAGATTGGCTCTAAACCCTTCCTTGGAGCTGGTAACGGGTATAACTCTGCTGATCTCCCGAGCAGGCCTAACTCTTGGAAAGAGTCCCAGAGGGTCACCCTGACCTCTCTCAGGGCCCTGCAAGCCTAGGGAACAGAAGACACTCCTACATGCCCAGGGAGGCTTCTCCTACCCTCCAGGCTCCTCCATGCAGGAGTTCAGGCACCTCCCAACCAGTGGGTGGAAGACCCACATCTGAACCCAGCTTTGTCCAACTCCAGAGTTGGGTCCTTTCTCCTCTCTCCAGCATTTCCCCATCCGCAGTCATTTGTGTATCTCTGTCATGATTTGCACCGTATTTCCTATCACCTCTATTCACATTTACAAAATCATGTTTTCATTTAAATCAACTCCCTCTTCCCTTAACTCATTTGGAAGGAAACCTATCACGACCCAGTGGAAAGCCAGCATTGCACGCTGCAGATGGAAGAGCCGATGAGCATGAAGGGCTGGTGATAAAGCACAGGTCCTAAAGCTCTAGCCTGATGCTGTTGCTCTTGCCAAGACCTGATCTCTTCCTTAAAGAGAACATTGGAAAAGTATTAGGTGTCAAAGACATAGTGGCTCTTAACTGAGACTCTCGCCTTGACCCAGTCGGAAAGATTGCAAGAGAAAATGGGATTAACTTTCTCCCCACGTGATTCAGGGCTATTGAATGAATGTCCGTGTCCCACAGAATCATCATCTGAGCCGCTGGCCTCTGTGCCCGTCACTCTGGGAAGTTCCATAGTGCAGCGCTTGGGGTGTCTCCTGGCTCCAGGATGCAATGGGGGGTGTCACAAAGCACACAGGTGGCAAATCCTGAGGCCTGCCCACCTCCACCTCACCTCCCACCCCACGCCTGCCTTGTGGAGGCCTCAACCTGTGGATGGTACACAGAGAGGAAACACTCCCTTCCCCTGCCCACACACTGCAGGATTTTATAACCTTTTATCAAGCTCTAGAAATGATTTGCTTCCTTGGAACCAAGCTAAGAAGTTTAGCACATGTATTTTAAAAAGGCACTGCGTGAGCCGTCTACAAAGAAGAGCAAGCGCTGGGAAGGGTAGCTCCGGCCACGCTTTTTTTTAAAAAAAAATAAATGTATGTATTTATTTATTTTCAGCTGTGTTGGGTGGGTCTTCGTTGCTGTGTGCGAGCTTCTCATTGCGGTGGCTTCTCTCATCGCGGAGCACAGGCTCTAGAGTGCAGGCTCAGTAGTTGCGGCACACGGCTTAGTTGCTCCACGGCATGTGGAATCTTCCTGGACCAGGGCTCGAACCCGTGTCCCCTGCATTGGCAGGCGGATTCTTAACCACTGCACCCCCACGGAAGTCGGGCCACGCTTTTTAATTGCTGTTTATTGTCCCTTAAAAATGTCTCCTTGGGGCTTCCCTGGTAGCGCAGTGGTTGAGAGTCCGCCTGCCGATGCGGGGGACACGGGTTCGTGTCCTGGTCCAGGAAGATCCCACGTGCCACGGAGCGGCTGGGCCCGTGAGCCGTGGCCGCTGCGCCTGCGCGTCCGGAGCCTGTGCTCCGCAACGGGAGAGGCCACAGCAGTGAGAGGCCCGCGTACCACAAAAACAAAAAAACCAAAACAACAACAACAAAAACAAAGAAACAAACAAAATGTCTCCTTGCTTCACTTTCAAGTCGCCCCACCTGAGTGTTGAAAGGGGAATGTCGAGCTACAGACATGACCTATGTGTCCAGATCCGGCGGCTCCGATTCCATCCCGTCCAAAAGCATATTAAGGAAGGGCCTTAGGGGATGCCGCCCTCTCTCAAATGCCCTTCAGTCTGGGGCCTTTGCACATCACTGCCCCTCTGCCTGCAGCCCTGTCCTCTTCCCATGAGACCTCTGCTCCTGTCCCGGCCGCAGGGTGCACTCACCTGGGGGCTCGTCCTTCAGGTCTGGCATGCTGACCCCCTCAGTGGGTTTGTATGTTCTAATGGCACCTGCAGCTCTTTGCTCACACTGATGGCAGGTATATTGAGCTTCCCGTTACAGCTCCCAGAGGGCTGGGCCTCTTGGTCTTGTCAGCAGTTTATCCTCTGAGCCCATCACAGGGTCTGGTACTCGGAGGGTTCTCATTAAGCCCTTAGATATTTTAAATAAATGAATGAACGATGAATGAATGAAAAAGGTGAAGCAAGGTCTCTAAAAGGGCGCCAGGTCTCCCTTTAGCGCTTGGAACATTTCCCGAGTGGAAAGTGCCTTCCACATAGAGTGGGCTATCCTGAAGTGTGTTCAAAAGTCTGCGGCCTCCCAGCTGCTCCAGCTTCTCTGGCGTTTGGGCCAGCTGTGGTCAAAGGAAGGAGGGGCCCACCGACACCCTCCGCCTGTTTGTGTAGGGTGGTGCGGGGGTTGTTTAAGGTGGGGCTGGGCCCCAAGGGGCGTGGGCTGTGCCAACAGGCCCTGCCAGCCACCCTGCCCTCATCCTGCAGGGCTCCAGGAAGGGGCGGGGCTGGAATCTTGGAGCTAGAAGGGGTGGTTCCAACTCCTGGTTCAGTAGATTTGGTTTTTGTCTTGTTTCCAAATGCAAAAATGAAGTCCCAATAGTAAGAGAAGCCACCATTTCTCGAGAGCTCACTCTGTGCCCGGCCCTGTATCAGATGCCTTTTCTGCTCTTAGACCCAGGCCAGAGGGGCCCCCTGCTCTGGACTTTCTCCATCAGTGTCCCTTCTTCACTGGGTGAGGAACTCACAGGGCCACAGGGTGCCCACCCAGAGGGGCACCCTTCCGACCCCAACTGTGACCTGGGATCCCTGAATTCCCTGCACAAATGACCCAAGCCAGCCTGCAGCAGAGGCCTCTGTTCTCCTGAGGGCAGGCTGTGCTGCTGGATGAAGCCCTCAGACCCACCAGGGAGGCCAGGGCTGGCTGGGGCTTCCGTGCAGTGGCAAGAAAAGGAGAAGGGAAGCCCGGGCCCCGAGGCCAGCCTTCAGGCTGCCACCTGCTTCTAGCTCAGAATGCCAAGGAGTCCTGGAATTCTGAATCACATACATCCTTCCAGACCGGCACTGGACACTAGAACCTGCTGCAGTGGAGGAATATTCTCTGTCCAAGCAGTAGTAGCCAGATACCTCGGCTACTGAAATGTGGCCAGTGCAGCCGAGGAAGGGAATTTTAAATTTCATTAAATTTAAATTTAAATAGCTACGCTTGGCTGCTGGTGGTTGCCGTATCAGACAGCACAGTTCCACAACATTATGAAGCTCTGTGCATAAAGGAAGGTGGGAGAGAACGGTATTTTACTTAACCATTTGATACATGTGGACATAGGTTTGGTGGGCCTCTGCTCTCATCCTGGGTCCTGAAAATTATGGGGCCTGTGAAATGCTCTGCATGCTTCTCACCGAATCTGTATGACAGTCCTTGGGGTTATTTACCATCCCCATGACTGTAGATGCGAGAGACAGTAACTTGCCCAACATGACAGAATCATCCAGAGGATTTGAGTTGGGATTTGAACGCATGTCTGTCTGGCTGCAAATTACTGACTACGATGGCCTGGCCCTGGATCAGGTGTTTTCATAACCATTATTTAATTTAATCCTAAACACAATCCCCAGATGCAGGTCAAAGGGACCTTCGCTTGTACTCGCCACCCGTCCGAAAGTTACGGATTGCCCCCCTTTGTACAAACGAAGAAGCAGGCTCAAGTTCACGTAGAAAGCTCTACAGTCATACTTCACACCCAAGGCTGCCAAAGTCCAAAGCCAGTGTTTTGTGAGAGTATTGAGATTACTGCTTCTCATGGGTGTCCCATCGAGTTGAGGAATTTCAAAGCCAGACTGCAGGATTTCATTGAATTCTGGCTGGAAAGTGATTTCTTCCCAAAGTTGAGCACATTGGCCATAGAAAGCTGCCAAGTCATGTTCGTTACTGCTGTGTGTGGAAAAATTCACAGTTTATGCCTCAACCAGTCTGACCAGTTTCATGCTGCAGCTAGAAAACGTCTCTGTGGACTGACTCCCTGAGAATCAAGCCCGGGACATGCACAAGAGGCCTGTGGCTGCCTCTCGACTAGCAAGGCGCAGGGCAGGGCCTCTCACATGTGGGGCTGCACATACAGATGAAGGCAGACAGAGCTTCTGCTTCCAAGTCGCCCGATGTGCTAGGCGCTAGACGACCTTTTCACGCCCTTCGTTTGATTTTTACAACCACCAGCAAAGCACACGTTCTGCCCCTTAAGAGTTGAAGGAAAAGCTCATTGAGTCATGCATTTGCTGATTCCTTCAGCAGTTACTTCCTGGGAGCTGACTGTGTGCCATGCACTGAATAAAACCTGATCACTGTCTTCACAGGGAAGACAGCATGAAAGAAGAAAGCAGGTCCATGAAGGAGATAATTACAGCTTGGGACACACGCCTTGGAGACACTGCAGACCAACTTGTCAGGCAAAGGGATGATTGAGCCGAGAACTATGGGATGGCCACCAGCCAGCCTCCTTTGCCTGCCGCCTGCAGTGCTTTGGCTTCTGAGCACAAGAATCTCAGTGCGAAGCTCTGGGCCCAGCCTCTGCTCCCCTCCGTGTGACCTTGGGCGAGCCACTTTCCTGCCCTGGGGCTCAGCTTCCTCTTCTGTTAATTGGGATCACACTAAACAAATCTCGGAGGGGCCCTACGGTTCCGCTTCTAGGATGCAGTATATTTCCAGCCTTCTCAGCAAAAAGCTGCTGTTGTTCAAATAGGTTTGTTTTCATTATAAAAGCTTATTTTGGAAAGTTTGGAAAGTAGAGGAAAGTTTAAAAGAGGAGTCAGACATGCCCATAATTCTCCTCCTGTAGCTCCACGAATGCAGAGATTTGCTCCTGCTTCTCCTCCAGTGCCTAACCTGAACTCAACCCCAGGGGTAGTGGCAGTAGCAGTCGTAGTAGTAAAAATAATAATAATAATAACAATACAATTATGTTATCAGTAGCAGTTAACATTTATCCAGCATTTACCGCTAACCAGGCCCTCTTATAAACCAGCTGCATGGATTATTTTATTTAATCTGCATAATAACTCGGAGACGCACTTACTATTTATACAACGCTTGTGCTATACCTCATTATACAGATGGGGAAACTGAACTTCAGAGATACCAAGTGAGTTGTTCAAGGTCCCATAGAGAGTATGTGGGGACACAGGGAGTAGTAGATGCTCAATAGATATTTAATCAATTGTGTTCAGTCTCTTTCCTGGCTACAACGGTGATGGTAAAGTACTGAACGAAGTCTGATTGTCACTTGAGACCAAGAGATGTCCTTGATAGATATTTTTCTCCCAAGTAATTGTTATTGCATGTTTGTTTTCTTTTCAACAGGGGTACATTTTCATAGGAGAAAATACTGAAAATCTAGAAAAGCCTAGAAAAAGAAATGAAAGTCTCCATAATCCCACTGCATGCCATACTGTTACTATTTGGTATTTCTCCCAGGCTGTTTTCAATGTAATTTCTTTTTCTTTGTTTAACATGGCTGAGCTCAGACTGTGAATGCTTTTTTCACTCGGTTTTCTATCACGAGTGTTTCACATGTTGTTATGAACTCTTTACAAACACCTTTTTAATGACTGATGCAGCGTTTTACAGGTGAATCATCCGGTATTTAAAAAGCGAGAACTTATAAGTACATTAATTCACCTGTGAGGGATCAGGCAGCCCAGAATAGAAGAAAAGATCCAGAGTTTTTAGGGCCCTCCTTCTACCACCCACCAGCTTTGCCCACTTTGGGGAGTTACTTCCAGCCCCCAGTTCTCATTTTTAACTGAAAATACCAATCATATAATAGCTGCTTCCAGTGGTTAATGTGAGGCCAGAACAAGGTGAGCTAAAGCTTTTTTTTGCGGTACGCGGGCCTCTCCCTGTTGCAGCCTCTCCCGCTGCGGAGCACAGGCTCCGGACGCGCAGGCTCAGTGGCCATGGCTCACGGGCCCAGCCTCTCCGCGGCACGTGGGATCCTCCCGGACCGGGGCACGAACCCGCGTCCCCTGCATCGGCAGGCGGACTCTCAACCACTGCGCCACCAGGGAAGCCCTAAAGCATTTTTTTAACATGTGCACAGTAAAACAAATATTTGTTCTGGATACCAAGTTTTTATTTTCCTGGAAAACCGATTCTTTCAGAATGCAGAGGCGGGCTCCAATTTAATCAAACTGTCATCTACAACAGCAAGAGCCCTGAAGGAAAAAGAGGACCAAGTCTACTGCCAGCCGGAGTTGCTTTATGAAGGTAAAATGCATCCTCTCTCCTGTGTTTAGGGAGGGGCTGAATGTCCTCTTTATATGATACCTCTTTCTGATGCAGAGGAGATGTGCGTGGAGCGGGGACTGAGAGGAAGCTGTTGGGACGCCCAGGGGAAGGCATCTGGGGACGCTTCTCTTTCATGTATCTTCATACCCCTCCCAGGGAGGTACTCGGGTGGTCCTTGGACCCAGGGACTTTCACGGCTAGCCTTTCAAATGCTTCCGTGTTGTTGTTTTTGGGGGGTTTTTTGGCTTTCTTTTTAAAAGTTTATTTTATTTTTTTTGAATTTAAATTTTTTATGCCGTTTTTAAAGGTTACTTTCCATTTACAGTTATTACAAAGTATTGATTGTATTCCCCGTGTTGTACGACACATCCTTGAGCCTGTCTTACACCCAGTAGTTCGTACCTCCCTCTCCCCCACCCCTATATTGCCCCCCTCACCTGGTAGCCACTAGTTTGTTCTCTGTATCTAATGCTGCTGTATCTTGAACGCTGACTTACGGAAGGGCGTGACGTGTGCAGATTTCTACCTGTGCACACTCAGAGCACCCTGCAGCATAGGTGCTCTCAGCCCCATGTGCCAGAGGAGAAAACTGGGCCTCAGAAAGGCTGAGCTACACCCAGAACATAAACCCGCTCAGAGAGAAGCACCCACCAGGGTAGAGCGTCCCAACGTGGGCACCGCTGATCCCGGGGCTGGGTCATTCTTTGCAGTGAGGGCTGCCCCGGGCATTGGAGGAAGTGGAGCAGCGTCCCTGGCCTCCAACCTGATTGAGAACCACTGCCCTAGTATAGAAGCCCGTGGGGTGGGGACCGTGTTTGTGTGCTCGGTGTACCTGACAGAAGTCTGGCTTGGAGCAGGGTGTGCTCAGTACGTAAGCGGGGAACGAACAGGCCCGCCCAGGTCAGGGCTGGGGAGCGGCGGGCGGGCTCTAGGCTGGGAGCCCGGCACCCCGTGTCACTGCCCCACGCCAGGGCCAGGCGTCTGGAAGGACAGTCCCGGGGACTCTGCTAGGACAACCTCAGATTTGCCCACTAAGAACCACGTCTACACATGGCAGCCCGTGGATCCCATGATGGGTTCTGTGTGGTGGCCCAGCCTCTCAGAGTCTTTGGAGGTGAACATAGACATGCTTGTCCCCATTCTTAAGGCATCAACTTCCATCTCTGCTCACCTGTCACTCACGTGGGCAGACGGAGGGGTAAAGCACTACAGTCGTCTTATTTCTGGGGAGGGACTTCTTGTTGATCGTAGCACCCTTGGGCAGCGCCGAACAGCATGGCCGTAGACAAATGCTTCCAGATCCCTCCACCTGTGACAGCCGTTTGGAAGCGTCCATTGCCGTCTTTCCATCACGCAGGCGCTGCCTGGCGCATCTCCCCAACTGCCCGTCCTTTCCTCCGCAGTCTCGTCCCGTTCTTATCACGTTAGGTGAGTCCATGCATGGAAGGGGCTTAGCTGAGGGCCTGGCCCACAGTGAGGGTCCAGGGGCTGCCGTATACTGTTCATGCTTTAGAACCGAGCATAGCAGAGCTGAGAATAATCCGATAACTTGCCTGAAGTTGGGCAGCAGAGCCAGCATCTGAACCCAGGCTTCACTGACTCGAAAAACCCTTAACCTCTGCATTTACGGTTATACAAAATGCATACCATACCATCTAGAATGTTCTGAAATGGCTTCTTCCACTTAATGAACGTAGCCTGGGAATTTTCCCACATCCCAAAGATTCTTCAAGAGCGTGGCTTTGATAAGTGGACAGAATTCGCAGGGATGAATCACATTTTACTTCTCCATGGGCGTGTAGCTGGTCATTTACAGAGAGGAGGAAAGGGGGGTTCCAGACCAGGTTCGAGGGACCCAGGAGCATCACAGGGAGTCTCAGACCGACCCTGGCATCTTTTTTCTGAGTTGAGTGTGTGGGTGGTCCCTCGTCCTCATGTTCACCTTGACCTGTCTCTTGGGAATTTCTTGATTCCTCGCCTGTGGGATTGGACCTCTTCCCTTCCTAGCGCTCCGCCCCACTTCCCTCCCCACTGAGCCCCATGACCATTTATGCCCTGGGTCCGCTTCAGGAGGCTTTCATGTGGCAGATGTTTCCATCTCTGCTGCTTCTTTTCTTGGACATTACATTTTCACCAGCAGTTGGCTCCAACTATCTGCAATATTTCATGAGAGGGACTTTCATTTCTATATTCAGACTTAGAAATTTAATTTGACACAACAAGCATACCTAAATATATATGCATGGACATGGACACATTTTTAAGGCTTTTTGGGTTACAAAAGTAATAGGTGTAATGAAAATTTCACGCAATGAGAAACGGAGAATGGACAGTACAAACTATAAACCACCATGAGGAAGTGATCACCCCAGCAACGCTTCCAGACTTTTTCTCTTCATTTATAACACAATGGAGATAATTCCATAAGCAGCCTTTTACATTTAATCTTATGATGTAGACATTTCCCCATGTTATTAAAATTCTTTGTGTTACTTTTTTTTTTTGCGATACGCAGGCCTCTCACTGTTGCGGCCTCTCCCGTTGCGGAGCACAGGCTCCGGACGCGCAGGCTCAGCGGCCACGGCTCACGGGCCCAGCCGCTCCGCGGCACGTGGGATCTTCCCGGACCGGGGCACGAACCTGCGTCCCCTGCATCGGCAGGCGGACTCTCAACCACTGCGCCACCAGGGAAGCCCTGTAAATGTTACTTTTGTATAATGTTATTATATGATTTCACCAGATTTATTTAAATATTCCCCACTGATGCTCCTTCCACAGCTTCAGAAGTTTCTATTCACACCCACACGTGTGCATGTACACACTTTTTTAAAAAAGAGCTTTAAAACAGTGCAGTAGCCTCTGATTTTAATCATGCAATTTTCTTTGATTTCTATCTTGGATAATTAAAGTAGTTTATACACTGAAAAACCCAGGTCTATCTTACCTTGCTCTTAATGGGGTAGTTATCAGAAGTTCCCTCCTCCTGCCCTATGATCACCCTTGATCCAATGCAGGGCCTGAATCAAGTTCAGGGATCCTGGCTTGGGAACCGTTTTTGTGAAAAGGATGCCCGGCCTGGATGCCACAAAAGACAGGTGGTCCCAGCTCTCGGTGAAGGGGGCTTTGTCAGCTGTGTCATTTCTCTCTAGGTTTAGAGCTGCCTCGGATCAATTATGCTCACAATGGGAAGCGATACCGCTATGTCTTTGCTGCTGAAGTCCAGTGGAGCCCCATCCCAACCAAGGTACTAGTCCTTGGGAGATGGCAGCCTATAACCATCGTGTGTGTCTGCAAAGCTGAGTTCCCAGGTTCTCAGGGAGGTCAGAACCGAGGTCCCCTTGGGGTGGGGGTAAGTCAGAAAGTGACGTCAGCTTGGGACAAAATACACTGGAAGCAACGATGGACCATCCAGGGGAGGGAACTGCACCTTATGGGCTGTTGCTCAGGAAGGATGTGGTGGCTGGAGTTTATCCATTGATTTCTTTTTTGGATGCATGTTTATTGAGCACCAGCTATGTGCTACAATGTGGTAGGCACTGAGGAAAAGGAAGTGAACAGGGAAATCCCAGTTTCTGCCGTCAAGGAACTCACTGTCTCAAGCAGAGAGGGTAGAGCTGAAACTAGGAGGATTTACCTTTTTTTAAAAATATTTATTTATTTGGCTGCACTGGGTCTTAGTTGTGGCAGGTGGGCTCCTTAGTTGCGTCTCACAAGCTCCTTAGTTGTGGCATGCGAACTCTTAGTTGCAGCATGCATGTGGGATCTAGTTCCCTGACAAGGGATCGAACCCAGGCCCTCTGCATTGGGGGCGCGGAGTCTTACCCACTGCACCACCTGGGAAGTCCCTATTAACTTATTTTTAAATTGAAGTATAGTTGATTTACAATACTGTGTTAGTTTCAGGTGTACAGCATAGTGATTCATATTTTGGTTTTTAAACTGCTAGTTGTTTGAACACTTGCTGTTTCCCAGGGACCATGCTGAGTGCTGTCCAGACATCAGTTTTCCTTAGTAGCTTCAGTTTTTAGTAATAAAATGGAAAATCTTTTTTTTTAATGCAAGCAGTGCAGAAACGTACAAAGCAAAAAATTAAGGTTCCCCCCCACACACGTACACACACCCAGCGTCACTCCCCACTAATCCCACACCCTCAGGGGAAAGAGGCGGATTAGAGATTGAGAGAAGGCCAGGGACTCACACTTTTAAAACAACAAAGGAATCATATTATACCTTAAATGTTTGCATTGAATACTTTAGTTTATCTAATGTGTATAAAAATTGCAATATAGTGCCAAGTGCCAGATAAATCCAGGGGTTTTATTTCTGAAAGAATTCAGTGTGTACCGTCAGCTCGGCAGTGGCGGGAGGACCTTTGCTTAAAGTCGGAGGAGGAAGCAAGCTGCTTTCATTTCTGTTGTTACACTGACCAGAGGCAGATGCCACGTGGGGTCTACGTTCGCCAGTGTCAGAGTCCACTTCCCTCTCTCTGGGGCCTTGATGCCTTGCTATTCGCAGGGAATAAGCATGCTCTCCAACCACGCAGTCCTATGTTTCTCCCCTTTGGACGTGCAGATAATAAAGTACGACATTCTCACGAAGTCATCCTTGAAGTGGGGAGAGGTGCGCTGCTGGCCGGCAGAGCCGGTGTTCGTGCCCACACCGGGTGCCGAGGACGAGGATCACGGTAAGGCCGCCCGCTTGCTGCACTGCGCTTGTGATCGCTCCTCAGACAGAGACATCGTTTGGGGGCAGTGCCCGCCCCCCATCACACAGCTGGCGGAGTCATGCTTTGAAACCCAGGTGCGTCTGAGTCCAAAGCTGTGGGATGAGGGAGTCCCCCGGCCCACCCCCACTTCTGACACCAGCTGCAAGTTCGGGGGTCCCCAAGACCACCCTCAGTTTCAAGAGAAGAGCTCACAGAACACACCGAAAGCCGTTGTGCTCATCGTTATGGTTTATCTCGGCGAAAGGGTGCAGATTGAACGAGAAAAGGCGAGTGGGGCGGGATCCAGGAGAGTCCTGTGCGTGGGGTTTCCGCTGGTCCTCTCCTGTGGGGGGTAGGACCACACCAACTTCCCGGGCGACGTCCACGCAGTGTGGCCAACCAGGGAAGCTCTCCAAGCCCTGCGTCGGAGCCCGTGTGGGGCGTGGTCATGCGGACATGGTGACCTCCAGTCTTCGGCCCCTCCGGAGGTTGAGCTGACACCTGTGGCCCAGGCGTCCCCCTAAATCACTTTGCTAGGATGGGTTATATGCAGCGGCCCCAGGTAAACAAAGGCACTCTCATTAGACCGTCAGTCCAAGGGCTTAGAGGTCATCTCCCAGGAGCAGAAGGTCAGACCTCCCTTCCAGGGCGATTAAATTGTTTGAGACACAAAAGCCCACTTCCTTTCCACGGAGCAACACTACCCTTACCCAGAGTATAGAATCTCGGTTTTAAAATCCATTGCAATGGCTGGGTCTGAATTTGTAACTCCTCTAAGCATGTAAGTTTTCCGTGGAGAACCTAGAAATGCTGGTGGCCCTCCTCTCTTGTCCAGGTTTCCACCTGACCAAATGGTCCTTTCCCTCTTTGATTCTGCCTTTGCCCCAGAAATGCCCTGCCCACCCCCTAGGGATGCTAAGGAGGGTATTAGAAGCCTGGGTGGGGCTGCCCACACCTATGGGGAAGGACAGGCTGCCCTGCTGAGCCTGCCAGCTGCTTCCCTCAGGTGAGAAGGGAGTGGTTTTCTACCTGGATGGTGTCTTCCTATCGACCTGCACTGCAGGGCACACCACGTAAGGGACCCCGTGTCACTGTCACCTCCAAGGTGGGGGATGGTTGGTACCACCTCCTGCTGAGGCTGGCCTCCCATTGGGCTGGGCAAGTGCGTCCTGCACAATCTCTGTGGGCAGGGAGCAACCTGGTCTTCATTCCACCAAAGGAGAGGCTCAGAGAGTGAGGTAACTTACCCACGGTCAGTCACACGCCCCGTGCATACAGAGGAGGGTTGAAGTTAAGCCGATCTGACCTCAGCTGCCCTCAGCCACTCTGAAACCCGGGAGGCCTTGGGAAGAATCACAAATATTTGCTGGAAGTTTATGTGCACTATTTCATTTAGCCCTCTGTCCCTGGAGAGTGGGTATTTAGAATATTCCCATTTTACAGAGGGGAAAGCTGCACATGCATGAGATGAATTGGACTCATTCAAGTGCTATTTGAGTGCAACTGGTCCGGGTTTAGCCGAGTGACGGATATTAGCCTAAGTGCAGCGTCAAAGCTGATTCTCTATAACTGGAGTTTCTAAATAGTAGGAAAATAGCCATTCTTCAGTGCATGTAATGATTTACAAAGTGCTTTCATAACTGACCGTGCAAGATCCTCACAGCAACCCTCTGAGGGTGGGGGGGGATTATCCCCACTCTACAGATGAAGAGACTGAGGCTCAGAAACGTGAGGGGACTGGTTCAGCCAAGGCTTCCGATTTCCCTGGCCTTTCCCTTCTGCTCCCACAGAATATCAAATTTGCTTCCCTTCTGTTTTGATTAGATAACTTACATTCAAAGGACAGGGAGATAGAGCTGAGAAGCTTATCCCCCCAGCTGGACCAGGTTCAAGGTTGCACTTCTACAAAGTGTCTCTTTTTGTTTCCCCAGAGGGATTATCTTATCAGCCATTGTCTCTACCGATCCCCAGAAGCTGCCTTTTCTGCTGGTTCTGGATGCCAAAACTTGTACAGAATTGGCTCGTGCCTCCGTTGATGTAGAGATGCACCTGGATCTCCATGGGCTGTTCATCCCAGGTGCCAACTGGAACGCGGGGAAGCAGGCCCCTTCCCGGGAGGGGCGGGACAGGGCTGCTGAGCGCCGTGTGGCCCCAAGGACCTGACAGGGTGGGGGCCTGGGCCCTGGAGAACAGCTCCACCAGACTCAAGGGTGGTCCTTCCCTGGGTGGGGGGCAGGGGGCCCTTCATTTTATCTTGCACTTATTCTTTCCATGGTTGCTTTGAGACAAAGTTACGGAAATAGAGCTTTTATCAGGATCTTCTCTTTCATTTCATGTTGGCCACAAGAACCTTGTTTGAAAGTTGATCAAATATTTATTGATTAGCTCTAGTACTTCTAAAAGCCCCTTTCCTTTAGGATTAAGACCGTGACCATGAATCAGCAATTGTGTTAAGGTACATAATCATTGCTCCTAGAATGGGCAGCCCCTGACCCATTGGAGAAGAGACACAGAAATATTTATCGTTGCTCCTCCCTCCCCACCTTTCTTTCCCTTCCCTCCCTCCCTTCTTTCCCGTGGACCACGTGGTGAGTTCTAGCTTTCTCAACCCTGTGCTGTTAGTAGACTACGTGGCCCAGAAGGGGTGTACTCTGTGCTCATTCCATGCAAGGCGTGGCATAATATAAAATAATAAAACTTTAAAGCCTATTCAGACCTTACTTTAATTTTACATGGCTTCTTTCCTCTGAAGCTCTTCTAAGGCAGTAAAACAGAGGGGCAGAGCTAGATGGTTCATAGTCCGCTAGGTGCCTCATTGCACACCCAGTGGGACAGCAGACTGGTGTGGGCGTCCCCCACTGCAGGAGGTTATGGAGGGGCTGGAATCCAGGACTTGGTCCTGTCTTGCCTGATGCTGAGAACCAGGGTGGCGAGGCGTGCCAGAGCCATACAGGAAAGAGGGTCCCGTCAGCAGAATTCCTTGGAGATCCATCCAAGTTGTTGTTTTGCTTTCCTTTTATTTATTTATTTGGCTGCGTCGGGTCTTAGTTGCGGCTCCCGGGCTTCTCTCTAGTTGTGGCGCGCAGGCTCCAGAGCGCGTGATCTTAGTTGCCCTGTGGTGTGGGGGGTCTTAGTTCCCCGACCAGGGATCGAACCCCCATCCCCTGCATCGGAAGGCGGATTCTTAACCACTGGACCGCCAGGGAAGTGCTATATCCAAAGTTGTTGTTTGTTTTCATCCAAGTTGTCCTGTGTTGGGTATGTTTTATTCACTACTCTACCCTCTAGAACACTGCCTGGGGGGTGCAGGCTCGACCAACAAATTCACTATTTGTTGAACGCGTGAATTCCGCCAACAAAGATATCCAACTCCATAATGTACCCAAAAGGGACGGATATTTTAAAAAAGAAAAAAAGAAAAGGATATTTTACTGAAGATCTCCTGGGAAGACAGGGAAGACAGTTCACATGGAACACGCCCCCCAAATACCCCACGAGGGTTCCTCTCCCAGCTGTCCCCGGTCTCTCCTCTCTTTCTTCCCCTGTTGGTTTCTCAAAAACTCCTCTACCGTCCCAGCGTTTCCTTTTCATGCTCAGCTCATAGATGCCATTAAACAAAAACCCAAACTCCGTGGATGGCAAAACGAAGACCATCTACTCTTCTCCCCTGGACACACCTCAGTACTTCCAGCCTTGATAAGATGGATTGGGAGGAAATGTCAACCATGGTGGCCTAAGAAACATGGGATGGAGGCCTGCATTGGGGTGGCAGCAACGGAAAAGAGTTGACAAATGGGACAGTCACTCACCTATTCGTTATTCTACTTTAAACGTTTGAGAAGAGGGTGGTCTTTGAAAACTGCTTCCCCACCGTTATTCTACTGAATTCCCATTGGCAAACAATACCCAGACCTAGTCATGAAAAAGGACGCAGTTCTGCGGAGAAGAAAAGTATGTCGGTGGTTTGTTTTCCTTGTTTAGGAAGACAGGTAAAATACCAGAGCAATGAGGAAGCCTGGCACACCACATCTTTTCTTCTTGCTTTCAGACACACCAAAGGTCAATGCCGGGACGTCCAATTGACCTTGATCCTGAATTCCGTCATATTTCAGGCACAGGCCAGGGTAATTAGCTCAAAAGGCCACAGGAGCCAAGACGCATGTGCCTTTCTTGAAGCTGAGACCGTCCGTCTTATCCTCAGAGCCTTCGTTGTTATGCTTCATGTGGATGTAGTGCATGTCCAGGAAGTTCTGCAGGAAAAATCACCCTGGATTTGTTTATTCCTTTGATAAAGCCACAGCTTTTCACAAGCGCTCAAAGATGTGTCAGGTATGTGGAAAGCCCTCAGATGTTTGACGCACTGGTTTTTCCTTCAAGGGTTTCTCTAATTTGATTCCATCTCAGGAATAAGCTGGATGTATACGTGGACAAATCCACTCACAAAAAATCTCAGTGCATTCGAGCTCCATCCGCGTTCCTGGTTTGTACTCGTTTCGTCCCAAAGCTACCGAGCACCCGGCTGAGTCTATTGAGAAGGTTGCTGGTTCAGGTTAAGTGAAAACACCTTTGATCACTTCTTCAGCTTTTTTTTTTTTTTTTGCGGTACGCGGGCCTCTCACTGTTGTGGCCTCTCCCGTTGCGGAGCACAGGCTCCGGATGCGCAGGCTCAGCGGCCACGGCTCACGGGCCCAGCCGCTCCGCGGCATGTGGGATCCTCCCGGACCGGGGCACGAACCCGTGTCCCCTGCATCGGCAGGCGGACTCTCAACCACTGCGCCACCAGGGAAGCCCTCTTCAGCTGTTTAAAGACAGTTTGGGTGGTTTTTAAATGGCCGGGGGAAGTCTTCCCCATGGTAAATCAGGACATGCGGACAGAAAAGTGATCACCGCCTTCCTCATCATCCATCCACAGTGAGACCAATGGCCTCTGCTCTTCAGCTTCCTTCCAGGAGTCTGGACTCCGCGACCAGGTGCAGAGGCAGGGCCACTGCCCTGGGCTGCCGGGCTGCAGCAGGAAGCGGTCTCGCGAGGTCAGGCACCAGCAGAGAGGCTGGGCTCTTCTTGGACAAGGTGAGCAGGGAGAGGTGTGGGAGCCCTGTGTTGGGACAGGTGGGGATGAGCCAGCCTGCCTTCCTCCTGGCAGCCAGGAAAGCCCTCCTGGAGGGGGGCCCCTTCGGGAGCTGCCTGAGTGGTCGGGGAGAGCGCCTGCCAAGATCCTGAGGACGCAGCTCGGGATGAGGGTCTGAAGGCGGATGTGGGTTGACCGGACAGAGCAGGTGTTGAGTGAATTTCCCATGCAAGGGCAGTGGAAAGAGTGAGAGAATTGGGGGGGGGGGGGTTGTTCTCTCTGATTATAATAGTCATATATGTTCATTGTAGAACACCTCGTTATGTTAAAAAAAGAAACGAGAAAGGCACCCAGAGTCCCACTACTGAAAGAAAACCCCTGAAATCATTCTGGTGTGGTTTTTCCCGAATTAAAAATTTTTTTCTATGCGCAGTTTACATATTGGTGATAGGTTTGTAACCCACCAGTTTATAAGCTGCTTTTTTCACTTACTATACGATACAATGATTTTCCCAGATCATGAAATTCTTCTATTGGGTGCGTATTATTCCATCTTTGGGACATGGCATGATGTCCACCAGCCTGCTGGTGGACATTTAGGTTTTTGACTATTATAAACAATGCCAGATTGTATTATATACAATGTGTGTCTATTTTTAGGGTCCACGCCGCATCCTTCTCTGTATTCAGGTGCTTGTTATTGTTTCTTTAGCTAGATTCCCAAGTTTGGATTTCTGAGCCAAAGAGTGGAAAAACAAGGTTCGGGTGTTCTTTGAAGGGCCAAAGGTTTTGGTTTGATTCATAGGAAACTGAGAGGCCATTCTAGAATCTGAGAGGCTCAAATGGTCAATGTGGCTAAAGGGCTGAGAAATCCACATTTCTCAGGCAATAGGGAAAAAAAGTAGGTACGTGGGAATATCAGTTTAATCCAAATTCTCCCTTCTTCCTTTCCTCTATTCTTTCTCTCTGTGTGTGTGTGTGTGTGTGTGTGTGTGTGTGTGTGTGTGTGTGGTACACGGGCCTCTCACTGCTGTGGCCTCTCCCGTTGCGGAGCACAGGCTCCGGACGCGCAGGCTCAGCGGCCATGGCTCACGGGCCCAGCCGCTCCGCGGCACGTGGGATCCTCCCGGACCGGGGCACGAACCCGCGTCCCCTGCATCCGCAGGCGGCGGACTCCCAACCACTGCACCACCAGGGAAGCCCTATTCTTTCTTATCCTCTGTGTCTTTCCACTCCATTAAGATACTTGTTCTTTTCAAGCATATATTCATTCACTCACTCATTCATTCATTCATTCAGTGATGACCAAGATTATGTTGGTATATAAGGGTCAGCCGAATGAGTACCTCCACTGTCCTCAGGGAGCTTATAGCATAGTGAAGGACACAGCACCAAGGAACAGACCAACACAATTCAGTGGAATGGCAGTAAAAAGGGACCCCGGGGACCCCCAATACTGTCTCAGGAGCCAGGGATGGCTGATATGTGAAGGATGGTAGCAGGTAACCAGGTGAAACGGGCAATGCAGATAAAGAAAGGGGCATGGAATCAGGAGAGAGCTTAGTAAACTGAAGGTAGAGGTTTACCAAGAACTTCTGTGGGCGTAGAATTGTGGCATAGGAGATGGCAGAAAAGACACGTTTCAGCCAGAACCCCAGTTTATCTGTACTCAGGTAAGAAGTGGAATTGGCATTAACTGAAGAGAAGTCTCCAATAGTTTCTTCAAGGACAATCAAGGACCGATAGTAATTTTTTTTTTGGCCGCGTCGCGTGGCTTGTGGTGTCTTAGTTCCCCAACCAGGGATCGAACCCAGGCCCTTGGCAATGAGAGCATGGAGACCTAACCACTTGTCCGCCAGGGAATTCCCAGTAATTTTTTTTAATAATAGCTTTTTTGAGATCTAATTCATATACCATAAAATTCGCTCTTTTAGAGTATTCAATTCGGTGGTTTTTAGTATATTCACTATTGGGTAACTATCACCACTGTCTGTTTTTAGAACATTTTCATCTTCCCGAAAAGAAAACCTGTACCCATGAGCAGTCCCTCCTCATTCTGCATCCCCTCCCCCCAGTTCCAAGCAAACATAAATCTACTTTCTATCACTATGAATTTGCCTAGTCTGGACATTTCATATAAATTGAATCATGCAATATGTGGGTTTTTTGGTGATTGGCTTCTCTCACTTAGCATATTTCCAAGGTTCATCTATGTTGTTGTATGAATCAATACTTCATTCCTTTTGTGGCTAAATAATATTCCATTGTATGGACATACCACATTTTGTTTATCCACTCCTCATCAGTTGAGAGACATCTGGGTTGTTTCCTCTTTGGGGCTGTCGTGAGTAACACGTATGTTCAAGTGTTTAATGTGGACGTATGTCTTCATTTCTCTTGGATATATTCCCACGAGTGAAATTGCTGGGTCATGGTATAAATATGTGTAACATTTCGAGGAGCTGCCAAATTGTTTTCCGAAGTGGCTGCACCATTTTACAGTTTCACCAGCAGTGTTTAAGAGTTTCAGTATGTCCACATCCTCCTTAATTTGTTTTTATCTGCTGTTTTTATTTCAGTCATCCTAGATAAAATGTAGTTGTAGTTTTCATTGGCATTTTCCTAATAACTAATGATGCTGAACATCTTTCCATGTGCTTATTGGCCATTTGTATATCTTCTTTGGGGAAGTGTCTACTCATATAAGCTTTGCAATATTTTCTCCCATTCTCTGGGTAGTCTTTTCACTTTCTTGATGGTGCTTTTGAAATATAAAAGTTTTAAATTTTTGATGAAGTCCAATTTAATCTAATTTTTCTTTTATCTCTTCTGCTTTTGGTGTCATATCTAAGAAACCATAACTTAATCTATGGTCCCAAAGATGTACTCCTATGAATGTTATAGTTTTAGCTCTTACATTTAGGTCTATGATCCATTTTGAGTTAATTTTTGCATGCAGTGTGAGGTAGGGGTCCTACTTCATTTTTTTGCATATGGATATCCAATTGTCCCATCATAAAAGTCACCATTTAGGGTTGATAAATCTTCCTTCCACACAGGAAAAAACATGTATCTCCTTTTCCTCCACCATTCCTTAGAAGATGGTTCCTTCAACCAGTGAAAAGAAACTGTAGGGCAGCTCTCTGCTGGTTCCAGCAAGGCCTTGGTTCAGAGTCAAGGAAACCAAGATGGAGCCTCAGTCAGTGGAGATTTAGTATCTTCCTCCATCTTCATCACTGGGTCCTGGAGAAGTTCCAGGTAAGTCCAGTGTATGCGTGCTCAATTCAGAGTCACGTCCCCTGGTAGGATTTTCCAGTTTTTTCTTTCCTTAAGTACATCTACTGTGTTCCAGGAGGGCCAAGGGTGACTGGCGTTCCTAGAGAGGCTAATCCATTCCAGGAGGTTGGGACCAGTGAAAGGCATGGGTTCCCTGATTTTGTCTTCAGGGACAAAACAAAATTGCGGAGCCTGTGCTCCGCAATGGGAGAGGCCACAACAGTGAGAGGCCTGTGTACCACAAAAAATAAATAAATAAATAAAAATAAAATAAAATAAAATAGCGCTGTATTGGGTTCCTATGGCTGCTGTAACAAATTACCACAAACTGGTGGCATAAAACCACACAGATTTATTCTTACAGTTCCGGGGTCAGAAGTCTAAAATGAGTCTTATGGGAATAAGATCAAGGCGTCAGAAGGGCAGCTTCCTTCCAGAGTCTCCAGGCAAGAGTCTGTTTCCTTGCCTTTTCCTGCTCCCTCATTCCTTTGCTTATGTTCCCACCTCACTTCACCTTTTCTTCCCTTTCATCGTCACATCACGTGTTTTTTTTTTTTAATTTTAGAATTTTGTGTATTTTTTTATACAGCAGGTTTTTATTAGTTATCCATTTTATACCTATGAGTGTATATTTGTCAATCCCAATCTCCCAATTCATCACACACACACCCCTCCCAGCCACTTTCCCCCCTTGGTATCCGTACGTTTGTTACATCACTTTTTTTCCTTCTATGAAGTCAAATCTCCCTCTTGCAGAAGGACCCTCATGATTACATTTAGGGCCCACTGGATGATCCAGGATAATCTCCCTATTTTAAAATTCTTAACTTTGTGACATCTGCAAAGTCCCTTTTGCCATACAGGTGACATACACAGGTTCCAGGGATTAGGACCTGGGTATCTTTGGGGACCATTATTCAGCCGACCACAAGCGCCTAGCTCTTCATGCGCTCAGTATATGTTTGCTGAGTGAATACGTGAATGTTAACCATTTAGGATTGTCGTTGGCGTGATCTTGGCTTCAAGATGTGTATGTGGTCTCCTCGCCTTCGAGTCTTGTTCAAATGTTTTTTTTGTTTGTTTGTTTGTTTTTTTTTTGCGGTACGCGGGCCTCTCACTGCTGTGGCCTCTTCCGTTGCGGAGCGCAGGCTCCGGACGCGCAGGCTCAGCGGCCACGGCTCACGGGGCCCAGCCTCTCCGCGGCACGTGGGATCCTCCCGGACCGGAGCACGAACCCGCGTCCCCCGCATCGGCAGGCGGACTCTCAACCACTGCGCCACCAGGGAAGCCCTCAAATGTTATTTCAATGCAGATTTCCTGACCCTAGTTGAACACTGCCTGCGACCTGCTTCCTCCATTGAACACACCCTCCTGATGCCTTTATCCAGCTTAATTCCTCCCCCCCCCACCCCTGTAGCACTTTTTGCCTTCTAGCATACTATAAAATTGACTTATTTATTACATTTACTGGCATTTGTCCATCTCCCTCACTAGAACGTAAGCTCAAAGATTACATTCAGGGGAGGATTTTTCTGTTTTAGTCTCAGATGTATCCTGAGGGTCTAGAACAGTGCCTGGCATGTAGTAAGTGTTCGATACATGAGTGCTGAACGAACACATGAACTGAATGCCTCACCAGATTTCCCTCGGCTGCCGACCGGTTCTTTATCTTTTGTGCTCACTCTTCGCTTTCATGACAATGAAGGCATTGCCTGTGGTGAAGCCAACCGACTCTAGGGAACCTCTGTATTAATCCCGTTCACGGGTCTCCCCCTTCTATTAACACACTGGCAATTTTTATTTCTAAAACACAGATAACCTCAATTCTCATCTCCACCAAGACTTGCAAAAGTCTGGGAGGGAAATGGTTGGTTTGACTTTGGACATTTATTGAAGGATAGACTTCTTAGAATTCAGATAATTGCAGAGCTGGGAGGGTGAGTTGTCCCTGGCTGAAGTTGTGGGGCTTTGTTATGTTGGGTTATATTGTTTCTACCGGTCTGCTGGAGGAAATGAGCTTGTGGTTTCTGCAGTTGGTCAGGCTCAGGATGGTCTCTGTAGAGGGTGCTTGAGTGCCTGAGGGGGCATGGTGGAGGGGCTTCCTGAAACTGTGTTTTTGTGTGTCTGTATGTTCTCAAGGAGAGTAGAGTCCATGGCTTGTATCAGCTTCTCAACAGGGAAAGTGAAGGACTTTTGCACTACCCCAGCCATGCGGATTCTGTGACTCTGTGTCTCACAACATGTAGGTCAAATTAACAGGCCGTACACAGCTCAGAAAGGAAAGGCAGCAGTTTGAAAGGCAGGCCCCCTTCTCCCCATCCTCTATCCCCTAACAAGTCCCCAAGCTGTTGTGTTAAAGATGCTGAACCAGGCAGTGGCTCAAATCTCAAGATGACCGATCTCAGTCTTTGCAAGACTCTATTTATTTTTGGCTGCATTGGGTCTTCGTTGCTGCGCGCAGGCTTTCTCTAGTTGCAGAGAGCAGGGGCTACTCTTCGTTGCACTGCGCGGGCTTCTCATTGCGGGGGCTTCTCTTGTTGGGGAGCACAGGCTCTAGGCACGTGGGCTTCGGTAGTTGTGGCACGAGGGCTCAGTGGTTGTGGTGCATGGGTTCTAGAGCGCAAGCTCAGTAGTTGTGGCACACGGGCTTAGTTGCTCTGTGGCAGATGGGATCTTCCCAGACCAGGGATCGAACCCGTGTCCCCTGCATTGGCAGGTGGATTCTTAACCACTGCGCCACCAGGGAAGTCCCTCTGGGCATTTCTTGAGGCTTCGGTTTTTCTTACAGGTAGAATTGGGATGGCTCTACTTTCTTTGTTTTTTGTGTGATTATGAAAATGCTTCAAGTGTTTAAAATGCTATAAAATTGCAAAGCGTTCATGTCAAAGGGAATGTGCCTTTTTTTGCTGTGGCAAGACTGGCCTGTTCCCTGCTCCATCCATCCATCCATCCCACACTTGTTTTCTCACAACAGGCATAAAAGCTACTGTGTACGTGACAAAAGCTTTACATGAAACACTAACCCTCATAAAAATCATGAATAATCTGAGGTTCAGAGAGCTCAGACCATTTGCTCAAAATCACACAGCTAGAAAGCGATGGAGCAGAGCCTGAACGAAAACCTGGTTTGGTCTGATGCCAATAGGAGTGTCAGCATCACGCCCACCAAAACCTTCCTAGAGGCAGAGGAGAGGGAGCTAAAGAAAGGCGGGGGCACAGGTCTACCAAATACAGCACCTTGCAATCTGCGTTTTACTGTAAAGTGCATATACATGTTAGAGTGTACTCCACAGTATGTCCATGCTTATTTTAATAGCAAAGAACTTCCCAGCAATCTTTAGGTACAAATGATGCTTTGGGTGTGTGTTTGGGGGGGCGGCCAGCACAGTGTAGCTCTCTGCTATAATCCCCATTAAAAACACCGTTTTCCATATCAGATGCTTTTTGTTTATGTTTGACTCTTACCTCCTGGGTTGGCCTAGAAGCTCCTGGAGGGTAAGATCTGAATGTGATTCCTCCTTTCTCCTTCCCAAGGCTTAGCCCAGTCCCCAGCATGAAATAAGCAGGCAGTAATGGATTTGGCAAATACTTATTGAATTTCTGCCTAACCGAGTCAGGTGCCATGGGAGATAAAGACGGATATGAGGTGATGCCTGCTCTCAAGATATTTACAATTGAGCTGGAGAGGCCAAGCTTCCAGAATCTGCCTGAAAAGGATCTTCCCAAGACTCTTGGTACAGCATTTTAAAAGCCTGGGACTGTAATATAGCAATAGGTGAGATGCTAGGTAACTAAGATAGCAAACAACGTTTCATTAAATAGGACAAGTTTTGTGAAAAGCAACAACCTGTTCCTCTGGAAAAGTAGCATTGTGTCAGTTAAAGAGCACACCTGCAACTTACTGATGTTGAAGCCACTGTTTCCTGAGAGGGAAAAGTTGAAAACAGGCACCTGCTCTAGGTGCTGTGTCTGTTTTGCCAGAAGGATCTCAGGCTCTAATTGCTTGGTCTTTGAGCGTCAGCTTCAGAACTTCAGCAGCACAGATAAACCCATGTTCTTTTCTGACAAGCTTGGGTACACTGGGGTTTATTAGACTCAATTCTACACATCAGATATTTACCAAGCTCACGGTGTAGGTGCTGGGGACACATGGAGAGGCAAGGATGTCTAATGAATGGCTCAAACACTTTGCAGTGAATCAGGGAGTCAAAATCCTGGCTCCTCTATGAATCAGCTGAGGGATGTGGACTGAAGCCTCAGTTTTGTTTGTTTTTTGCGGTACGTGGGCCTCTCACTGCTGTGGCCTCTCCCGTTGCGGAGCGCAGGCTCCAGACGCGCAGGCTCAGCGGCCATGGCTCACGGGCCCAGCCGCTCCGTGGCATGTGGGATCTTCCCGGACCGGGGCACGAACCCGTGTCCCCTGCATCGGCAGGCGGACTCTCAACCACTGTGCCACCGGGGAAGCCCTGGAGCCTCGGTTTTGTAATCCATGGCATGGAGATCCTAATACTTACCTTGCAGGTTGTTGTAAACATCTGTTGGGGTGATGGACGTAAAGCTCCCTGCACAGCAAACTGCACTAAGAACTCCACAAACTCCCAAAGTTAAGATAATGACTTCTGATTTCAAGAAACACCCAGTCTAGTGAAAAGACCAATATGTTAACAGATAAATGTCATTAGTGTGATGGGTATGACTATTTTTGACTTTTCTTTAAAAATCAAACATTTACAGAGCACTTACTATGTGCCAGACACTGTGCTAAACAGTTGTACCTGGATCATCTCATTTATTTGCACAAAACCATATATAGCAGGAACCACAGTTTTTCCCAGTGAGGAATCTGAGGTTTAGGCCATTTAAACCTCAGGGCCACAGAGCTGGAAAGGGACAGAAGGAGGGTTTGAACCCAGCAATCTGGTTCCAGAGGCGGATTTCAAGGCACAAAGAGACGGAAAGAAGCCAGGAGAGGCTTCACAGAGGAGGTGCTGGAGCGGCGAGTGGTTTTCCAGGCACCAAAGTCATGGGAGAAGGAGTCCAGGCAGGAGGGAAGAGGTGGCAGGACGGAGAGCTGGGTCTGTGCAGAGGGTCTGGGATGGAGGGCGGTGTGGGTCTAGAAGGTGAGGGTGGGGAGGGGGGAGTGGGCCAGATGGTGGGACACCTCATAAGTCAGGCACAGGGACTTGGGGGACCAGTGAAGGATGAGAAAGACAGGATCATGGCACGCAGGGAGTGTAATGTACGCCGACGTTCTAAGGGTAAAGTATTGGGTTGGCCAAAAAGTTCGTTCGGGGTTTTCCGTAAGATCTCCCAGAAGCCACAGGTCGGGAGAGGAAATGTGTGTTCCATATACATAATAAAAGAACTCCTAAAAAAGTCGATTTGAAAACCCAATTTTTAAAAATGAAACAAAGCACTTAAAAAAAGATACAAGTGATCAAAAAGCATATAAAAATGTGCTCAGCACCGTTATCCGTATACCACTGCACACCCACCCGAATGGGTGTAATTAAAACAAAGGCACCACCGATTATTGAGGGATGTGGAGCAACTGGAACTCTCACAGACGACTGGGGTGAGTGTAGTTTGGTGCAACCACTTTGGAAAACTGGCAGTGTCTGCTGAAGCTGAACAGATGCCTTTTCTGTGACCCGGCGACTGAACTCGGGCACATCCACAGGGGAAAAAAGCGCACGTGTCCACCCAAACAAAGACTTGTTTGAGAACGTTCATAACAGCTTTATTGCAATAGCCCCAAACTGGAAACAGTCCAAGTATCTGCCAACAGGGAAACAGATACATAAATGGTGGTATATTCACCCAGTGGTAGAGTCACAGTAGTAAAGAACCAACTACTGCTACAAGTAACAAATGGAAGAATTTCAAAGACACTGTATGGAGTGAAATACGCCAAATGCAAAGGTTCAAGAACAGGAAAAACCAATCAATAGTGATAGAAGTCACAAAAGTGGTTTCCTGTGGGAGGTACTAACTGGAAACACTGAGGGAAACTTCTGGGTTACTGGGAATGTTCTTTATCTTGATCTGGCTGGTGAGTTCACAGGTGTATCCACATGGAATAATTCATTGAGCCGTACACTTTATGTTATACCTCAATCAAGATGTTTTTCCAAGATAATAAATATATTAAAGTGTTAATTAGCTTCAAACCTTGCTAGGCAAAGATGTCTAACATATTTCCGAAAATATAAGAATGAATTTAAATGTTAAAAAATCAAATTAAATACATGGAGCATGAAATAAAAAGCAGTAGAATAGGGATGTTTAAAGAGCTGGAATAGGAAGGGAAAATGGCAGATGGAGTCAGAAAATAGATTAAGTTCACTAGAGTCCAGCATTTACATCAGGGAGAAGTGAGACGTGAAGTTGTCAAGCCAGACCCGAGAGGAGGTAGCTGGTGGAGCCCGGACTGCAGAGGTGAAGAGACTAGATTTTTGACTTGAAAGTCAACCAGAAGCGAATAATTCGTGAGCTGGGAAAAATGCCATTAAACACCAGGAGGATGACTGGTGATGATAGCGGGTCATAAACATATAAGAACACTTAGCACTTGCTGAGCACCGGTCATGTGCCAGACCGTCTTGTCAGCGCTTCACTAGTATCATCTCATTTAATCCTCACAACTGCTCTGCGAAGTTACTACGATTATGCTAGTTTTACAGAGGGAGAAACTGAAGCAGTGGAGTAATTAACCCGGAGCCTCCAAGAATAGGAGAAAGAGACTCCGTGGGGAGGTAGTGAGGAAATCCAATGACTTAAAGGAATTCAAATGACTTCACGTTAGAACAGGTCTAAGGAGCAGGCAAATTACTCACATGATATAAATGCTGCAGAATAAATCAGCAGCGTATTGGCTAGAATTCTAGGGGGAGGACAGAAATTGAGTATCTTTTGCATGCTTTTGGATATATAAACAACATACAATTCCCAAACTAAATTTAAAGAGTACAAAGTGGAAAATGGTGTGGCTCGAAGGAGGAAATAAAGGTTCTTGCACAGGACTTGGTTTGAAAGAAGTAACTGGGGCGACCTCTGCTCAGAGCTGTTATATCGTGACCTTCTGAGGCTTGGAAGTTTCATGTCCTTTGAATCGCTCTTGATAATTCATCTTTCTCCACACTAGGCAGCAAGGGACGAAAAGATCCAGGAAGATTTTCTCCCTTCCTCCCTTCCTTCAGTCTGTTTCTTTCTTTCAGTAAGTCTATATTTATTGTGTATCAATTATATTCCATGCATTGTTTTAGAGGCTGGCGACACAGTGATAAAATAGGAAGTTCCTGCCAGGCCTCATGAAACTTATAATCAGAGGAGACACACGATACACAAATAAACATATATCATTTTAGGTACTCATTGAATGCAGTGAGGACAAATGAAGGAGGTTGAGGGAAGCATTCATTATACAGGAAGATAAGTGAAGGCCTCTCTGAGGAGCTGACATTTGAGCTCTGATCTATGCAGAAGGAACGATCAAAGTCTGAGAATATGAGGAAAGACATTTCCAGGCTTAGAAATCAGCCAGTGCAAAGGCCCTGGGGTGGGCATATGTGAGGCCTGTCCAAGGAACAGCAAGAAGGCCAGTTTGGTTAGTGCACATCGAGGGAGAGGAGAGTGGTAGGAAATGAGGTCGCAGAGAAAGTACAAGGCCACATCTCTCAGGGTTTTCTACTTTGGACTGTTTTTCCCTAAGTTTGATGGGAAGCTATTGGAGGGTTTTGTTTGGGGAAGCAACTTGATCTGATTAACTTACGGGGAGAAAGAACTCATAGGGGGCAGGAGGAACAGGGAGCACAGCCTAGGAGGCTATTGCAGGAGTCCAGGGGGAGCTGACTGGTGGCTGGACTCAGGTGGTACTGATGGGGGTCAGGAGATGAGGTTGGACTCAGGACACAGTCTGCAGGAGGAGTTTCAGGGTTTGCTAGTGAATTGGATGAAGGGCATGAGAAAAAAGATCAAGAATGTCCCGAAATCTCTGTCCTTGGTTAAACGAATGATGTTGCCACTTTATTTGGGGAATGATTAGGTTTAAGGGGTAAAATCAGGAGTTTATTTTCAACCAGAGATGTGAGCCTGCTCTTGGAGTTCATGGGGGTACTGTGGAAAACAACAAGTGAAGTAATCCCTCGTGGATAGAAAAATCACAGTTCTCCCTACTTACTAACATTTATTCATTCAGCAAATATTTATTGAGTACCTACTGTGTGTCACGCCCTGTGCCAGATGCTGGGAATACAGCACGGATTTGCACAGAAACAGAAACTATCTTCATTAGAGCTTAATTAGTTCACTGGTTTCTGAGACACTTCTCTGAATATTGTGTAAATATGTAGAATCAACTCTCAAGAGTTATAAATACTGAGATGTTCTCTGACTCAGCAATTTGGAAGAGCTCAGATTCTCGGAAAGAAAGGAGCTATATATAGATTTGGACAAATGACAGATTTACCTAATAAAATATTTGAAGACTGCCTTAAAATGAATCAGAAGAGACTGCCTCAACCGAATTAATGTTTATGAAGAGTCAACTTGGTGTAATGGAAAAGCTTACAGGGCTGGAAGGCAGATGCTCTGGGCCTGTCTGTCTGCCCAGCTAGGTCACAGGTATGACCTTGACTGACTCCTTCATCATCTTGCTTCAGTTTTCACTTCAATAAAATGAATCCACTGAAGACAATATTTTCCAAAGCACTTCCAAACTACTAATTTTTTTCTTTGCATTATCTTCTCCTGGACTCTTATTCCTCTTTCTAACATTTATTTAAAAATAAAACCCCAAACTCCAAGGTGATTCTTCTTTCTGTTGAGGGTTCATTTTCTGAAGCAAAGTATTTTCTTTTTGCAAATGAAACTTGTTTTTTTCCTGACTGTAAAATGATACATGATCAGAAAAGCACAAAGAGAATAAAAAGTCCTTACAATGATACCATGGAGGTAACTATGTCTGTTTTCACCATCAGTGCCTGTGCAACGGGTATCATATAGCAGGTGCTTAATAAATATTTGTTGAATGAATGACTACTGTTAGTATCTTGTGAAAACATCCTTTTTAGTCTTCAGAGGAAAAAAAGAATCCTTTCTCTGGGGTTGTTTAGCCTCTGAAGAGGCTATAGTTATAGTCACCAGAGACTGAAGCTTGCCGGGACTGGATCGAATCTCTGAGATTACACATTTCACAACAGCTGATGTCTGATATCTATGGAATGCAGGGAAACAGTAACACTAAATACACCACTCTGATGGCCATAAACAATACCAAGCATGACTCGCTTTAAGCAATATCGAGAAAGGCTTCGAAACGGTCCACGGTCTAACAGGAGTGGCTCTGGTAGCAGCTGCCCCACACATCCTTCCTCCCACACCTGGACCCTCTTCCTTCCCTAGAGAACCAAGATGAGGTTTCTGGGGGCACTTGAGTTCAACCCAACAATTTTTATTGAGAATCTAGCATTCTTTTGATTGTTCACTCCCTTCTCAGTAAACCAAGATGGTCTTCTGATTGCCTCTGGAAATGAATGGAAGCCAGATCTTGTCTGCAGACAAATGCTGCATCTTTTTTTCTCAGATGGAATTCGTGGCTCATGTTGAAAAACTGGGACACTGGACATGTGAATCTGAATTTTCAGATCTCTTGAAAAATCGCTGGATTTGGCACCCATGGGCCCTCATCCCCTGGAGCAATCAGCTGGAAGTGAGAGGCAGCCTCCCACCTGACACAGGGGGTGTGTTCTTCAGCTCCCTGTGGTCCCACCTGCCCCTACTTTGCTATATCCTGCCTCCTGGGCTCATTCACCCAACTTGCCAACCTCTAACAGATTACGGGAAGCATTCAGGGATAAGCCACTGAGCGCCAGGCACTGTGCAAGTCTCTTGGAATACGTAAACGCAACACAGCTACTACCCTGGAGGAGCTCGCGTATAAACCACTTAATTACAGCGCAGTGAGCTAAGTGCAGCACAGAAGGCATGACCATGGCACAGCGTGGGGACTCTGCCCAGAGAAACTGGTTGGAGGTTCTCTGAAGGTCACTGAGCTGCATTTTGAAGGATGAATATGAGTGATTCAGGAAGCTGGTTGGTGGGGAATATTGCAAACGGTGGGGGTGGAATGGAGAGCACTTATAAGATCTTCTGCCGATTTGCTGCCTGTTGCACAGGGGAAACTCTCAAGCCAGCAACTACCTTTGCCCTGATTGATGCTGGTCTGTCTACAACCCTCTGCCCAGGTCCTCCCATACCTTCCTTCTGTCAAAACACCAGTGAAGGTTACCTCTACCAGGAAGAGCCTGCCTGACTAATCCCCATTCACCTCCAGTTACTTCAACTAAGGCAACACTCCCATTCTGGGAAAACTGGCTACCTGAGGGTGATTCTGTTATTTGAGCTCTTTGTTTTGTTTTGGAACCTCTGACATTTGAAGAATAGACCAGCATTCCAAGTAACTGATCAGTAAATGTTTATCAAACACCTATGTATTTGATTTGAACTCTTTCTGTCATATATATCATTTTTGGCTCCAACAACGACCCAGCTGAGAAAGAAGACAAACACAAACTGAAAACAGACTGCAATTCAGAAAACATTTCTTAAATGCCTGATATTCACAATTTTTAAAATCCCTCCATCCATCCAACATTTACTGAGCACTAATGGAGCCAGGCAGCGAGCCTGGCACCTAGAAACGGAGATGCACTCAAATATACAAGCTAGCAGGCGACATGGATAAATAAACCCCTTACAGTAATTTTCCTGCCAGAGCAACGTTCAAAGTACGGCAATAACTTCATGAAAGAAGTGTTGACTGCTCCCATGAATACTGGGCAGGTATCATGGAGAAGATAAGCTACAGCTGCTTACCTTATTGACTTTGTATCATGACATTTTACAACGTACACAAAGATATAGAGACGAGTACAACGAATCTCCATGTACCCGTGACCCGGCTTTAAAAGTAGTAACTCATAGCCACTTTTTAATTTTAATTTTTATTTTTTTAACATCTTTATTGGAGTATAATTGTATAATTGCTTTACAATGGTGTGCTAGTTTCTGCTTTACAACAAAGTGAATCAGTTATACATATACATATGTTCCCATATCTCCTCCCTCTTGCATCTCCCTCCCTCCCCCCTCCCTATCCCACCCCTCTAGGTGGTCACAAAGCACCGAGCTGATCTCCCTGTGCTATGCGGCTGCTTCCCACTAGCTATCTATTCTACATTTGGTAGCGTATATATGTCCATGCCACTCTCTCACTTTGTCATAGCCACTTTTGATTCATTTATACCTGCACCCACTTCACTCTATCCCTTTGTTTTGTTTTGAAGCCAATCCTGGATGTTTTAATCATTTCATCCATCATCCTTTTCCCAATCTATTCTTTTGCCAGTGACTCCACCAGAGTTATATACCCTGATTCCCACCAGTAACCCCCAATCCTTGACTGGTTCAGGGTAAAGATCCAAGCCTTTATTGGAGCCTCTGAGTTGACAGAAGGAAAGCCTGAGCTGATCCAGTGAAAACCCCATCCTGCCTTATCTGGAATACTGACCATATTCTTCTGGTCCTTGGCCTTTGTAAAACTGCTAATTTCTTATAAGCTTGTTGAGCCCATAATGTGTGGACAAAACGGGGGCTACATTCCACATTCCCATGTGCCCTTAGCAACCTTTCCAGAAACCTCAGACAGTATGGGGCTTGCTCTGCAGGCCAAGCTGCCCCAGATTTGCTTCCTGTCACCACCTTGATCTTCACTGGGTGGGGAGCCTGGTCACATCTGAACATCTGGCCTCTCTACCTTCCACCCCTTCAGCGTTTCTCTCTCTCTCTGAAATGTACCAACATTATGCAATTGGTTACTCAACCCAGAACATTATCCTGGACTCCCTCTCCCTTCTAATTCTGCCTATTCTTTTAAAGCCATCCAGTACTGTCCACCTCCATCATCACCCTTCCATCCAGGCCACCATTCCCATCCCTCAAGTACGGCAATATTTAAGCACTTTTCTGCCTTTGGCAACCCCCCCCCCCGCCGCCAATTCTCCACGCAGCAGCTGAGTGATCTTCGTGAAACGACCTGCTAAAAACCCTCTCATGGTTCCTAACACCTACGGGATCAAGACCAACTTCCTTATCACTGCTAAGGAGGCCCTGCTTCTGCTCCATCTCCTCCCTGGCCCGCAACCCAAACGCTCTTTTCAGGGCCTGGTTTCTCGGGTCTCTGTGCTCTTACCTGGGAAGCGCCTATTCTCTCGTAAATAGTGAACGCTACAACAACTACTGCGCCCTCGCTTACATGCGTTATCTCACATGAATCCGCCAACAACACTAAGATATCATCTTCATTTTGCAGACGGACAAATTAAGGATGGGCACCTTACCCATGGTAACACAGCTAGTGAGTGGAAGAGCCGAGACTCGGATTCAGACTCACGGCACCAGAGGCCACGGGCTTAACCACCGAGTGCCAGCCTGCCCGCACACCCCTCCACTGCTGCAGCGATTGCTCTCTGCGGCGGACCGCGCCCGGCAGCGCCCGTTCGGGGACCGGCAGCTCAGTAGGAGGAACGAGGCTTCGGATTGGCAGCCTCCGGCGATGCCGGGTGAGAGGGGAGGGCACAAAGGCGCGGGAGCGTCGCGCAGAAATGACGCAATACCGCCGCTCCTTAAAGGCGCCGGACTCTCGAGCGGCGCACGGCGCAGGTGCGTTCCGGAGGCTCGCGGTTTTGCTCGCAGCACTGAGAACCGGCCCGGGCAGACGGGAGCGAGCGGGTTGTGCAGACGGGGTGCGCGCCGGACGCGGGCGGCTCGAGGGGTCCGTTTGGGCGGCGTCCGGAGCCCGACCGGCGGGCTTAGGAGCGGGCGCCGCGATGGCCGAAGGCAGCGCCGTGTCAGACCCTCAGCACGCCACGCGCCTACTGCGAGCGCTCAGCTCTTTCCGCGAGGAGTCCCGCTTCTGCGACGCTCACTTGGTCCTCGACGGGGAGGAGATACCGGTGCAGAAGAACATCCTGGCGGCTGCCAGCCCGTACATCAGGTGAGGAGGGGGCCGGGCGGGGCCGCACTGCCCGGAGTCCGGGGGCGGGGCGAGCCGGGCGTGTCCCCGGAGCCCCTGGTCCCCACCCCCCAGCCGCCGGGGTCCCTCTGGTCACCGCTTAGCGCGGTGTCCCTCCCGGCAGACACCCCGGCCGGGCCCCACTCGTTGCCTCCCCGCAGGACAGCCTCTATGGCTTCGGCCGGGCCGGGCCCGTGCCCTCCACGGGACCCCACTGCCCCTGGAGTTGACCCCGGAGCTCAGTCCCCCCGCCCTCCCTCCTCGAGTTTCCACCTCCCGGCGCTGGCCGGGGCCTCAGAACCCCAGAGGCCCCCAGACGCCGTCCTGGGCCGGCCCCGGCCCCGCGATCGAGAGCAGGGCTTGGGCGGCGCCCGGGAAGAGCTGCCCCCTCGCTCCGGCCCAGCCCGCGGATCCCGGCTGAAGTTTGCCGGCCGTTCGCCTCCAAATCGACGCATAGTGGGCCGGGCCCAGCGCCGCGAAAGCGGCCAGGGAGCGTCCCTCCCGCTGAGAAGCCAAGCAAACACCTCCTCTCCGGGTGTGGGCAGAGGAAAAACCCTGTCGGATCTTTTTCTTAGGATGGACGATCCGACACCCACCCCCACCCCCAGCCCCAAGTTCTTCGCAGAAGTGACTTTCCACCCTTTGTGGGAACTCCTTTTAAAAAGAAGGGTAGTGCGTTATAGACGTTAAAGTAAGCTGTAGCACATTTTAAAAGACTTACTATAATTCTCAGGATGCTGTTACAGCCCGAGGACCATGAGATTTTAGCGACTTAGAGAAGGCATTTTAAAACAAAGCTTAACCTGGTTTGCCAGCTCAGCTAACGAGGTGAATTAAAGGTTGATAAGACAGTGCTCATACAAGTGTGTCACATCTTGAGGGGGCTGTTATGTTACAGCAACTTTCTTGCAAACTGGGTTACTCTTATAATAGAAAAAAAATGCTAGAAGCTGGAGAAACTGCCTAGTAAGCTGGTTAAATATAGACTAATAGTAGAGAATGTCACTAGAATTGACAGGTCAGAAAAGGCAAAATGATGTGCGCTGCATTCTTAGTGCATTGTCCTAGCAGAACTCGGCACACAGACTGCATTTTAACAGTTGCATTGGCAGATATTTGTGCTAAGTCAGAAGCAGTTCAAGTGCTCTGGTAACTTCTGGCTCCTCCTGGCTCTCTTTCTTAAATCCACTTGCACTCTTTGTGGATTTAAAGGTGGGGTTGGGGTGAGTCGTCATCAGTGTGGATTTGGATTGCCAACGTGACAGATATCTCACAGCTGGCAGTTCAGAGCTTTGAGCAGTCAATAAAAAATTGGCATCAGCAGGCCAGCGCCTTCCCTGCATCCAGAGTATTCCCTGTTTGGGGAAATGGTTAGGAAAACTACACTAGATGTATTATTGTAGTTCTGTAAGTGACATCCAGCTGGCTTAAAAGAAAATTGCAAATCACCAAATACATGCTCTCTCTTCCCTTTCCGTGGTTCATTTTTCTCCATAGCACTTGCCACTATAATATACCCTATATTTTACTCATTTACTCTGTGGATCTTCCCCACCCACAGTGTAAGCTCCAAGAGGCCAGGGACTTTCCTTCGTTCATTACCGTGTCCCTGGCACACAGGAAGACCAGTGCCTAGTGGTTAGCAGATGGGTTGAAGCAGGGACTGCCGTCCTTTATGCCACAGAAGATTGGACATGAGAGGAGCAGCCCTGGTGCGTTTCCATTTCAGATGCTCAGTTGTCCCTGTTGAGAAGAGCCCTGCACCTGCTTTCTCCTCCCAGCTTTCACTCTTCTGCGAGTTGTCCGTAGATGACTTCATCTTGGCTTCAGCTCATTAGTCTGATAAATGAGGCATAAAATGCGTCTTCATCTCATTTAATCTTTGACCCACACTGTGAAGAAGTAGGTAATAGTGCTTTGAGCCGCTCACAAGTCTGCACACAGGTTTCCAAAGGTAGTGGTATCACTGCTATATCTGCTGAATTAGGAAAGGTGGGGCATCCACTTGTGACATGGTGGCACATATGAGAATATTTAGTAATGTGAAATGTTATTTAGACTAGCCGTAATTTTTAATGTTTTTTTTAAAGATTTATTTATTTTATTTTATCCTTGGCTGCGTTGGGTCTTAATTGCAGCACGCGGGATCTTTGGTGGGGAACGTGGGATCTTTCGTTGCGGCACGCGGGATCTTTCGTTGCAACGTGGGCTCTTCGTTGCGGTGCACGGGCTTCTCTCTAGTTGTGGCCTGCGGGTTTTTCTCTCTCTTGTGGCGCGCAGCCTCCAGGGCGCGTGGGCTTTCTAGTTGAGACGCGCAAGCTCAGTAGTTGTGGCGCTCGGGCTTGGTTGGTGCGCGGGCTTGGTTGCCCCGCGGCATGTGGGATCTTAGTTCCCCTGACCAGGGCTCGAACCCGCGTCCCCTGCATTGTAAGGCGGATTCTTGACCGCTGGACCACCAGGGAAGTCCCGCTAGCAGTAATTTAGACGTGAAATATTACTAATCGTAGTAGCAGAGCCAAAAGGGACTTCAGACCCGTCTAATACAATTCTGTTACTTTCCAGATAAAGAAGTGGTGCTCGGTGGGCATTAGTGATCTGTATTACAGTGAGGTTATTAGCACTTAATGGTTAAATTAGGATTAGACTCCAGGTTAATGACACCTAGTCTCCTACTCGTTTACCATACCAAGCTACAGCATTACTCGCCTGTAACTATTCTTTGCAAGTCAGTAAGCAGAGTTTACACAATATGTTATGATTTACGTGCTTATTAAGTACTTTCACATGCTGTCTCACTTTGATTTTCATTTTCAACCATCTTGTACAGTAGGCAGGGCAGATATTTTTGACATTTTACAGATAAATATGAATTAGTCAATATGTGTTTTTTCAGTGACTAATTGCTGTAACTTTATTTGACTGTTGAAGTGGTATATTTGTTCTTGGAGTTCTTTTAAAATTATCCATCTCAAGGCTACTTCGAAGTAATATGACTAATTTGTGTTACTACTTAGAAACAAACTTTAATTTTTGATACCAGTGATGTTGGGCTTTTATAACATCTTTGCTTTGTTTGAATGGAACTTAAAGAATTTTATTGAAACAAAATGAGTTTGTATGTTCTAGAACTTGATGTTTCTCATTTTCCCTTTTGAAGCTTAAGCATTTAGGTCTGTGATGTCATTAATATATGGATTGGGAGTTCAAAAGTTTAGTAGTCTCTGAAGTTTTATAAAAATCTGAGTTTTGTTTAATGTCTTCAGTTAGCCTGGTTTTAGTAACTGTCACAGGGGTCTGAAGTTGTGCAGTTTAGAAACAATGTTATATATTGCTTCTGTATCATCAGCCAAGGGAACCAATCCAACACTATTGCACTAGGAATGAAAGCAGCTCATTTCGCATACTTTCTACTTAATATAGAAGTCTTTTAGCCTTACTGGTTGACTCTTTTCCTTTGCTTTATCTTTGGTTTAACATCTGTTTTTCCTCCGGGTCGTCTTAGCAATCATACTGCCTTAGAAACACTTGCAGTATAAAAGGAAAAAGCCAGAAAAAAACCAAGTTTGGCCACAAAACCCCAGTGATAACCTGAAAGAAGACTGTGTAGGGTATGTGTCACGCAGCCTAAGATTCAGATGCTTCAGGGAGGACAGGCAGGAGCTTCCATATTTCATCACTCACTCCAGTAAGTGGGATGCTACTTTCCCAGCATGCCCTCTGCCCAGCATTTTCTCATGATCCTGAATGACATTTTTCCTTTGGTTTGTTGGGAAAACAAAATCTAAATGTAGCTGACGACCTTTAAGAATGATGACATTGAATTCATAGCTATAACAACGACCCACAGCAACCCTTTCCTTTCTCAGCAACCCTGAGACCTTCTGGGAAAGGTTCCCCTGAGGCTTATAGGAAATTTCCTTTTCTCTTGAATATCGTGAAGTTTGCTTTGCTTCATGTCTGAGGCTCTTCTCGTTCTGGCACAATTCCGTTGATCTGATGTGGAGTTCAGACTCCTCTCTTGCGTGAGCTGTAGTTCTTGGGGGGTAATGTGTGTGAAAGGATTTGGCCATGAATTGCCGTGTGATTCTGCAGTGTGGCATTATAGTGGCTCTGTACAGGTTCCAGTCCCATATCCGCTTTGGGAATTTTGGGTTTTCTAGGGAATCTGTTGGAACATGAGTTTGTTTAGCTTTGAGTCCTGGAGAGTAAAGGAAAGAAAGATTCCCAGGATTTGGGGATCCTTTGATGAGTTAGGCAACAGTAAGAATGGCAGTTTTTGTCCCTGTGTTTTGAGAGAAAGCTGGGCTAGTGAGGGTGGAGTGGAGGCATTGGGCCTAGAATCCAGCCTGGATCGTCTTGGACAACTTTTCTGGGCCTAGTCTTGTCATCTGTGAAGTGAGTTTGATTGGGCTCCGTTCTGTTCTCGGTCCGCTTGGCGTGTCTGTGTTGTGGGGAGGGAGTCTGTCTCTGTTCTTACAGCTTTACTGCATCATCTAAAGTTGTGTTGCATATTGATGTTACAGCCTTTTCTTTGCCCTGTCACACAGGTCTTGGTTGGGTATTCTGCTCTATAAATCCAGCCCTGTAGAGTTGTTTTGTAACAGGCATTTATTTTATGCTGTTAATGTGGATGCTTTCCAAGGCCTAATTATTGATGAGCCTGTTTTGCCATGTAAATCTAAAATTTGATTCATAGATGATGCTGATGAAACTTCTTAAGGAGACTAATATGATCTCGGTAGGAGTCCAAGTTTCATGGTGATGTAGAAATTGTTATCATCCTTTCTTTGGCTACTTGAAATCTTCCCTGTATTTTATAAGCGGTAAAGTCCACTAGTGTTGTCTGCTGTGTGCAGAGCAAGCTGTCAGCCCCCAAGTCCCTTTTCTGTCACTTGTGCTCCGGGTTCATAGTCACCTGTGTATGTAGCAGCTCATGAATGATTGTCATAAGGGTTTTGCATAGCGATGGTAACCTGTTAAGTTTCTTAGTTCTCAGGGGTTCATCTAGAAGCTCCAGGTTCTGAGACTGTTGCTGAATGCTGAGCAGTCTTTAAATCAAATCAACGGTACCTACCGCTTGCTGTCCTCTGATGGTGATGGGAAAGACATTGGGCCTGAATATCTTTTGATGGATCGAGGCTTGTTTGTTTTTATCCACCCACTACAAGGCATCCCTTACAGCTGCTTAAAAAGATGAACTCTGTCCTGAAGGGCTTCCAGTCCCGTGGTTCAAAATGATCGTCTCCATCCTTCTCCTCCTCTTCCTGCCCCCCTCCTCCCCTTCCCTTTCCCCCTTTCCCTCCCCTCCTCCTCCTCTCCTTCCCTTTCCCCTTCCCCCTCCTCCTCTTTAGTATTTGCAGTCATATTTGATTAAACTCTTTACGTGAGTTTTTCAAAACCAATATTAAAGTATGTTCTCTTTCAGAAGATCAAAGAAGTGTTTTCTCTGGGCTCCTTAAGGAAACTAAGAGCTTGTGAATTGGAGCTCTAAGTTTAACATAGATGACTTATTTCAGGTGAAATATATGTGTTTATTTGTACAAGGCAGCGGTTGCCACTCTTAGTAGCAGGGAATGCTCTACTTCTGGACAGGTTCTCGGAAGGTTTCAAATGATGAAACAAATCAATAAAATTCTTGTTAGACTAGTGAATCTAACATAAAGTGAAGTGTTGAATGTTTAGATTTATTGTAGAACTTTCCTGAGGGCTGTCATTTTGAGTAATAGTGATGTGATAGAAGTAAATCCTCGCTCCACTGAATACCAGCTGATAAGTTCTCTCTCTTTTACCTGTGCCCTTTGACTTTTACCTCTTCTTCCAGTGTGTATTTTCCTCTGCAAGTCCTCTTCAGTGTTCTTAAAGTAATTTTTATTATATAATTTAGAGAGTCAAGCAAAGTGCTTTTCAACATAGAAAGTTTGGTTCCTTGGATTTAGATTTGGATAATAGAGACGAAGCATCCAGATTACAAAGCCGCCTTATCCGTTGTTTACACTGTTAATCGGTCTGTGTCATGATATCAAAGTGAGGCTTAAAATCTATTTATAATCCATAAAGAAAACATAATTAGGACAAATAAGGAGTTGTTTGGCTTCATCCTTCAGAAGGATACAAATCCATCATTTTGTGCACTAGAGCTATAATATAAATGCATAATTTTTAAGTTGGAATCCTAGGTTAAGGGTGGAGGTGCGGGCGTGTGGGGGTGACAGTTGGCAGGTTAGGGCTGCAGCCTTGAATTTGAGTGCTTCCCATGGGTCCTCTGCCTCCTAAGACACGATGGGTCCAAAGAAGGAAGGAGATCAAAGATGGCCGCTGTAGCTCTATGGAGGGTAAAGGTCGTGTGTCCATCTAAATGTCCTCCTCTGTCACTCAGGTGGAGTTCTTGACCCCCATGCTCAGAAGAGCAGAGACTGAAGTCGTTTTCCTAAGTATTGCCAAAGAGTGTCTTCACCACAGAATGATGGTCTAATGTTTGCTGCTTCCATTTCTCTGTGGGAGTAAATTATATTTTTTTTTTCTTCTTTTCAGAGAGTTTTAGAAAAATAGAATACTTAGGGAAAAATAAAATCTTGGTGAAGTATTTTGTTAGATAAAACAGTTAGCCTTCAGGCAGTAAAGCTTTGGGAGGCAGCACATATCAAGTGGAAGCGGGGAAGACTGGTTTTTAAAAACAGACTGTTATAATGGGTTATAGACCAACACGGTGTCCTTCATTTTTCTGTTTAGAGTTAATGTGCTAATGGATATAGAACCTTAAATATACATTTTTGTTCATAGGTATTTTGTGATTCTCTCAACTACTAAGTATTTTGGTATCTTTTTAGGAGCAATTTTAAAGACCATTTGACACTTGTGATTTTTACGTTAACACGATAAGATGAGTAGAAATATTGTAAAACATAGTTTTATAGTCATATTCGCATTCATCAGTAAACCAGTTGCCTGTGCCTCTGAATAATTGTATATTGTCTAGTACTGTTGAGTTCAAAATATTTTCAGACTTTTGTCACTGAAATTGTTTATATCAGTCCATCCCTGAATTGGAGGAAACTGCATATTTAGGGTGTGAGGTTGGGATGAGTCTCTTCTGACACTTAGAGCACATTCACTGGGAGTGGCCGGCAATGTGAGAAAGGTGGAATTGAGAAAAGCCATGGGAATCCTTAGAAAGAAAGGTCATTGATCACTGATTTCTATTCTTTCCTCGCCAGAGCCCACTTCTGCTTCAGGGATGGAATTGGAGGCCAGCAGAACCCAGGGTCTTCTTGAATATTCCGTTTGGTTAGTCAAGGGAAGAGTTTCCCACATCCATCCAGCTTTTCCTCCTGTGCTAAAGCTGGTATGGGAGGTTCAGACTTACCTCGCAGATTAGAGACTTCTTTCAGGTGTTGTTGGTTGGTTGGTTGGTCTGTTTATTTTCCTGCCTGACTTCTTAACACTGCTGCTTGTATGAGCAGAGCTGCTAACTTTGTTCCTTGCCCAAAAGGGAGAATACCTGTTGATGGCCGAGAGGGAGCAAAATTCTCATTTCTCTCACCTCCTGCAGTGGAGCAGGAGCAAAATAGGTGCTCTGTTTCCTTTCCTTACTGTCTTTATTCTTGTTGGTGGGAAAGGGCATTATGAAAATGTGCACTATTGTCACGCTGTTGGTACATTCTTTAGAAATGTCATCACCACCTTAACCCATATGCTTGTGGGGTTGTGCTCACCAATAATAAAGTACAGTTCAAGAATTAGCATTGTCATAAGTCGTTGAAATGTGTCATGTATTAATTCATCACAGAGTTCCCTGTCAAGGAACCTTATATAACTAGTGTTGACTAATTAGGATTAATCATTCCTTCAACAAATACACAGGAGACACTGGGTATCAGCAACAGCTGGGTGCTGGGGGAGACGGGCAGGAGTTTGTATTTCATGGTTTGTGGAGTGTTACAGCTTCCCAGGCTCCATTGTCTTTCTTGTGTGCTGGCTGCCATTTGAGTGTATATTCAATGATCTCCCACAAACACTGTCAAAACTGAGACTGAGCACATAGAAATCAAAATCACTCAACTTATTTTTTCCACCTGTGGGGCCAGTAAAGGGAAGAAACATAAAGCTAACTGTTTTTAAATTATCTTTGATGTTCACTTAATTTTTCACTACTGTACTATGTAGTGTGGTAGTACCAGAATTTCAAGAATGGGAAAAGAAGAGATTGACTTTATTTTTGGAGTAGTCACTTCTGAAAGTCTGCTCTAAAAAGTATAATTAAGATGTGGCACATATATACAATGGAATATTACTCAGCCGTAAAAAGAAATGAAATTGAGTTATTTGCAGTGAGGTGGACTTAGAGTCTGTCATACCGAGTGAAGTAAGTCAGAAAGAGAAAAACAAATACCATATGCTAACACATATATATGGAATCTAAAGAAAAATGGTTCTGATGAACCTAGTGGCAGGACAGGAATAAAGTTGCAAACATACAGAATGGACTTGAGGACACAGGGAGGGGGAAGAGTAAGCTGGGACGAAGTGAGAGAGTGGCACGGACATACATACACTGCCAAATGTAGAAGAGATAGCTACTGGGAAGCAGCTGCAGAGCACAGGGAGATCAGCTCAGTGCTTCGTGACCACCTAGAGGGGTGGGATAGGGAGGGTGGGAGGGAGATGCAAGAGGGAGAGGATATGGGGATATATGTATACATATAGCTGATTCACTTTGTTATACAGCAGAAACTAACACACCATTGTAAAGCAATTATACTCCAATAAAGATGTTAAAAATAAAATAAAATAAAGAGTATCCTTAAATGACTCATCTGATCATTCGCTACTATGTTAGTAACCGCAATTAATCACATGTACAGAAACAACTTTTTTAATAGAATTATTTATCTATTTTTGACTGTATTGGGTCTTCGTTGCTGCGCGCGGGCTTTCTCTAGTTGCGTTCGTTGCGGTGCGCGGGCTTCTCATTGCGGTGGCTTCTCTTGTTGGCGGAGCACGGGCTCTAGACACGCAGGCTTCAGTAGTTGTGGCTCGCGGTCTCAGTAGTTGTGGTGCACGGGCTTAGTTGCTCCGTGGCATGTGGGATCTTCCCCGACCAGGGCTCGAACCCGTGTCCCCTGCATTGGCAGGCGGATTCCAGAAACAGCTGTTTTTAAGTAGAGAACATAGATCCTTGGCCGAGGTTTCCTAAATGCTCGTTCATTCATTAAAGTTTTCTTGAGCATTTACGTGTGGCGCTGCCGTGCTCTGGGCTTTCAAGGCTCTGGCATCCATGGACTCCAGCTGGGGAGGCAGACAATGAAGAGGCCTCGTTACAGAGAGACGTGAGGGATGGACGTGGCTGCGGCCGTGGATGGGTGAGAGGAGCAGCGCTCTGAGGGAGGGCCGCTTCACCTGAGATCTGGAGGAGGGGCTTCAGTGCGAGCAGAGCTGGGGGCAGAGGGGCAGGGCTCCGGGAGCAGAAGTGCTGCTCTCCGGACACAGGATCAGACTGGCACAGCCAGGGGGGCGGAGGACAGCAGCGCGAGGAGATGATGAGCTGCACATAGCGTGGCAGGGAACCAGACTGGAGGCGTAGCAGGGCCTCCAGTCCTGAGTTCAGGGCTCCCCAGCAAGGTTAAACTTTGGCGGGAACGTCTCCCAGGGGGGCTGTGTGTGGGTAGCCAGCCGGGGAGGTGGCAGGTGTGGGAAAGGGACCTCAGAATTGTTTCTGACGTGGGGTATCCCACGCAAGAGGGCTTAGGTTATATCATAAGGCTTTAGGTTAGGCATTGATGGGAGTCGTTTAGGAGGGTGCCGCAGTGGTTCCGACAGGAAATGAGGGTGCCCTGGGCTAGGGTGGGTCCGTGGAGTTGGAGTGGAGTGGCTGTAGTAGGGAGAATAGCAATAGGACCTGTTGGTGAGCAAAGGGAAAGACCCAGGAGAGCCCCGGGTCACTTCCTCAGTATCCTCAGTGAGCAGTGCTTATCATTGCTTACTGTGAGTATAAGGACAGCTGTCAACGGCTCTGTGGAGTACAGGACTTTACAGCTTAGCTTTGAAGGCACAAAGTGTAGAACCAAGGCTATTTTAATTGCATAGACACTTCTAGCCATAGGAGTTCCGAGGAGGAAGGACCCCTTGTGTGATCCCATAAGGTTTCGTAAACAGAATTGAATACGGCCTCGGGGAGGAATTGGAGGTGGGTGGGTGGGCGGGTAGGGGAAGAGTGGGGCAAGGAGAAGGGTTCAGGCGAACAAAGGTGTGAGCGCGGGGGGGGGGGGGGGGGGGCTCGTATGCACCCAGGGCAGTAAGTATACTTCCCCGGGCTGGACTGGGGCCTTGGCTAGGGATGGGGGCAAATGCTGGTGGACGGGCAGGTCAGGACGGTATTACCGAGTGCCGGGCTAGTTCGCTTAGATTTTTCTTTTTTTTTTTTTTTAACGTCTTTACTGGAGTATAATTGCTTTACAGCGGTGTGTTACTTTCTGCTTTATAACAAAGTGAATCAGTTATACATATATCCCCATATCTCTTAACTTTTTATTCAGTCTTTCACCAGTAGTACTAGTGATAGAAACAGAGCTCTGCTTCAAGAAGGTAACTTGGCGGTTGTTTGTTCACAGGGCCGAGAGGGGGACCAGAGTTGCTTACTGATTCAGGTCAGCACCCCGTGGCGCTGTGGCGCTGTCCCGCGCCCGTGTCAGCAGTAGTGGCCGAGTTGGGGATTAGAGGAAGAAGCCGTCGACTGCTAATTGGTTGTGGGGATTAGGCTGAGGGACAGGGAAGAACTAACAGGTTTTGAGGCCAGCTGCTTAAGAAAAGTGGGAAAGGTAACAGCCTGTCTTCCGTGTGTCCTGTTCAGGGCAGCATTGCTCTGTAAACCCCTTAATTACACTCGTGTAGTTCTTGAAAACTCTGTGGAGTGTGACACCTGTGTGTGTGTGTGTTTCTCACCGCTGCCTCTCTTGACTTCCTGCTTTTTACTGGCAGAGGAATTCCTGTTTGTCCTTCGGGACCCGGTATCCCTTCCTTTGTAACATTTTCCCAATTCTGCCAGATAATCACTCTCTCCTACAGGCTTCCCCGTAGTGTATGGCGTGTACCTTCAGTGTCAGTGCGCCACTGACTTTTATTCAGTGGGGAGAAATAGAACAGACACATGGACTGCGTGCTTTTTTTTTTTAACATCTTTATTGGAGGATAATCGCTTTACAATGGTGTGTTAGTTTCTGCTGTATAACAAAGTGAATCGGTTATACATATACCTATGTTCCCATATCTCTTCCCTCTTGCATCCCCCTCCCTCCCACCCTCCCTATCCCACCCCTCATACGGAATCTAAGAAAAAAAAATGTCATGAAGAGCCTGGGGTAGGACGGGAATAGAACACAGACCTACTAGAGCATGGACTTGAGGATATGGGGAGGGGGAAGGGTTAGCTGTGACGAAGTGAGAGAGTGGCATGGACATATGTACGCTGCCAAACGTAGGGTGGAAAGCTAGTGGGAAGCAGCCGCATAGCACAGGGAGATCAGCTCGGTGGTTTGGACTGGGTGCTTTTAAAGCGTCTTTTATCTCTAGGGCCAGAGGCACTAAATCCATTAGTGGAAAGTCTGTAGGTAAGAGACTTGAGGTGACTGCAGTCTTAAGTACTGATGAAGAAGTAGAAGATCAGAATTCAGGATGCTGTATATACACTGCTTCCAAATAAGATGAAACTTTTGGCTGTGGCGTTTTACTGTGTAGCTGAATATGTATTGGGGACTGGGGGAGAGGGACAGGAGAAACCATCTTAGAACAGATTTTAACCCAAAGAGAGTCTTTTATTTTGTACTGTTTCAGATGGCACAGTCAAGCTCAACAAAGTCCATTTCTGGTGCCAAGAAACCTGGGAGAAGGGGCCAAATTCTTTATTCAAAAGTAGTAGCTCCAGTGAGAGAGCTTTTGTCACAACATGACTAAAGAATTAATAGAGAAGCATTCATTCCCTTGACAACATTTTGGAAGGCGTTTTCAGCTTCAGGTTGTTTAGAGAAGTTTATAACAGTCGATTATAAATTAAGAAGGCGCCAGAAGCAGAAAGATCCTTGTGAGATGCTGAAGTGAAACTCATCCTGAGCTGCCTCTCATTTATTAAGGAAAACTGAAAGGGGGTGTGTTTCAGGCTGTAGTTGATTTTTGGTTTGGGTTTTGTTTTCCTGCTCCCACTATCTCCTTTTTGAAAAAGAAAAAAAGAGCTTCTTAACCGTCACGTCACTTTGGTTTGAACTCCTTTGAAAGGTTGAATACAAAGACAAGACTAAATTCATATAAATTCTTACTTCTCCTTTGAATTTATTCAGGAGTTCCACTTTGCCTTTGAAAAGACATAAACCTTCCTTCTAACTCTTTACATTGGGAAAAGAGGGAATAGAGAGTGAGTAGAAATATGGACCCACTTCTGCAGTATGAAATTTCTGTAGTATTCAGTGCCATGGGTGTACTGCAGCAAAGAACCAGGTCCACCAGTTTTTAATTAGAGAAGACTTGTAAGCGTGCCCCCCAGATCAAAGGGGCTTACTCTTGAGATGGTTATTTCCATGGGCTCCTATATATATATAAATTTATTTACTTATTTATTTTTGGCTGCGTTGGGTCTTCGTTGCTGCACATGGGCTTTCTCTAGTTGCGGCGAGCAGGGGCTGCTCTTCGTTGCGGTGCGCGGGCTTCTCACTGCGGTGCTTCTCGTTGCGGAGCACGGTCTCTAGGTGCGAAGGCATCAGTAGTTGTGGCACGTGAGCTCAGTAGTTGAGACTCGTGGGCTCTAGAGCGCAGGCTCAGTAGTTGGGAAGCACAGGCTTAGTTGCTCTGTGGCATGTGGGATCTTCCCAAGCCAGGGCTCAAACCCGTGTCCTCTGCGTTTGCAGGCAGATTCTTAACCACTGTACCACCAGGGAAGCCCTCCATGGGCTCCTAAGGTTATAGGAGGAGCCTCTTTTAAACAGCATCTGAAAAATCATACCTGAGGAGAACGCCTGGAACTATTTGACAGGTTGAGGCATGAATGTCTTTCTTTTATTTCCAAAAAGTCAGGGTGTGACCAGAACAAAGAATCAGCCTTGTTTCATTCTAGAAGAATTTTTGGCTTCACCAGTTGCTGCCTCATGATTCTGTCTTTGAACTCATCCTAAAATTTTAACATGCATTTTCAAACCTTGTCTTTTAAAGGGTAAATTTTATTGACTGCTTTACTTTCAGATGTACAAGAACTAGATTTAAATTTTCAGAATTTTTCATACAAAAAGTTTTATGGAAAACCACACGAGGGTTCAATTATTTATGTCACCCTAAGTTCTGGTTCTGAACAGGGTACTTCATATGTTGTTACAGTTGTATTCTATATGTACATATGATTTCTGGTTCATCTTTTCATTTGAAGTCAAGTCGTGTCCCCCTTATCTCAGCGTAATGCCCATAAGTCAAGTCGTGTCCCCCTTATCTCAGCGTAATGCCCGTAATCATTTTTAATAGCCATTTGCTGTGACGTCATATTGCTGCTCCGTACAATTTGCTTCATCATTCCTCTTGGACATTTTAATTTGCAGTTATAGGGCTTCCCTGGTGGCGCAGTGCTTGAGAGTCCGCCTGCCGATGCAGGGGACGCGGGTTCGTGCCCCGGTCCGGGAGGATCCCACATGCCACGGAGCGGCTGGGCCCGTGAGCCATGGCCGCTGAGCCTGCACGTCCGGAGCCTGTGCTCCGCAACGGGTGAGGCCACAACAGTGAGAGGCCCGCGTACCGCAAAAAAAATAAAATTAAATAAATAAATAATAATTTGCAGTTATTTTTTTCCTCTGAATAGTCACTATAAACATATTAGAAAAAAAAAACCCCAAAAACCTCTTGGCTGTTTTTTCTTTGTATTTTTTTGTGGGCAAACCCACTGTGGGGACTATGTCCCAGGCCTACCTGTTTCTGAAGATAGAAACAAATTTGTTCTTATTATATGAAACCAGATTACTGTCCAGGAAGACTGGATGATCACATCAAGACCCTGGCAGTGTGTATCTGATTATTTCTTTTCCCCTCAGCTTTACTACCATCGCCTGGTCCCTTTTGCAAGTGGTTTCTCACAGTTATTACTATTTTGCATATTTTTACTATTTTGTTAGGCTGGATTTCTCAATGTTGTATGTTTGCCATGGTGAGAATATTTAGAGCAGGGTTTGGCAAACTTTTACTCTAAAGGGTGAGAAATATTTTAGGCTTTCCAGCCCACATGTGGTCTCTGTCACATACTCCTCTCTGTTTGTTCTTATTTTTAACAACAACCTTTTAAAACATAAAACCCATTTGTAGCTCAAGGGCCATGCAAAAACAGGCTGTGGGTTGTAGTGTGTCAACCGTGATCTAGAGTATTTGAGTTTTTAAAATTTGGACATAAAACCTCTAACGCTGGTGATCATCTTTAATGCGGTTTAAACATCATGTCGTGATTTGCGTGCCGGTCTTCCAGAGAGCAGAGGCTGGCGGTCAGGGCTGAGTCTCCCTGGCTCCCTCACCTGCTCTCCCCACCGCCCCCCGTATTCATCTCTTTCTTCTTGGCTGGTCTGTTGTGTATCCTCTTCCTTCTCCTTAAAAACAAATTTTTTTTCCCTTCCTTTCTAGCTCCTTTTCCCAAGCATGAAAGTATGGTCAAGTCCTTTCCAGCAACGGGCGCTTAGGAGGTGTGCAAATGGCGAATGAGTGCGCCCGTTGAAAGCAAACATACTCTGCATCCTCTTCTAACAAGTGCACGACTTCCTTGACTTTGCTCCGACGATTCTTGCAGGAAGAGACTCTGTATCTCGGCCTCGGCCTCGCCTCCTGCTTCACTCTGCCCGTAGGCTCGTGTCTTCTCACTCCATTAAAACTGCTCTTTCAAAACTTGCTAAGTATGATGGCCAAATCCAGTGAAAACGTTTTTTTTTTTTGAAGTAGAGTCGATTTACAACTGTGTGTTAATATCTGCCATACAGCAAAGTGATTCAGTTATACACACACACACACACACACACACACATATATATATACATTCTTTTTTAAAATATTCTTTTCCATTATGGTTTATCATAGGATATTAAATATAGTCCCTGTGCTCTACAGTAGGACCTTGTTGTTATTCATTCTATATATAAAAGTGCACATCTGCTAACCCCAAATTCCCACTGCATCCCTCCCCCTCGGCAACCACAAGTCTGTTCTCTATGTCTGTGAGTCTGTTTTTGTTTCATAGAGAAGTTCATTTGTGTCATATTTTAGATTCCACATGTAAGTCATATCATATGGTGTTTGTCTTTCTCTTTCTGACTTATTCGAGTTCCAGCTTTTAAGTGCTTCTCGTACTCGACCTGTCTGCTGTGTTTATCACTCTAGGGCGTTTCCGTGACGCCCAGGCTCTCCAGGCCTCTGTGACACCTTTGTCCCATTTCCCCTGCAGTCTCCTTTTCTGGCTCTTTCCTCGTCTGTCCCTAAACGTGGAGTGGCACAAGCTTCTGTCTTCTCCCCGAACTCTCCCCACGACAGTCTCATCACATCAGCACCAGAGGTGCTGCTGCCCCCTCTCTTCTGAGCGCCAGGCCTGGACGGCCGCCGGCCAGCTACACGGCCACCCCGCACCCAGTCAGCTCCAGCGCCCTCTGTCCCCAGGCATGTTGTCCTTCATTACCAGACTCTCCAGGAGAAACGGGGGAGTCCTCAGGGCGCCACCCCCTCCCTTACCCTGCCGGAAGCTGTCTCTTCGTTACCATCGCCGGCACTCGTGCTCTAGCTTCCATAATTCCTGACTTGTGGCAGGATCTCTGCTGCTCCGTCAGTCTCCCAAAGCTGCCACCAGAGTGATGTTTCTAGAATGTAATTAGATAATGTTCGAGACTCCAGTGTCTTTGGGGATGTGGCTGATTCAGGCACTGGGGCAGGAAGAACATACTATGTGCCTGGAGCATTTGTGCCAGAAAGTAATGTAAAGAGGTGCTCAAAGGAAGATAGAGGCTTTAAGAAAGAGCACAGACTTGGCCTGAAAGAAGTCCTGACAGCCAAAGCTGGAATGATTTGAGCAAGAAAATGAATACCAACAACATTGGATTATAATCCATAGAATAAAGAAATACCTATGTGTCTGTGGATAAATAAATGGATGGATGGATAAATAAATCAATGGTGGAGAAGAAACAGTTCTTTCTTACAGAAGAATTTCAATTAATAAATGTAGAAGAAGGAATAAGAGAATAGGAAATCATCCGTTGAACCCCACAGTAATAATGGAGACTAAAATTGGTGGACAGGAGTTTGAAGAGAAAAAGGATATTTGCATATTCTCACATTACCTCTTCTGATATAGTTATTAATTGCAAAGGGAAAAATAGTATCTTAGAGTGGAGAAACCTAACAGCACCTAACCAAGTGGCCAAGGTTAAGGTCAGCACATTGACACGTGGTTAATAACATGCCCAAGGTTAATAGCCTATTGACATCATGTTTTCCCTGATGTGACGGGCACAGCATCACTTTGGTAGTATCCCTGCCAGAAATGCTCAGCCTCAGTCTAACCATAAGAAATTAGACCCAAGTTCAGGGACATTGTACAGAATAATTGACCAGTGCTCACCAAAGTGTCAGGTCTTTAAAGATGAAGAAAGACTGAGGAACTGTCACAGGTTAGGTTAGGGACACAACAACTAAATGCAGTTTGGAACCCTGGATTGGGTCCCAGAATGGAGAAAGGACATTAGGGGGAAAACTGGTTAAATTTGAATGAAGTCTATAGTTTATTGAATAGTAATTGACCAGTCTTTATTTCTTAGTTTTGATCATTGTACTAAGATTATATAGGTTACATACTAAGTGAAGTAACCAGAGAAAGACAAAGATCAAATGATGTTGCTTATATGTGGAATCTTTAAAAAAAAAAAAAAAAAAAAGATACAAATGAACTTGTTTACAAAAGAGAAATAGACCCATAGGCGTAGAAAACAAACTTATGGTTACCAAAGGGGAAAGGAGGGGGGATATATTAGGAGTTTGGGATTAACATATACACACTACTATATATAAAATAGATAACCAACAAGGACCTACTGTAGTATGCAGGGAACTCTACTCAGTATTTTGCAATGACCTGTAAGGGAAAAGCAATCTGAAAAAAAATAGATGTATATGTATGTATAACTGAAGCACTTTGCTGTACACCTGAAGCTAACACAGCATTGTAAATCAACTATACTTTAATAAAAATTTTTTAATAAATTTTTTTTAATTTTAAAAATTAAAAAAAATTTTTTAAGACTATGTAATTTATTAACAGTAGATATGTTTCATGAAGGGTATACAGGAACCCTACAATTCTTAAAAACTTTTTTGTGAGTTTAAAATTATTTCAAAATGAAAAGACTTTTAAGAAACTCCTCATGAGTGTCTCCATTTCCCTCAAGGTGAAGTGCACCTTCTTTTGCATGGTCCCTCGACCTGGGTTTGTTTGATTTCTTACAATCCGGTTGAGGTGACGCATTTTGGGCGAGAACAGCACACGAGCGATGCTGCGCCCTCCTCGGTGCGTTGTATCAGGGGTCCGTGTTGGCAGTCTGTCCCAACATCAGTCGTGTTGGTTTGATCACGTGGTTAGAGATGATGCCCGCCAGGCTAATCCACTCCTTTTTCTCTTTGTAATTAACATGTAACTCATGGGGCGAGACGAGACTTTGAGATGAGGTATATATTGCATTCCCCGTCAACTTTCACTCTCTAGTTTTAGCATCCGCTTATGCTAAAAGGAACTGTCATGCCTTCTGTATGTGTTAGTCGGGCTCCTTAATTTTAGGCTTAAGCAGCTGGGTAGGAAATTGTACCGTTTACCACGAAGGGGACAGCAGAGGGAGGAACAGGCTTTCCGCAGGTTGGGACAAAGATTTACTGTGGAACGTAAAGGGTACTTTATCTAGAGGCTTCAGATGAGGGAGTTAAAACCCAAATTCCTAGAAATGACCGGTAACGTTTCATTTTACTAACATTAAGACCGTGGTTAGAAGTGACAGTTGGGGCTTCCCTGGTGGCGCAGTGGTTGAGAGTCCGCCTGCCGATGCAGGGGACACGGGTTCGTGCCCAGGTCCGGGAGGATCCCACGTGCCGCGGAGCGGCTGGGCCCGTGAGCCGTGGCCGCTGAGCCTGCGCGTCCAGAGCCTGTGCTCCACGGCGGGAGAGGCCACAACAGTGAGAGGCCCACGTACCGCAAAAAAAAGAAAAAGAAGTGACAGTTGGTCAGTTCCTCAAGGGTGGGATCCACCAGCTGGCTGAGATCCAGTTTCTAAATCCATGCCCAGTGCCGAGTGCTGTGCCCGGGCAGTGAAGGCACTAGCTGTGCAAAACAGGGTCACCATTTTTATGGGTTTGGTCTCACTTTACAGCCTTCCCTCTGGCAATTGCTGCATGTCTGCCAGGGGTAATTAATGTCACCCGTGGTCGTGTACACCCACTGTCCCTGTGATATTTTGTGGCTTCCACCTCCCTCCCTCTCTCCCTGTCCGCCCCCCACCCACCCCCAGCACCGGCTCACAGTCTACACAGTTCCCTTGAGCTGTCCCTGGTTGAGGTGTAATTCACACTTTGCACGTTCTCTTTTCAGAAAACATCACCTTCCCTGAGGTAAATTTCTCTTCTGTTCAAATCACGTGACTGGAAGGCATATACTTTGTGTTTTCATATTTCTTCCAGATGTTGATGTCATTGGATGTGGTTGCTCAGAGCAGGTCTCAATAGGAAACACTGTACCTCAGAGTGGATGATGTGATAAGAGAAGGAAGATGGAAAACATTCTTGTGAATCGTCACGTGTTGTGTGATCGGGGAGCGGGGGGTGGTCAGGGACAGATAGGACTGTGGCCTCTGCATCCTCTATGGTGAAGTGGCTCTGCTTTGGCTTCATTTCCGGGGGCTGGTTTGGTGGGCTGACCCCTGGACAATAAGCCTTTCATTTTCTGGAAACCTTTCCTGACCTTTGCACTTTTCCATCTCTCTGTAGCTCCTGATTTCCCATGCAGTGCGCCAGTGATGGTGAGGGGAGGCAGCGACGCAGGGCGGGATGGAGTGCCAGGCAATTAGACACATTCACAGATGACAGGCCTCCCCTACAGCCAGCTTACATTGGGGCCTCAGCACAAAGGCAGATGATTGCATCCGGGGCCTCTGGATAGTGGAACACTGGAACATTCAATTCTCGAATGCTGACTGCAGCACACCCTGGCCCGGTTGCCGGGGGAAAGCAGCCCCTTTCCCTGAGTGCAGGCCAACCGGCGGATGCTGTACAGGGGGGCGTACAGATGCGTAGCTGGCGAATGACGCCACTTCTGAACACTTGTGCTCATTTCGTTCCGGAGCCAAATGGAAACAGTAACTGATCATTGCAGCGTTAAAATCCGTTGGTTCCCCCACCTGGCTGTGTGCTGTTATCAAGTGCATGGTATTTTTCCAGTGCCCATTCAGTACTGGACACTTTATGCGGTATGGAGGTAGAGCAGTGAACAAAACGGAGTCCCTGTTTTCATGGATGTAAACATTAAACAAATGCCGTCTATTAGATGGTGGTAAATTCCAGGAAAAAAATAAAGCAGGGAGGGGAGTGGGGATGTTATTTAATTTAATTAATTTATTTATCTATTTTTAAAATTTATCTTTGGCTGCTTTGGGTCTTAGTTGCTACGCACAGGCTTTCTCTAGTTGCGGCGAGCGGAGGCTGCTCTTCGTTGCGGTGCAGGGGCTTCTCATTGCTGTGGCTTCTCTTGTTGCGGAGCACGGGCTCTAGGCGCGCGGGCTTCCGTAGTTGTGGCGCGTGGGCTCAGTAGTTGTGGCTCGCGGGCTCTAGAGTGCAGGCTCAGTAGTTGTGGTGCACAGGTTTAGTTGCTCCGTAGCATGTGGGATCTTCCCGTACCAGGGCTCGAACCCGTGTCCCCCGCGCTGGCAGGCAGATTCTTAACCACTGCGCCACCAGGGAAGCCCAGGGGCTGTTATTTTAGATAACGAGGTACCTGGGCCGCTCTTTGGAGGTGTTACTGGAGTAGAGACCTGAAGTCAGTGAAGGATTAAGTCTTCCTTCCACTAATCAAGGAAGTGGGAGGTGGAGAGAATATTCCAGGCAGGAGGGAAAACATCAGAATAAGCTGGGAAACTTTTAAAATATACGTTGTCTTGGACCTGACGTAATTGGTCTCGGACCTGCTTTTCTGTAAAAGCTCTTCAGAAGCTTCTGGGAAGCAGGTTGGGGAGCTACTCTTAAAATCCATTAAAAGTATGAGTCATGCCAGAATGCGTATGAGGAAGAAAGCGTTGATGGTAAATAAGTAAAAACCATAATCCCTCTGGGTAAAAATAATTGGAGGCAAAGAGAAATAAATAGAGGAAATTAAAGGAAATAATGAAGAGAAAGAAACAGTATTGAACCTTAATGAGAATGCTATTCTTATAATAAAGTTCGATCCTTAGAATAATAGAGGACTGTGGCTCTGGTCCCCATTTCTCCTTTTTCTTTGGCACCTCCTCCTCTGAGTGAACCAGTGTCCTGCTGGTGGCGGTTCCCAGACGGGACACACAGCACCGTACCTGTGTTTTCTCGTGGTTTCCTCCGCTCACAGCTCCCTGACTCTGCTCAGTCTCGTAGGAGGAGCGTTGCAAGGATTAGTTAGCCTGTGGAGGTTGAGGTGCTGTGCAAGGGGCGCCTACCTAGAGGTTGGCCGGTGGCACCTTGTTCCTATCCCACCGAGTGCCTCGGGATCCCCTTGGACCTCCCTCTGGGACACCTGGTCACGTGTCAGACATCTGTGTAAACGCTTTTCTCCCGTGTAGATGGAATCTTAGGTGGCAGGAACTGGGAGATAGATGGGTTCCTGCGTTCCCATCCACCAAAAAGCAGGCCATGTCGTGAGAGGATGCCATCTGTTGATGGAAATATTACCTGCACATTTACATTTCATCAAGTTGACTGGGACTAAAAAAATACATTTTAAAAATAGACTGTCGGGCTACCCTGGTGACGCAGCGGTTGAGAGTCTGCCTGCCGATGCAGGGGACGCGGGTTCGTGCCCCGGTCCGGGAAGATCCCACGTGCCGCGGAGCGGCTGGGCCCGTGAGCCGTGGCCGCTGAGCCTGCGCGTCCGGAGCCTGCGCTCCACAACGGAAGAGGCCACAACGGTGAGAGGCCCGCGTACCGCAAAAAAAAAAAAAAAGACTGTCTTTTTTTAGTGCAGTTTAAGGTTCACAGCAAAACTGAGAGGAAGATAGAGGCTCCCCATATACCTCCTACCTACTTCCGCTTCTCTTTGATTTCTGGAGCATCCACAGTCCTGCAGGCCTGGCCCTTTCGGTGTTGGTCATCTTCCTCCTGGCTGTGTTGTACGAAGGCATCAAGGCTGGCAAAGCCGGGCTGCTTCACCAGGCCCTGATGAGCCTGTCCATCTCCACCAGCCAGCAGCTCATCGAAGAGGCAGACCAGAATGCGTCAAGCTCAGAGTCCCCCCGCAGTCAGCAGAACCCACCTCAGGTGGTTCTTGTGTCACTTCGGCCAGTCTCTACTTCATGTTGCTCAGGTGGTCATCGGCTACTTCTGATGCTGGCTGTTAGGTCCTACAACACCTGGATTTTCTTTGGCGTGGTCCTGGGCTCAGGTGTGGGCTACTACCTAGCCTATCCGCATCTCAGCATGACTTAGCTGGTGACAGCTGTGCAGGCTCTGGGGGCTGGAGAGAGCTGGGGCCCCTCCTTCCAGACATTGAACTTTCAGCCCCACGTCTCCTTTTTCTTCTGTTGGCTGTTCTCATGGCATTCTCAGCTCCTGGAAACTTTGAGCTGAAGCCAGCACTTGCTCCCTGGAGTTCAGAGGCCCCTGCAGCTCCTCAGCCAGGCTGCAGAGGGCCCACGCATAGTCTTTCTGTGCCTTAAGAAGGCTGCTGTGACCAGAGGGTGGATGGAGAGACCAGAACCCGGGGGGCAGGTTTATGATGATGGCAGCATCTGCGGGACCTGTTTCGCTTTCTTGTGGGGAGAGTGACAGCAGACTGAAGGCAGAGAAGCAGGACTGTCAGCAAGGCTTTGACCTGTCCTCCAAAGAGAGTGAGCTCCTCCCATCAGACAGCACTGCCTGCAGGAAGATGATACTTTAGTGGCTTTAGGTGTCAGGAAGCTCTTCATGGCCTTAATGCCCCCCTCTTATCCTGATCTGATCCTCCCTCTACGCAAAACCAAGAACTGCAATGAATAATATTCAATACAGATGTTCTTTATTTATTACTTACTGCTCACCCATAATGATCTGGTAGGGAAACATGTCTCATCCATTTAAAATACTGAGTAAGCCACGGGGGGTAATGAGTGAAAATGCAATAAGCAGTGAAAGCAACGCATTACACTAGTCGAGTTAGGTGCGGCTCTTCACATATTTGAACCTTTTCACTTTAAAGAAAAGGAAAGAATAGACCCAGGGAGAGAAAAAAATCACTGCTGTATACTGTAATGTCTGCACTCAAGTACCTCATGGGCTAAATGAAAGATGGTCTGAAGCTTTGAGAATTTAAAAAGGAATATATTTTCATAAATATATATTTTAAAAGAGTCAGAAAAAAACAAACAGAACATGTGTAGCCTCCGCCATGCTCAGCATCGCCCCCCAGAGGGGAGCCTTTGTTACAGCTGACCATCATCCCCCAGCGTCCATAGTTTACGTTAGGGTTCACTCCTGGTGTGTGTTTTGTGGGTTTGCACAGATGCATAATGACGTGTATCCACCATCGTAGTAACATACTGACTAGTGTCACTGCCCGAAGATCCCTTTTCAGTGTGGTTTTCAGGAGCTCACGACCAATACAGGAGGAGGAGGCATCTGCAAAACAGGCTCCCCACAGGAGCAGACGTCATTAGTTGGGCCTCAGTGGGCAAATGCAGCGCTGAGCCCACGCCCGTCTGCTCTTGAGAGCCACCCCGTTTGAGGCGACATGAATCATTTGAAACCGTGTGAGTAATGCCCGTGAATTTCCCTGGAGTTTCTTTAAAGCTTGACTCCTTGAGCATTACATTCTCCTGCATCCTATTTGAGTAGGTTTCCTTGCTTTTATTGGAGACAAGCTTTTGCATCCCAGGGGAGGAAAAGTCACTTAGATGTGTTCTCTGTCACTGTTATATCAAATCCCTTTCAGTGAGGAGGAGAACCAGGACTGATTATCTGGGTTGTTTGTTATGACATTTAGACACACCGGACTTTTCCAGCAATTGGAAGCCAGTTAGAAGAGGATAGTATATAACCAGCAGAAGACTTTGCTCTGTTACACGTTTTTTAAAGTCGTAGACCTCTTTCATGGATGTAAAACTTTGAATCATACCAGCTTCTTTATTAGCCAACAACTTGTTTCTTATAAAACCTCTTTTCAGGGCTTCCCTGGTGGCGCAGTGGTTGGGAGTCCGTCTGCAGATGCAGGGGATGCGGGTTCATGCCCCGGTCCGGGAAGATCCCACATGCCGCAAAGCAGCTGGGCCCATGAGCCATGGCGGCTGAGCCTGTACTTCCGGAGCCTGTGCTCCGCAACGGGAGAGGCCATAACAGTGAGAGGCCCGCGTACCGCAAAAAAAAAAAAAAAAACCCCAAAACAAAAAAACCTCTTTTCAGTGTTGTCAAGAGAAAGAAAAACTGATTTTGTTTCACTTGTGTTTAAGTTTAATAGAACAGAAAATAAATGCTTGCCCAGAGGGTAGGTGATTGGAGGGTAAATGAACTTGCACTGCATCACCCACAGAAGGCATATTATAAATCCTATGAAACTGATTGAGTTGCCTGGACTTTATCCTCTAGGACTCAACAGAATGTGTCTCCAGAGCTGAGTCTCCGCCTAACGTTTTGGTGTGTTTCAGCAGTTTAGCCCAGAAGTGCTCAGGGGTGGGGAAGCTCTCAAATCACCTCATTTAACCTCGTCTTTTCAAAAATGAGAGAACAGGGGCGGGGGGGGGGGTAATGTTTTGCCCTAGAAACAGAAAACTGGGGAAGAATGTGATAGGCATGGATATTTATATCTGAACACTGGAGGCCCAATCTTACAATACTCCCCATTATTTCTAGTTTTTTCAAAAAGTGTTATGAAATTCTCAAAGTGATGTTTTAAGACTACGGCAGTTTCTAGGAGAGAGTTTGTAAATTCACATCACATGATAATAATAAAAACAAAGATCTTGTGACTTGCAATAAATTTACATATGACTCTATATCTTCCTGGGGTGGAGATAGAAAACAGAAAAGAAGAGGGAGAGGGGCAATGTCAGGGTAGGAGATTAAGAGTTGCAAACTGTTATGCATAAAATAAGCTACAAGGATATATTGCACAACACAGGGTATATAGCCAGTATTTTATAATAACTATAAATGGACTATAACCTTTAAAAATTGTGAGTCACTATATTGTATACCTGTAACTTATATAGCGTTGTACATCAACTATACTTTAATTAAAATAAGAAAGGAAACAGAAGAGTTGATTTACTTCCTGATATATATGGACTAACTTTAAAAGCAAAACTATTGGTTATTAACCCTTTGGCTTAGTTTTTTTTTTTTTTTAATTCATTAACTCATTCAGTCCAGTTCACTGACTTCTCAGTTATATGTGGCAGAGAAGATAGAAATGATGTGCAAGGTGAGAAAATTCTAGATAAAAAAGGGGAAATACAGAGAAAATGTGTTGGTAGATATTGGGAAAATTAGGGTATTTACTGGAGGAAAGAAATGTGAACAGAATGCAACAAAAACTGAAGGGATGTAGGGATTTAATTAGGGAATGGGGAGGGGGAAGTGAAGACAAGAAGAAGGAAAATAATACAAGTTTATGAGGTTTCTAAATGAGAAAGGGATGGCAAGCATCCAAGAAATGAAAGAAGGGGAGACTTCCCTGGTGGTCCAGTGGTAGAGACCCCGTGCTTCCAATGCAGGGAGTGGGGGTAAGATCCCTGGTCGGGGAACTAAGATACTGCGTGCCCCACGGCGAGGCCAAAAAACACAAAAGTCTTATAAAAATATGGAATCACTATGTTGTATTCCTGAAACTAATATTGTAAATCAACTATACGTCAATAAAAATTTTTTTAAAATAGAAAGAAATGAAAGAAGGAAGTAACTGCAAATGACAGCAGGCTGTGAAGCAAGACAGTTTCACAGCAGGTCTGAGTGACTCTTCGCGTCTAAGATGGATAAGGACTAACGGTCAACTTTCACTATATTCCTGACAGACAGATGGATATCAGCCTCCTGAGACATCACCTGCAGGCTGGTGATGGTCTGTGAATTGTCACCTGGCCATGATAATATAAGTACACATGGAGAGTAAGAGTTAGGAACTCTTGTAGGAGTTTGACAGAATAATTTTGTGTCCATTGAATCTAATGATAAAAGAGTTGGGGCCACAGGAATTCCCTGGCAGTCCAGTGGTTGGGACTCTGTGCTTTCATTGCCGTGGCCCAGGTTCAATCCCTGGTCAGCGCAACCAAAAAAAATTTAGGAAAGAATTGAGGCCTGTATTTTATGTCTTTTAAATTTTGTTTTCTAATAACTCATTCATTTTTTATTAAGGTATACTTGACATAGAACCTTATATTAGTTTCAGGGTGTACAACATAATGATTTAATATTTGTGTATATTACAGAAGAGTCACCACAATAAGTCTCGTTAACATCTGTCACCGCACATAGTTACAAAATATTTTTTCTTACGGTGAGAACTTTTAAGAACTCTCTTAGCAACTTGCAGGTATTCAGTACAGTATTATTAACTAGGCACCATGCTGTACACTTCATCCCCATTACATTTTTATCGTATTTTACAAAAGATTCATCTGAGATGGGTTAGAAATACAAAAACACAGACGGATAATTTGAGAAGCATCACTTAACCCCTTGCTACTCAGAGAGGTCTGGAGGGGTCTGCGTCACTGAGAGTGTTACCAATGCAGAAACTTGGCTCCCACCACGGGCCTTCTGAAAGCTTGAGAAGCTCTGTGCTTCACACCTTTCAACGTTGGATGGATGAAACTTTTAGGAAGTTCTTCCTCATATTGATTCTAGCTCTGCTTCACTGTACCTGAGATCCTGCAGGAAAAACATCTGTGACAGCTCTTCAGATATTTAAAGACTGCTGTGAATTCAAAAACTTATTTTACAAATCATTGTTGAGCATCTGTTCTTTGTAAACTCACAGGCTATGTTGTAGGGTTATGGTGATAAAGAGGACTCTGACCCCAAGGAACTTGAGGTTAATAAAGGAGAGAGGAAATGGGCTTTGTACATAAATACCATCATACAAGACAGAACTTGATGGTCCCACAATATCAAGCGCTGGGGAAATTGATAATGTGAGGAATTCTTTGCACCCGCAGGGCAGTGAGGGCAGAAGCGGAGCCTGGGGCAGGGCGGGTGGAGGGGAGCCACTGCCGGGCCGGCCTTCGAACAGCTCCGAAGAAGATGGCAGGAACTGGACCCGCGCAGACGGCATGAGGGAGAGATCAGAAGTGGGACCGAAAGCTGGGAAGTCGGGATCTGAATTTAAACTGTAATCAAAATAAGGTTTTATAATTTAACCCTCAGATATTTAGAGACTTCACGAGTACAGTGATTGATTTTTCATGGGCTTTGGAAAGGGTCAGACTTGATGGATCTGAAATGGTCAGTGCTCATATTTAAAGGAGTCTTTTCTTCTGTCCTCTTAGCCATTGTCAGTACCCTGCCACCTGCTTCAAGAAAACCATACTCTTTAAAAGGAAACATTTTTCATTGTGAAAACATGAGATAGTACAGTTGATCCATGAACAACATGGGTTTGAACTGCACAGATCCACATATGCACGGATTTTTTTTCAATCTTGCACGGGTTTACTTATACACAGATTAATTGGGAAAAAAATCCATGTATAAGTGGGCCCATACATTTCAAATCCATGTTTTTCAAGGGTCAGGTGTACAGTATCTGTGGTTGGCTGAGTCTGTGGGTGAGGATGGGGGGGCGGACTGTTGGACTTGCGCATCTGCAAGACTTTGGTATCTGTGTGGGTCCTGGAATCAGTCCCTTGAGGATACCAAGAGATGACTGTATAGTCATCTTTAAAAAAAAAATCCAGTCGCATGGTTGAAAAATAAAAGGGGGCGCACTGAATGGTCTCTTTGTAACCCCTTTCCCCGTCAGCCTGGTCCCCCCTCCTCCTGCCCTGTCCACAGCCCGCGGGCAGGCACAGCCAGCTCTTGTTTGAACAACTGGAATTCTAGGTGGTGCCCCTCTATCTGAACACATTTTAGAGCTACTGCCTTTAAATAGGCGCAAGACTCTGTCTGTATCTAGTCAGGAGAAAGAAACCACATAGTAATTTGAACAAGGACCGTTTAATATAAAGAACTTTTAACTGCAGCAAGAGATTAGAGTAATAAGGGATTGGCTACTAAGAAGTAAACTCTAAAAATTAAAGGAGTGTAGCTGGTGTACCCAGGGCTGAGATCCAGACTTTGTTGGACGGCACGCAGCCACAGCTAACCTCATGGCAGAGAAGCCACAGTGGTGGAATTTGCTTGAAATCGGCCCTCTGGAACCTGCCAGAAATCTGTCCTTTAAGGTGTCTGGGAAAGCTGTTCACAGGGAGGTGTCTCCCCAGAAACAGTGGACTGCAAAACTGCCTCTGGGAGTTCCAGGGAAAGCTGCGGGGTGCTGCTGGCCGCTGTGCACTGCGGGAGCCTATCCAGCTGCAGAACCAGAGCCCGGCAGCAAAACTCTCTCCTCCCGCAGTGTCTTTCCAGCACCTTCCACTGAGAAGCTTAACATCGTGCCAGTTAACGCAGAAAAACTGTTGGAAAGGCTCAGAGCCGTTCTCACAGAGCGTGCGCAAAGGGAGGACTTGGAGCTGAGAGGCAATATGTTGCTAACCAGCACGGTGACTAAGAAATACAAATAGTCATGACATCCTGCGTGAAACATTCCTGGAGGACGTGTCTGCGTACGATAGATTTCAGAGCCAAATATTAATGATTTAGGTGTTATGCTTACTACTTACGTTATTTTTATCTCTTGACTGAGAATTGGCTGAAGGTTTTTTCTTCACGTTTAGTAAAAGTGTCAGTCATATAGATACACCCAGGGTGCAGCAAGCAGAAAAGAAATGCCTTTTGAGTAAAATTATTCGTTCTATAGAAACTGTAGAGGTAGGAATAGCAGGTACGGAATATTAGAGGGGAAAGAAAGTTGTCTAAAACATGTGTTATGTATTCCATCAGTGTTGCCCTCTTAAGACCTGCCAAGGCATCCTGCTGTACCAGAATGAACCAGCTTTCCTTCTGCTGGTGCAGAGCTGTTACCCTAGGGTCATTCTTCCTCATTCCTTTCCCTGCTTTTCTGTGTTGGATCATGTCTTTTAGTCCAGAATCTTCCTCTTTGTTTGTTGAGGCAGTTTTTCCAGCAGCATTCTGAGAAGGGCTGCATGGGAGATCAATTGTTTTGAGAGTTTGTATAGCTGAAAATGTCTATTCTGTCCTGATATTTGATGAGTAGTTTGGCTGGCTATAAAAACCTAGGTTGAAAATAATTTTCCTTCAGAATTTTGAAGTCATTTCCACACTGCTATTAAAGTTCCATTTGGAAGTACGAAGCCGTTCTGATACCCATTCCTTTCTGTGTAAACTGTTTTTCTTTCTGGAAGCTTATACGAATTTTTTTGTTTCCAGTATTCTCAAGTATTATGATGATATGCCTCAGAAAGGTGTATTTTTATCCCTTGTTATGAGCATTTACTTGATAATATTCTTTTTTTTTTTGCATGGGCATTCCTGTTTTTCAGATGTTCAACCTTCAGGACTGATCTTCCAGTTTTCTTACCTTGTGTCTCCTATTTTCTACCTTTGTCTTTTTTGCTTTCTTGGGAGGCTTGAGGTCTACAACTTCTACGACTTGAAGTCTACAAATCTACGACTTCTACAACTTTTAATTTTGGCATTACAGTAAAAAAATTTTTTTTTGTAGTCTTTAAAATGTTGTTGTTGTTCTCCGAATGTTCCCTTTTAGAGCATCCTATTCTTGTTTCATGAGCACAACACCCTCTCTTTTCTCTCTGGGAATGTTAATGAGAGGTTTTCTTTTTTCCTTGACTTTTCATCTTGCGTGATCTGTACTTCCTCCAAGTTGACTTTTTTTCTGCTGATTTTGGTTTCTGTCTTTCTTCTTTGTTAGGCATCTGTTGAGTTGCTCAGTTTTAAGAGTGGGGCTCTAAAGCAGAGTTTCTTAACCCATGTGCCCCACCCCCCCAAAAAAAGATGTCATAATGTGTGAAGATAATGATGGTGTCAGCCCTCCAGGTGGCAGGGCAGCATCTGGGGAGGCTGAATCCCCCTGGCCCTGCACACAGCCTCATCTGTTTACCCCAAGGTCATGTTACATTCTCTGCGTGTGGTGTGAAGTGAAGATGTTTCAGAAGTGCTCACCACGGTGTGTGGGAAGCTCAGAGCCCATAGGTTGGCTTAGTGACAGTGGGTTTCATTGTTGCATGGTCCACCTGGGTCATTTTCTTGAGGCAGATCTGTGCCCATATCTTTAGATCTTTCCTTTGGAGCTGATCAGATCCTCCAGAAGAGTCATCGAGTTCTTAGCTGGACGATGAAAGGTCTGCCTTTCAATAATTTTAGGAGCAAAATTGAGAAAAAAGTCTGATGATCTCAGCATTCAATATGTAAACAGTCTCTTGACTCTCTCAGTTTTTGGTGCAGTGCACCTGCCCTCAGATGTGCCTGCTTACCCTGCCCCCCACGTCCAGAGCGGCCCCTCCACCTCACACTCTTCAGAGCACGTCGCTCGTCTCCCGCTGGAGCTGGGGAGCCTTACCAAACAGGGCAGAGGAGTCATGTATCTACGTGGAGCAAGGATCTAGGAACTCCCCTATTTCCTAAGACTTTGTCAGTCTCTTCTGTAATTAGCTCATCCTTCACCCCTCCTTCCACAACTTCCTCATCCTACCAATTCCAAGCCTTGCGGGGGGGGGGGGTACTTAAATGCAACTTAGGGTGTGTCTGAGCTTCCCTCGCTGCTAAATTAGGAATATCTTTTGGTTCTTGGGTAAAGTACCTCTTCTTAAACAAGGCACAAAAGTGTTGACTGTGAAAAATTATTCTTCACATTGTTCATCACCTTAAAAAAAAGTGTCAAGTCTGCCAAAGGTTTGATAACAAGAAGATAATAAAAAGCGCCTACACCTCAATATGAGGAGGGTAATTAGCTCAATTAAAAATGAGACTTGGGCTTCCCTGGTGGCGCAGTGGTTGAGAGTCCGCCTGCTGATTCAGGGGACACGGGTTCGTGCCCCGGTCCAGGAGGATCCCACATGCCGCTGAGCGGCTGGGCCCGTGAGCCATGGCCGCTGAGCCTGCGCGTCCGGAGCCTGTGCTCCGCAACGGGAGAGGCCACAACAGTGAGAGGCCCACGTACCGCAAAAAAAAAAAAAGAAAAAAAAAAGAGAGACTTGAGGGACTTCCCTGGCGGCGCCATGGTTAAGAATCTGCCTGCCAATGCAGAGGACACGGGTTCAAGCTCTGGTCTGGGAAGATACCACATGCGGCGGAGCTACTAAGCCTGTGCGCCATAACTACTGAGCCTGCATTCTAGAGCCCGTGAGCCACAACTACTGAGCCCTCGTGCCACAACTACTGAAGCCCACACACCTAGAGCCCGTGCTCTGCAACAAGAGAAGCCACCACAATGAGAAGCCTGCGCACTGCAACGAAGAGTAGCCCTCGCTCTCTGCAACTAGAGAAAGCTTGCGTGCAGCAAGACCCAACGCAGCCGTAAATGAATGAATGAATAAAAAAGAGAGAGACTTGAACTGAACATGTGTTTCACAGAAGAGGAAACACAGGGGACTACAGACCTATGAAGAGCTGTTTAGCACCTGGGTAATGAGGGGAAGGCAGGTCACAACCACCACCGGAGACCATACTTCGCTCACTGGATTGTGGATTGGAGGATTAGGAAGTGGGACAGAGATAAATGTCGTAGATTTTGTGGGTCCACACATCCCCTTACATATAGCAGAGGAGGCTAAAAAATGCTCCAGCTACTTTGGAGAATAATTGAGTATTAGCTCATACATTGGAGAAGAATGTAGCTTATTTCTACTCCCAGGGATACACCCACGAGAAATTCTTTTGCATATCACAAAAGGAGACATATACATGGATAGTCATAGAAGTACTGTTCACAATACCAAAAACCTGGAGCCCGAGCCCAGGGGCCCATCAACAGGAACGTGGCATACTATACAGCAGAAAGAGCAAAAGAACGCGTGTGATACGTGGCAAGATGAATGACTCAGCAATATAATAATATTAAATGAAAAAAGTTAGCCCCAGAAGATTGCAGACAGCATGAAACACTTTTATAAAATTAAAAACTTAAAATTATATATATATATACATACATTGATTATCAATAAATCTATATATGTTATAGGTTATATATATTTCATGGATACAAAAATAAAAAAGAAAGCAAGAGAAAATGGAATATAGGTGGGATTTAGGATAATATTTACTATAGATGGGGAAGCAGAGGAATGACTTGGTGGGGGGTGCCATTTGGTTAGAAGCAGGTTATTGTCAAGGTCCTAGTTTTGGGTGGTAGGTTTGTGGGGTCCTCGTTACATTACTGAAAATAATTGGATAATTAAATACAGGGAAAAAATAAGCCTAAAGGGCTTAGGGTTCCCAAGGTGAAGTAGAGATCCTTGCTCACATGGACCTTAGTGCTTTGGTTGTCTGTTTTGTTTATTTTTTTTACGAGGTAGCACTCTGAATCCTGGAACAAATGCTTTGTAGTTGAAAGTCATAAAAAATATGTTGCTCTAAAAGTTAACAAACGAAATGTTTTAGGTGTGATTCATACATGGATACGTATCATATACTTTATAGAGTGTTTAGTGCATAAATATTTCTAGCTATTTCTGTTCTTTCATAGAAATTTTACATTTTTTTTCCCTTTCTTAGGACAAAGTTAAACTATAATCCTCCAAAAGATGATGGATCAACCTATAAGATTGAACTTGAAGGGATATCGGTAATGGTTATGAGAGAGATCCTGGATTACATCTTCAGTGGGCAGGTATGATGAGAGACAGAGGAAGGAGGGCTGAGTAGAGGCTCCTCAAGCTCAGGGTGAGGGTCTCCTTCATCCTCTCTGTGACCGAGTCACACTTGTCATCTCCATCTTCTGTCACTGCGTGCTTGACTCGGGTCTCCTGCTGGACATGGCGCCCAGGGGTGTTCCAGGGCTCTGCTCTTGAAAGAAAAGCAGACTAAGTTAAGATCTCTACCCAAATCCCAGGTTTTGTTTCTACCGTCCTGAGCTCCACCTTCTAGTCTGAGACATGAAGAACATGGGATGCTCCCTTCACTGCTGTCTTTTTGTTTTTTAAATCTTAATTCCAGTCTTGCTTTGTACCCACACTGTCGGGGAGCTCGTTCTGTCTCCACAGCATGGATGTGGGAGCCTCCCTGGGTGGTGGGGATTATTTTGTAGAAATAAAGACTTCGAGGTTCACACCAGTGACAGGCACCTGCGTTGTACTCATGATGCGTCCGTCCTGTTGCCTTGGGAGGACCAATATCCCTGTTCCCCTGCCATCTTTCTTTCTGGTTTCCCTTTACTCTCTGTACCCATTTATATTTCTGGGGATTTCATGAAAGCCAAGGAAGAAAGTGATCAGTGGCGAGTGGTCCTTTCCCTTTCTTTGCCCTCCTCCACCCCACTGCTCCGCTGTTCATGTGATTTAAAGTGTATAGCATGAAAACACTTAAGGATAATCTGAGCTGTGAATTAGGAAGAAGTTCCTGTGCCTCACATCTCATTATGCAAGAGTACGTTTTATCTTTACTCCTTTTGAGGGCTCATGTCCTGCTCTCTCCTTTATTCCTTCTTCCTCATTCTTCTTTTAATTTTCCTTTTGTAAAGGCTCTGTCTCCTACATAAGTATGCTGAGTGTACTGCTTACTTTCTCTAAATATGTTCATTCTGTCCAGAGTCAATCTCGGTGATCGTCATCCTCTTTGAAGTTTTTTATTTCATTTCATGATGTTATCACTTTCTCTTTCCTCTAAACACTAGGTGGTGGGCGTGTGGAAATAAGGTTATGTGTATGATTATTAAAAATAAATGAATTTAAACCCATTTGGGGACAGCCCTTAAAATACTGGCAGTGCTCTTTAGCATCACAAAACCAGGCTTAGGTCCAAACTCTTAGATGAAGAGTTTGTAAAATCAGTTCAGTGGCATTTGTAACAAGTTAGAGGAGTGCATTCGCGTTCAGGCTTGCATTAGAAGCTTGAAACCTTATTTATCTATGGTACAGAATGTGCAAATTGTGGTAAAATGTTTCTTGCTGCACTTCACTGTGAAATCTCTCCTTAACGCTTCCTAGTGGAGGATAAGTACCCATTCTTTCGGAGAGTCTGGACCGTGCGTGATTGTGACAGTATTTTAGGGGCCTGTTTCTTGATGTTGCCTTACTGTTGCGTACAAAAACTGTGAAGTGGGTGGAGCAAGAAGCATCAATCAAGAAATTGAAGAAAATTAAGGAAAAGTAAATGTTCATAATGATTTAAAAAAAAAATAAATCTTCTTAGGGACTTATTCCAGAAAGTAGCTTTGAGACAAAGTGGTATCTTTTGCACCAGGTGCAAAGTTTGGTGTTCAGAGTGAGGTCCCTCGGGTAGTGTGGCTCCCCCTCTCTTCAAGGGGCCGTGTGGTGTCTTCCACGTACCATTTGGCAAAGAAGTGAACTTAATATATTTGGAGGCAGGATTTTCATTAGTTCGGGTGCTAGCATTTAAAGAAATCGCCTTCAGTTTACCATAGAATGCGGAACTTGCCATTTCCTAAGCATTTCAGTCATTTAAGGTTTTTCTCTAAGTATAGAAGCGAGCCCCATGGACAGTTCCCCTCGGCAGGGTTATTGGTGGTTCATCTCGGTAAAGGAAGGGAAGAGCTGGGAAAAGTTAATCAGCCACGCGGTGCCTGTGTCGTCCGCAGGTGCCTTGGTGCCCTCTGGCTATTCTTGAAAACAAAGCGGAACCATATGAAATTGCCAGTTTTCAATCATCTTTGACCTCCATAAATGGAGCTTTCATATGGTCCAGGCTGATAGATTAGTGGTTGGGTTCTAAATATATACATTCAAATATAAACTGTCTATGATCATTCTTACAGATCCGGCTGAACGAAGATACCATCCAAGATGTTGTGCAGGCAGCAGACCTGCTCCTGCTGACGGATCTTAAAACTCTCTGCTGTGAGTTCTTGGAAGGCTGCATTGCCGCCGAGAACTGCATCGGGATCCGAGACTTTGCACTCCACTACTGCCTGCACCACGTCCATTACCTGGCCACAGAATACCTGGAGACTCACTTCCGAGATGTCAGCAGCACAGAGGAATTCCTAGAACTGAGTCCTCAAAAGCTTAAAGAAGTGATTTCTCTTGAGAAGTTAAACGTTGGCAACGAACGATATGTATTTGAAGCGGTCATCCGATGGATAGCACATGATACAGAAATAAGAAAGGTACCCGTACTTTATAGCGTGCTCTGACTTTGGCTTTTCACTTACTTATTCATTTGTTTGTTTATTTTAAATCCAAATTCTAGGCGTTTTCTTTTTCCCCTCCAACTGGAAAAACTGACAAGGTTGTGATCTAAACCATAACCTGGAAAACATCTTCCTATAGCCTCACTCAAGCAGTTTGTTGTTCAGACCAGTTGACCAAAGTCCATGTAACTCTTCACATGGCAAGGAAAATAGTAATACTTACAAGTCACGTGATATCCTTTGAGTGTTGTTATTAAGGGGAAAGGGATTTCAAGCTAAGCTGGAGAGTATAGAAATGCACCCTATACTGCTTATCCTGGCTTTCAGCATCCTTCCCTCTACGATGGCAGACTAACCCCTACTGGGACTCTGATGCAGGAAGTGGGGTGAGAAAAGGGCACGTGGAATTCTGGCAGAGGGCTGAATTCTGGCACTGGGCTCTCCCTGGAGTGATTGACACCCCTGGAAGAGAAAGTGGGAGAGCATTCCGGAGCTTTCATGGCAATGAGTTTCCAAATAGGAAGGTTCTAGGAGTGACAGCCTAGGAAGGAAGGGTCTTAGAGAATATCAGGCTTGAGATCCACATTGTTACTACATTGGGGGAGGGAGCTTTAACCTTTAAATCACAAGGCTTTAAGTCTAATATGTATATACTAGAGGCTAGCTCCAGTTATATCAAAATAAAGAAATATGTTAGGTTTCCGAGTGGCTTTCAGAATGCGTAATTGCATTGTTAATTGCTCTTAGTCACTCTTGACTTACATTTTAATGATCATCTTGTAATTTTTAAATTCTGCAGGCCCATGAGCGCGTCCACTTAGAAACCACATTCGTAGCTTCAGCTCCTTAGTGCAGTTAGTGTTCTGTCTTCCCCACTGGTGGGGTAGATTGGGAAAGGAGATAGAAGAGTTTCCGCCTTGCTGCCACCACTGAAGTATCTGCTCTCTGACCCTCTGCTTGCCTTAAAGTGATGAGGGCATATAAGATGGAACGGCTGCTGGGAAACAAGAGGCAGTTCCTCATCCTGTGGTTAATCTGAACTTGATGCTGTAAGGACTGTTGGCTTTTATTACTCAGGGTATAAAAGAGTGTACCTTAAAATGACAATTTCAAAGCCCAGAAAAAGTAGTCACCTTATGTACCTAGAGTGCTGTAGTCAGTTGGTTCAAATCTGATGATGGAGCATGAAAAGTATATCGTTCAGGGACGTCCCTGGTGGTCCAGTGATAAAGAATCTGCCTTCCAGTGCAGGGGACGCGGGTTCGATCCCTGGTCAGAGAACTAAGATCCCACGTGCCGCGGGGCAACTAAGCCTGCGCACCACAACTACTGAGCTCGCGAGCCTCAGTGAGAGAGCCCGCGTGCCACAAACTACAGAGAGAAAACCCTCACACCACAACTGGAGAGAAGCCCTAGCAGGCTGCGCACCGTAATGAAAAGATCCCTCCTGGCTCAACAAAGGGCCCACGTGCCGCAAATAAGACCCGACGCAGCCAAAAAATAAATAAATAAGGAAAATAAATAAGTAAAATGCATGAATATGTTTTTTAAAAAGTATATCATTCACATTATACATGTTAGATAATTTTTAACAGTAATTCCTGAAGAAATGATTATATAGTACTCAGGATTTTTTTTTTTTTTGAAATTTGGCTTTTTCAGATTTTTCTTGTAATGTTGACGTTGATACATGTTCATTATCTAGTTGACCATATTCTATCAAGCTATTCCTGTATATAATGTTTCTGTAAATGGGATGTAACTCACAGCACATCCAAGTATGTGAAATAAGGCAAATCATAGCAGGGTTCTTCTAAGTTTTCCTGTTGCTGTGGGAACCCTGCAGCGCATTAAAGAAAGCTGCTTTGAACTTCGCAGTGATACATCAAATATAAATCTGAAGTGATGGTGTTTCTTAAGTTAAACTTCTATTTATCAAGGCCAAGGGAAGTAGAAAGGAAACGGGCCGTAAGCACATTCGAGCAGTACTGACCCTTACCACTTGCCTGTTGATAATCTGACTGCCAATAATTTTAGTCTTCCAGGAGTGGGACGACGTATATTCTAAACGTGCAACGTATTCTCCATTTTTCCTCCCCGTGCTTTCCGCCCTCCAGGTCCACATGAAGGACGTCATGTCGGCGCTGTGGGTTTCGGGGTTGGACTCGAGCTATTTACGGGAGCAGATGCTGAATGAGCCGTTAGTCCGAGAGATTGTCAAGGAGTGCAGCAACATCCCTCTCAGCCAGCCGCAGCAGGGGGAGGCCATGCTCGCCAGCTTCAAGCCCCGGGGCTACTCGGAGTGCATCGTGACCGTCGGCGGAGAGGAAAGAGTGTAAGCGTGGCTGTGAGCGGCTTGACGGGTGCTGCAAGCGAAGAGACACTTCCGCGTGAACAGAAAGTTATAACACTTTTCAGTATCTAAAGCCTGGTAGCAATAGATTTTTTAAAAATGTTTGACACATCCTTTAGAGTAGTAAAACTAGTCATAGCTATCATAAGCAGAAGTACATAAAACATATTAACTACTAATCGGTTCTCTCTCTCCTTAGGTCACGGAAGCCAACAGCAGCGATGCGATGTATGTGCCCCCTCTATGACCCTAACCGGCAGCTGTGGATTGAGCTGGCCCCTTTAAGCATGCCCAGGATCAACCACGGAGTCCTCTCCGCAGGTACCGTGCTGTCATCGAGTCTCCCTACACGCAAGATCAAGTAATGTCATTTCAGAGTTGTGCACAGTGACTCAGAGCCTCCTAAAGAAATAATTTTATCATGCCTCTGTGGTGCCGTTGTCAGGGTGGCTCTAGCTTCCACGACTGTGGTGAGAAGAGTGTCTTCCGTCAGTCCTTATTTGTCCCAAAGCTTAACTACGTAGCTGTTTTTAAGACGTCCCTTGAGGAGCATTTTATTGGGTGACTTACCTGATAGAAGAGCAGAACTCAGTGACTCTTAACCACCCGTTAGCTGGATGATCACACCCGAGACGCAGGACTGCTTTGAGCCGTAAGAGCCCCCCATCTTGGAAAGCTGTGCAGTGTAGAATCGCAGCGTGTAAGTGTATTCAAAATAAGAGTGTCACATAAAAGCAGGCATTTCATGTGCAACTTGAGAAAATGCTGCTTAAATTAGTTCTGGCTTAGGGTTGTTTTATGACAGGAAGTATGTTTTAGTTGACGTTTACAAGTTTGGAACGTTATTCAAAGCTTTCTCTCCAGGAGGTGATGGAGAAGGCTGTCCTTGCTGCCTTACCGTCGTCACCTTGGATCTGCCTTGTTCGCTTCTTCCTGCAAGTGCCATTTCACCTCATTCTAATTATTGTTAGCAGTTCTTCTTTTATATCTCTGCTTGCCCACAAACATTACCTTAAAATTTTTAAGCTATGCCACACTGTACCATATTTTAGATATGCCTAAAGCTATGGAATAGAAATGGAATCGTAGGTTTCACGATTATTGAAGTTTTTGTCAGTGATAATCAGCTGGGTGGAGTGGTGTAGGCAACAGGACGTGGGTCTGATTTCTCTGTTCCTTAAAATTAGCTTCCTTAAGCTGTCCTCCGATAATGTGTATACATGTGCGTAATTGTCACACATGCACGCCTACCACAAAGGTTCCTATATCACTGACTCTCAGATTTCCTAGAGAGGTTGTTGTTTCAGAAACTTGAAGCAATGAGGAGAGGAATTGTGCCCAGTTGTATTCATTGAAGTTGTGAAATGACTGAGTAGTTCCTCTTTGTCCAGCTTGTTCTGTGTTTCTTCTTTTCTTGCCTTTTTTCAAAAAATTGATTGACTTTTTTGTCATTCAGTTTTTTTCCCTTTCTACCAGGTTAGAAGTTATATTCTATGTCTATATTCCTTTGAAGGTCACTTTATGTTTCTTTTGTTTTTTTAATATTTACTTACTTATTTATTTGGTTGCGTTGGGTCTTAGTTGTGGCAGTGAGGTTTCTTGGTTGCTGCTCACAGGCTCCTTAGTTGCAGCTTGCCAGCTCCTTAGTTGTGGCATACATGTGAGATCTAGTTCCCTGACCGGGGATCGAACCTGGACCCCCTGCATTGGGAGTGCAGAGTCTTAACCACTCTGCCACCAGGGAAGTCCCCTGAAGGTCACTTTTGAATCCACAGCCTGTACTGTTAAGTTAACAAAGTCTAGTAGTATCAACAGTACATTTATACTCTTATTTTTCACATTCCATAGTCTTACAGTATTAAAACACATGGTTGTTTATAAGTAAATATTTACATATATATGTTTATCTGTTTTATATACGTATCTGTAGATAGTGTTCATTTAGATTTATCCACATATTTACCGCTTTCTTTGTTTTTCCCTCTTACTCCTCAAACTTTCCATCTAGGATCATTTTCCTTCTCTCTGAAGTTCATCCTTTTGAATTTCCTTTAATGTGGGTCTAGTGGTAGCAAACTCTTAGATTTGTTTGTCTAAAGATGTCATTATTTTGCATTCATCCTTAAAGGAGATTTTTGCTGGGTATAGAATTTTAGGTTGGCATCTATTATTGAAGATGTTTTTCCACTGACTTCTGTCATTCCTTGTTGTTAAGTCAGTTGTCAGATCTAAAGCTCTGCCTTTTCTCTGCGCTGTATTTAAGATTTTCTTTTTGTCTTGGTTTTTCTGCCATTTCACTGTAGTGTGCTTAAGCAACATTTTATTTGAAATTTTACCATATTTGGAGACTGTTGGGCATCTTGACTGTGTAGCTTGGCCTTTCATCAAATCTGGAAACTTCTTGTTTGTTATGTCTTCATACGTCACCCTTGCTCCTCCTTCTCTGTCTCTCTGCTTTTGGAAGTCAGATCAAAACGTGGCTAGACCGTTCTACTCCAGCCCCTGCCTTCTACCTTCTTTTTGTTTTCTTTTTCCTTCTCTATGTTGCCTTCCCTGTGATTTCTTTTGATGTATCTTGCACTTAATGAATTCTCTCTTTAACTGTGATGAATCTGCCATTAAATCCATCCATTGAATTTTTTATTTAATCTATTTTTATCTTTTTTTCCCTAGAAATTCTCTGTAAGTTTTTTTCAAATCTACTATGTCACACTTCTCTTGCCCCTTCTTCTAGAGTTACCTTCACATTTGTCTTTTTTAAAACATAGTGAGCATTGTTGTTTTATCATCTTTCTGATTACTCCAATATTTGAAATTTGGAATCTTTGCAAGACTACTCCCTATTATCTGCTTCTGCTGGTGCTTCTTAACAGAGTCCGGTTTCTTTGTATACCTGAGTATCTTTGGCTGAATGCCAAAGATTGTTTTATTAAAAATTAAAACTTAGATAAACGTACTTTCTTCCCTAGAACTTTTGTGTTTTTTTCTGCCAGTTGCCTGAAAACACTACTAATTTGTAATTACTGTAAATCGAATTCAAATTTTGAGATTTCCTGGATAAGCAAGGAGATTTAAATCTGCCTTTTAATTCTGGTTAGCCTTCATCCCGATGCTTAGAACTTCAGCGAGGCTTTCCCGCCAGAAGCCACGCTGTCTGTGGGCCTGGGATTTAGATTTCTATCTTCTTCATCCCCTCAAAGCCATTAGGAGAAAGGTTGCATTTTTCCCAGATTGCTAAACGCCCTCAGAGCAAAATGGTTTCCATGCATGGTAACCTCTCTAGGGCCCACGTTTCCCTTCAGTTTTACCGTAGTGTCTTGTTGGCTTCTTCTCCTTTAAGAAGACTATTTTAAAGAGAGGCTGGGGAACAGAACAGATGAACCGAGATAACTCAGGGTCCTCGCTGACCGGGTGGGTGCTGTCAGTCTTCCTTTTAAGGCGCAGGGTGGTGGGAATCCACCCAGAGATCCCGAGGCAAGTGAAACGGTCAAAGTGACTCGCAGATTTGGCTCTATCACCCAGGCTCGGTAAGATCTCGAATCCGTTGTTGTCAGAGAAGGTATCTCCACATCGTATCTCTGCCCTTACGGCATTTGTATTTGACTAGAGATAGGCGTTGAAAACTTACATTTCAACTTTCTTGCATGTCTTCTTTGATTTTTTTGCAGAAGGATTTTTGTTTGTATTTGGGGGCCAAGATGAAAATAAGCAGACCCTGAGCTCAGGAGAAAAGTATGACCCAGATGCGAACACGTGGGCTGCACTGCCACCAATGAACGAGGTAAAATGCTGCTTTTGTAATTTGTCTGATGTTTCTTTTTTCCCCGTAGCACTTTCGTTTGCTTTGCATTTGAGTAGAAGGAAAGAGGTAGCAGCCTCGCCAAGCCCCCCTGCCTGCCTGGTATGCTCGTGCCCCCCTCCCGGCTCTGCTCCCTGGGCCTTCCCTCGCTCCCCCTACTCAAGCCTCCTAGGAGTGCACTCGCTTTGGGACCTTTGCCACGTACACACGTGGCTCGCCGCTTGCTTCCTTCGGTGTTTGTCCATATGGCTCCTTCTCAGCGAGGCCTCCCCCGGCCTCTCAGCTCTCCTGCCCCCCTCCGCCGCTTTCTTTCTCTTCATGCCACAGAGAACCTCCTCACATCCTAGATCTTTCTCAATGGTTCGCACAAACTTTTTGACGATGGCAGCGCATTTTGTTTGTGTGGTCAGCGCTCTCCCTTCAGTGCTGGAGTGGGGCTGGGCACCCGGGAAGGGCTGTGAGTGGATGAGTGTGAAACACATCAGGTTCTGTTGCTCCAGGCAGCCTTAGCCCGGGCCTCTCCCCCTCCCACCCCCACCTCTCCCGCCACCGGCAGTGCCGTTGCTGTGGATCTTACTTGGCTTCGCACATCAGCCGGGAACCACTTGGTGGCCACAGCTGTACAAAGATCATTTTACAGAGCCACACAGTAAAAGTTCTCTTTCTTGTCGTGAGCTGTTGTGAGTAAAAAGTAAGGATTCTACCAGTGAATTCACCACGTGTGTAGTTCCCTTGTTCCGGGAAATTCCTGGACTTGGGTTCTCTGTCCATTGTGATAGAAGAGTGGGCTGCTAGGGAAATCAGAAATATTTGAGAGAGATGGTTTTGAGCCTGCTATTTCTTTGCTGGAACGCTGGAATATAATGATATCTGTAATTTTTATTAAATGTATGAATATCAGCTTTCAATCTGATAGTTGGCCTTTTGTCTACAAAGATCTTTGATGTCTTTTCAGGCAAGACATAACTTTGGAATTGTGGAGATAGATGGGATGCTATACGTTTTAGGAGGAGAAGATGGTGAAAAAGAGCTAATTTCCATGGAATGTTATGATATTTATTCTAAAACCTGGACAAAGCAACCTGATTTAACCATGGTTAGAAAGGTGAGAACCATATCTTGTGATACTAATTCACAAATTGGATTTTAAAGTTATGTTTCTTCATTTCCTATGTATGCCTTTTAACACAATCGATAGTGTTAAAAGAATTAACGTTATAGAATTCTGTCTTTGTTGGTAGCTTGCCTTCACTATCACCAGCCACCCACCAAGCTGGGAAACGGTGTGTGAGAGAGTTTACCTTGGCGGTGGGCTCTGGGCAGCGCTGCTGTGTCCAAGGCCCACGCCTGTTAAATGCTTTGTGATTGCACCAACCTAGGAAGGAACCAGGTCTCCCAAACCTGTTTTCTTAATCACTGTGCAGGACTGGGGAGAAACTTTAATCCATAGGTAGAGAGCTGCCATCGCTTACTGAGTAGAATGAAAACAAATGGCTCACGTTAGCTGTTTACAGCTTAGTCTGTATTCCTTTTCCCGGGTAGAGGCTGGAATTTCATCATCAGGCCAAAGCCTTGTCCAGCGCCCTAGGTATTTTACACCCTGGGTACTGGTACTCATAATATGATCTCTCACTGTCTGTGCTCTTTCAACTGACTTACTTGGGGCAGGAATTGAATGACATCTTGCTCCATGGAGTCCGCATCTTGGACTCTTCAAATAGTGGTGAGAACAGAGAGCCTGGAAAGCCTGTTTAAAAGTTAGGATTATTTACTTTTCTCACTGAGCGGAACAGTATTAGACGGAGTTAATCCTTTTCTGAGGATTAACAGTGTGTGTATTACCTTTTGCTCTTCTCATTTTTAAAAGCCTCTGTTGTAATATCGGAAGGCACCACACATAGTCTTACTATTAGAAGTCAGATCCTTTTCCAAATATTTGCCAGTGCTCTCTAGCCAAGCTGGTATTTACTCGCCTAACTTTAATAATAAAGGTTGCCTCCCTCACCGTTGCTTTCTCCTTTCAGATTGGCTGCTATGCAGCTATGAAAAAGAAAATCTATGCCATGGGTGGAGGATCATATGGAAAACTCTTCGAGTCTGTGGAATGTTATGACACGCGGACCCAGCAGTGGACCGCTATCTGTCCCCTGAAAGAGAGAAGGTGAGGGAACTTGGATAAGGACCGTGCAGAGCCCCCGTCACCTGGCTTTTGTTTTTCCCTTCTTTCCAGCTAATCTTTTGTTTGACCTGGCATTTGCTTGATACAACATTAAATTAAGAAGCCATTTCCTGAAAAAGGAAGACCCATGTATTTGTGAAACGTTGAATGGCGCAGAGCTAAAACAAGCGCAAGAGGAATTACGGGATCGGGTCATGAGTTATAAATCTAATACCTAGTATGCCCCATGTGGCCTTTCAGGTTTGGAGCTGTAGCCTGTGGAGTCGCCATGGAACTGTATGTATTTGGGGGAGTCAGAAGTCGCGAGGACATCCAGGGGGGCGAGATGGTAACCTGCAAGTCGGAATTCTACCACGACGAGTTTAAAAGGTATTTATGAATGGTTTCATGCGGCTTCTGCAACTTTTTCTTTATGCTTTCAAAGGCATGTTTTAGCTTTGTTTTTAGTTTTGTTTTCAAATTATTTCATTGAATTTATCTATTTATGTCTAATGCATAGTAGATATTTATTCAGTGACTTCAGAAATCTTGGTAACTCATAGGAAAGCCATAGAAAAATGTTTCTAAAATGTAGATCAGACCTTGACACTTTTGATAGCTTTTAGGAGAAAGTTTAAACTCCTTAACTTAGCAGATACGGCCTTTTGTGATTTGGCCTGTCTACTGTTTCTGCTGCTGTTCAACCCAGATGCGTCACTTGAGTCCCACTGAGTGACTTTTTTCCTCCAAAACGTGGTATGATTGTCTCAGCTCTGTGCTTTTTTTTTTTTTAACATCTTGATTGGAGTATGATTGGAGTATGCTTTATGGAGTGTAATTGTAAACAATGGCGTGTTAGTTTCTGCTTTATAACAAAGTGAATCAGCCATACATATACATATATCCCCATATCTCCTCCCTCTTGCGTCTCCCTCCCACCCTCCCTATCCCACCCCTCTAGGTGGTCACAGAGCACCGAGCTGATCTCCCTGTGCTATGCGGCTGCTTCCCACTAGCTGTCTTTTATACATTTGGTAGTGTATATATGTCCATGCCACTCTCTCACTTTGCCTAAAGTCTGTCGTACAGAGTGAAGTAAGTCAGCAAAAGAAAAACAAATACCGTATGCTAACACATACATATGGAATCTAAGGAAAAAAAAAAAAAAGGTCATGAAGAACCTAGAGGCAAGACGGGAGTAAAGACACAGGCGTACTAGAGAATGAACTTGAGGATGTGGGGAGGGGGAAGGGTACGCTGCGAGAAAGCTCCGTGCTTTTGCACTATTCCTTTTGCCTAATATTTCCCTTCCCATGTTTATCCAGTTAATTGGGTCTCTTCCAAAACTCTGCTTAATCATCACTGCCCAGAGAAAGCCTTCTCACGCCCCGCGGCCTGAGTCAGGCTCCTCAATCTGGGATCCTATACATCTCTCTCTTGGATGTGATAGAGGTCACTGAAGCGCCTTCAGGACAAGTTCCAGCTCAGCTTTGGGTCCTAGCTTCTGGCATCACACCTGGCCAGTGTCAGACAGCAGACGTGGTGTCAGAGATTCTTAAGACATCTGACAGGCTGCCATATGTCTTCTAAAGTAGGCAGCATCCTTCCAGCCCCCTCACTTCCCTCCGCTGGCACGTTATATTGTTGTGACCGCCAAACAGGACTGTTATTGCAGTAATATGTTCACATCCTACAGGGCAACTGCCGTGCTGAAGCTAAGCTTGTGATAGCATTTCCACTGTGTTACCAGAAGGGGGTGCCAGAATATAACGTTCGAGTTCATATTATTTTAGATAAGGGCAAACAATGAGCAGTTGCCAAGATTTTAGAAATATGTATAAATGTTACCTGTTAGTGTATTTTAAATTTAGGATATTGGCATAGCCTTTTCCCCCTTTTTCCTTCCATTACAGGGGGCAAACAGTCTTAGGAAAATGTACTAGGCAAAGTGTGAGAGAAGTTTGAGAATGCTTGCTCTGGCAGCGGGGGGGCGCAGAATTTCAAGGACTTTTCTACACTTCTCTTCCATAATGTGTTACTGTGAGGGCTGACCGTTCACGGTATGAAGTAGTGTATTAATTTCTTGCCCAAATGAATCCCAAAACACTGTGCCCGACCTCATTAACCAGCAGTGGTCAGTACGCTTGGTTTCTGATAAACTACTGTTATAAGCCTTTCTCATAATGACTGAATTACTGTTTGGACAGTGTGAGCTAGAGAGCTATAAACTCGCTTGCTGAAGGAGTCAGGGTCGCTTATGGTTTTACCATCTTCTGTCACTATTTTGATTGTATAGGACTTAAATCTGGCTGTAAAGTTTTTTGTCTGCCCTTGAGATGCTGTCAATTATTAGAACCTTTAGATTTCTATCAGGCTGTCTCATATTAATATAGTTGATAAGCTTCAGATATAAGTATATTACTTGCTTTCAGTTCATCATTGTTAAACATGAGTATCGCTTCTTCCTTGCTATTTAAAAGCACTTCCAAATAAGATTTGTATTATCTTTAGTTTGCTTATATTCAAGCTCTCCAGTGTTGATTCACAAACAGAATGAAGAAAGCTTAACTTCTGTTGATATGTAGGATTCTTGTTTAGATAACACTAAACATGCATATAACACTAAGTGCCATGTATTAACTCATTTAATCTTCAAAACAACCCTCTGAGATATAGTTACTCTTTTTATTCCTATCTCGCATATGAGGAAACCAAAATACAGAGAGGTTAAGTAATGTGCCCCAAAACACACAGGTAGCAGGTGGCAGAGCTGGAATTTGAACTTGGTGTTCTGGCCCCGGAGTCCACATTTTCAGCCGCCACACGATACTGCCTTAAAAATATAGGCTTTCCCATAAATATCTATAGGAGGAAAAAAAAAAAATCTATAAGTAGTTTATTTCTTTAAAGATCAGATGTTTCCAAGTGTGTGATGTTTGCATACTCTGGAAACTGTTGGCAGATGAACAAACTGCATTAGATTGGAGACCATTTACTGTTTTTAAGTAATCTCTTGTCTTTCCTGTCTTTGTTCCCTATTTTTAGGTTAAAACTTTCCTGGAAAAATGCCATATCTTACTATTTTCTGTGTTTCTGACTAAAAACAAAACTGTTTGAAGGAAAGCAAAAAAAAAAAATTGCCATTATTTATATCAAGTCATGGCAACAACTTCATGTATCCAGAAAGACAGCATGTCTATATCTGTTCCTTGTATCCCTGTTCTTTTACTCATACTACCATCCTCCCAGTGGTCCATATTCAAAATAAGGTCATCTTTGATTCTCTCTTACGCTTCACACCTCATGAGTTGCCAAGTTTTTTCTTTTTTAAACTCTGTAGTATTTTTCACACATCCCCACGTTTATTTTTCTGCCCCGACTCCAGTGAGCTCACTCTTTTATATGTGCAAAGTCTTCTAACCAGTCTCTCTAATACATTTCACCTACTTGTGCTTTTGAAAGATTAATCTGACTTTGGTCATTTCATTGTGATGGAAATTCTTCCTGTTTCAACCACTGCTTACCAAGTAAAGATGACAGTATTTTTTTTTTTTTTTTTTTTTTTGTGGTACGCGGGCCTCTCACTGTTGTGGCCTCTCCCATTGCGGAGCGCAGGCTCCGGACGCGCAGGCTCAGCGGCCATGGCTCACGGGCTCAGCCGCTCCGCGGCATGTGGGATCTTCCCGGACCGGGGCACGAACCCGTGTCCCCTGCATCGGCAGGCGGATTCTCAACCACTGCGCCACCAGGGAAGCCCAAGATGACAGTATTTAGCCTCCCACTCAGGGCCCTCCACGGTCTGAGGTTGAGAAAAATGTTCAGCCTCCTTCGCTTTCTTCTTTTCACATGTTCCGTACTCCAGCTCACTTCTTACAGCCATCCTGTGTTTCATTGTCTCTGTGCATTTGCTCAGCCGAGATGCCCTCCCCCTTTCATTTTTATATTATAGGTAAGTCATGTTAACTATTCTTTGAAGCCTAGATCTTTCAGTTTCATCTTTTGATGCCTGAATGTATACTTGGATAGACAGACATCTTTGACCCCTGGCTGAATCCCCTGGGGTTGCTTCTCTGACTTGTGGGTAAGGGACCATTATTGGTAGCAAGGGTTAAGTGGAAGTCACTGGAACTTTCCTTCCCTGCCAAGATAGAAAACCAGAAGCAGTACTGCATCCTGACGAATGTGCAGACATTAGTGCCACCGTCAAAGACTTGAAAATGCAAGAGTCGTGCTACGTATCCTATCCCCACTTAATTCACTTAGAAAAAGTAGAAAAGTCAAGTGGATTTTGGAAAATAACTGTGAACTTTCATAAACTTAAGCGGGTGGTTAAGCTGATCACAGACTCAGCCCCACGGGTGGGGTCTTTATGCAGCACAGTCCCTGGCCTTGGTTGCTGCTGTTGCCTTAGCTGAGGCCTCCTCTTCACACCAATCCGCAGCGGCCACCAGCAGCTGTTTCTTGTGCCTGGCAAGACCAGCGGCACCGCTGTACAGACAGGGTCGCCTCAGGACTGTGTCAGGCTTGCCGTGTGCAGTATATTATTATCCCCAGAGATGCTGGTCACCTTGGTGTGTGCTGTACTGTGTTGGTCTGCCCCGTTGACCATGTTACGCCGTTTGGATCTGAGGCTGAGGAAGTAGCACGTACTACAGGTGCCTCGGTAAGACATGTGAGCAGGAGGGTGGGAGAGGAACGCTGCTCCTATGGCCAAATCTGCTTCAGTCACGGTCCAGCCAGGAGACAGACCCACCTCGTGATCTGTAGGGGAGATTTGATGTACGTAATTATTAACTGGTAAGAGTAGTCAGATGCTAACAGGTGAGAGAATGCAGAAACAGCCGACGAAGGAAGCGCGACTACAGCCTTTAGGGCTGAGGGAAGGTGCCCCAGGAAGGAGCAAACTGGGAAGAGCCCTCTCTGCCCCGCAAGGCCGGACTCAGCTCCGTGGAGGAGGGTGTGCAGTGGCCCCGGACGTGGCAGAGCCCTGGGGTGCCGGGGCCAGAGCTGGTGCGTGGAAGCTGCCTGCTGGCTGGCCAGGGACCTCCGTGAGGGAGAGCCACTCTGGTCCTCCGGTGCACGGGAGGCGGCAGAGCTGCTAGAGGAGGGAAGAGGCCACCGACGCCGGGGAAGCAGCCCTTCCCTCTGCGCAGCCTTGCGTTCCCGCCAGCACTCTCTGCACCGCGCTTACCTTCTCACAGAACCAGCTACGCATCCAGGTTCATTTTCTCCACCGTGTGTTTTCTGTCTCACTGGTTTCTCCTCTTGTCCATATTATTTCCTTCCTTTTACTTACTTTGGGTTTATTTTGTTCTTCCTTCTCTAGCCTCTTCAGGTAGCATATTAGATTTTTAAAATTTCTCTGTTGTGGCCTCCTATCCCTTCATCATAAGCGTGTTTTCCTTTCCCTCACTGAGCTTCGTTACGGTAGCTGCATTCAGGTCCACGCCTGGCAGATAATCCCAGCATCTGAGTCATCTCAGAGTTGGCGTCTGTTGATTGTTTATTTCCTTGCAAAGGGGTTTTCATTTTTTCTGGCTCTTTTGTTGAGTAATTCTGGATTGTGTCCAGGGCGTTGCGAACGTGGTATTGTTGAGGCCCCGCGGTCTCTTGCTGTTGCTTCAGAGCCTTACTCCGGGCATTTAGCAGACGGCGGACTTGGTGAGACCCGTGGAGCCTCAGGTGCGCGCGCGCTCGTGGATCCGGCGTCAGTCAGACGCGACTCGGGTGGATGCCCGTCAGGTTAGGGGCTCTTCCGAGGCCCCCGCGCACTGCCGTGATCCTCGTCACCCCAAGATGCGCTCCCCCGATCCCGGTGGCCAGAAAGACGGCAGGGTTTTCTCTAGGGCTTTTGTTCCCCAGAGCTGCGAGCCCCAGGCTGCCTTCAGACGGAGCTACCAAAGAACTGGAGACTCAGTCCATGCGGGCGCTTGTTCAGCTTTCAGCTTCTTTCCCAAATCTGCCGGCCTCTGCTCGGTCTCCAGGGCCCTCAGGCAGTCTGTCTTCTGTATTTTGTCTAGAGTTTGTAGCTGCTTCTTGTGGGAGGCTTGGCCGAGCCCTCACTGAAGCGCCCTCTCCCCTCCCTCTCTCCTTCCCACCTTCCCTCCTTGCCTGTCTTACCCTTCCTACTCTGCTCTCTCTGAAACTTGCCCCATTTTAAAGTTTCCTTTGAGGGAGGGGGGATTCTTCATTCTGAGTTACCAGAGGACACATCACTGTAGCCTCCAAGTCCTGAGGAGCCCACGTGTGAGAACAGTGTAATAAAGGCATAATATTGCCTTGTCCGTTACAAAAATGACTGCTACTTCACGACGCCTGCTGTGTACTAGACACTGTGCAGAGTACTTTACACTGGCTGTTCCATTTCATCCTCACAGCAGACACCTGAGCTTGGTGATGGCGTCCCCACCTTACAAATGACGGAAGAGAGACTGGGTCAGCTCAGTCGTCCAAGGTCAACGAGGTGATAAATGGTAGAGAAAGAAATGCAGAACTACATGCCATTCATACCGTTTTTAAAAGCGACAGCTAAATATATGATCCAATTAAATTCTCATATTTTATGTACTTTGAAGCCTCAGAATTATATAAAATAGATCACATAGGATTATTTTTCTGAAACCCAGGAACTCTGAATCACTGATCTGCTAAGGACCGAATTTGGTAGACAGTCTACATAGACCAATTTCTTCAGCTTTGTTGAATTATTCCAGGGAGGAATTATGTTGAATTCTCAGCTCTGCAAAATTACTGAGAAGTGCCCTTGTATTCTGATGTGTTCTTTCGGTAGATAATCTAGTCGCATATGTCTTAACTCAGAAGAAGTGCCAGCTGCCTGTGGCCCTGCTGATGGACGTGCTGCAAGGGTTGTACGCCTCTCCAACAGGGCCATCCTGGGAGTGACTCAGCTGCAGACAGGCCAGGGGGATACTCATCAGCCTTGTTTGATTCGGGACCTGGGAAGAATTTAAACAGCGAGGTTTAGTTATTCGTGTTTAGCCTTGAAGACATAAAATATGAACAAACCAGTTATTGTATTTGACATTTTTCAAACTTTTTCTTTCAAAGGCCTGTTCGGGTCCCCGTTTTCACTTTGCAGTGAGAGCTCGGAGATGTTTCCCTTTTCCTATTTATTAGAGGCATCTCGGAGGCAGGGGCCAAACTGAACTCCCAGCCCCAGCAAACTGCTTGATTCCAATCGACTTTTAGATGTTCGAGGAATCGGATGTTAGGTAAAGGTACTCAGGGATATGGCAGCTCTACAGCAGCTTTACTTCTGAGTTGTTCCATGATCGTGGACAACTCATCCTGCTTCTGGGTTTCTTGGGATTAAAAATACGGAAGCCACTACTTTACACAACGGTCTGGGAAGGGTGCTCATCGAAATGAAAGTGCTGTTCTTAGTGAAATCATTTTACATTTGTATTTAACATCAAGACGCTGTAGACCTTAGCCAGTGGCTTCTTGGACACTTGATGGCACAGAGTTAGACACACGGGAACAGTGCCAGGGCGTCTTCGTGCCCTGATGGTGAGTGGAGGCCCGGACGCTGGTAGTTCTGAAGGGTTTAGATACATTTCCAAGATCTGACTGAGGTCTGCTCTGACCTGGCTATGCCTTTAGCTATTAAAGGGAAATTGTTTGGTCAGATTACCTTAAGTAAACATTATTACATAGCAGAGTCATTTGTTTTTGTTTTAAAGCAAAAAACGCCTTTTATTTTGGAATAATTTTACACTTGTAGAAAAGTGGCAGAAATAGTCAGAGTTCCCCAAAGCTTCTCCCAGCTTCACCCAGCTTCTCCTAACGTTAACATCTTACATACCATAGTACAGATATCAAAACGAGGATACTCACATAGGTACAGTATTATTAAGTAAACTACAGACTTTTGTCAAATTTCACCAGCTTGCCCACTAATACCTTTTTTCTCTCTGCTCCGGGATCCGATCCAGGACCTGACATGGCTTTCAGTTATTGAGTTTCTCCGGTCTCCTTTAATCTGTGACGGTTCCTCAGTCTTTCCTCGTCCTTCATGACCTTGACACCCTTGAAGGTTATTGGTCAGTTTTTTACTAGGATGTCTCTTCACGTGGGTTTGTCTCGTGACGTCTCGCGATGAGGCTGAGGTTGCGCGTTTGGGCCAGGAATCCCACGGGCCCCTCTCTGCCCGGCATCAGGGGGAGCGTGATGTCGATAATGTCTCGTTACTGGCGATGCTCATCTTGACAACTTGGCTAAGGTGGCATCTTTTGGGTTTCCCCATTGTAAAGTCACTATTTCTCCCTTTGTAATTAATGAGTATCTTGGAAGAGAGAATTTGAGAATATGGGAATATACTGTTTCTCCTTAAACTTTCACCACTAAGTTTAGCATCATTGGTGGACTGGCCTTGCAGTAGTTATTACTGTGCTGTTTGCCTAATGGTGATTGTTCTGCTTCCCTCATTCCTTCTACCGTTGTCAGCTGGAATTCTGTAAAGAAGACCTGCCCCTTCTCCCTAATTTTGTTTTTAATGTATTCAGTCATTTGTGTTTATCAGTATGGACTTCCGGATATTTATTCCATGAGTTATCTGTCCAGGACTATCATTATTTATTGTGTTGCTCCAGTTGTTCCCACCGTGGCCATTGGGAGGCGCTGCATGTCAGCTCCGGTGTCCTTCTGACACAACTCATCCTTTCTTAAACTCTTCCTGTGTGGCAGCGCAGGATGGTCCAGGCTCAGGCTCATCTTGTATTTTCGGCCTCTTCTGTGGAGTCAGCTGCTTCTTCATGGAGCCCTGGCTCCTTTTAGTGGCTATTAAATTGATTTTCAACAGAAGTACCAAGCAATTTAGTGGGGGAAGAAATGTCTTTTCAGCAAGTGATGCTGGAACAACTAAGTATCTGTATAGGGGAGAAAAAGAACTTGACTCTTATACCTCATACCATACACAGAAGTTAACTTGAAACGTATCATAAGACCTAAGTGTAAAAACTGAAGCAATAATAACATTTCCAGAAATTTTAATTTAGAAAACCTTTGCAACCTTGGAGTAGGCAAAGATTTCCTAGGAGGACATAGAAAACATGAACTATAAAAAGAAAAAAATGGTAAACTGGAATTCATCAGAATTAAAAACCTCTGTTCTCAAAAGTCCCCATTAAGATAATGAAAAGGCAGTCTACATGCTGGGGAAAAGATTTGTGATGCACGTATCCAACAAAGGACTTGTATCCATAAAATAAAAAGAATCTTAACATTTAATAAGAAGACAGAAAAGCCAGTTTGAAAAATAAGCAGATCTGTGAGCAGAAATCTCACCAAAGTAGATACATAAAGCGTCCAGTGAGCACATGCAGAGATGCTCAGCACCACTGGTCTTCAGGGAAGAGCACACCACATGGCTAAAAGGAAAAAGGCCGACGGGACCCGAGCTGGCAGCAGTGCCCGGCAGTTGGAGTTTCCACATGTTGCTCATTGGAATATGCAAAAGGGCACAGCACCTTGCAAAACAGGGTGCTGTTTTCTTGTCAAAGGAAATATACCTTTAACCATATAACCAAGCGATTCCATAACGTAAGCCCACTGCAGAGCTTGGCCCTCTCAATTCCAAAATAGCTTCACTCACAATAGCCAGGCACTGGAGGCTGCCCACATGAACCCGAACTGGTGAACGGGTAACAGATTCTGCTGTACCACGTAATGGAATCCTGCTTAAGATAACAAGAAATGAGATAACGGTGAAGCCACGGCACGGATGAATCTCCTTCACGCTGGGCTGAGTGAAGGAAGCGGACTGAATAGTGCACTCTGTGATTCATTCATTACAGGCGACGTTCTGGAACAGACACAACCAAGTCTTCAGAGACAGGAAGCAGATGAGTGTTTCCCCAGAAGAGGGGTGTGGGTGTCGTGCCTTGTGCTGTAGGTGGCTCACTGAGTTTTGTCGTCTCAGTCTGCTGAGATGTCGTGGACACCCTCTGACCTCCTTCATTCTGTCCCTCTGTCTGTTCTCAGGTGGATCTATCTTAATGACCAGAATTTATGCATCCCCGCCAGTTCCTCTTTTGTGTACGGAGCTGTCCCCATAGGAGCCAGTATCTATGTCATCGGAGATCTTGACACAGGTCAGAATGTTACAGTGATCTTGTCGGAACCGTTTCCCGGTTGGTGCCGAGGCGCGGTGTGTCACCTCTGCTTATTCTCACGGCGCAGGTACCAACTACGACTATGTGCGCGAGTTCAAAAGGAGCACGGGAACCTGGCACCACACCAAGCCCCTCCTCCCCTCCGACCTCCGCCGCACCGGGTGTGCAGCCTTACGTATTGCGAATTGCAAGCTGTTCCGCCTGCAGCTTCAGCAGGGCTTGTTCCGCATCCGCGTTCACTCACCTTGACGGGGCCGCGGCGCGGAAGCGGAGCTCCTGACCAAGCGCGCCGGGACGCGGCGCTCTGCGAGGGGACAGAGATGGCAGGCGACCCTTGCTCCGCGCCGGCCTCTGTGCGGTAACGCGAGTGGTTTTCTAACGCTTAGAAGCCTGGGCTTCCAGCTCTTGTTCGGGAGAACACGTTAACTGCTGAAAAAAAAAAAAAAAACGAGGAGGAGTCAGTTCCTCCAGGAGATGTGCCCCTAGACCAACCGGGCTAGTCAGCGTCAGAGGCAGAGGGAAGTGGGGATCCGTGTCATGTAAAGTCGGGAAGTGACAGCACCGAGGTGCATGTCCCCGCGGGGAGCTCACGTCTGGCTGACCGCTGTGTTCCAGTACCTGGCTTTGGTTAACAAGCGAGCAAACATACATATATCAGCATATCCAAACATAGCGAGATTGCTTTTCCACCGCACTTGGAAGGAGATACGATGCCTAACTCTGCTCAACAATTTAAGGTTTGTGCCTAAAATGTTAGGTTGGACTCATTGCCAGGTAGTCTCCACTTACTACTAGTTCTCTGTCCTAAGAATCTTTTTTAAACGAAATTACGATGAATTGAAACTAAGGTAAAATGTCTCTTTTATGACATTCTATCTTAGTCATCCAAAAGAGTCAATAAATTAAGGAGTCAGGTGGCAGCCCTCCTGTGAAGTTAAAGGAAGTTGCTGACTTCTGTGTTAAGTCAGATGAAGATGTGTCATGCCCTCATTTCTGGGGTTGTGAAGGATCTCATGCAGTGCCAGCCTTCCTTTCCAACTAACCAGACCTGTTTTATAAATATGAGGATGTTAGTGAGTAGGAGATTTTGTAAAAGAAGGACCTGAGCCGGACAAATAATAAAGGTCTGCTATGACCAAAAAAAAAAAAAAAAAAGTCCAGAGGAAATATATAGGGATCAAAAACTTTTAAAAGTAATCTGTCTGAAAGCACACAAAGTCTTGTTTACTACTGTCTAGGATTTGAAAACGTGTCTTGGAATGCGAATCCATGTAAAGAATCTAGTCTTTGTAGCAGAATTTTCTCAACGCCACGAGTTTCAGACAAATTACGTTACAAGTAAAGGTTGGCTGGTAGAACAAACTACCTCAACTTAATTTCATTCTGTTCGTGTAGAGCAAATTAATCCTTTCCTCCTCCCTCCCTCTCACTCCCATGTCGACCCACTCAACCCCACTCCCCAAGGGGGAAAAAGTCTGTCATTAGTGGCACTTACCTTGTAAGGTATTTTGTTTTCCATTCGAATTATACCACCTTAGTGTGAAACCAAGGAGTTCAAAGTGCTTGATGACTTCATCATTTGAATTTTATGCAATATCAGATTTCTAATCAATTTAATATAGAGCTCTTCATTTCTAATTGTTTTCTACAGCTTTCCCCCGCCCCTTAGTATATGGCTATAAGGAGCAGCATTTAGTCTTAATGATTAGTAAATGTACAAGTGTATCCTTTGGTTATAAATTTGAGAATAGGAATTTCTCCTAGAAACTTCCTACCTGGAATGTCTGTATGCTTTTCCCATGCATATGAAACATCGTTTGTCTTTTCCCACCCAGGAACAGTAGAAGTCAATCCAGTGCTAGAAAAGTCACTGAGCAGCCTCGTCTGTGGGAATTCTAAAGAATGTTGTGTGTGCGCGTTAAGCCTCCGTCCTGGCAGAGACGTGGGTAAAAGGAGGGACGGGGTTTTCCTCTTCTCTATCAGAGGCACTGGGCCGGATTTGCCAGCCTTTCACATAACAGGCAGATTTGACATGTAAGTCAAAGCCAACCTCTTTGCTTTGCACCGTGTACCACTCAGCTGTTGTCTGCACGCTTTCCCCAGGATACCTTGGATGTCTTTTAATCAAAGCAAACTGCTTGGCCACTGCAAAGAAAGAAAACTTTCTTTGTACAACTAGATGTTAGTTTTAGAGGAAATAAATTTCTGAAAAAGTGGATTTTCTTTGGTAAAGTGTCCCATACAGAACAGAACCTTGGCCTTCAGAAGCCACAGCTGAGGTACATTAAAGTGGTAACTGATGTTCTATTAAAGCCATGACAGTCAGCAATTCTCTTTTCTTTAATTTCTGTAATTTAAAGTCCTTCCCAGGCTACCCAGGCCTCTCCAAGGAGACAGTTCATTGTTTAGGAGTGAACGGGTCCCTGTTGCAGTATTATCAGTGCCTGCATGACTTGGTCAATTCATTTTATATGAGTAGTTGTTGTTTTTTTTTAAATTTAGTTCATTGACCCTGTAGCTGCAGAAATTAGGTAACTTTTTTAAAATTAAATTTGCCACATAATATCGGATGCAATAAACAAGAAAAGCTGCTAAGTGCCAAACTGTTATTTTACTATATATAAGTATAAAAATATTACATTGACGTGTAGGGATATATTTAATTTTATTATGTTCCAAAATTAATTATGACTTTTGTAAATTACAGTTACTTTAGTATCGTGAAAAAATTTTTAACTAATTTCACACAGGTTTGTGTTTTAACCATCCATTTATGCCTTGAAATATCCTTTCTTGGTACATTTTTTATACTTTTTCCATTAGGCACTTTTATCAGGTGTATATTGGAATTAGCGGTGAAAGATAGATCTTAAAATTTTAAACACATTGTCTTTGGGGGAAGTGCAATTTATTTTCGTTATCCGCCAACAGAAGGAAAGTTGTCTCAGCTTAGAGTAATTTAAAGGATTTCTTCTAGGCTACGGCCTAAAGTAGGTTTGTTTGTTTCTTTGTTTAACACATCCAAATACAGATTTTTTTTTTCAAAGATTTAAGTGTTTAATTTAAAATGAACTTTTAATTTTTTGTGTGATAGTGCTTATATCCTGTGAGATGTAAAAGTGTGAGGGAGAGTGTGTGTGAGTGTGTGTATGTGTGTGATGTGACTAGGTAAGTCTGTTTGTATATGTTTAGCTTTGGAATTGTGCTTCCAAACTACATATATTATTGTCTCCTGGTGCTTCAGATAAATTCTTGAGCCTGTGGTCCTTCAGTTTATACTACTGTGTTAAACTCACGTTGAGTGTATATATTGATGTATTTGTAGTTTGTAGTAAGTTTTACTTGGTGTTTGCATTTCTTTTCTTTAGCACATTAAAAACAGTGTTAGTGTTGACCAGCTCATAGTTGGCATGTTATAAAGATTTGGCCTAAGAAATTTCTAAATTCATCGTTTCTTTTACTGCTGTGAGGAGTTGATAGCTGACACTAGGCTTTTTTCAAACTGTGCAACCACCAAAAAAGAGTATTTGGGGGATGTTGGGTGGCATATCGTTTGTCTTGAGGTGTTCTGTTATCTTGCACTATCACTTTAACGATGGCACTTTCTTCGGTGATGCTTCGGAAGTGCCATTTTGTCATCTATGAGTGAGGAGTTCCCTAGGCAATGCATGGGAGATACATCGTTTATACTGATGTGGTAAAGACAGGGCTCCTTTGCTGTGGCACTGCGGTTACTCAGGGTAGCAAGTTAGGTTTTTAGAGAAATGTGTTAGCCGCTTAGGTCCCTTGGGGTTCTGTCTGGTGTGTTCCTGCTTCATTGCACCAAACCAGGCATCTCCAAAGGTTTTCCAAGGAGCATTAAAAACACTGCAGTATCACCTTCCGGGATGTTGGCTTTCTTGATTCAAGAGGAGGCTGCCTGTGGTCAGATGAAGAAGCCGGGGAAAGAATGAGGTGGCACTTCCACCACATCAGTTTTGAAGGTGCTGGAACCCCCGTACAGAGCACCCAGTGGAAGGGAAGGGAAGGGTGAGGCTGCTCTGGTTCAGTGGCTGCCCCTGGAGCCGTGAGAGAAGAGACTCCAACCGGCACAGAAAAGCCCGCCCTGGGTTTAATCAACAGTGTTGATGGAGCACCTCCTCAGGACTCTGCTTGGGTTTCTGGGGAGCTTCACGGTGAGGCAGATGAGATCCTGCCCTCCCTCTAGACTGTAAACTCCAGGAACCCGACTTTAGCCTTCTGCTAATCCTAGTGCTTGGCACACAGTAGGTAGTCAATAAATGGCCAATGAATAGTGTCCTTGTGATCCAGGTGACGTTCTTCACAGAATTGAAAGGGGCTTACTTTTAAGTGAGAAACTTTGCACACAGACAGGCCGGCCTCGTAATGCAGAGTGGAAAACCAGTACAGAATAAAAAATGCAAAGTGCCTGGCTTACATGTGACGCACAGCTCTGTGGTCTCCCTGTGTTCTGGAGGATTTTTGAGACCCTGTACTTAGCACACCCGATAATGTTTACCGCGTCTAATGTTGGGTTTTGTTCACTGCTTTTTATATGGGGCTCAAAATCTTTTCCAGAACGTACTGCTTTGATCCTCACATCTCTGTGATGGGCGCAGTGCTCTCCATTGGACAGAAAGCAGCCTTTGAGGCCCGGTAGATACAGCTTCTTTCCCCGCTTCAGATGTGAGTAGAAGTCAAAAGTGGAATCTGGTCTTTGGATTATCAATGTCACTGTGCAGTGGATTAGAATATCACTTAATGTTTTAGGCATACAAGTATTTTTAACCATATAATAATCATTTATGGTATAACTTAAACCCCCAAACATATCCTTTGCAAGTTGCATAAATAGAAACTAAAAGATCTTTTGTTTTCTTTGTCACTTAGCTATGGGAAATTTAAGAATTTACTAAAGTTGTAAGAACAGAAGTTACAAGCGTTTGTGTTTGAGAGAGAAGCTGTTTTTACTTTTAAAAGCTGAAGCTTCATTTATCCTTCCCTTTCTTACCACATCTAATCAGTAAGGGAAAAGATACTGTGTCTTAGATTGTTGAGGAAAGCATTTTGCTAGCTTTCTAGTAATCCCGGAAGTATTCCCTAGAGCCGGTTGATAGAAGTGTATGGTACAAGGGTGACGAATGCCCCACTTGCCCACATTTGAGGGGACCGTGAACTCAGGTGAGTTTATCCTGCCCGCTGGCGGCGGAGTCCTCCTGGTGTTGAACTGGAGACTTCCTCTATTGTTTGGCAAACCAGCTAGTAAACATTCTAAATTTTTTGTAGTTTTTTTCCAGAGGTAATTCTGTTATTTTAATTTTAAACATATCTCAACTGGGTCTCTGCAGTATGTGACGTGTGAGAAGCTCAGATGTCACTCTGTATTCTTTGGACTGGTGCATGCTGCTTTAGGAAAGTTAGTTCTTTTTCAGTTCTATCATTGAAGTTCTCTAAGCGAATGGATTTTTAACTCCTTCCCTTTTCTTATGAAATCAAATATCTAATAACACTGCATAATTATCTAGTGAGAAATGTCTGTTGCCTTCTCTTTCTCATGTTGAGATAAAAACTAATCTTTTAAAATTGTTACTCACCTGAAATTTAGGCTAATTATAATTTTTGATATTAATATCCTCATGGCCCAAGGAAGTTGTTGTAAACTCTTAAATCACTGTGATCTGAATTAGAGAAGGTGCAGGTGGGAGGGGGTGACAGCCCACGAAGTCTGGGTACACCTTGCGTAAGATGACGTGGAGAAAGCTTAGCCACTTCCCGTGACCCAGGTAAATGAATGGCCACTTCAAATAATTCAGATCCCAAGTGGCTGTAGGTTCATCTTTCTTCTGGTTGGTGAATTATATTTGTTAGAACTTTATTTTTAGCATGTCAGTACAGCTTTTTAAGTACCTTATTTTTATTCCTCTCATCAATTACACACAAGATGTACCTTAGAACCTTGGGTTAAATTTTTTCAAGTTAAACCGAGGAATTTGGTTCACAGTTTGCTTTATCATGTTTCCTGTTTAATCGGATGAGAATTACACATGCACTTATTCCCTTGTTCTCGTGTTTATAGGAAAGACGTGGTTCTCGCTACCTCATTATGTGGTGTTGTGCTTGATCCCCTGCCAGTTTAGAAGAATTCAACACATTCTGTCCTTTAACAAAAGCCTGGAAACAAGCAGTAAGTGGCCTTGAGGAATACAATTCTCTAAGGCGTAGTTTCCATTTTACTGCCTCTTTTTTTTTAATAGGCACTTTTAATCAGGAGGAACAATAATTCTCCTAGAGCTGCTGCAAAGTGATTACTTGAAACTCAGCTTGAACTTTAAAGAGTCTTTACAAGGCTGTGTTTTCATAACGTAGAAAAGTAGTATATTTAAACACCACTGCTGTGTAAAATAGAGGGCTTCATTGCCAGCATCATTCAGATCAGACAGGAAATCTTGTCTCTCTGTAATTTGACCCAGTGTTTGGGATTTAGATGCTGGGGGCTACTGTTTTTCATATTCTATAAGGTGCTATTGGGAGCAGTTTAAGAGTCTGTTAAGTGTAGTTTCACGGATTTGTTTCCCAAGAATCTTAATTTTGATGAAAGTATAGGGCTCATCAAGAAGTTCCTCTTCTCTTTTAGTTCTGATAACCTGGGGTGTTTTTTTCTGGTTTTTTTTTTTTTGTGGTACACGGGCCTCTCACTGTTGCAGCCTCTCCCGTTGCGGAGCACAGGCTCCGGACGCGCAGGCTCAGCGGCCACGGCTCACGGGCCCAGCCGCTCCGCGGCACGTGGGATCTTCCCGGACCGGGGCACGAACCCGCGTCCCCTGCATCGGCAGGCGGACTCTCAACCACTGCGCCACCAGGGAAGCCCTAACCTGGGGGTTTAAAATGAAACTCTGAAAGTGCAGGGTTGAGTTGACCAAACAACATAGAACTGCATTACACTTAAAATCACGAGCGATCGGGTTTGTTTTATGTGTCAGTGGAATGTCCCCAGCTTCCTCCCATACGCACCATCTGCACGGGACACGTGTGAGTGCTGTCCTCGCCAGCATCTGTCAGCCTACCTGGCTGGTGAGTTAGGGGGAGCTGCGGGGCCCATCACTTCTCGTAGACAGACTTTCCCGTCCGGGGGTGACCTCTTACAGGAATTACCCAGTACCCTTCGTGGCCAAAAAGAGTTATGCCCATTCCTAAAAACCTATCATACTAGGAATAACTTACATACCAGGTGAGATCTAAAACCTTAACTGTCCCTGTGCGTTAAGACTTAATGGGTGTGCTCGTGCTGTTTAGACTAAAGGGCTTGCTCCTGACAGCAGTATTCTGGCAAAGTCCTCCTCGGGTGGATCTAGCCGTCGGCCATGAGGCATTCCCTTACGTGGTTTCCAAGAAAACCAAGGTTCACCCATCTAAAGCCCCAAGCTTTTGTATTGTCATCGTTTTGAGGAAAATATCTGTAAACATTCTCTGTACTGTCCCAAGTGAACCCAATGGTTGTGAGCACGCGTGGGCTTCAGGGCCGGGCGCACATGGGTTTGGAGATGCTGGCCGCTGGCTGCTTCGTGAGCTTCAAAGCCCTTTACCCCGTAGAAAGAGATGATGGGTGTTTACCTGCTAGGGTTGCTGTGAGGAATCAGTGGAGTAAGGACGGTGAGAACCGGGCGTCTTGCACACAGATGGGGGGGTTGGGATCTCAGCTGCTGCTGCCGCCCGTCTCAGCCTCAAGTCACTCACGGTCTCAGCTCTCGCCCTTCGCTGAGTGTCCCCACCCTTAGTGCTTTCTTCATTCTCACGTCTGCCACCACAATACACAAGTAAATGCATATTTGCACGTCCAAAATGATTTATTTTCTGGATCCATGACACCGTTCTCCTCCTCATTCTCTAAGACCTCAATTCAAGGTAACTCTAGACAGTGGAAACGCCCCAAAATATGTGTTTAGGATATTTAGAGTGGTTATAAATATCCCTTATTTCAGGGTTTGCCTAATGAAGCACTCTAATAATATTTAAAACTCTTTCCTGAAGTTGAATTTTTATTTTTTCCCTAAAATATTAAAGGTAGTAGTCTATATTAGTCCAGTAAACTGGATGTTTTCTAGATCTCTGTTTGAGATCAGTGTACCTGAACTATGCTTTCTGAACTTGGATGTTATGTGGAACCTAAAACAAACAAACTTTGTGTTACGTGTGTGTGTGTGTGTGTGTGTGTGTGTGTGTGTGTAGAACTTCTGTACCTTCAGGTAAAGAAGGCTTATTTAACTAAGTGATACCAAAAGTGAGCTACTTAATCCTTTTATAAAATCAGTTCCTTTCCAATTCACATTACAGACTGGTGAATTTAGTGGTACGTGACATACCCAGCTTATCCTGACTTCAATAAGACATTTGATAAAGTCATTCTTGATATTTTTGTGATTGAGAAAAGGAAGTAGAAATAGGTTTAAAAGGGCTGAGAAATACCCAGGCAATGTTGATAGGGACGGGCCCTTGTGTCAGCAGGGCCGGGGGTAATCTAGCAGTATGCATTTTTAACGTTTTCACTACTAACTTGTATAGAAGAACTATAGACGGCTGAGGAAAGTGTTGGGTGTTAGGGTCTGCAGTGCTTCTTTTACAGTCGAATAACATGGCTAAATATAGTCTTATGTCTAGGTTCAGAGAAGATAGTTCCCAATTGAAAGGGAAAGAAAAAAATGTGTGTGGGGGGTGGGGGGAATCATTGATAATTTGAACATAAGCCAATTGTTTCAAAAAATAGTGCCCTTGTCTGTGTCGGGTGCTGGTAGCCCAAAGAGGAAGTCTGTTCCGGCCACATGCTGCATTATTGGGCCCTGGGAACTGCACTGAGCTGCTGGCTCCGGGCACCAGTGCCTGGGGGGCCACCCGGAGGATGACAGCCGGGGTGGTGTGCTCTCTGGAGGCCCCAGGCTCTGGCCTGCTGTGGGGGCTTTAGGAGGAGCAGATGTGCGTGCCCCAGAGCGCCTTGCTCAAACCGAGAGGCAGAAACTGTAGAGGCAGAATGTTTCTGTCGCTCTTAGAACTTTCTAGAATTGCCTCGTGATGAAATGGGTGCCTCCTGTGGTTCTGAGTGCTCGGCTCTGAGAATCACCCCAGGGATGCCCCGTGCAGCTGTGACTAGCGGGTGTGACAGTGTCAACCATGGGAGTCTTGCACGGTGACAGGATGTTGTCACAGGCTCCAAAGTTTCTTGCAGACAAGAGGTTCTGTGAACAGTTTAGTAAAAAAGGTGGGAGGGAATAATGTTTGTATTTTAGCTTTCACATTGTTTTTGAGGAGAAGGGCCTTTGTTCCTCCTGACGTGTGCTCTCTCCCCGCCTCCCTCCCCTCTGTCCTTCCTGCCCACTCACCGTCTCCTGATTACAGCCACTAGCCCGCGGCTATAGCCAGCTTCAGCAGAACCTTCAGAAACAGACGTCTTCTAGAGATTTCCCTAAAACCGTATTGTTAACTAGACAGCGATTCTTGCTGTTTATATACTCTTTGTTCTAAATCCCGCAGTACCTCTGCAGACGTAAGAAAGCTGATTAGTAAAAATCGGACTCTTAAGCAGGGCCTGGGATGCCGTCGAGGGGACCGAGCACTGGGCGGAGTTGGGTCGGCTGACCTCTTCCGGCCCCTCCCAGCTCCAGGAATGGGTACCTCGCTGATGGGTTACTTTGTCATCCCTGGAGAAGCGTTTCCAGAGGACCTCCTTCCTCTCGGGTTCTGTCCCTCCCTCTTCTATGAAAGCCCGTGCAGTCTTCCTCCCAGCTGACGGGGCTGCAGGGGCGCCATGCCCCCTCTGTGTCTCCTCCTGACCCCACCTGCCCCAAAGCCCAGGGACTGAGCAGAGGCTGGGACGGGCACCCAAGTCCAGGTCCGGGTCTGGGTCCGCGGGAGGGCGCCGTCCGCGTCGTTCTCCGGGTGTGGGCCTTCTCCCCATCCCCTCGGTCGCCTTTACTCACGGATAACCAACGCTTTGTTTGAACCAGCATTCGCTTTCCTCCCGGTGTCCCATTGTGCGGCTGGGATCTCCGAGGACATAGGCCCTTCCTGCAGTTGGCACTTCTTTCTGGACGGTTGAGGAACTTGAGTCAAGACGGGAGGAGGTATTTTGGTTGCGTTCTGAAGTGTACGCTTATTTAAATTCTTGGCGATCGCATCCTCGCCTGCCCTCTGTTCTCATGCCGTGGCCTCTCCCAGGCTGGTTTTCTAACTGCTTGAATTATGTATCCTAAAGAGTGGGGGGCGCTCTTCTGGTTTCCCAGACCGTTAGCCTAAAACACGTGTTGGAAAAGTGTTCTTCCAGGATCCCTCACCTGGCCTCTGTGACCAGCACTTTCCGCCTCCAGAGAGCCAGAGTGGTCGCCCAGGCCGGGCAGCTCCGAGAGTCTGCGCTGCTCTGCTTCTCCCACGTGAGTGAGGACAGTCGGGGCCCAGAGCCTCCCGCCCCAGGCATGGCCAAGTGCTTCTCTGCAGATCCTTAAGCAGCTAGACTGGAACAGCCTCCCCGGGGCCCCGGGGCGGCCTCACCTTCCACACCTGCCCCGGAGGTTCTTAGGGCTCCTCTCTGAGCCAGGAGCCAGGGGCCCCAGATGCCAGACATACCACATCAGCACCCAGCTGCCAGGTGCTGTGCGGGCTCCACCTCGTCCTTTCCCCTTATTTAGCTGATTAAAAACACACTGCTCTCCAAATTGTGAATAGGATCGGAAATCAGAATTCCTCATTTACAGTAAGAGAGAGACCATCTTTATGTATTTTTTTCAAAAGGAATTTTTGCTTCAGAAAAAACTCCAGAAAGTCAGTGTATTCTTGTTCATCTAAGCATAAGCTCATTGAATTGGGCTCTATGCTTTGTATAACATTACGTAGGGCCTGGTACATGGGCCCAAAGGGTGTGTATCATCAGCTCAAAAACAAACCTTCAGTGTCGGTGGGTTTGCAGCATTGTTTTGCTATAGGGGACCTCAGAATTCAAGTTCTGCGTGAAAACAGAGATCAGCCAGGTTCCACGGGGTAGATGAGTTTATGGTAGGAAACGTCTCAAGTGGCCTTTAGTTGAGAAAAGCACGGGTGCTTTAGCAACACTTGCTTCATTAAACATCAGTGGCTTTTTCTGCTGATGGGATTCTTTTCATTTTGACTCATCTGTAACACAGCCTTTGTTTGGTCCCTCACTCCTGTACCCCTTCAAGTCGCCAGTGACGTAGCAACACTTGTTTTGTGTTCAGTCATACCACTTGTGAATTGTGACGACCGTGAAAAAATAATCATGTTTTCGGCAGAACTTTTTGAACACCTGTCGTGGCCCGTTCTGCAGTTGCATCAGCAGAGCTTGGAGTGATCGGTGGATTTAATTAACAAAAGGACCTCCCTCCTCCACCCCTTCCCTCCCATCCTCATCAGAAACTATTGTAGAAGTACCTCAAGCAGGCTCCGGCAGACTTCATTTTCACACTGTACGTTCCTGGTGACAGAGACTCTCGTACCTGTCTGTGAATGGGGTCCATCCATCACTCGTTCTAAAACATGTAGATTCATTCGCTTTCTCTCACCGATCCCAGTCTTCCGCTGTGAGAGAAGACTACCAAGGGAGCTCCTTGCAACAGGGCCATAAATGCAGTTTGACTTGCCCGGACTCAGGGCCGATCGTCACAGTGGGCCCTGGTCCCGCAGAGCAACCAGCGACACTCCTGTTGCCTGGTTGCCTGTGTGACACCAGCCGCCATATGTGACAGCCGCCCTTGTCAAGAACCAGTTTTCAGCACACTCTTGTTTTGTCATTTTGATGCTTTTAATACCATAAAGCAAAGTCCATGAATACCAGATTCCCAAAATACCATATCAAAATTCATCCTCTTAAACGCAAGTCTTTGTTTAATTAACATATCTATATTTTCTGACATGGTACATACAGAAGAGTTTTTAATTTAAATCCTGCAGCTTTTATTATCTGGTAAGATTCCAAGTTGAGCAGTCTACTTAGACGTGTATTCAGATGAGGTTGCGTGTGTTCAGATGAGGTATCTCGATCTTTAAAGAAAGACCTACTACTGAAAAAACCAGAGATTCGCAATGAAATATACATGAGCTAGACAAAAGACATGCTATGGAAAGTTCAAAATATTTCAAGTACTGGGAAGTTGCAACTTGTAGAATTATCCTCCCCGAATTCAGTAGGATAGCAGAGAAATTGTGCTATTGTGATTTCATTGAAACGTCACGTCTCAGACATCCTGTGGTACAAGTGTATTCGTTTCTTCTGTGGAGTAGTTTTCTATTCCGTTGCTGGTGTGACATTTTAGTGAAGTTGAAGTAATTTTGAATTAGTAACCTTTCTTACAAAGTCGCTTTATGGTTTACAAGTAATACTGATGCAAAGAGGCTATGTTAACTTTCTTAAAATTAGCATGCACTTTGTTTACCAGCTTTGGTTTATTGTGGGGTAACTACGGGGTCACCCCGTTTCACGAGCACAGGATTTGTGCTTTGGAGCATACTGCATTCGTGCTGTTCTCTTGTACCAAGGATCAGTGAAAGTGTTTTATCTTTTTTATGTAGTTTGTATTGACTGGATTTTATAACTGTAAGAAAACAGAAACAGAGTGTTGTATTTTGACCTGAAATTTGTCTATGGTAAAGTAATTTTGTTTTATGTACTGGAAGTTCATTTAAAACTTGAAATATTTTCTAGAAGGGTACCGAACAAACGAATCGTCTTTAAGCTGTTTAATTAACCTAATAAAACAATTTGATGGGGAAGGCATTGTAATTGGTTCTGATTTTTACAGTGGTTCCCACTAAATTAGTGTTGTCCATACAGCTTGGCTTGACTTCTGAATGGAAAATTATCTTTTTTACACTGCATCTTAAGCGGTCTGGGTGTCAGCTGCCTGGATCCCGGCTCACAGTGTAAGATACACTCCTTCACCACACTCCACAGTCATTGCCTTGGTGTCTTCCATCCCTTATCAGAATAAGTCCCCATTGTGACTCCCCCAAAAGACAGTTTCAAATTTACTTTCCTTGGAAGAGAGAACGAAATTAGACTTGCGAGGAATAGAGGATCCTGACCTCACCGGTCTAGTTGTATGTTGGAGAATTCTGTCTCTGACGAACAGAATTCTGTGTAATTTCTTCTTGCTCTCATGCCCAGAGATTACAAAGCTACAAAGACCAGGGGTCCTGAAAAATGTCACAGGCAGATCAACACCGAAGACACGGGGCAAAGAGAGGCTCTCCCAGTAATGTCCAAGTTACGTATGTGAAGTCTGCCAGAATCACTCCTGAAGTCACCGGGAAAGAAGAAGAAATGGAATGTTCCTCTTCAGTCGTACAGCATAGCGTCAGGTAGGTCTGGAAGTTGGTTTCAAATTCTTTCCACCTTCCATAATAGCGAGAAGGTTGTATGGTCCAGCGGTCTGCCAGCCTTTTTATCTTTGGGGGGTGGGAAGGTTGCTGTGGAAGCCTTTCTGTAAACAAAGACTTGGCCAGAAACCAGTGCCCAAGTTGGCTGGCTGCGGAAGGGTGTAGTTGGAGCCTGAAGCCCGGCCCTGCGGTGCCCAGGCCTCCACCAGCAGTTCCGAGGGGACCTGGCCGTTCCCACTCACCCTTGGGAAACCTTAGCAGTCTCTGCTCTCCCAGAGCCTCCGTTTCTTGTCTCTAAAATGAGACTTAAGACACTGGATTTCCTTGTCTGGAGGGCAAGGACATAATTCCTTGTTATATAAAACCCAGGACCAGATCATTTCCAGGTCCCTTTTATGTCTAGTACCTGAGATGTCAGCCTGCTCAAAGCTTTCCCTGCAAAGGACCCCAGTTCTGGAAGAATATACCCCAGATTGCCTGTTATAAGTGGGCGGGCGGGTGTTTTGCCAGTTTTGATGCAGGTGGGGATGGGACAATGGGGGTTGACGGTGTCACCTTCCTGGTACTGTTGCTGGCTTCAGAGAGTGACACGTATCTTGTTTTGACCAACTGTGCGCCAGGGACTGCTTTAAAGCAGCTCACGTGTTAACTCACTTCGTCCTCACAGCAACCCATTTTACAGCAGAGAAAACTGAGGCCCATAGAAGTTATCACTTGGCCCAAACTCAGGCTCAGTGGTGGGAGGGCAGAGCTGGATTCAAGGGCAGGCAGACCAACAGCCTGTCTCTCTGGAAAGGGGACAGACCTTCTTGAAAGCTGCTCATGTGTTTGCTTCATGGCCAAGGATGGAAAATCAAACAGTTTTGCAGCCGAAGGGGTCAGTCAGGGAAGACTTCCTCGATGGGACCTGAAATAGGAGGTTCGTTGCTGGTGCCGCCACCATTTTTTCAGCCGGAATAGAAGCTGATGAGAGCCGAGGTATTTTTTTAAAAACCAAGACCGGACTTCACTGGTGGAGCAGTGGTTAAGAATCCGCCTGCCAGTGCTGGGGACACAGGTTCAAGCCCTGGTCCGGGAAGATCCCACATGCCGCGGCGCAACTAAGTCCGTGCGCCACAACTACTGAGCCTGAGTGCCACAACTACTGAGCCAGCAAGCCTAGAGCTGCTGCTCCACACCAAGAGAAGCCACCGCAATGAGAAGCCTGTGCACTGCAACGAAGAGTAGCCTCCCCTCACTGCAACTAGAGAAAGCCTGCACAGCAACGAAGGCCCAGCACAGCCAAAATTAAATAAATAAATAAATAAATAAATAAATAAACCAAAACCAACTCTGAGTGAGGGTGTGTGTGTGTGTGTGTGTGTGTGTGTGTGTGTGTGTGTGTGTGTGGTGGTGTTGTTTTGTTGTAAAAGAAACCTGTAGCTTTCTGGAGAACTTGAGTTCATTCATGTTCACTGACTGTTAGGTTTTGGAGCAGCTTCTGAAATTTTGGTGTGAGTAGGGCATGATCCTAGTTGTCCCCACGAATTTTTTCCAAGAGCTGTGTCAGTGGCCTCCCCTGGCCCCAGTCCATTTTCACTCAAGGATCTCTCTCTGCGTGCAACACATTCCCTGCTAATAAAGTCGCCCCCAGGGCTGCAGAGTGTTTGAGTTCTAGGATGACCTTGGGAATGCACTTTCTTAGCTGGGTCTGTGGAGGTGGGGCTGCGTGGTATCTCAGCTCCACTTTCACAGTGAAGCATAAGCAGTTCGCACACACTAGGATGGCTATCATGAAACAACAGCTACAGAAAATAGCGAGTGTTGCTGAGGGTGTAGAGAAATTGGAACCCTCGTGTACTGCTGGTGGGAATGGAAAATGGTGCAACCGCTACATGGGGCCATTTGGCGTTTCCTCCGCAAGTTGAAGAGAGTTACCATGTGCCCCAGCACTTCCACTCTCAGGCGTATATACCCAGGAAAGATGAAGACGGGCTCAAACCAATTTTCACAGCAGCACTGCTCACATTAGCCAATAGGTGGAGACAACCCACATGTCCACCAAGAGATGAATGGATACACACCACGTGGCCTGTTCATACAGTGGAATACTATACAGCCGTGAAAAGGAACGAAGCACTGATACATGCTCCAACATGAATGAACCTTGAAAACACGCCAGGTGAAAGAAGCCAGTCACTGGGCTCCCCTGGTGGCGCAGTGGTTTAGAGTCCGCCTGCCAATGCAGGGGACACGGGTTCGTGCCCTGGTCCGGGAAGATCCCACATGCCGTGGAGCGGCTGGGCCCGTGAGCCGTGGCCGCTGAGCCTGTGCGCCCGGAGCCTGTGCTCCGCAACGGGAGAGGCCGCAACAGTGAGAGGCCCACGTACCGCAAAAAAAAAAAAAAAAAAAAAAAAGAAGCCAGTCACAAAAGACCGTGTATTCTATGATTCCATTTATACAAAATGTCCAGAAAAGACAAATCCCTAGAGACCAAAAGTAGATTCATGGTTGCCAGGGCCTGGAGGGAGAGAGGAACAGGGAGAGCAACTGCCGCCGAATCGCACACTTTCCAATGGTTTGTGTTTTGTGAAGTTAGCCTCAAAAAGAAGGATGAGGGATCAAATGTAGGGAACACATCAGAGAAAGGATCAACACGAGCTGCTGGGTCGTCGGGAAGGTGGGGGAAACGGGAATCCACTTTCCTACCCCCAGTGCTGTGTACTGTAGACGGCCCCTGGCGGGAGTGCCACGTGTCCGGTGTGCGGGGTCTGCCACCTGTGTGTGTGTCAGCTGGCATCTGGGGTGATGAGCAGACCTCTTCCTCACCACCGGGAAACTGAAAATCCCAACAGCTTTTCTGAATTCGACTCAGCAGGAGCCAGTCTACCTGTTAAACAGCAGACGGCTGAGTTCAAACGCGGTCTCCACCACCAATGCTTCCTTGGGGTAGTTCCTTACCCCCTGTGCCTCAGGGACAGCGGGGCCATCCGGGGACATAGTGCGAGCTGAAGGGGCTCCCGCGTGGCACCGAGCCCCGTGCTGGTCACGGGGCTCTTGCTTCTCGGCTCCGTCGGCACTGCCCCTTGCTAACAGGGTGCCCTGCGCCACGGCCCAGCCTGGCCTGCCGCTTCCCCAGCGGTGGCCGCAGCCTCCTCGCCGTCCCAGAGTGTGGCAGGGCTGCCAGACCCCTTGCCCAGGAACCAGAGCCACTCGTAAAATGTTTGCAGGGAAAGGCAACCTGCGCTCCCCCAGGCTGGAGGCGGGGTGCTCGGAGAATTCCCAGCCTGGGAATCTTACCGTAAGGGTGGATGTATTTTTATCCAGCAGGATATACTTATCAGCTATGGCCAGGGAAGGGGAAACTGACTAACAGTTCCAGCCCAGCCAGATTCTCCATCACCGCCACTGCTGTATTTCCCTACTGCAGCTGGGAGGAAGAGGGGGTATCACCTGCCTGGGGTGTCGGTGCCCCTTCGCCACCTTCCCCCCACCCTTTAAGCTGCCCAGGGACTCTGCGGGGACAGCATCCATCGGACACGTACCATACAGTGGCGGGTCCTTTGCTGCCTGTTACCCTCGCGGCATTCCTAAGAGATCATCGTGACCCGCCCCTAACAGACAGGAGCGTCACAAGCCGTTTGGGTCACTTGCTCCAAGTCGTGCGGCCGGTCTGAGGCAGAGCTGGCATTTGGACCCAGGTCCGTCTGATACCCACGCCCAGCTTCTTCCTACAACTGTCCCTTCACCTTTACGCTGTCTCTTTTTGTCAGCAGACGGAACACGGGGGGACTGGCCTGACACCGTCCCCACTCTGGTGGCCCCCACAGCACCCAGCCCGGAGACGCAGCCAGAGGAGCCAGCTGTGCTCAGGGCCCCCCCTTGCGGCGTTCTCTGCCGAGAAAACCCTGAGGTACCTTAACCCCGGTGGTTAACAGAACGGTGCTCCCCCGGCCCCCAGATGCACCGATGGCCTCATCCCTGAACCAGGGAATCTGTGGCCTGATGTGGCAAAAGGGACTCTGCAGGTGTGACTGAGTTCAGGGTCTGAGCTGGGAGGTGACCCCGGGCTATCCAGGTGGGCCCCGTGTCGTGACAGGGCTTCTTATACTGGGCAGGCAGGAGGGCCAGAGAGAAGAGGTGACAACAGAGGCAGAGGTTAGAGTGACGCAGGGCCCCAGGCCAAGGAATGTGGGCGGCCTCTAGAAGTTGGAAAGAGGAAGGAAACTGATTCTGCCCTGGAGCCTCCAGAAGGAAGACAGTCCTGTGATACCTTGATTGGAGCTCAGTGAGACCAGTGTTGGACTTCTGACCTCCAGAACTGTGAGATAACACATGTGTGTTGTTTGCAGCCGTTCAGTTCGTGGTGGTTTGTTACAGCAGCCACAGGAAACTCATACAACCCCACCCGCCAGGAGTTCAACCTTGATTAGTCTGCAGGGGCCCAGGAATGGGACCCAGGTGACCCGAATGCTCAGCCGGAGCTGAGACCCACCCATCTCCCCGACTTCCTTCCATCCTGGACATGATGCATCTGCTTCCAGAGTCGGCCAAGGCTTTCGTTGGCTAGAGTTTGCCAGTCCTACTCCTCGAGGGCTGAGCCATTCAAACTTCCTACCCTACAGAGGCTACAGCAGAAGGCCCTGGGCCACCTGAGTCACTGGAGGCCTCTCTTTACCCAGGCTTCCTTCAGACAGACAGGCGTCTTGACAGACAGACCCTGTTGCCTTCACCAGTATTCTCTGCCAATCCCGCTCAACTTCTATAAAAACCCACCCCCCACATCCTAGCCCCCTCCCATCTGCTCTCTCAGTCTCTGGAAGTCCCACCATGTTACTCCCCAGCTTCAAAGCCCTTTGCTGCTGTCCCACTGCCTTGAGAATGAAACCCGACCATGCCGTGGCCTCTGAACCACTGCGAGGGGGCCCCTGCCCACGGCTCCAGCTTCATTCTGTGCCACCTGACACCTCACCCTTCAGCCCCAGGGGCCCTCTGTGACCACAGGGCATTGGCACATGCTTTGCCCCCTCCCTTCACTCATCCTGGCTTCTCATCCTTCAGGTTCGGCATCAGTGGCTTGTCTTAATGGAGAACTTCCCTGCTTCTCTCCTCCAACTCTGTGTCAGAAGGGTGGAAGATGCCAAAAGGGTCTAAAAGTGAAGCAGAGGTGTAAAGAACCAACTGCTGATTCCCTGCAAATACGAATGACATACACAATACAAATAACCAAACGTGGGCTCTTCTCAGTGGTTTTTCCACAGGTAGGAGCAATGTTTCACTTTCCTCCTTAGCTCTACCGTCAGAACCACAATAGCTGAAGAGTCCTAACTGGCCACAGACGCTCATCCTCAGGGCAGGGAGAGGTGAGAACTTTGATACCCGTCTGGTGGTGGCAGCCACCGCTCAGCAGATAGTCTGCTGCCACGTGGGAATGCTGGCCAGGTGTTGCCAGAACTTCTGTTTTTTCCCCAAGAAGCTGGACAATCTGCAGTTTTGCACGAAATGCTCTGGTTTCTGCATTTAAAGTTAATTTGATTTTTTTTTTTAAGTGTAACACTGTTGAGACCAAGCAAAGATGTCTATGGGCCTGATTTCTGACTTCTGCCCTACCTCAGCACCTGGTATGCCTCTCCTAGCCTGGAGTAAATTGAAAAACATGGCCATATCATTCCTCAGCTGCTTCCCCAAAAAAAGGGGGAGTTAATTTTCCCATCTCCTGAATCTGGGCTGGTTTGCAGACTCGCTTTGCCAATAGAAAGTGGCAGAAGTGACATAGCACTGGTTCCAAAGCCTGGGCCCCAAATGGCCTTGCAGCTCTGCCTCTGCCCTCTTGAAGCCCTCTGGCCACCATGTAAGGAAGCCATCAGGTAGACTGTTGGATAACGAGAGACTACGTGGAAAGAGAAAAGACACTGGTGAGGCCAGCTGAAACCCTCCAGCCACCCCCACAGCCGGTCAAGCCACCCGATAACAGCTGAGGCTAACAATGACCTCAGGCAAGACCAGCAAAAGAACCGCCCAGCTGAGTCTGGCCCAAATTGCAGAATTGGGAGGAAATAAATGACGGTTGTCTAAGCCATATGTCAACGAGTGTTTGTTAGGCAGCAACACATAACCGATACATAGCCCTATTACAGTCTTTCATCATTGTTGTTTGTTTACTTTTTTGTCTCTTCCTTGCTCACCTGGCTCCCCACATACCCTGGAATGCCGGCTCTGTCAGCCCAGGGACCTTGTCTGTCTTGTTCCCTGTTGGGTCTGTAGTGCTTCATATCATGGCCGGGAGGTGCTCAATAAATATTTGCTCAAAGAATGAACAAATGAATGTTTAAGTCAACAAAGCCTTGTGATGCCAACCCCTTGTCACAAGACATCAAGCTGGAGATGAGAGTGACCTGTCCCCCCATAAGGGAATGTGACTTAGACTTGTGCATCTTCCGTCATATAATTTTAACCAGATAATGTAGGGAGGTCCCTTAGACCCCTGGCTGATATTTCAGCTACATCTGATTCTAGCATGCAAACAGAGTAGAAAAGGTATGGCTTCACACTTGAGCAAATTTGGGTGTGGATTCTGGAGCATCTAACCCCTCCAAGCCACAGTTGTCTTTAAATGGGAGCAGAGGCTGGCATGTCCTTGAAAGGCTGCCGGGAGGCTTACCCAAGATGCATGTCATGCCTGTGTAGGCATGTTGCTCCGTGCCTGGAGGAACTCTGGAAATGTGGGTCCCTTGATGTCTCTGAGGGGAAACGCCGTCTTGGCTGGGTGGCATTTTCTGGCTTGGTCCCCATGCTTGGGATCTGTAGCTGGGGCCAGAAGAGCAGAGATGAGGATGTTTGGCTCCAGAGCTGCAGACAGAACCCATGGTGGCCCCTGAGTGTGTTCTCTGTCTGCAGTCAGGTCCCAGGTAGGAACATTTTATGGAGCAGGGGATGGGTCTGACTCTGGTGCCAACTGCACTTTCTCTGTCTACTCTCTGCCAGCCTCTGACTCCTCCTCTAAGGGCCAGGCCTGGGCCTTGAACCGCTGCAGCCCTCTCCCCACTCAGCATGGCCAGCTGCTACTCATCAGGTGATGCACCTGGGCCACCCCCGTCACAGCAAGTGTGACTGTTGTATTATAACCACTACTTAAGGGGCTTCCCTGGTGGTGCAGTGGTTGAGAATCCGCCTGCCAGTGCAGGGGACACAGGTTCGATCCCTGGTCCGGGAAGATCCCACATGCCGCGGAGCAACTAAGCCCGTGAGCCACAACTACTGAGCCCGCATGCCACAGCTACTGAAGCCCACGTACCTAGAGCCTGCGAGCCACAACTACTGAGCCTGCACGCCGTAACTACTGAAGCCCACAGGCCTAGAGCCCGTGCTCCACAGCAAGAGAAGCCACCACAGTGAGAAGCCCGCGCAGCACAACGAAGAGTAGCCCCCGCTCGCCGCAACTAGAGAAAGCCCACGGGCAGCAACGAAGACCCAACGCAGCCAAAAATAAATAAATTTATAAAAATAAAATAAATAAATAACCACCACTTAATGCAACCGTGCTGTGTGTCTTCAATCATTTGAATCCTCACTGAAACCTACAGAGTATTTTCAGACAAAGAAACAAAGACCCAGAGAGTAGAAGTCATTTGTCAAATGGTATAAGGAGCCAACGTGTATCAACCTCCTCGGCTGGAGAGGGATTTGGGTGACTTGGAAGGGGTGGGCCGGAGCTCAGAGGCCTCCGCCTGCCCCAACATCTTCACTGGACCTGAATTTCTCCTCCTGGCATGTCCTGGGGAAGCCAGGGGCCAGGAGCAGGTGACTTAGAAGGAAACGGGGTGAATCCCTTCTCGGGAATCCCGGGGACTTGGCGTAGTCCAGGCGGAACTTGCACAGCCCTTGGCAGAGGCCTACTTGGGATGATTTCATGTTTGGATTAGGGACTTGCAGGATGGGACAGAGCTTGTCTTTATTTCAGGGTTGATGACCTGCGTCTGAGTGGGCGACCTGCCTCCTAAGTGATGGGAGATGAGATCCAAACTCGTGATCTTGATGTTGAATAAGAGTGACATAGACCCACAGGGCATCTGAGTAGCCCTCCAGCATTTCCTGACACCTGCTGGGTGCCGCCCACTATCCCGGGTGCCCAGGACACCAGCCCTGCTGTGGAGACTCTGGCCTGGTGCATCTCACCTTTTTTTTTTGCACATCACCTTTGAGCACTGGTGTCACCTGGGGAGTTCTGACAAACACCTACCCTGGGCCTCCCTCCACCTGAGACCAATTAAATCAGAATCTCTGGGGTGGGACCCACATGTTGGCAATTTTCTAAAGCTCCTGGGTTGATTCGCAACCAGGGCTGAGAGCAACTACATCAGTGATTAAAAGCCCATATTTGTGGAGCATTTATCTTGTACCTGACTCTTAAGAATTTTACACATGTAAATATTAACTCATTTACTCTTCAGAGGATCCTTCGGAGGTAGGTAGTGCTATCACCCCTCTTCTGCAGATGAGAAAACCGAGGCCCAGGAGTGATGAAGGCATTTGCCTGGTGCAGGTGAGTAGTGGGCTCAGGATTAAATCCCAGGTGGGCTGATCCCTGAGCCCGTGCACTTAAACACTGTATATTGCTGCCAGGCAGGAGAGGACTGGCCTTGTGCAAACGTGGAGGAGAAGAATATCTGGAAGTCAAAGCGGGCCACGGGCCAGATACAAATGTCACTTCAATGGGGAAATCGTGGGTTTTTTGGAGTGGGAAAGGTCTGAGTTCAAATCCTAGGCCTGTCGTGCCCCAGCTGCGTGACCCTGGGCAAGGAAGTCATTTTAACATTTCTGTGCCTCAGTCTCCCCACGGGTCACGAGCTGGTGAGATAGCCAATGAAAACACCCTGCACAGGGCCTGGAAAACCTGGTTGAGGGTGTTCAGTGAGGGCTAATCCTGCATCCGTCCTTCCTCCGCCACTGCCCAATGGCTAGCTCAGGTGTGTCTCCAGAAAGAAAACCTGAAGGGGCCCCTTAGGACCTGCTGGGATCTTCAGGAAGCACCGGCACCCTGGGACGCACACCCCACAGAGCTGAGATGGATTTGTTTTGAAAGAATGTTGTTGGAAGAGGCTGTTCTTCCCCAGCCAAGAAATGACCTTTCTTTAATCAACATTCCTGATCACGCAGATGGTTTCAGCCAAAGCCTTCTTCACTTGCACGCAGGGAGGGGTGATGGGAACCCCCAGGTCCCACCCCCAGCGCAGAAGGCGCTGCGGGAACTCCGGTGCGCCTGTGTCAGACTGGACCCTCGCCGCCGCCGCTTCTCAAGTAAGGAGCTACCGGACAGAGCTGCACCAGCGGGTGGCTTCAGAAGGTAAGTGGTTCCCTGCGCTAGTCGGAGCCCAGTTAGAACTTTCCTACCGCCTTGGGGCTGCGTGGGGTGACGCGGGGGCGGGGGTGTGTGTGCAAGCTGCCTGGCTCAGCGGGAGGGGCCCGCAAGGCGAAGGTGAGAGAGCGTTGGGCTGTGATTTGGGCATGGGGCTTAATCTTTGGGGACCTCAGTTTTCTCATCTGAAAAATGGGCTTGATAATAGAAGTGAGGGTTAAACGAGGTAATGAGGCTTGGTCACATAACTGAGTTCTGTCAGTTTTGTCCATTCAAATAATATCCAATCAAATATCCAGTAAATAAAAAGGAGTGGTTCTAGCCATTACAAATGAATTTAATACTATAATTATCATGAGCTACTGTGAATCCAATATCCAATAAGTAATATCTGATATACAGTAAGTAATATCCTGTATCTAATAAATTTCCAAATCCAACAAGTAATATTGAATAAAATACCCACAGATAAGTAAGAATATTTGGCATATCCATTCAAATAATATCTAATAAATAAGTAGGAATAATTATATCCACTAAAGTAGTTTTCATACTATTATCATGAGCTATTGTGAATCCAATAGCTAATAAATAATATCCAATAAAATAAGTAGTAGTAGCAGTGATGTTCATCAAAATGATTTTAGTACTGTGATTATTGAGGACTCCTGTGACTCGTAAATAAGGTAAGCGGTCAAAGACGGCCTGTGGGAGGGATGGATTGGGGTCCCAGCAGGGCACATCGCTACTGACGGGGACACAAAAATTGAAATGAAAAACGTAGGCTCATCTGCCCTGCATATTCTTTCTCATCGGCTGGGGACCGGCCATCTTACCCTGTGACTTCCTCCCCTTCCCAGCTTGAGAAAAAAGATCCTCTCCCCACATGCCTCGTGTTACCCCTGCCGCAGACACCCAAATATCCAGTCCGGAGGCAGGTGTCGGCATCACACGGCGGACAGTGGAAGATGTCCAGCAGAGGGCGCCCCAAACCCACAGGGCCGGCGTCTCCTGCTCTCGCGGTCGCCCAGGGAGGCGTGGGGGGTGGGGGGACGGGTAAGGTTCTGCGCTTTGGCCTCCAGACGGTGCCTGGCCAGGTCTTCTGCAGAAGGACCGCTGGACTCTGGACAGGGCTTAAGTGACTCTCGCCGGTGATGGTGGAGAAGCAGGAAGGGAGGGGCGTCCTGCACCCTTGCTGGCCCTAATCAGAGGTGCCTGTGACCTTGGGAGGCGGGAGGAGGGTCTGGTCCATTCCCCGCATGGGGCAGCTGTGTCCACTCAGACAAGGGGCTCTTGGCTGCACCCACCCAGCTCGGCTGCCCACCAGGAACACTCTACCACCCATTTCTCAGCGAGGCAACTCTGCAGGGTCACCTTCGCAGCCTGAGCAGCTTTGAGTTAGGGGCCGTGGTCTGGACAGAAGAACCTGAGCTCTTTGTTCCTGAATGAAGTTGAGCAGACCCTGGCCAGTCCACGCAGACACGCATTCTTCCTTAGCACAAATCAGTCACGAGACCTGGCAGTCTGCCTCCGAAAGAGCCCTGGAATCTCTGAGAATGGGATCCCACTGAGATGACCACGGCAAGGGCTTAAGCTCTCTGTTTTTGTTTCCTTGTCTGTAAAAATGACGGAAGTGATCATAACGGACCTGCCATAGAGTTTTTCTGGGAGGATTGCGTGAGCAGTTCCTGCCCGGGGCAAGGGCTACAGAAGGGTTGCACATGCCCATTTGCTAAGCCAGGCCGCCGCCATCTCCCCGCTGGACAATCCAGACCACCTCTGTGCCCACACCCCCAGGATCTCTTGGGCCACCCTCATCTCCCCACTCCACGGCCCCAGCTGTCATCTCCTGCCCACTAAGACAGTCTGCCTCCCTCCCCCACCACGCTGCGAGACTCCCTGCCTAGTCTTGAACCCTCCTACCCATTGGCCACCCTGTAGCCAAGCTGACTTTTCTAAAATGCAGACCTGATCACGTTGCTCCCTGGTCAGCATCCACCGGAGGCTCTCCATTCAATTTGGGATTAAGTTTGAACTCCCTGACGTGATTTACGAGGCCTGTGGTCCTCTGGCCGGTGCCTGGCACTCTAGCCTCATCCCTGTAAGGGACAGCCAGGGTCCAACCGCGGGGGTCCCAGGCAGGTTGGAAATTTGACACTCGTCTTGATAGTTTTTAAATATTTGCACATTTATCCAAAAGGAAACCACATTTTTTTTTACAAATAGAAAGTCCATCCCTCTCTCTTTTGGTGAACCCAGGGGCTTTAGATCATGTCCTCTGAAGTGACGTGCCATTTGGTCTGGAAGTGTCTCTCATTTGACATTCCCTGCCCTCGTTGGTGGGTCATTCACCCTCCTCAAAGGCCGACGGTGTCCCAGGTGGATTCAGCTTCAAAGTCTTATTTGCCATAAGGAGCCTCCGCCCTGCCTACCCAAGTCGGGGCGACCGTGTGCAATTGGCTGCTCTCGGGATCACAGTCCTCTCCCAGGACGCACCTGTGAGAGCACAGATGAGTCAGTACCAGGCAAAGGTGCTTTTGAAATCTCCGCCCGAGGGCACTGTTTGGAGGGGGTGGTGTGAGGTTCTGATCCCCCATCCTGACTCACGCCCACATCACTGACTCATTCCTGAGGTCTGCATGCTCCTTGGTGGGTGCCCTAGGCTAGCTGGTCCCTCCCCTCGGCCCTGGCTGACACCACCGTAAAACCAGTTCCCTGTCTGTCTCCTGACTCAGGGGCTCGCAAACATTCTGACCCGACGCTTCTTTTATTTATTTATTTTTTAAACTTTTGGTTGTACCGCGCGGCATGTGGGATCTTAGTTGCCCGACCAGGGATTGAACCCGTGCCCCCTGCATTGGAAGCACGGAGTCTTAACCACCGGACGGCCAGGGAAGTCCCCGGATGCTTCTTTTGTAAAACTAGTATTTTGTAACGTGACTCTCTTTCCTGAAGTTGAGTTCATAGCTATGTACTTCACCTGTATGTGTGATTTCCAAAACAGTGATATAATTCCCTCATTATAATGTAAAAGTGGAGGATTAAAAGGAAGGTAATTTGTCATAAAATGAGGTGGGGAATCAGAAGCTTGTCCTGTACCAGGATCTCCAGGAAGGCAGCGGCCACAAGTGCAGACAGTCACAGGTGTGCCCTGTGGGTGAGGCCGTTGGTGACGTGATTTTCCAGAATGGTGACCAGCTCCTGGTTAATGTCCAAATGAAACAAAGAACAACCTTCCCTCAACGGACATGTGTGGTTGCATTCCTGGAAAATTCAGTGACTGTTAAAACGGGACAGGAAAAGAAAATTTGCGTTTATGTGTAAGATGAAGTTGGATTGTAGACACAGATCACTTCAAGCAGGGTTTTTGCCTACATGAATGCCCGGTGAGACGTCAGACTGTCACGCGGGACGTGGGCCCATCCCGGTCGTGGGGACCGGAAGGCGCACTGCAGGACGTCTAGCCTTCCTGCCCACTGCCGCCGCCAAGTGCCAGTGGCTCCCGCACACACACGTTCTGGGGACACGTGTCCAGTAGTGGTAGGGGCAGGCCTGCCCCAGGAGCACAGGGGCCTAGTGGGTCAGGCCGTCCCTCCGGGCCTTGGTTTACGCTCTTCCTGCCTCTCCTTCTCACCGAGGGAGTGTCCCCTCTTCCTTCCGGAAGCTCACCCCGATGCTGCCAGGCTGGGACGATGCCCTTCCCTGCCCCGAGGCCCCACCCACCAGAATTTGGGAGCCTTGACAACTTGTCCTTCTCCCCCCAGGAAGCCAGAAGGCTTTGCCCTTCACCACTGGAGCCCAGGTCAGCTTCAGAGCCTGGCATGCAGTAGGTGCCCAATAAACGTTTGTCAAAGACAAGAGTCCTGGTAGTGGCTCCTGCTCGTGTACTGTGCTCACTTGCTCCTCACAGCAGCCCAGGAAGTATTCCTAGTCCCATGTTCAGGTGAGGAAACTGAGACTCAGAGAGGTCAGGTGACACGCCCAAGGTCACACAGGAAACCAGGAAATGAATCCGGAACTTCAAATCCTCCAGAGGAGCATCTTCCATTCTCCCTTGCTGCCATGCTCAACACCTCCCGTGGCGTTCCATCAAAGACACGACAGCCAGGCCCCCAGCAGCCTCGTTAACGACCCTGCCCTTCTGGGTGTACCGCCCCGGACTCGGGACCGACCCGCACGCCTGCCCCTGAGCCTGGTCGTGCTCTCTCCTCCTGGCCTTCCCCCCACCATCTCCAGCCTGCCCAGCCTTCAAGTCCCATCCCCGGTGCTGTTCCCCGACCCCCATCCTAGGCCCTTTTCCCCGTCGCAGGCCCCAGATCTTCACTTTCTGCCCCTGCTCTGCAGGCTGCAATGTTTGAGCTGTGTTCCCAGCACCTCTAATGGCCGTGTCTGGAGGGGGGGCATGCCTTACTTACTCCTGGGCCCCTCCCTGGGGCACCAGCACAGGCCCGGCCGGTGGCCCATCGGTGACCTCGTGCGTGAGCCCCACATGCTGGCTGGGCTCTGGGTAAACCAAGTCACTGCAAACGCACGCCAAGAGCAGAGGGGCACCTTTTCATCATCCGCTGAGATTGCTGAGAAGAGCTGCAGGCGAGGCAAGGCTCAGCATCCAGCGCCAACACTGAGCCGGCCCCGCGTCTCCGCACCCCGTTAGGGGGCCGTGCCGCAGGCTCTCACTGCTTCCAGCCCCAAGCGGATGTGGAGTTGCCCTGCCCTCCACAGGTTGTGATGGATGAGGAGCAGGGAGGGCCGTTGGCGGAGCCTTGGCGTCACGAGGCAGACGACCCCAGCATCTTCTCTTCCTTGCTGGATCACTTCATAGCTCTAGTGACACGTGGCTGAGGATTTAGCCTTTCGGAGCCGCAGTTTCCTCATCCGTAAACGGAGAGTTTGGAAGCAGATGATCTTCAAAGTCTCTTGCGCCTTTTATATTTTACGATTCATTCAACAAATATTTTTTGAGTACCTACTGATGCATTCCAGAACAAAAGTGAAGCACCTGTCCTACCTAAAATCAAACCCTCCCCTCCCCCTGTCCTCCACCCCTACCTCCTTTTCCTCCTTAGCTCTTAGCAGTACCTGACATACCTTTGATTTCATGTATTTGTCTCTTTCACAGTGTGTCTCTGTAACGGCTCTGTCAGCAGTGCCTGGAGCAGGGCTGGGCACATAGTAGGCACTCAGTCAATACTTGTGGAATGAATGAATGAACAAATGAACTGGATCAGATGGATCTGCATGACACCCAGAGCCCTTACTGACCCTTGATGGGGTCACAAGAACAACCACAGTGCAGTCTTTGGGGGAGGGTTGCAATCCACACGACATCCCTGTGACTGCTTTGAGCCTCCGTGGACCCGCAGGAGGTTGTAGGCAGGCCAGGAGAGCACCCCTCCCTGGAGCGCCCCTTCACGATTGACCTGGGTCATGTGGCCTCCCTCTGTCTCCCTGGGTCTCCAGGGTGATGTGTACGTTCCTCCACAGCCCCCAGCCCACCCTCCCAGCCACAGTGAGCAGCTCCCTGGATATCCTATATTTTTTTTAATTTAACTTTTATTTTATATTGGAGTAGAGTTGATTTACAGTGTTGTGTTCGTTTCAGATGTACTGCACAGTGATTCAGTTATGCATATACATATATCCATTCGTTTTTAGATTCTTTTCCCATATAGGTTATCAGAGAATATTGAGTAAGCTAACACACCACTGTAAAGCAATTTTACTCCAATAAAGATGTTTTAAAAAAAAAGAATATTGAGTAGAGTTCCCTGTGCTATACAGTAGGTCCTTGTTAGTTATCTATTTTATATATAGTGGTGTGTAATGTTAATTCCAATCTCCTAATTTATCCCTCCCCCCACTACGCTTCCCCTTTGGTAACCATAAGTTCATTTTTGAAGTCTGTGAGTCAGTTTCTGTTTTTTGGATAACTTCATTTGTATCATTTTTTTTCTTTGGATTCCACACATGAGTGATATCATATGATATTTTTCTTTCTCTGTCTGGCTTACTTCACTTAATATGATAATCTCTAGGTTCATCGATATTGCTGCAAATGGCATTATTTCATTCTTTTTTATGGCTGAGTAATACTCCATTGTATATATGTACCACATCTTCTTTATCCATTCTTCTTCTGTCAGTGGACATTTAGGTTGCTTCCATGCCTTGGCTATTGTAAGTAGTCCTACAGTGAACATCAGGGTGCATGTATCTTTTCAAATGATGGTTTTCTCCAGATATATGCCCAGGAGTGGGATTGCTGGATCATATGGTAATTTTATTTTTATTCTTTTAACGAATTTGCATACTGTTCTCCATAGTGGTTGTACCAATTTACATTCCTACCAAACAGTGTAAGAGGGTTTCCTTTTCTCCACACCCTCTCCAGCATTTATTGTTTGTAGATTTTTTTTGATGATCACCGATGTGAGGTGATGCCTCGTTGTTTTGATTTGCATTTCTCTAATAATTAGTGATGTCGAGCATCTTTTCATGTGCTTTTTGGCCATCTGTATGTCTTCTTTGGAGAAATGTCTATTTAGATCTTCTGCCCAGTTTTTGATTGCATTGTTTGTTTGATGTAGAGCTTCATGAGCTGTTTGTTTATTTTGGAGATTAATCCCTGTTGGTTGCTTCGTCTGCAAATATTTTTTCCCATTCTGTGGGTTGTCTTTTTGTTTTGTTTATGGTTTCCTTTGCTGTGCAAATGCTTTTAAGTTTAACTAGGCCCCATTTGTTTATTTTTGTTTTTATTTTCATTACTCTGGGAGGTGGATCCAAAAAGGTATTGCTGCAATTTATGTCAAAGAGTGTTCTGCCTTTGTTTTCCTCTAAGAGTTTTATAGTATCCGGCCTTACAATTAGGTCTTTAATCCATTTTGAGTTTATTTTTGTGTATGGTGTTAGAAAACACATTAATTTCATTCTTTTACTTGTAGCTGTCCAGTTTTGCCAGCACCACTTATTGAAGAGACTGTCTTTTCTCCATTGTGTATTCTTGCCTCATTTGTCATAGATTAATTGACCATAGGTGCGTGGGTTTATTTCTGGGCTTTCTATCCTGTTCCATTGATCTATATTTCTGTCTTTGTGCCAGTACCATACTGTTTTGATTACTGTAGCTTTGTAATATAGTTTGAAGTCAGGGAGCCTATCCAACTCTGCTTTTCTTTCTCAAGGTTGCTGTTGCTATTTTGGTCTTTTGTGTTTCCATACAAATTGAAAAATTTTTTGTTCTAGTTCTGTGAAAAATTCCATTGGTAATTTGATAGGGATTGCATTGAATCTGTAGAATGCCTTGGGTATCTGTATCTGGGTTGGGGGGGAGCACCATTTAACCCACTACACGTACCAAATGCATGGAGGGGAGGTAAGCGCCCTCCCACGCATGTCATCCAGGCACCCATAGACCTCCACAGAGTTCATTCCTGAGGCAGTCTCTGCGTATATAGGAATATAGGTATAGCTGTATGTGTGTGTGTGTGTGTGTGTCATTTTTACACAAATAGTAGCATTCTCTACAAACTTGTGCACTTGGGCTTCCTTTTTTGTTTGTTTTTTGCGGTACACGGGCCTCTCACCGCTGTGGCCTCTCCCACCGTGGAGCACAGCCTCCGGACGCACAGGCTCAGTGGCCATGGCTCACAGGCCCAGCTGCTCTACGGCATGTGGGATCCTCCCAGACCGGGGCACGAACCCGCGTCCCCTGCATCGGCAGGCAGACTCTCAACCACTGTGCCACCAGGGAAGTCCCGGACTTTCTTTCTTAATGTATCTTAATGATCGTCCTTTAACTACAGCTGTCTCATTCTTTTTAACAGCTATGTAGTACTCCATTGTATGGATGTACCAGTTTTTTTTTTTTTGGCTGCGTTGGGTCTTCGTTGCTTTTCACAGGCTTTCTCTAGTTGTGGTGAGTGGGGCTTCTCTTGTTGCGGAGCATGGGCTCCAGGCACATGGGCTTCAGTAGTTGTGGCACAAGGGCCCAGTAGTTGTGGCTCATGGGCTCTAGAGTGCAAGATCAGTAGTTGTGGCGCATGGGCTTAGTTGTTCCACGGCATGTGGGATAGTCCTGGACCAGGGCTCGGACCCATGTCCCCTTCATTGGCAGATGGATTCTTAACCACTGCACCACCAGGGAAGTCTTTGGATGTACCAGTTTTTATTTAACTATTTCCCCTTGATGGATTTTCAGGTTGTTTCCAATCATTTGGTATTTCCACCAGTACCACAAAGACTGTCTTGGTAAGTGATGTCTCTGTCCATGTACATGAGCCTATCTGTGCAGAAAATTCTTCTTTCTTGCTTTTAAAAAGACAATATAAGGCGATTGAAAACTATCTTTAATTTTAAAAAATCTTCCCTTATCCTCACCATGCCCACCACTCTGCATATTCCCTTCCAGCCTGATCCTCAATCAAGAGCATTTTGCAAAGTTGTAGGCACAAGAGACATTTTTATCCTGTTCCATAAGCTACAACATACATCGTAAGAGTTTTCCATGTTACCAGTCATCCATATTACATTTTTGTGGCTGTGTGACAATGTCCCTGGGCAGGTGGGTCATGATGTACGAAGCCAGTGCCCCCTGTGGACTGTTCAGGTTTCTTTTCTCTTCCAGATAATACTGCAGAGAACATTTTCTTTCCAACAGCTTTTTTTAAAAAAAAAAAATTTATTTATTTACTTATTTTATTTTTGGCTGCGTTGGGTCTTTGTTGCTGCGCACAGGCTTTCTGTAGTTGTGGTGAGTGGGGGCTACTCTTCGTTGTGGTGCATGGGCTTCTCATTGTGGTGGCTTCTCTTGTTGTGTGGAGCACGGGCTCTAAGTGCATGGGCTTCGGTAATTGTGGCACACGGGCTCAGTAGCTGTGGCACGCGTGCTCAGTAGTTGTGGCTCGCAGGCTCTAGAGCGCAGGCTCAGTAGTTGTGGCGCATGGGCTTAGTTGCTCTGCAGCATGTGAGTTCTTCCCAGACCAGGGATTGAACCCATGTCCCCTGCATTGGCAGGTGGATTCTTAACCACTGCACCACTGGGGAAGTCCTCCCGTAGCTTTTTAATAATAATTTTAAAAAGGTTAATTTCCTTAGAATAGATTTCCAAGCATAGTGTTATTCAGTCAAAGGCTCGACAGTTTCACAGCACGAACTGCAAGTTGCCAAATTGCTTTATGAAGAGACAGCCCTCTAGACACTGACATGGGTGGCCGCCGGGCCTGCCTAACTCACCAGCCCTCACCCAGGGTTGAGGCTTAGCTCCTTTCGTCCAAAAGAGCACGTGTCCAGGGCCCTCAAAGTTGATCTGATCTGGGTGCCCTTGATTTCTCTGTTGCGCCCTACCTGTGCCACCGTGGATTCCTTGAACCCTGGCTTGGCAACTTGGCCTTGGTCCGACCACTTCACCTCTCTGATCAGATTTCCTTACCCACAAAATGTAGGGTGACCCACTGGGCCTGCTTTTGTGGGATGCGGGAGTTGCCATGCTGAAGTCAGGCATATCCCAGGCAGACCTGGACAAGCTGGTCAGTCCCGTGACAGTCGGATCGCGCCAGTGCCCCGCAGAGACCTGCTCTAAGTACGAAACCAGCTGATTGGATGAAAGGGCGGCCCCGGCGCCTGAAACTGACTGGCAAACCCTAAACGGGCACTGGGTGATTCACGGACGGTTCGGATCCCGTGTGCACAGAGGCTCTCCTTTGCTTAGTCCCCCATCTTCCCAGCCCTGCCTGGGCGTTATTCAAAAAACTGGACATAGAGTAAAGCGGTGCTTTCGTCGCAGTTTCTGTGACAGTTACTGTTGCCCCGTGGCTGAGGCGCTCACAGATCGTCTGCGTTTGAGACACTCTCTGGGGAGCCCCCGGCCTCCCCACAGGGCCTGGTGTCCCCGACCTTCTTCAGCCTGGCCCCTTCCCACACTCCAAACGCCTGGCCTCTCTGAGGGTCGCTTGCTCCCGGTCATTTGTGGGCCCGGTGGGTAGGAATTCTCAGGCCCCGGGAGCCTCTTCACCTCCGTCACTCCCACCGTGTGCAGGTGGCCGGGTTTGTGAGTGGGGATTCCGGCCTCTCCCGAGGTTGGCCATTTTCCATGCATTAGTTTCCTCTTTGAATTTCCTCCTGGGCCCTTGTGAGGTTACAGCTCTGGGGTACGCGTGCCTTTTTCGCTGGAAACTGCCTCCCTTGTTGTCTTGCTGGCAGCTTTTTTCTTGGTATATGTTTGTTCTTTTCTTTCCTATTACCGCGGTGTGAAAGATGGACCTGAATTTTTCTGTTTCTTTATGCAAAAAAAAAAAACAAACAAATAGGGAGAGAAAATTGCTATGTGGTGTTGTTCTTTTTGAAGTCCGCGTGTGTTTTCGTGCATGCTCGCTCACAGATGTGGGTAAAAAGCTGCCTTCTGAAACCCACCTTGTGTGTTTTTGTGATGTCTGCTGGGGAGAAGGAGGGGATGGATGCCCAGAGAAGAGTATGAATCAAGAAGCATTTACCCAGACTCTTGGGGGCAATTTTGCATGGGCCCCACCCCTGCCCCTCACCTAGTGGGCGCTCCGCATTTACTGAATGCGTGAGTCTTACCTGATTTCTCTCAATCCTTTTAAAGAAACATTCTAGGTGTAGCTGAAGCTCCCGACTTCAGGGGGCCCTTTTGTAGCTAAGTTTCTTCTTCCCTCCAGGGATTTATCACCCCTCTCTGGAGTTTCTCTTCCTGTGCTTGTTTTCATACTATTTCTATTCACTTACGTTTGCCAAAACTAGATCTAGCGTTTTTTTATGTTTCCAGACTTTGTGTAAATGCTATGCTACTGTCCGTGTCACTCTGCAGCTTGCTTGTGTGGATTTTGCTTTCCTTGTCATGTAGCATTTCATTGGGTGGATGTCCCACAATTAATGAGCCATTCTCTGGTTGGCGGCTGTAGTGGTTTCCCAGGGCTACCGTAATGAAATATCCCAGACTGGTGGCTTAAACAACAGCAATGTATTCTCTCACAGTTCTGGAGGCTACAAGTCCCAAACCAAGGTGTCGGCAGGTTGGGAGGGAAAGTCTGTCTCAGGCCTCTCTTCCAGCTTCCGGTGGCCTCAGGCATCCGGGTGCTTGTAAATGGCATTCTCCATGAGTCCTCCCACAGCTTTCTTTCTATGTGTTTCTGTCTCTGGGTCCAAAGTTTTCCCTTTTTATAAGGACACTTGTCCTGTTGGGTGAGGGCCCATTCCTGTGACCTCATTTTAAATTAATTGCCTCTTTAAAGAACTGTCTCCAAGCACTGTCCCATTCTGAGGTACTGGGCTTTCGGGCGTCAACATATGAATTTGGTGTGGGGCCACAGTTCACCCTATGACACTAGTGAGGCCATAGCTATCCGCCCTGGCTGCACCAATGCACGCTTGCCAGGGACACATAGACCTTCCTGCTTCTCAGGGTTCACAGCTGCTGGCATTGCCAGAATTCTTCATTTTTGGCCAACCTGATGAAGGCTCACATCACCGTCATCTGATTTGCCCCCTCTCCCCCCAATTTGTAGTGAGATTGAGGTCTTTTCGTGTGTTTTGTGTCTGCTTTGGTGAATTCCCTCTTCATACCTTGCCCATTTTTCAGTTGGAGTTAAGAGTGTCTTTCGTACTGATTTGTAGGAATTCTCTGTAGATTCTGGATACTACCCTGCATTGCAAGGCTTTTCAGCTGGTCTCTGGCTCACCTTTATACTTGTTTATGGTCTCCTTTGATGTACGGAGGTTCTTCATCTCAACGTAGACAAATGCCTCAAGCACCAAGGTTGATCTTGTTTAAGAAATCCAACGTCATAGAAATACTGTCTTATATTTTCTACTAAATAATTCCAAGCTTTGTTTGGCACTTTCTGGCCTCAGTCCACCTGGGATTTATTTGCATGTGCAATGGATGAAAAAAAAAAAAATCAAATTTTGTTTTCCCAGATGGATTGCCAGTGGCCGGACTCACCCCATTTCATGCTCTGGTTTCCCTGGTGGGCCGAGGCCCCGGCATCCTGATCCCTGACATCAGTATTCACGGCACACCCGGGGATTTTCCTCCTGAAAAGGGCTCAGTGCTCAAAACAGTGACGTCTGTGTCTGCTCCCAGGATGAGCCCAGCTGGAGCCTGCAGCTGTGGCTGTGTCCTTCTGGAAGGGGCTGCAGAGATGGATACGGTACTAGTTTCCTGGGGCTGCCATAACAAATGACCACAAACTTGGTGCCTTAAAATACCAGACACGTGTTCTCTCACAGCTTAGGAGGGCCAGAAGTCTGAAGTCAAGGTGTCAGCAGGGTCGATCCCTTCTGGAAGCTGCAAGAGAGAATCTGTCCCATGCTCCTCTCTGAGCTCCATGTGGCCTTTGGCAGTTCTTGGCATTTGTTGGCTTATAGATGGGTCACTCCAACCTCTGCTTCATCTCACATGGTCTTCTCCTCTATGTCTCTGTCTGTTTCCCCTTCTCTTTTAAGGATTGTCAGTGGATTTAGGGCCCACCCTAATCCAGGAGGGTCTCATCCTGAGATCCTGCATTACATTTGCCAATCCTTTTTCCCAAGTCAGTTCACATTCACAAGTTGTGGGTGGAACGTATCTTTTGGGGGCCACCATTCCACCCACTCTAGAGGTATCATCTGTAGTGGGAAGAAGAGTTTCTTCCGTCAACAGTCGCTTTCTGTCACCGACATGCACTGCCTTCTGGCTCCCTTGTTTGGTGAACTGGGCACCCAATCTGCCATTTTTCTTTTATTTCCTCCCCGATTCCCAAACCCAGTGATGAGTTATCCCAACTCCTGGGAATATATCTTAAGGAACTGATGCAACAGCGTGGAAAAAAAGATCTTCTTCTTGTGGCTTTGTTAATAATTTGAAAAGTTGGACATAACCCCCCAGAGAGAAGGTAATTACTTAATTACTTCAATAACATTTGTGCGTCATGCAGACCAACGAAGAGCCTTAGAAGTAGATGGGGAGAGGAGAGAGCAGAGGAGAGGAGGGTACACTTGCTGCCTCCATAGTGAGGGGGGATGTTCCACTTGTGATGACCCAAAGGGTCACGTAATGTCAATTAGGAAATGGACACCCAAGGAAGTCTCAGGTGTGATCCAGTGGCCCGAAGCTAGTCTGAGTCCATGAAACTGAGTCATGAGGGATACGTTTTCTCTGGTGGACCGGACTGGGCCAGGAAGGAGGTTTCAGGAGGAGGGCAGCAAGTCTGCAGGAACTGACTGACCTACCTTGCTGGGACCCACAGCCGGCCACCAAAATTACAAAAACACGGCAACACGGAAAGGTGCCTGATTAGGTGAAAAATGCAGCCTACAAATTGATTCAGAAAAGTGCCTAGGGACTTCCCTGGTGTTCCAGTGGTAAAGAATCCACCTTACAGTGCAGGGGACGTGGGTTCAATCCTTGGTCGGGGAACTAAGATCCCACATGCCGCGGGGCAACTAAAAGCCCGCGTGCCACAGCTACTGAGCTCGCGAGCCTCAACTAGAGCCCTCGTGCTCTGGAACCCGTGTGCCACAACTACAGAGCCCACGCGCCTTGTAGCCTGCGTGACACAACTAGAGAGAAGCCCGCGCGCCGCGACGAGAAAGATCCCGCGTGCCGCAACTAAGACCTGATGCAGCCTAAAATAAATAAATAAATAATAAATACATCTTTTTAAAAAAATAGTGTGCCTAAAAAAAGAGCATTGCCGTATTTTTCAGCAGTCCTATCTCTGGGCATCTCCCCATAAGGTAAAACAAGGATTCGAATAGATGTGTGTCCACCCGTGTTCACAGCAGCATTATTCCCGGTAGTCAAAAGGTGAAAACAACGCCAATGTCCATTATCCACAAATAAATGGATCGGCCAAGCGTGGTCTGTCCACACAGTGGAATATTATTCAGCCTTAAAGAGGAAGGAAATTCTGACACACGTTACAACACGGATGAACCTTGAGGACGTTATGCTAAGTGAAGTAAGCCAAACACCCAGGACGAATGCCGTACGAGTCTCCTTGTGTGAGGGACCCGGAGTGGTCGGAGTATTCACAGACACAGAAAGTAGACTGTGGTTGCAGGGCCTGGGGGGAGGGGAAGGGGGAAGTTAGCGTTTAACGGGGACAGAGTTTTAGTTTGGGAAGTTGCAAAGTTCTAGGGGTGGATGGTAGTGATGGTTGTGTAACAGTGTGAATATACTTAATGCTGCAGAGCTGTACATTTATCAAGTGGTTAAGTGTACATTACGTGTTATGTGTCTTCTACCATGGTTTTGTTACAAAAAGGGTGCCTAGTATAGTGGTTGATTGGCGGAGGGGGGGGTTCAAATCGCAGCCACACCTCCTTGTGCGTTCTTTTGTCCATGTGGCTTCATTTCTCGTGCTCAGGTGCTGTATGGCCGTGAGGGAAGCCGACAGGGTTGCCGCCCTGCTGAGGGCTCCAGGCAACAGGGGCAGACAGACCTTCACCAAGTCACATCATCAAATACGGGCATGACTTTCCTATCAGCGATTAGGTCTGTGACCTTGGACAAGCTGCTTCTCCTTTCTCAGTTTATTTCCTTCTCTGTGAAAACAGGGACAATCACATGAGTAGCAGTAATGCTGGAGCAGCCGTGAGCATCCTCTGATTCGGCCGGGCGGGCCTGCTTAGCTCAGAAGGCCCTCCATATGGGCGAGTTCCTTTTCCGGAGTTCCACGTCAGAAAGAGACGCTTGAGGACAACACTAACATGATTCACGTTGCCAGGGATGGAGTCAGGCAGTGCATACACACATATTTTAAGTCATGTGCAATCCTTTGATATGCACCAACGTTCTGGATATTCACCAAGGTGTGAAGAGTGCGTGATAGGATGTCAGGTAGGAATTTTTTTTTTTTTTAATATTTATTTACCTATCTATTTTGGCTGTGAAGGGTCTTAGTTGCGGCACGGTGGATCTTCATTACGGCATGTGGGATCTTTAGTTGCGGCATGCGGGCTTCTTAGTTGCGGCATGCATGCGGGATCTGGTTCCCCGACCAGGGATCAAACCCAGGCCCCCTGCATTGGGAACATGGAGTGTTACCCACTGGATGACCAGGGAAGTTCCAGGAATTTTTTTCTTTAATCCCTATTAAGGGATTTCTGGCTACAAGATCTTGGGCAAATAACCCGACATCTCTAAACCTCAGTTCGGTTTCCTCAAGTACAAAATACGAGTGTTTTTCTTCTTTTAAACTCTTTATCATGGGAATGTTCAAGCCTTCACAAAAGAAGAAGAAATAGTCTAGTGAACCTCCATTACCCAGGGTCAAGAGTTAGCAATAAATTGCCAATTTTGTTTCATCTCTACCTCCCTACCCTTCCTCCTGCTGTTATTTTAAAGCAAATCCCAAACACAGAGACTCTTAAAAAAAAACCCACCACGATACCATTATCATGCCTTTTTTTTTTTTTTTTTTTTTGGCGGTACGCGGGCCTCTCTCTGCTGTGGCCTCTCCCGGTGCGGAGCACAGGCTCCGGACGCGCAGGCTCAGCGGCCATGGCTCACGGGCCCAGCCGCTCCGCGGCACGTGGGATCCTCCCGGACCGGGACACGAACCCGCGTGCCCTGCATCGGCAGGTGGACCCTCAACCACTGCGCCACCAGGGAAGCCCATGCCTAAAATTTTTTAAAAAACAATTTCTGAAATCATCTAAAGTCTAATCCGTGTATAATCATCCTCGGTTGTCCCATAAATGCTTTTTAAATTTGATTTGCTTGAATCGGGATCCACAAGATCCACACATTTCATTGGCCTCATATATCCATTTCTCCAGAGTTTTGATTTTTTCTTTTGGCCGCGTTGGGTCCTCGTTGCTGCCACCGGCTTTTCTCTAGTTGCGGCGAGCGGGGGCTACTCTTTGTTGCGGTGCTCGGGCCTCTCATTGCGGTGGCTTCTCTTGTTGCGGAGCACGGGCTCTAGGTGTGCAGGCTTCAGTAGCTGTGGCACGCGGGCTCGGTAGTTGTGGCGCACGGGCTTAGTTGCTCTGCAGCACGTGGGATCTTCCCGGACCAGGGCTCGAACCCCTGTCCCCTGCATCGGCAGGCGGACTCTCAACCACTGCGCCACCAGGCAAGTCCCTTCCCCAGAGTTTTAATAGGACAATTTTCTAATACCCAGCGAAGGCAGAAGGATTTTACAGTGAGCGCATGGGTCACCCCATAGATTGAACCACTAGCATGTTTACCGTGTTTTGTCGCTTGCCTATCTATCTACCTGTCTCTCTACAGTTGGTAGCACTTTTAAGTTTCTTTTAACCTCAACACTCTCCTTGCTCTCATGTTTTTGTTTGTTTTGTTGCCATTTATTTGTTGAAGAAATCATGTCATTTGTCGTGTAGGATTTCTCATTTGAGGATTAAATGAGCTAATATGTGCATAGTGCTTAGAATGTAGTAGGTACCTAATTAACATCCATTATGACTTGTTTTGTTCTTCATCTGTATCTTCTGATTTTTTCCAAGTGAAAATGTATCCTTTTGGTAAAAAAAAAAAAAAAAAGTTTAAAAGCATTCCTGGGCTGCTAGACTTTTCAAAGCTACCTTGGTTTGTAGCCACAAGGGGGTCTGTCTTCACTTTGTTTGCTGGGCCCACCCTATCCACTAGGCCCTGAGGAAGGGCCGCCAGCGTCGGGCAGTTGACGATGGCAGAATGCGGGAGTGTCGAGGTGGGAAACAGAGCCAGAGGGGCTCAAAGGAAATGCCCCGGTGGAATCTGGGGGCCAGGATCCAGGTCTGGCCCCTTCCTGGGGGCTGAGGGTGGTGACACCAGGAGGGAGGCCCAGAGGAAACGCAGTGAAGTGTGGAAAGCTGCAGAAATCCCAGGAGAGGGCGGAAGCAACAGCAGACATTAGGACGGCGAGGGACCGCACGGCCTGGTTTCGAGGGGCTGGGGCAGATGGAGAAGAGGAAGATGAGCTTCCCCAGGGACTTGACTCCACAGGCTCCGACAACAGGCCGACAGATGAGAAATACAAAGGAGCCGGCATCCTCCGTCCGCAGCTGGAGAAGAAAAGCAGGAGATTGGGGGTGGGGGAGAGCTCTGGGTTGGGGGACCAGGAGCTCTGAGCCTGGATTTGCCACCCATCCATCACCTGTGTGGTCTTGGGGAAGGCTCCTTCTCTTCTCTGAACCTCAGTTTCTCCCACCTGCAAAATAGAAGGGGTGGACCGAAAGCCCCATAGGGGTTTCTTTTAGCTCTGGCAAGGCCAAGGTTCCATCTCGCTGACTGCTCCCTGGGGATGAAGGAGGGGGTCGCAGCTGCTGGGGTCTGGATGCGTTGGTGATGCCCTTAGCAGTTTTCCTTTCAAGGAGCCAAACACCAAGTCCAGGCTCAAAACTGTGAGTCACCAAGTCAAAGTACCAAATGAATACAGCCTGTAGCTACACCGTCCCGGATTCCCCTCCTCACGCTGCCCCTTCCTGCCCTGTGATCTTAGGTAGCACTCCACAGAGGCTTGCTGATGTCTGTCAAGGCTGAAGAAATGGGCAGGACCGACTTTTCCTGAACCCAGATCCTGGGCTTCCGAGATGCAACTAATCATCGGGGTAGATTGGGCTGATTCACCTTCGAGGAAAATCTGCTGAAGATGTTTAGCCAAACCAAATAGAGAAGTGAATAAATATAGAAATGAATCACTTGCCTGAATCTCTGGCCCAGGACCCAGCCACCTGTCCACCATCACCATTGTGAAACCACAAAAGGCCAGAGGTCACGCCAGCCGGCTTTGATGCCTGGGTCACTGTCCTCCAAGCTGAATGAGATTCATTCGTCCATTGTGAGCTGGTCAGGTTTAACGCCTGATGACACTGGAAGCATGGTGGAGAAGGTCAGACAGTGGGCCACCGTCTGAATAAAAGCTCCCTAGTGCCCCACCCAGGGTGCCCCAGTGGGTCCTCCTGAATCACGGCTGCTTCCTGGGAACCGCGCCCATGTGAGCTGGAGGGCAGGAGGGAGGACAGACTTGTGTCCACGCCCGTTCCAGGGAAAATAGGATGAGCGAAGCCTTCCGGTTCTGAAAGGAGCCAGGGCGTTATGGTGAGAACCGGCTGGGGCATAACAGAGTGGCACTTCCAGAGCCGGCTTTGGGCTCCGTAAGGGGTCAGATTATGCCCTTCAAGAAAGATGTCCGAAGGGGAATTCCCTGGCGGTCCAGATCCCACAAGCCACGCAGCGCAACCAAGGGGAAAAAAAAAAAAAAAAGATGTCCAAGTCCTAGCCCCCAGTACCTCCAAATAAGGACTGTGACCTTGTTTGGAAATAGGGTTGTTGCAGAGGTAATAAGTTAAAATGAGGTCACATTGGAATAGGGTGGGCCCCTCATCCAGTATGACTGTGTCCTTATAAAAATAGAAGTTTGGACACAGGCATACCTAGGGAGAATGCCTTGAACTTGAAGGCAGAGCTTGGGGAGATGCCTCTGTTTACAAGCTAGAGATGGCCAGCAAACCTCCAGAAGCTACAGGACAGGCACAGAACAAGTCCTTTTCTCAGCGCTCAGAAGGTACCAAACCTGCTGACACCTCGGTTTAGAACTTCTAGCCTCCGGAGCTGTTGAAAGAGTCCATTTCCACTGTCTAAGCCACCCAGGCTATGGTGCTGGGTTACCGCAGCCCAGCAGAGGAGTCCGGGTGCTGACAGGCCAGAATCCTGACTTGGTGGCCTCCCCTCTGGGAGACCTCGGGCAAGTTACTTTCCTTCTTTGAGCCTGGGGCCAAAGAACCTGAGACTCGGGGCCTGGATGGATAAAATCCAGCCATCCATCAGATCCCTCACCTGGACATTTGGAGGTGGTGGGAAGCCGGGAGGTGGTGCCCACTTAGCCCTGGTGCTAGGGCTGCTTTGGCCATTTGAGGCCCAGTGCCGGACACATAGCAGAGGCAGCCAGAGTCCCGTGAGGCACTGGACCAGAATCCCAGAGAGATCAGGACAAAAGGCAGGGAGGAGAGAGGAGGCTTTGTGCAGACCCTGCCGTGACTCCTGTTCCTCCCGGGGCCTGGTTGTTCAGCGTCGGCTGGGTTCTCACGTGTACGTTCTTCCCACGGACTCCCCTTCCTTGAGGTATCACGGGGACAATATATTAAGTGATGTCTTTGCCTGTCTTTGGAAGCGCTTTGAACACTGTAATGCGGGGAACACATTTTCCTGGCGAAAAACACCTTATTGAGCGCCCGTTGCTCGCAGGCTAAGAAGCTGCAGGTCCTGCTGCAGGTGGTCCAGGCCAGGGGAGTGTCACAGGGTGGCGTGGAGAGGCAATAACGATGCTGTCATGCCTGTGCCCCCGACTCCGACAGTTCAGAATGAAACAGTGAGGACAGCCAGCAAAGTTCCAGCGTTTCCCATCGTCTACTGTAAAAGGCTTTTGCGAAATGTCAGAGATGGTGTTCATCACCTTCCTCATCTTTTTTTTTTTTTTTTTTTTTTCTCTTTTTGAGAGACATGGGCTAACAGAGAAATTATAAAAAACGTGATTGGGGCTAAAATAGGCAACATGGCATGGTGGCTAAGAGAACGAGTCTGGCACCAGATTGGCTGAGTTCAGGTGTGACCTTGGCTTAACCTCCCCGCTCGTCAGTTTCCTCATCCGTACAATGGACACAATAAACCTCACTGCAATTTTGTGAGGATTAATTTAAAGGAATCAACATAGGCAAAGTGCTTGCACCAGTGGCTGGCACACAGCAAGCCCTATGTGGCTATTTGCTCTTATTATTAATAAAGTCAAGAAATGCACGAGGTCGGGCAACGCGATGGAAGAAGTAGTTGTTGTTTGGGATAAGACGTTTCTTGCTGGGGGGCGGGGGGGCTGCTCTGACCAGACCACAGTGACGCACCTGACCATCCCTCTCACCTCTGAGGAGCGGTTGCCAGCAGCCATATTTGTGCACCTCGGCTTGGACGCTGGCTCGGGTGAGCATCGGGGCCAGCTGAGCAACCAGGCTCTTCCCTCGGAACTGGACCAAAAGAGCTCCTACTTTGTGGATCCTGCCCGTCTCTCGAACGGTCCCTTTCTGTCAGGCTGAGGCAACACAGCAGAGGGAGCCAGGATGGGGGGGGAGGAGGAGTCAGAGAGAAGCAGGTACACAAAGCAGAGAGAAAGCTCCTGGGTCCCTGGTTTCTGGCTCTTTCTGAGACCTGCCTACCTTCATGCCCTTTGGGGCTCTGCAAGATACCCTCGACTCCTTAAAACCCATTTGCACCCTTTCGGAAGCTACTCTGATTGGTTTGTGTTGCAACCAGGGCCTCGGTGAATTACGTGGATGCCGCAGCCTGGCTTCCCCTCGTTTCTTTGCACCTGCGAGGGTCCGCTCCCTGGAGTCACAGGAAAATGTCCCCTCCTCTCCTGTCAGCCCAAGCAGACTGCAGTTTCAGTTTCGTGCTGTGGTTGAGGAAAGAAGGGACCAGGAGGTGAGCAACCATTTCTTTCCCTACCACGTATTGGGCACTGACTTCTTCCTGAACCTTGTTCCGAGCACTTTACATGCATTATCTCATTTGCGCGATTGTGAGCATCCTGATTGGATCTCGGTTTCACAGATGAAGAGACTGAGGTTCCGAGAGGTTGAGAGGTTTGGTTAGTATCACGCAGCTAAGTAAGATGGACAGCTGGGCTCCAGATCCAGAGTTTGTGCTTTCGGCCTCCTTCCCGTCCTACCTGGAGCCCCTGGATGGCACCCTTCTGCCCTCCTGCCCTGGGGTCTTGCACAAACCCTTGATTATGCCTCAGCTGCCGAAAGGGGTGTGGGGGGAAGTTTCGGAAGAGCCACACGTACTCCGCACATGTAACATGTTTCCCTCCCCCTGTCCGATACTTCCTTTCCTTTTGCTTCTTAGCAACTGACTCAGCGGATGGAGGGGAAAGAAGTGAGGTCACATTTAAATTGGTCAATTTGAGCAGCTCACCGCAAAGGCTGGTGTGGGAGAGAGATGCAATTAATCTGAAAAACACAGTGGTTTTTATTTTTAAAAATATGATCCGTGGCCTTCAGTCCTCTGTGGAGCTGTGCCAGAGGCATCCATTTCCACGAGTCAGCAGCAGCCTGGCGTTCGGGCTCTTCACAAAGCCCCCGTGAATTAAAAAAAAAACAAAAAACGAACGGCATTCATCTTCATTTTAAAAAGTGAAACAGATCAATGCATGTTCATTGTAGAAAATTTGGGCTTGGGGGGTGGGAAGAGAAGCATAAAGAAGAAAACAATATTTCCCTGTTATTGTTACAGCCATGTGATGGTTAGGTGTCAGCCACGAAAGGAACAGACCCCAATACGTGCACCAACACGGATGGACTGCAAAAATTGTTACGCTGCATCGAAGAGGTCAGACCCGAAGGAGGATATATCTTTTGACTCTATTTATATGAGGTTCAAGAAGGGGGAAAACTATCTGTAGTGACAGAGGCGGATTAGGGGTTGCCTAGGTCTGGAAGTGGGTGGCTGGGATCCACGGCAAAGGAGCGTAAGAAACTTTTCTTGGGTTGTGGGAATGTCCTACGTCAATACCTTGATTGGGGTGGTAGTTACCTGGATGTAGACATTCGTCAGCATTTATCAACCTGTTCTTTTAAAGTAGGTGCATTTTATTTCATGTAAATTATACTTCGATAACCTTGATTTCAAAAGGGGAAAGAGTGACCTGTAATCCCACCACTCCGGAGGTAACCACTGTTAAGGTTTTGGCGTGTGTATATAAATGAATCCACTGATTGCGTGTAACAAAGATTAGTTCCGGATAAATGTTCAATCCTCTGTAATACTTACAAATAAAAAAAAAACTAAGCTCAGATTTAATTATTCGGTGAGAGTGAGAAAAAAAGGCAGAGCGGGTGGTACTCCGTGTTCCTTTGATGCCCACCTTTGCACCCCCCAAACCCCCAAGCCAGAGAAGTGGGCTGGGCGGCACAGACATCACTCAGCCACCCAGTATCACAGGCTGCGGAGTCGGAATCGTGCTCCCACGCGCCCCTGCCTTTGTCCCCACCGGTGAGCCTAGAAGATGGGCTGACTTCACGTCAGCTCCGAAGCAGAAGCGGGACTCGGGATGAAAACATGACTCCTCTCCTTATACCAGGAGAATAAGCACATTTTACCGTTCGATCAGTGCCTTAAATGCCATCGGTGCAGAGTGCATGTTCCGTTATGCTGGTGTCTCCTGCCTGTTCAACATGAGCTTCGGGAATGCTCTCCTGGATGATGTAATTTTGAGATAGAGTTCTCAGGTGGAGCCTCCGGAGTGTTCCCCAAAAGCAACAGTGCCACGGGCAGCTATGAAATTAAGAACAAACAATTCTGTTGTCTGCTTTTGGTGCTTGGCATATGATTACAGGCATGGCTTCATGCTGTTAAAGGGCTCCAAAAACGCGACTCAAAACAGGTTGCACCTTATTTCACCCTGTGGGTCCTCGTGTCCCTTGCCAGTCTGATAAAGCCGGCTGCGAGTTTCCTCCGGCCCCTGGGAAGCGACATCTGAGGAAGGACGTGCCGTTGCATGAACGTGGACAATATAATCTCCCCCAGACTGGGAACCACAGGATGGCTGGAGAGCAGCCTGTACCGGCTGACAGGGTGGGAAAAACGTCTTCCTTTTAACCAGGGGTTCTCAATCGGGGCTGACTTTGCCTCCCAGGTGACATGGGGTAACGTCTGGGGACGTTTTGGTTGTCCCAAATTGTGGCTGCTCCTGGCATCTGTGGGTTAAGGCCAAGCATTCTGCTAAACACCCTGAAGGTGTCAGGACAGCTGTCTACCGCCAAGAATGATCCAGCCCTAAATGTTAACAGTGCCAAAGTTGAAAACCCTGCAAAGATGCTGGATTGGGTATCTGTGTCCCAGTTGTCGGGCAGATGGGAAACGTTTGGAGAAGTGATCTAGAGGAGCGCCAGCGATCAGGGCCGTGGAAACACGGGTTCTAAAATGACAGTGGCAACGCAAGATAGCCAGCACTTACTCTGAGTGCTTACCCAGTGCCAGGCTGTGAGCTCAACATTGATTATCTCACTTAATTCCTATGACTCTCGAAAAAGGTACCGTTGCAGTCCCATTTTATAGTAAATCAACCAAAGATACACACAGCTGGTAAAGGAAAGGGCAAGGAGTTTGTTTTCTTCCTTGCATACTTTTTTTCTGGGGAGGGGGAATGATTGGGGGAGGAGGGGTGTCTGATTCCCCTCACTCGACTATGAGCCCATGAGGGCAGCATCTTGTGTGAGCTGGATCTGTAGTCCCCAACAAAGTCCTTGGCACTCAGTAGGTGCTAACAGACCCATGTTTAATGGAACTGAATGAAAGAAGGAAGGAAGGAAGCAGGACAAGGTTGCCTAGTGGTTAGAACGTCGGTGTTGCAGTTTGATTTGCATCCATTCAGCAGATAACCGTCGTGCATCTTCTCTGGGCCAGAACAGGCAGGGGCCTGCTCAGGCTGACCTATACTGGTTCACGAGAGCTGATGGTTAATTTTTCATGAATTTTGCAAGCTGGCTGTCAAACAGCCATTAAACAAGATTGAATTAATATAAAGTTACGATTAAATAAATCATATTCTTTAAAAGGTCATAAAACTCACCACTTCCTAATTATTTAACTACATATTATGCTACATTTTGTATCTCCGTCCTTTAGGTGATTTATGTCTCTTTCAGGGGTCGCCAAACTTCTTCTGTAAAAGGGCCAGGTAGTCAATATCTTAGGCTCTGTAAGCCATGAGCTGAGTCTGGCCCCTCAGCCACTGTTTGCTGCCCCCTGGAATGTTCTATCTGCAGGGGAGAGACACTCTACAGTGGGCTGCGTCTCTTCCCAACTTCACGTTCAGTGATGCATGTCGATAACCTGAAAACAGCCATGGTGGGGATATTTCCAACTGGGGAATTGTCAAATGCTGGAAATCAGGGCTTCCCCGCCCCCCGCAAGCCGATGGTTAAACACTCACCTGCACGCCACCGGACACAACGGTGTGCAGAACGGACCCTGCCCTCTTGCAGGGCGCAGAGTGCTGGGTTCGTGCACCATTTCGTAGTTGGGGGCGGGGGCAAGGAGGGAGCTGGGCAGAGGCTGCCGAGGATCTCCACTGGAGACCGGTCCCAGGAGGACACCCACCTGTGGGCGTCTGCCGGAAGGGGCGGGGCTGCTAGAAGCGGGTGCTCCTAGGGCTGGCCATCAGCTCCGATGCTCTCCTCCCCACCGGGGACTTTGCCACTTCCTCAGACCCCTCTGTGGGCGGCCAGGGTAACAGGTCTGTCTTTCCCCTCTGGGTTGGCTCCAGCGGTGACTCGAGGGACCTCGCGGCTGAGACGTGAGCCCACGAGGGCAGTTCCCTGCCCGCTCGCTACATCACCCCAGCTCTGCCGGCGGCGGAGTAGCTTCTCCACCAGCATGGCCCGGGGTAAGCCCGTAGTGGTAATAAGTCTCCCACTCGCTGACCCAAGAGGGAGAGGTCCTTCCGGTGAGCAGGTGAGAGCAGAACGTTGCTTTCGGGGACTGCCAGCAAAGAATGCGGAACATGGCAGCTCTGTCTGGTGACCTTTGTGAGTCAGCTGGCCGGGGGTGGGCCCCGCGGAGAGCGAAGGGTTTGTGAACTTGCGTGCCCCTTCCTGCTGCTCCATAACCCTCTCAAGTCTGATGCCAGGAAGGTGAACTCTAAGGGGCCTGCACTGTTCTTTGCAGAGTCAGCGCTCCTGTGGCACCAAGGATGACCTGGGTACATGATCCATCAGTGGAAACTTGATGGGCTTGTGTCTCCTACAGAGGCTGGGGGGCTGGAGGGAGGGGACTTCTGAAGGAATCTGACAGCCGGACTTACTCATTTTTAGGTCAGGAACCCGGGACAGTGGGAGGCGAGGGGCTCTGTGTATCACCAGCTATCAGTGTGTCCCACCTTCTCACACCCTCAACTTACTGACCTCGACCTACTGCCTGCACCTACCTAAGCAACAGAGGATAGGTGAGTCTGACCAAACGTCACTGCCTATTTGCGTGCAGGCCCTGAGTGCTGCTGTCAACCAGGAACTCCTTCCTGCTTTCTGTTCTCAAGGAACTTCTGGCAGTATCTTGGGGGCTCCACGTCACTGACTTCAAACTCAGACCAAGAAATATTCTTATTGAAAGAGGACATTGATCAAATTCAACACTTTCTTCCTGAGTCCCTGCTCAGGAAAACGTTGCAAAGGAGCGGGGAAAACACGGACTTTCAGGTCAGAATTTCGGGTACAAATCTTGGCTGGACCCCCATGGCTGTCGGATCCTCTCTGAGACTCAACTTCCTCGCCCTTAAGATGGGGATGATAAGAATGTTTGCCTTCCGGGTTGGTTGGAAGAAAGGAGAACAAATATCAATATATAATGCCCCACAGGACAGGAATAAAGACGCAGACGTAGAGAATGGACTTGAGGACACGGGGAGGGGGCAGGGTAAGCTGGGACGAAGTGAGAGAGTGGCATGGACTTACACATGCTACCAAATGTAAAACAGAGAGCTAGTGGGAAGCAGCCGCATAGCACAGGGAGATCAGCTCGGTGCTTTGTGACCAGCTAGAGGGGTGGGATAGGGAGGGTGGGAGGGAGACGCAAGAGGGAGGAGATATGGGGATATATGTATACGTATAGCTGATTCACTTTGTTATACAGCAGAAACTAACACACCATTGTAAAGCAATTATACTGCAATAAAGATGTTAAAAAAAATATATATATATATATATAAAACACCCCCAGCATAGTACCTGGCACTTGGGTGCTGGTCATTTTATCATGCTGTTCCTGTTTAATGCTTACAGATCAACCACCATATCAAGCAGTGTTGAGGCTGTCTGGATAAAATCAGGGATCCTCTGCATCCTGGCAAATCTCGTTCTGCTGAAGTTTTGCCCCCTGAATGGGGAGAGGAGGGTCCACAGATGTCCCTCGAGTGGACAGCAGCTGCTTTGTCTGCCACCGAGCCTCCCCACTCCATGATTTCCTGCTGGACCCCATCACCTCCCTCCCGGGCACCCTCACCAGCCTCCTCACCAGCCTCCCTGCCTCCAGGCTGCTGCTCTGCAAATCTTGTCCGTGTCATGCTGTGGCCAGTGACCTTATGAAGGTGATATCTACAGGTCACTCCCTGCATGCCCCACGTGGTGGCTTCCCACTGCTCTCAGGGCAGAGTCTGGTCCCTGGGCCTGCATTTCAAGGTACTGCCCGCTCAGCCCCTGCTCACCTCTGAGGCCTCTGCCCTGCATCCCCTGGGCTCCTTGCATGCCTTGGCAAAATGTCTGGGGCTCCCTTGGTGGTGCAGTGGTTAAGAATCCTCCTGCCAACGCAGGGGACACGGGTTCGAGCCCTGGTCCGGGAAGATCCCACATGCCGCGGAGCGGCTGGGCCCGTGCGCCACAACTACTGAGCCTGCGCTCTAGAGCCCGCGAGCCACAACTACTGAGCCCGTGTGCCACAACTACCGAAGCCCGCGCGTCTGGAGCCCGTGTTCTGCAACAAGAGAAGTCACTGCAAGGAGAAGCCCGAGCACCGCAATGAAGAGTAGCCCCCCTCGTCGCAACTAGAGAAAGCCTGTGTGCAGCAACGAAGGCCCAACGCAGCCCCAAATAAATAAAATAAAAAACAAAAACCAAAAGTTTGGAGTTTCCTGCACAGGCTGAGGGTCTTCCCACCTCTTTGCCTTTGTATGTGCCGTCCCCCCTTCCAGGAGCACCTTTCCCCTTCTTTACCTGATTCCTAAAGACCTCTTGGAGTCAGGACATGTCCTCAGTGCCACAGCCCGGCTGGGTTAGACACCCTCCCTCCGCCTTCCTGCAGCCGCAAGCACAGTGTGGTCATTGTCTTTACATGGTCTTAGACCCTGAGCTCCGCACCTGGGCCCAGTCCTGGCTAGCTAAGTGAGCCTGGCAGTCCCCCTGTATCCTCACCTGCAGGAGGGGACGCTGATGGGTCAACCCTGTGTCATGGGTTGCTACGAGAAGGAAAAGTTGCGTGCGCGCTCAGGACGCTGGGAATCACTCCTGCAACCGGCAAACAGCAGGAGCTCAGTCGAGGTTCGGACAACAGACCTAAGCCCCTTGGCGGCGTGGCCTGGGCGTCTTGGTCACAACCACCTGCCATCCCCACCTCCGGCATCCACGTCTGTGTCACCGGGTGGGGTCTCTGGCTTGCCTGACTCCTCCTTGCTTGATGGCTTTCTCAAGGCCGGTGATGTTCAGAACTTCAAGCACAGAATTTGCCCGCAGGCTGTGGGCAGTCAGTGAATTCCCCATTTTCCTGCCTAACTGTGCCTCCCCAGGGCTCACGAGGAGAGAACAGCTCTACCCGGCTCCTGGGCAGGCTGGAGATGCGTCTTCTCTGGTGAGGGACACATGTGGAGGCCCTGCCTTCCACCCTGGCCCCAGCCCTGGCCAGGCTCAGGTGAGACCGTTTTGGGGAGCCCTCATCTTGTCTGTTCTTGTGAGAGAGGGGGAGGGGCTAGGCCCCACCGTAGGGCTGCTGTGGACAAACTCCGTAGCTCGTGATGCAATTCAATGCATGCTCACACACTTGTGTGTTCACTACAGAGACACCTTCACTTAACAGAAGAGGCACAGATCTGGGGGTTTTAATGGTATTAACTGCAGAAGTGCGTGGATGTGAGAAAGCCCCACCCCAGAGCAGAGCACTTGCTGCGTGGCTTTAGGTGCCACTCCTGATGGCAGAAAGGGAACGCTGTTTTGTTGCACAGCTGGCGTTACCGAGTGACACCACAGCTCATTCCCCAAAGGGGCTTCCAATATGATTCTCTCACAGCCCTGCGCAGGACCTGGGGATGCAGAGATGAATGACCCGGTCCTGGCCTGAGGGGAGAGTTAAAGAAGCTGGAGCTGCTGGGGTGCAGGCAGAGGAGGGGGGCGCCGGTAACGCTGGGGAGGGATTTTGTTGTCTAGGTTCCTATTAGGAACTGATCAGACTCCAGGGGCAGAAGGAAGGGGCGGGGCTGGGGAGCCTGTCCCCTCCTCCACGGAGGCTTGAGGACCCCAAGGGCCACGGCGGGCAGACATCTGTGAATGACTAGGAGGCCTGCAGAGTCCTGCAGGCTGAGACAGGGCAGTGTGGCTCATTCCCCGGATAACTGACGGGACATGTTCAATTCGAGGAAATTATCTCTGTCTTGTGGCGCCATCTGGCCAGCCAGGTGGACCGCCAGAGCTGGGGTTCCGGAGGTGTCACAGGTCCTGCCTGCGGTCCTGTCCCCACACCTTCGGCCCGGCCCAGCCCGGCCCCGGTCCCTCAGGTTTGCACCTGGCCACACCTCCGTCATCCTCGTGGACAGGTTTCGGGGCGCTGACATTTCGGATCCCGGCTGGCCGCGGGGGTAAGGGTGGGCTGCGGGGGCCGCGGCGGGTTCTCATATCCGTCGGGCCGGCGGGCCGCGCGGCTCAGCACCGGCCTGGGCACCGGCGGGGGCGCGGCTCGCCGTGACGTCACGCGCCCCGCCCCCGCGGCCCCCGCCCACTCCCCAGGTTCCGGGCGGGGCGGGCCCGGGCCTGCCAGGGCTCGCCCGCCCCTGCCCCCTCCCCGGGGGCCGCCCCCTCCCGTCGAGCCGCGCCTCGGCCCCTCGCGTCCCCGCCCGGCGGCGGACTCCGCCTGCGAGAGGCCGAAGCCGCGGCGGCCGCCGCCGTTGCCGCCATTGACGTCAGAGGGGCGGGCACATGACCCCGCGGGGACCAATCGCGCGGGCGCCGAGCGGCTTCTGCAATCTCTCAACTGAGCCGGCCCCCGCGGCCCCCGCCGCACACTCGCCCGCGGACGGCCGCCCAGACACACGTACTGTACACACGAGCGGGCGGCGGGGCCGAGACACGCCCGCCCGCGCGGCCCCCGCTCGCCGCCGCCGCCGCCGGGCCCCCGGCCCCCCCCGCCGGCGCTGCCCCGTTTCCCCGCCCGCCCGCCCCTCCGCCGAGCCGGTCCGGCCGCCGCGAGCATGCATCCGACGAGCTAGGAGGAAGCCGGAGCCCCTCAGGAAGGACCGAGCGCCGGCCGGCCGCCTGCCCGCCCGGGCCCCTCCCCTGCGGGGCGCCCCCAGCCCCACACCCCCCCACCTTCCTGGGGGGTGGGGGGGTGCGGGACGCCGACCGGGGGCCCCGCCGCCCGGGCAGCCGGGACAGCCCCTCTCCCCGCCCCCGGCCCCTTCCCTGGCCCGGCCGGCCATGGATCTGACCAGCACCTCGGGCGGCGGCGATTCCCGGCAGATTGAGGAGACCAAGCCGCTGCTGGGGGGTGACGTGCCGGCCCCCGAGGGCACGAAGATGGGCGCCGTGCCCTGCCGCCGGGCCCTTCTGCTGTGCAACGGGATGAGGTACAAACTGCTGCAGGAGGGCGACATCCAGGTCTGTGTCATCCGGCACCCGCGGACCTTTCTCAGCAAGATCCTCACCTCGAAATTCCTGAGGCGCTGGGAGCCGCACCACCTAACGCTGGCCGACAACAGCCTGGCGTCCGCCACGGTGAGTCGCTCTGCGCGGCGGCGCGCTTGCACCCCCGCGCCTCCCCTCGGGGCCCGGGAGGCGCCCCCTCCCACCGGCTGGCCCCTGCCTGCCGCTGCACCTGGAGCCCGGGGCCTGCAGGGCGCCGGGGGCCGGGAAGAAACGGGCGCCCCCCTCCTGGCCCGGGCTCCGGACTGGATTGTGGAATCCGAAGCTCTGCCCTGCCGGCGGGCTCGGGGAGACCCTTAGAATTATGGAGAGGATCTGGCCCACCCCGGACTGAGCATTTGTGTACCTCCGGGCCCAGCGCTGGTGTTAATTACGGATGGGACCTTGGGATAGAACCCCGAGGCCGGGCCCTGATGGTGGTGGGGTTCCCTTTCGGAAAGCACATCTGGATCTGCGGCGGATGGGAAAACAAAACAACCAGAAAAAAAAAAGAGAAAGAAACCCAACAGCCTCAAAACCCCCAAACCCCCAAAATTTCCAGAAGCCAGTTCCTTTCTTTGCTCTCTACCCGTCTTTTTCCTGCCCGGGCTGGCAGGCAAAACTGGGTGCTTCCCTTTCTGAAAAAATTTCACTGGCACACTGGGAGGGTGGAAGTGGAGGGGGAGGGGGAGGGAGAGGGGGGGAAGGGGTCCTGGGCTATCTCCTCCCCACGGGGGCAGTCAAGTTCTAGTGCAGAAGCTGGCCTGTGGGGTTCTGGTCTTGCATTGTCTATGCAGTATTGTATACGTGTGTTTTGTTGCTGTAGGTTTTATTATGTTATTGTTACGGTTTTAAAATACATGGCTGGGACTGGGTCGCCCTCATGAGAGCGAGAGAAGTCATCGATCTGTTTCTGAAATCAAATCTGCAAGGTGGAGAGGGAGGGCTGTGGTGGGGTCGCAGATGGGGAGGGTGGCGGGCAGGAGCCGGAACAGGATGCTTTGTGTTTTGAAACAAGGACAGTTTAGAGCACCAGCTCTGCTTGGGCCTGAGCCTTGCTGTGAGGGGGTCCCGTCCTCTATGGAGAGGTGGCAGGTCTTCCCCAGTATGCACGCTCCCCTCTGGGGCAACCGTGATCCGGTTTACTAAGCACGGTGGTCGGGGCGGGGGCGCTGAATCTAACGCCTGCCCACACCTGTGCCAAGAAAACCCAGCCAGGAAACAGGGTGTCGCTTACATAGCATGTCACAAACGTGTAGCATGTGCAGACATTTCCCCGGCATCCATGTTCCCTTGGCAGTGTGTCACAGGCTGTGACACATGCTCCAGGGAATGGGGAGGGGGAAAAGTTAGCAGAAGAAACCATACTCCTTGAAACAGCTCCCCCCCGCCCCCCCCCCCAGGGCACTGAAGCACACGAGGACTTTTATTCTGAATTTTGGGTCCAACGTACTCAGAACACCTATTTTTTCTTTCCTGTGGGCACATTGGTGCAATCTGCAAAGGCTGCTTTCTCGGGGAGGATCCCTGCTTGCCGAGAAGCGGTCCAGTCCCAGTCTCAGCCTCGTGCACGTTCTCAAACCTGTCCCGAGCCACAGGCCTTGGCGTCTGGCTTTTCATTTGATGGAGGGAGAGCCTCAGAAAATTCGCCAGCGCGCAGTGTTTCAGATTCAGGGAGGAACGGGTGTCCTCAGTAGTTCCCTGCCTGGGATCAGCAGCCTCCAAACCTGGCTTCCGAATTTTCCCCCGGCCGGGGCTGGGGGAGCTTTATTTTTCTTTCTGTCACCCCTTAAAGTGAAGGGGAGTTCGGGGGGAGAAGATGGCTGGGAGGCACAGTGACCCTCCGTGGGAAGGACAGGCCGAGCTCTGTGCTCCCCGGGGAGAAGCCGGGAGCTGTGCTGCGCTGCCCACGGCTGGGGGAAGCCAGCTTTGGAGGCTGAAGGTGCCCCTCCCCCTCCCCCAGTTTACCTCTGATTGCTCAAGAGGTGTCTGTTGGAGAGAGAGAGTGGGGAGGAAGGGAGCCTGAAGTCATGCGCTGGCTTCTCCAGCAGCCAGGGGCCCCGGCACCACCTTCCCCAGCCGTGGTGGGTGGCACCTTCGTCTGCTTGGGCCTCTCTGGAGAGGAGCCGTGATTTTCTGGACTGGGGGCCGAGGGCCATCCGTGGCACAAGATTTGTCTCAGCAGAGCCTTGCTGTGGCGTTGGGAAGCGAGGAGGGAGGAACTATGAGCGAGTGTCCAATGGGCTGTCCCCTTTCTCCGCCTGTCGGCGAGCCCCTCAGGCAGGGCAGGGAGTGTCCTTACATGTGGCCTTGGTGGGCTCCGGTGGGGTGCACGGCCCTCCCTGCCAGGGCCTGTGAGCGTGGAGCGGGGACTGCTGAGGCCGTGGCCTCCAGGGCAGGGGTGTGCATGGCACCACCACTGGGACCTTGTCCCGTCCTGAGACACCTGGTTGTCGGTGTGTCCAGAGCCCCCCGGGAAGCAAAGCAGGCCCCTGAGGGGTTTCCCTGAGGCCCTGGCATTATGTAATCTGTCTGCATTTTATAGTGCTGCCCAAGCACTCAATTGAGAAATGTGAGTCCAAATGAAACAAAGGTGAATTTGAGTGCAGTTCACTACAACGGAAAGCTCCATGTGGCCCGGCCTCGAGCTGCCGGCTGGATCAGGTGTTTTGTATTGGTCATAGGCTTCCATAAAGTGTACGTCATCCTTTTGTTAAGCCCTCTACACAGCCCACCTCAGAACGTCTGGTAATGATCTGGTTAACTGCGTGGGCTTCAGGCACAAGACTCAGAGTGATTGATCTGGATTCAAACCCATAAACAAACCAAATATACCCTTTGCCCAAACCGTCTTCAGGGTCTGTCTGCATTGATCCAGTCAGTTGGTAGTCAGAGCTACAGGCCAGGCTTCCAGGACCACAGCTGCATCAGGCCTGGGTGGAGGCGTCCGGGGGCGCTCAGTCCCACCTGGCAGGCAGCTCCAGCTGGGTACACCCCCAGGCGGACAGACCTCTCTCCATTCCCTGCCTGGGAGATGGGCTCAGCCTGGGGCCCCGGGGGGCCAGCGGCCTCACTCCCTGGCCTGGCTGTAAACTTTGCCTTCTCTGGGGTCAGGTTGGAGCTTGCCCCTGCGCCTATCTGCTCGGCCGGTTACTGATTAAATCCTTGCAGAGTCAACAGTGCCTGACATGGCCGGTGACAGCACCGGGCCTGTGCTGGAGACTTTGGATCCAGAAGACTCATAAACAAAGGAAGAAACACAAAGGCGCCAGTGACCCGGCTGCCGTGAGAGGGGACTGGGAGGCGTCCGCCCCTCCCTGGGGTACACAGGGCCGCACCTCGCCAGCGGAAGGGCGCATCTGCCCAGGCTGTGGCCTGGACGCCGCCGTTCCTCATTCTCCTTTCGCGTCCAGACTTCCCAGTCCCTGGGCCTCCCTGTGCTTTTCGTGGTTGCCAACCATGGTGTCGGCTGTAGCCAAGAAGGTTTGGGTCTGTGGGTCCAGAATCCATTTTGCCGTTCTCGTGTCTGGGCTGAATTTGATCACCTGCTAGGCATGTTAGTCCTCTGGAAGAGGGCTTTGTCCGTGTGCTTTGTCTCCTCTGCACCAAAGAAGTACGAATCAGCTGCTTACCTTTTATTTTACCTTATTTTTTTTAACATGTAGCACGTGGCATCTCAGAATGGGGAGGGTCCAGTCGGATCAAACAGGGGCGAGAGCACAGGCACAGTAGCCTTGACTCGTTTTTAAAATGTTCACTCCTCTGCTGCTTCAATTGAAATGTCTCTGGGCTTTCTGTTGTGGACGGGAAAAGAGGAGTCACCTCAGTTCTCGTCGGTTTCTTTAGTCCGGTGTTTTCTTGGGGGCGGCAACCTTCTGAACTTGGACTTATGCTTATGAAGCACCTACTGGGTGTCAGAGTGCTGCATTCACCCCGATGGCGGTTTCCCCTTGGGAATTAAAATCTTTGTCCTCCCGAGTAGTCAGAAGTCCCGTGGGAACTCGCCTGTGTGCACACGTCCACGTGTGTTCATTTCTACGCGTCGTCACTTACACCTCCTTTGTGCCTGTCCTCCCCACCTTTGATTTATGTGATTTTTTTTTTTTGTGGCATAAATAAACACAAAGAATTTTTTTTTCTTTCAGTGCCATTTGTCATAAGATTTTGGAGTATATTGAATTTGTTTCCCAGGTTACTTGTCTGATTGGAGGTGGTGGAAGGGAGGGGCTGAGAGAGGAGCAGAGGAAAACAATCTGAATTCTCTGTAAACAGCACACGTGGTCTGCCTTCCCCAGGCTGTAATAAATAAGTGCATTTTAAGGAGGGAGTAGTTTTGATGCCGCCATTCTCCTGGCGCAATCCGAGAGGGCTTTTCTAGCCGCTGGCAAAGTTGTACCAGCCCAGGTTGAAGGTGTCTCACTCGCTGCTCACGGCTGGGCTTTGCTGCCGAGCTGGCTGGGGCTCCGTGGCCCACAGGTGGCTGTGTATAGTGTTGCCCGCTCCTCTGTGCCAACCGGGGAGCCCGCTGACTCACCTGGCAGTGGGAGAGGGCATTTCTGGGGCACCACGTCCGGTGAGGCTTAGGGGGAGCCTGATGGCCGTGTCATCCTAAAAAACCGAAGCTCTCTGAGGGTGCCTCACTGCCGGCCTCAGTTTGGCCCACATGGATGGTATCCCGTCTGTGTTTTGGTGCAATGAACATCCGAGATGGTCAAGTTACGCCTCTGATTAAAGGATTAAGTGCGATTCAGCAAGGCAGCCTGATGGTTCACGGTGTCTCCACCGTGGGGCAACACGACGGGGTTTGCTGCCACTTGCACCGGGTCTGGACTCTGGGTTACAGCTCTCTGGCTGTGTGGCTTTTGGAACGTGGCTTTCCCTTGCCGGGGCTTGCTTCTCCTCCTAGAGGGTCGGATAATCCTACCTCATTTACAGGGTTGCTGAAAGGATTGGGGATCGCTCGGCTTAGCACCTAGCAGGACAGCTTAGCACCTAGCAGGACGGCCGGCGCACACAGTAGGGGTATGACAAGAGGCCTGTATTCCACTTTGTGTTTTCCTAATTACCCCGAGAGTGCTTCAAGAAATTCTGCCCAAAGGCAAGGGATTATTGCTACTTAACAACGGGCAGTCTCTAGAGGAAAGTCTCCTGAGATGAGCGGTGCATTTGGGAAAGTTAGGGCTCTTCAGTGGATCTGGTATGTATGAAAGCAATGAAATTGTTGAAAGCAGTTTAAGAAAAATTTCTCAGGGGGCACAGTCTAGTTTCCTTTAAAAAAATACAGAACTCTTTTTTTTGGAAAATTGAAACAATAACGTGCACATCAAATAAATTCAGATGGTACAACAAGGCATAGAAGGGAAAATGAAGCTTCCCTCTTATTCCGCGGGCCCATGGCCCCTAGCGCTCCTCCTCGCAGGCCAGCCCGGCATCCGCGCTGAGCATTCTGGGCGTTTGCACCCAGTTCTGTGCCGTTGTTGTTCATCGGACGGTGTGTTCTGGCAGTCGTTCTAGATCTGTGCCTACACGGCTGCCCTTCCCTGCCGCATGGCCCCGTAATCATGTGGGTGGACCATCCCCTCTCACTGGACGTTTAGCTTAGCTCCAGGCTTCTGCATTTCCACTTTGATTGAGTGGAGTTGTTTGTGTTTTGATAATTTGCATGGTGTTTTGCCTACTTCTTTGGTGAGTGTTAAAATATTTAGCCCCACAGTGCTTTGCAAGGGTGAGCTGACCCTCCCTCAGAGGGGGGAAGGACAGTGCTGCCTGGGGTCACTGCGGTCTGGAGTCATGCTTGGGTCTGGCTCACTGTCACTGGCTAGGGAGCCTCCTGAGGGTCTGGCCCCCCAGCCCCACCAGGAACGGGTTGGGGGCTCCGGCCAGTCCCGCTGACCTCTGCCGCAAGGACAAGGGTCTGCATGGCCAGGAGGGCTGTTTCCTGCTGCACCTGAGAGCATCGTTTTTGTCCCCAGGCTTCCTGCTTCCCCAGGATGGAAGCCAGGCCACCTGGCCCCATTGTAGAGAAAAGGAGGAAGTGACAGCGTCTCTTCCCTGCTCCTGGCTCTGGTGACAAGGCACCCAGTGCCTTCAGCGGGCCACCGAGGGAGGCTGTGTGACGTTGAAAGGAAGCTCTCGGCTGATACCAGCAGAGCCCTACAAAGGGTGATGAGACGTGTGTGTGTGTGTGTGTGTGTGTGTGTGTGTGTGTGTGTATGGGGGAGGTGTTCATGTCTGTTGAGGCGAAGGGGACCACAGAGAACATAGATTTGGTGCTGAAATTGATTGTTGTGCTGAAACTGAATGTCCAGTAGCCATTTCTTTACACCTGCCACGTACCCGTGTCTGGGGTGTCCGGAAGGTGGATGGAGGAGAACAGCCAGTCGCAGCAGAGGGGTCAGACAGGCAAGCTTGACTCCTGCCCTTGCAGCGTCCTAGCTGGTGGGTGACCTTGGGCAGGTCACCTAACCTCACTCCTTATCTGTGACATTCACATTCTGGGGACTTCCTTTTAGCATGATGTCAGGATTAGGTGGAGTAAGGCATGGCAGTTCATTCAGCAGATAAATATCACTGTAGGCACTTTGAGGAAAACCAGTCCCTGCCCTCCTGGACTGGGGTAGGTGACAGACAATAAACCACTGAATAAGTAATTATAAAATCTGTCTGGCTCTGGAGGAAACAAAGCAGTGGTGGGTGGGGTGTGCGGGGCTTGAGGACCAGGAGCCTTGCTGCTCTGCACACGGCGTTCAGGGAAGGAGATGGTATCTAGTGGGGGAGCATTCTTGGCAGAGAGGATGGCAAGTGCAAAGGCCCTGAGGCTGGACCGGACTTGGAGATCACCCAGTGAAGTGCCCGGATCTTAGTAAATGCTCTACAGTTGTCATCACCCCTGCCTTCCAGGAGCTGTTACCATCTATTAAAAAATAGTTATGAGCACCCAGAATGTGCTAGGTGCTGGGCATATAGGCAGCTCCCTGCCCCATGGAGCTTCCTTAGTTTCTAGCACTTCTGGGGTGTGTGCATTTTATTTAACCCGCTCCCTTCCATAGCGAAGAACAGCAGTGCTTTAAGAGACTCTTAAATTACCAAAACCAGCTCCCTTTGTCCTCCGTACTGTGTTACTAAGGTTCTAGGACCTAGAACACCCTAATCATTGAATTCGCCCCAGGCTTTTTTCTGATGGGGAAGCGCCGTGTTGCCCAAAGACCCTTCCACATGACTCAGCGGCCGGGCTCTGCACCCCTAGCACCTTCACTGCCTTCCTTTGTCATGGGTTCTCCTGCTTTCTAGCTGGTATCAGATCGGGAGAGTGTATAAACAGATTAGGCTGAGTAAACTCACTTTGGAGGGAAGCAGAAGAGCCGGATTCTCCAGTTCCCGGCTGGGTGGGCAGGACTCCGCAGGGCGGGGCAGCGGAGGCTTCCCTGGGGCTGGGGTCATTGGGAGAGAGCAGATAGCACTGGAACGTTTCCTGGTGTCCCGGGCCAGTCCCAAGCTCTTCGAGGCCCAGAGAAGCTGCAAATAGGCACACACAGCCTGGGAAAGCCCAGACTGCCTCCTGTGCAGCCCAGGTGAACGTGCGTCACCGCGCCGGGTCAGGGAGGGCTGACTGCTGCAAGAGCCAGCCCCCAAACCTGCGGGCTTCACGCAGCACGGGTTACGTCTGCCTCGTGTCCCGGTCCAGTGGGGTTTCTGCCCCTTCAGGGCCTCGTGGAGCCGGGGCTGGGGAGAAGGAGCGAGAGCGCCAGGCGGAAGTTCGGTGTGTGGGTCTGGCCACTCCCTTGGCCACAGCGCAGTCACGTGGCCGCCCCCGAGAGCAGGCGAGGCTAGGGAGCAGGGTTAGCTGTGCCCAGGAGACGGGAGACCGAGGAGTGACGGCGACACCCGCCCCAGGGCCGCTGGGACCCTGCAGTGGTCTGGAGGTCTCCAGGGTGCCAGCAGCAGAGCTGCTTCCCTGGAAAGGAAATGCAGATGGCGTGGTCTCTCCTGGCTCCTGGGTTTGAGCTTGGTGGCAGGTCAGGAAAGCTTGCAGTCTGCTCTCTGGTGGGGAATAAAACATCTTCGTGAACCTGTTGCAAGGGACAGAGCAATGCGCTCGTGGTTACAGCGACACTTACTGTCCCCCTGCTGAGTACCAGGCACTGTGCTCTTTTAATTCTCCAAACAATCCTACGGGGCAGCTCTTGCTCTTCCCATTTTAGAGATGCTGCAGCGGAGACTCAGACAAGAAGAACTGGGAAGGAGTGGAGTTGAGAGGCAAAGGCAGGTGTGCTGCCATGCCTGGGTGTGTGTGTCGGTGAATATATGTGCATCTGTTGGATGTACGTGAAATGATTTCAGCCTCTTGCAGAAACGTCTTAATGGGGAAATCAGTGGGCTTATCAGTTTAGTGTTTGCCGATGTTTGGCAGACATCCCTTTGTGAATTTGTCAAGTGAGTTCAGGGAACTGGCGTTGGAAAGTGAATGCCAAGTGTTTGTAAAGGGTAAGCGCCAGGTACCGAGTTTGTGAATCGAGTACCAGATGCTGTGTGCGCAAAGGGAGTTTCCCAGGTACTGCACCTGTGGAGTGAGTATCTCCAGGCACTGGGCCGACAAGGTGAGTGTTCCCTGGTGCTACGCTTACAAAGTCAGACGACCCTTTGTTCCCCAAAGGCTCACAGTTAAATTGGGGGACGCTTCAAATTAGGGTAAACCATAGGAGCACACATCCTCAGAGAGATTTGTGCCTCGTCCTGCTGTTTGGAGGGGCCAGCTGGTTTCAGGAAGGACTTCGTAGGAGAGATGCATCTGGCCGGACAGAGGTCGGGTTGGGAACTGGCAGAGAAGGGGCTGGGGACCAGGGGCGGGAATGGGCAGAGGGGCCGCAGCAGCGGCTGGCGCCGTGGGAGCAGCTAGGGAGAAAGATGGAGGCAGGGTCACTTCCCAGAGGGGCCCTCGAGGTCAGTGTGGGATTCCCGTGCGAGCCGGGAGGGCCCTGATCATGGCGCAGAGGGACGGGGAGCCCGGGATGCCCCTGACTGGAAGCTTCAGGAGTGCAGGGACGTGAGCCACCAGGCCAGGCGTTAGTCACAGCAGTGACCCCTGCAGCAGTGGTCCCGTGGCCACTCACGAGAGTTTGTTTGCTAGGAGCTGGGCTGGGAGGTCACATCATCGGTGGCCTCCATGACAGCCCGACAAGTTCCCGTCGCTCCCTCCCTTTTACAGATAGGGACCGTGAGGCAGCGCCTCTCAGCAGACGCTCTTTGGCCCGATGAGCGGACGAATGAGTGAAGGAGGGAACGAATGAGCTGCCGCACGGGTTCAGTTGGGCGGCCCCTCCTGTTGGAAGCGGAGAGGGAGGAGCCACGTCCAGACCTCCACCCTCTGCGTCCCTGGAACCCGGCGTGTTTCTTTCACCTGCAGTGAAGGACAGTGCGTGCAGTGGGCCCTCGAGTTGCCCTGCAGAGCTGGCCTCGGGGTGGACACAGGCCCGCGGTTCCTGGCCCACTGCCGGGCCCGTGAGGCCGCTGCCACCGGAGGCCTCTGGTGCTTTCCGGATCTCGGGCCTGAGACCTCCGCTCCGAGCTCCGGCTCCCAGGGCTCCCCTTCTGGAAGCTTCCTTCCTGGAGGCCAGGTGGGAAGGCCCCGCCCAGCCGTGGGGCTTGGGAAGGTGGCACTGTCGGGCCGAGGCAGGGCAGCTGTGGTGCCCTGCTGGTGCCCTAAGTGGGCTCTGGGGCATTGTGGGAGCAGGGCTGCCCCGTTGGAAAGAGAACAGTGACTCTGCCGTCCGCTTGTTGCTCCTGTTGGGTCGTGTTTCACAGCCCTGTGGCCGACACTTGCCTTGACGGTGGGAAGGTGAAAGAGCTTGACCGGTCCCAGCAGTCTGGTGGCTACTGGGCTTCGGGGTCCAAGCGGGGTCAGCCTGCATGGTCACACAGACCAGGACGGGGTGGAGGTGACTGTGGGGCAGTAGCGATCATTTCCCGCCGAGCCCCTTGGGTGTATCTGTGCATTGAACTCAGCCCCCCCCCCCCCCAGCCAGGCTCCTGTTTACACTTGGGGAAACTAAGGCCCTGTGAGTTTCAGGTTACATCACTGCAACCCAGGCGACCTGACTCGGGAACCAGAGGCCTCCTGCACAGAGCACGGCCCCTCCTTGCTGGCTTCACGCACCAGGGACCTGGGACCGGGACCTGGGCAGGGAGGAGGAGTCGCCAGCAAAGCAGTGAGAGCTACAGCTAGCGCTCGCACAGCGTCTGCTATTCTGAGCCTTCACGCAGATGAGCACTTCTTTTATTGCAATATAGTTGACTTAACAATATTCTATTAGTGTCAGGTACACAGCATAGTGATCAGTATTTTTACAGTTTACACTCCCTTAAAAGTTATGATAAAATAATGCCTCTAATTCCCTGTGCTGAACAATATATCCTTGTTGCTTATCTGTTTTATACAGAGTAGTTTGTATCTCTTAATCCCATACTCCTGTCTTGCCCCCACCCCCCACTGGTAACCACTAGTTTGTTTTCTGTGTCTGTGAGTCTATTTCTGTTTTGCCATATACATTCGTGTTATTTTCCAGATTCCACACAAAAGAGACATCTACAGTATTTATATTTCTCTGATTTATGTCTGTTCACGTTCCTGCAAATGCCAGAATTTCATTCTTTTTTAATGGCTGAGTAGTATTCCATTGTATATGTATACCACATCTTCTTTATCCATTCGTCTGTTGATGGACATTTGGGTTGCTTCCATATCTTGACTATTGTAAATAAAGCTGCTGTGAGCATTGGGGTGCGTGTATCTTTTCAAATTAGTGTTTTCTTTTTCTCCGGATACGTACCCAGGGGTGAAACTGCTGGGTCATACGTAGATGAGCTTGTTTAAACCTCCCGATGCACCTGTGAGGTATTGCTGTCATGGTTCCTGTTTTACAGTTGATCAGACTGGGGCCCAGAGAGATGAGGTCGCTACTCACCCAGCTAGTAGTGGTGGAGCTGGGATTTGCACCCAGGCCATCTGGCTCCAGAGAATAACTGCGTGTGGCTGTGGGCCCAGCTCAGGAGCAGAGGCTCAGGAAGACCCAGGGTGGCCAGGGCTGGCTCCCTGCCGAGCAGGGGGGCTGTGCAGAAGGCGGGAGGGTGGGGACAGGGTCGAGTGTCTCAGCCTGGGTGGTTCGGCCATCTTCCTGCAGACGCGTCTCTGGGAGAGCCGTGGTGGAGGTTTGCTTCTCACCTGCCCCTGCTTGGTGCTGGGATCGTGAACTCAACCTCTCGGAGCCTGTTTCCTCGCCTGAGATGGCCTGTCCCTGAGAGCCAGCTGTGATGGCTTGGTGCAGGCGAGCACGGGGTCTGGAGCCCATCTCAGAGCGTGGCTGGGCTCCCCCCCGCCCCGCGGGGCTCTGGCTCGGCCCCTCTCCCCTCGGCCGTGGGGAGTGCCGCTGGCCCCCGGAGCCTTCCCTGACCCCCAGTTGGAGTGGGGGCTTGCTCCCTGCGACCTGGCACTTCCCCAGCTGGGTGGCGATTGCCTCTTTGCCCGTCTGTCTTCTCTACCAGCTATTCGCCTCCGTACTTGTAAAATAAAACAAAAATAATCACCCAGGGATGATGATGATCTTAAAAAATAAAGAAGGAAAAGATTCTCCCATAATCCCACCACCCAGAAATCACCCAGATGCACACTCTGGGGTAGAGCCATCTCTGCTTTCTTCCTGGACGAGTACGTGTGACCCACGTGATCGTGTGCGCAGCGAGTCGGGCGAGGTCTTACTCATAAGCGCTAAGCCATTTTCGTTCATGGTCTCAGAGCGTGTCCCCTTTGGCCCTGTTGATCTTGGGCCCCAGACCTTACTTGGTGGTGGGGCCGTCCTGGGCTTCGGGGATGTTGAGCAGCGTCCCCGGCCTCGGCCCCCCAGACGCCAGTACTCCGCCCCCCACAGCTGTAACAGCCGGTGCCCTGGGGGGCGCATCACCGGGCGAGAACCCCTGCGGTGACTTGGCTGATGCTTCCCTGAGCGGCCCCGTTTGGTGAGCAGCCCCGGCTGCGGGCCGGCCCGGGGGAGAGCTGGGAGCCCGTGCTCCTGTCTGCGGTCACCTTGCCTCTTCGGAACCTGGTGCAGAGGTGGGAACCAAGAACTGCGTGGGGGGAGCCCAGATCCCTCTGCGCGGCGCGGGCCGAGAGCCGGCAGGGACCCCGGGAGGAAATCCTGCTGGCCCGGCATTAGCGAGCTTCCCACACCTTTGATCCCTCCTGTCGGCTCCCCTGCTGTCCTGATGACTCAGGACTTCAGAGATCTGGGTTGTTGGAAGGCGAATTGCTTCATGCCAATAAAAAAGAAGAAAGAGAGGAAATTAGCATTAGGAAGTTTTGGTGTGAGGAAAACGACTTTGAAACCCGCTTCTCGAATCCTGTTTTGAGTGTTTTTGGGGGGATGGGTGCAGCGAGGAAAGGGGGTGGGCCGTGGTGGGCGACCTGGCTACGTGGCTCTGGCTCTTCGCTAAAGGCCTTCCTCTGCTTGAGTCAAGCCCCACCCAAGGCTGTGCTTTGGGCCCCTCTGCTTTTTGGAGCTAAGTGAACCCTACCACCAGGAAAGATACAAAGAGGAAGCTTCTGGAGTATGTGTGGGTCCTGCCCGCAGGCGCAGTGAAGGTGCGAGGGTCCCGGGCCAGAGACTGTCGCAGAGGGCAGCGGTCTGGGGTTCTTCTAATGCCCCAGTGGTCAGCAGGGCGCCTCTGGGCCGGGACAGCCGAGTCCCGGTGGATCTCAGCCCCTGCTCGGCCCGGCTGGCCAGTCTCGTGTCGGGCAGACCCTCCTTGGCATTCACCGCGGCCTTGCTTGAAGGGCTGTGTGCTGCGGGTTGGGGGGCTGCAAACACTCTACCCTCACTTTGAAACCCAAGGTGGAGGTAGAGGCGCCAAGGGCCCTGCCTTTTCAGGTCAGTCCTTCCCTGATGGGTGATGGGGGGCAAAGTGGTTTCGAGCTCTGGCCAGAGTTTGTGGATTCAGACACTTCACATCAGACCATGTAAGCAGTGGTGTGATACCGCTCTCAGCTGTCTCATCTGTAAGCTGGGGATAATCGTGGCCGCCCCCCGGGGTTATCCGAATAATAAAGGAGATGAGGCGCACATGGAAAGTGCTTAGTGGTGTCCGGCGCCGAGCCAGTACTCAGTCAACGCTCCTGCATTTTGACCCCCAGCTCAGTCCTGGCTGCTGGTCTGCCCTCTGCGTTCCCGCTTCTGCTCGACTGTGAACTCGTCGAAGGCAGGTGCCTCGTCCGGCAATACCCGATGTCAGTACAGGCTCCTGGCTGAATACGGCTGCTTGATGTACAGAGGTCCCGGGCGTCGCAGGGACAGAAAAGGGCCTCCCGTTTTGCTGGAAGCCCCGGCCCTGTCTGGCGACCTCGGAGCTGGTGGGAGAACCTCCAGGGCGTGCCTGTGACCTTGGGCGCCGGGACCTGGAATGGACCCCAGTCCTGGACTCAACCCCAGTCACCGTGGCCCCGACTTGGGCAAGATAGAAACCGGCAGTTCGGAGGATTAAGACATTATTGGTGGTTTTCACCTCAGCTTTCAGCAGCAGCGCTTGGGAAATAAGATTTTGATCTTGGAAAATATGATTTGAAAACGGAATTGAAAGTCGCTTTTATGTTCTCAACGATATTGCCCCTGACACACGCACCGGGCCTTGAATGGTGGTGTCTGGTCCGAGCCTGCCGGTAGGGAGCGCGCTCACAGCCCTTCCGTGAGGCGCGTCTGTGTATGTATCATACCCCTACCCACGCCCCTCGGCTTTCCACCTTGGAGCCCCCCACGTGGGTCTGCGGTGACAGAGCGCCCCGTTTAGACAGAGCCCGGGAAGGCCCTCTTCTTCTGAGGGAGCTCTCTGTGCCGTCTAAGCCTTGCTCACGGCGTTGGCGGTGACCCTGCTGACCCTGCCGCCAGGGGAGGGGGCTTCTTCCTTGGACCCCTGCTGAGAACTAAGCCCGTTGATGGGGGGCTTCCCGGAGCTAGAATCTGGTTGTTCCATCCAGTGTTCCCACCCCAAAGCAGGAGGAGGCTCCTCTCCCTGCTGGACGAAGATTGGGAGCTCTGAGTCCCCACCAGGCCCCCTAGGGAGCCTTCTGAGAGGTGGGGCCCGGCCCCCTGGCCATCCCAGGATTAACACCCTGTTCTTGTCTACCCTTCCCTGCGCCCGGGACCTGGCTGTGCGGCCTTCATCCACGGGCTTCTGTGCCCTCCGGCCTCCAGGTGGGCTTGGCTCGTAAGTGGAGACCCTGAAGGGAGATGGAGGCCCTTGGCTTCTTCCTTCAGGGTTGCCGTGGGCAGGCAGCGTCCCTTGGCCACAGCCCCTGTCCTGTCACCCCCCCACCCCCACCCCCCCAATTCCGGGCTTCAGTAGCTCCCCCTTTTCCTTGTCCCTTCAGGCCTCGGGGTACGAACACATAGGGTAGGAATGAGGTGACCGAGTCCTGGCTTTCCCGGGACTGTCCCAGGTGTTTACACTCACGTCGTGTGTCCCGGGAAACCCCTCAGTCCCAAGCAGATCAGGACATTTGGTCACCCTAGGAGAAAACCACCTCTTGTGTTTTCCCTGTGTTCTGCCCACACCTTGGTATGTTGTCCTTTTGTTACAATTTCGTCAAATGGCACTGTTTTGTGTCTGCCATCTGTTTCTTCCCAGGGCCCCGGCTGATACACCAGGAGCTTCAGGAGGATGGAGTTGCTTTCAGAGCCTCTTCCCGTTTAGAGTTCGTAGTGACCAAATGGGCTGTAATGCTAAACATGGGGAGGGAGAAATTAATCTCTTGCACTTATACTTTGTTTCTGAAAATATGCCCCCTTCAGAGACAAACGGTGATGATGGTGATGGTGATAGCCGTGGCTCTTTGCCCACTTGCTATGGGCTTCTTGTTGTGTTAAGAACTTCGATGCACCGTTGTGTTTAATCATTATGACTATCCTCTGAGGATTGTCCAGGATGAGAAAACTGAGGCTTAGTGAGGTAAAGTAATTTGCCTAGAGCTCAGGATGGGTAGGAGGTCGGGCCAGGGTTATGAACCCCGGTGGCGCTCCCTGCGAGGTTTCTATGCTTACTGATGAGGTGTTTTACAACCCAGGCCAAGCCAGACAAACCCACAGTTTCGCTGCTTCTGGCTTGGACAGGGTGTCTTACTGGGTGTGCAGGCAGCAGATCTGATGCTTTCCACTTCCTCTCATGTGGCGAGGCTGTGTGCATGGAGCATGCAGGACTGGCTGGGCAGCCAGTTTGGGCCTTGCCGAATTTAGCCATGGCTGGTGTTGGAAAATGTTAGTCTGTTCTTTCCTTTTCCATACCCCCCCCCTTTAAAATTTTTAGAGTTAAAATCAGAGGCAGACAGACTTGGAAGAGAACCTACAGGTCATCTAGCTCTTGGATGGCGAATGTATGACACACGTGCAGCCATTGCTCATTGCCTAGCCCCTGGTAGACATTGCTAATCAACCCAGGCGTAATTGATCCTTCCCATTGAGCCTGGAGACAGCCACTACTAATCAACTGTCGTTGGCATGCACCATGTCTCCCACAGTATATGTTAGGAACCCAAGGCCCAGAGAAGTTAAATGACCCTCAAGGGAGCCACTGGGGTTGTGGAGCCTGCTGTTGAGAGATGACTTTGGGTTAAAAGTCCACCATCTAAACAGAGTGTGGTGTGGGGGAAGGACCTGGGATTTGCATAGCAGTGTGTGGATCTGGGTTTAAATCGCAGTTCTGCTTCTTACTGGTTGTAACTTCAGGCAAGTCAGATGGCTTCTTTGAGCCTTGTCTGTGAAACTAGAAATTGTAATCCCTACATCCCAGGGTTGTGAGGAATAAATGACATGGAATGTTAATTCAGCCTCCAGCAGGTACTGGTGGAGGGCGGGCCTAGTGTGTGCCAAGGACTGCTCTGGTCCCGGCCTGTGGTGGTGAGCCCTGTAGACAAGGCCCTGCCCTCAGTGGCTGTGCCTTAAAGATTCAAGTAATGCTGCATTTCTTCCTCTTTGCTTCTTGGAGACCTATGAAATTGTGGTGTTATTGTTATTTTTTAACAACACAGCCGCTTAAATTTGGCCTGTTTATGCATCACATGATTTGCTTTGGGAAGTGATGTATTTTTTCTTTCATTCCTCATCTTGTTTCCATCCTTGTATCTGGGCCGATTGGGACAGGGAGACCGAATGGATGTGACAGAAGGCTGGGTCTTAGACCGTTTAGAGGGACACACTCCTTTTGGAAGTTTGATGAAAGCCGTGGACCCTTCTGCAGGCAAAATGCTAAGATGACAGGCTTATAAAGTTTAGCATCTATAGTGTCGGCATTTTTAGGGATTGACTCGTGGACCCCTCAGGTCCTAACCAGTCCAGGGGGCCTGGGACACTCTAGTTAGCATGGAATGGAACTTTGCCCGGAAATAAACATGTAAATGACAATAGCAGAATGGTTCATTATGAAAGGTCAAGGTTTTGTCCACGTAGCATTTGCTTGTTAAGCTGTGTTTAGTCTTCTTGGTGATGGTAAAAGATTTTTTCTTTTACCCTAGTCTGGAGTTTCAAGGTTGGTACTTGTTGCCCCTAAAATGTTTATTTGAAGGTTTAGAACAGTTCTTCACTCTGATAAGGCAGAGCGCATCACCGCAGACGCGCCGTGGTGGAGCAGAGGGCGACTCCGCTGGCACTGCAGACGGTGCCCAGCGCTCAGCCTGCCCGGCGCACGGTGACCTTGGGCCACCTCACCTCTCCGACCTGTGAAGCGGGGGCGCGGAGTGGCCACCAGCCCCTGGTAGTCAAGGATTGAAGACTCTAGTAAGCATGACAGTCCAGAGAATGCCCAGATAGGCCCTGGTGGATTTTGTGTTCAGTTGCTTGGAATTGGGACTCAGTAGTGTGGATCCTTTGCTCTGGGAAAGGTTGGTGTTTTTACTGAGCCTGTATGATGGAGGTTGCCTGGCAGATCCAGCTGAAGTGAACTGAGTTCTCCTGTGAGGTGCGGGATGAGTAAAGTTCTAATGTGCTTTCTCCTCCTGGACACACAAGACTTCAAGCAGGCTGACCAGCAGAGTTAAGAGAAAGCCAGGGTCTTCCTTGGTTGGTAACTTATAGAAGGACCCCAGTAATGAGTCCCCTCGTTGCCTTCGACTCTTCCGACACCCCCTGCCCCCTCCCCGGGGCACCGTCTTTAGCCACGCCCTGGACTGAAGCATGATTTCGGTGACTTGAGAGAGGGGGGGGGTTCCAGGGAACCATTTCACATTTAGCCCTGGGGTTTTGCTGGGGTGATTGCTCTGCCACTGACTTTTGCGTGTGGGTGTTCTTAAGCCCGGGAAAAGAGTTGGGCTTTCCCTTTGTTTTGCTTCATTACCCCCACCGCATTTGGCATTCTGGGCGGCATGAGGTGGTATGTTTTTCTGACTCGCACATTTGTCTTTAAAAGTGTGCTGTGAGCCCGGAGGCCTCCCGCATCCCTGAAGATTTTGTAGGGAGATCTGACATGACTGTCCAGCTGGGCGGAGTAATGGAATCTACCATTTCTTGAGCACCTACTGTGTGCCAGGCGCCCATGCATCTCATCTCACGCTTGCAGCAACCCCTCGGGTGGGCAGTGTCCCCGTGTCACAGGGCTGGGGACAGCCCCTGGCCTTCGGGGTCACACAGCTGTAGGTTGCACAGCTGCAAGTCACACGCAGGTCAGGCTGACCTGAATCCATGCGTTTTTTTCCTGAGTCCCACGCTGCTCCTGTGGCCTCAAGGGACTTCCTCGGTGTTCTTCATGTCCCCACCCCGGTAAGACGCCACTTGAGGAAAAATGAGTAGGCATTGGTTGCGCAAGGGAAAGCCTGGAGAGTTCTGTTTCTCCAGCTTGGCAGCCTCCCTGGGAGGCTGGGATCGTCCCTCTGCCATCCTGGTCACCGGCCAGGGTGGCCTTCTCACAGGCAGCCGGCTCTGGGATGAAGTTAGGGCTTCATCTGCCTCACCTGTGTGACCTTCCACGGCTGCCCTGGCCGGTATATGAAGGAAGGGGGTGCAGAGGAGGTAGCTTTCTCATCAGTCTCCCTGTCTCACAGGTGAGAAAACTGGGGCTCTGGGGGGTGGTGGCTTGGGCGTGGCCATTCGGATAACGAGAGGCCAGCCTGAGCCTGAACTGTTCCTTGTACGTGTGTACTGCCCGTTTACCTGGAAGAGGTGCGTCTTGGGGGTTGGTGTCACGAGCCGGAGGCACATACCTGCCAGCATCTTCCCTGAATCAGCTCTGAGTCACTGCACGAGGGAAGAGATCTCTCTGGTCGCTGAGTCCACGTCTGGTCTGGCGGGGCCTTTTGAGGCCATCTAGGCCGGTGCTTTCATTTTACACTTGGGTAAACTGAGGCCCAGGGAGAGAGACTGCCCGGGTCACCATTCCTTCCCCAGCACAGCTCCCGGTTTTCTCTCTTTATCTACACTGTGGCGCCACAGTCTTATTTAGGCATTTGAGTTCTAAGTGTGTGTGTGTGTATGTGTGAGATGAAATATACATAACATTTATCATTCTAACCATTTGTAGGTATGCAATCCAGTGGCATTAAATACATTAACAGTGTTGTGTTAGCATCACCACTACCTATACCCGAAACTTTTCATCAGCCCCACCATAAATTCTGTACCCATTGAACAATAACTCTCCCGTATCTACTCCCCCCAGCCCCTGGCAACCGCTATTCTACTTTCGGTCTCTGTGGATTTGCCTGTTCTAGGTCCCTCTTGTGAGTGGTATTATATGATACTTACACCCTTTGTGTCTGGTTGATGTCACTTAGCATAATGTTTTCAGAGTCTACCCATGTTGTAGCACATATCAAATTTTCATTCCTTTTCACAGCTGAATAGTACTCTGTTGTATGGGTAAGACCGTATTTTGTTTATCCATTCATCTGTTGATGGACACTTGGGTTGTTCCCATGAACTATTTTTTTTTTAAGATTTTTTTTTTTGATGTGGGCCATGTTTAAAGTCTTTATTGAATTTGTTACCATATTGCTTCTGTTTTATGTTTGGGTCTTTTGGCTGCGAGGCATGTGGGATCTTAATTCCCTGACCGGGGGTGGAACCTGCACCCCCTGCGCTGGGAGGTGAGGTCTTAACCACCGGACCGCCAGGGACGTCCCTGTTTCCATGAACTTTTGACTCCGTGATGGGTGGTGCTGTGAGCCTGGGGGCAAATATCTGCTAGGATTCTTGATTTCAGTTCTTTTGCCTGCATACCGAGGTGCGGACATTTATTATTTAAAGACATTCATCTCCTTCTCTCCCATTTCAAAGGGAACTCGGGTTCATTGTAGAATAATTAGTCAGTACAATCAAACAAAGGAAAAAAAATAAAATGTAACCAGAATGGGAACACCCGGGAAGGATAATTAATGTTTTTTGTCGGTCGCTTGTTTGCGTGTGCCGTTTGTTCCGTCCACACAGGATTACTCTGTATCTGCACAGTGTTCGGGCGTGTGGATAGGTCTTCACGTAGAAAGGGGCAAACCTTTGTGTAAGGCACTGGGAGCGGGGAGGAGGCGCCGCTCGCTCTTTGCGACCCAGCTGCACGTGCACTGCCTCCAGGGCACGTCCCACTGCCTGTGCCTGCTCTGTGTCCTGCTTTGCCTGTGCCCTTTCCTATTATCTGCCCCCCCACCCCCGCCCCGGCTGGACCGTCTGAGTCCCGGGAGGGCTGCCCAGCAGAGCGCCGGGTGGTGCTTCCTGCTCAGTAGAGAAGGGGCTGAATGAATAAGTGAAATTAACCAGGCTGCAGACTAGAGGCTCATCGACACAATCGAGTGGCGTCGGGCCCTCTCGGGCGGGACCCCGCACAGGCATGCTGCACACCGCGTCGTCCCTCTGCCGCTTCCTTGCTGTGGCCCTGCCGCGGAGGCTCTCCCTGTGAAGCTGGTTCACAGGGCCCCGTTTACTCCCCCTGTGCGTGTTCCCTCACTGCGCAGATGTTTGCTGGGGATTTCCTGTGTGTCAGGTGCCTGGCTACAGGCTGGGCTGTGGGGTGACCAAAACAGGGCCCCTTCAAGGACCTTACAGTCCAGAGTAGGGGACACGCTTGGACAGAAGAACACCGTAATTTCGGATGGCTATAAATGTGATGAAAGGCACATCTTTTTCTTTTTTTTTCCCCTCTTCATTTCTCTCTTTCTCTTAAAAAAATAAAAATTCAGCCAGTCTGGCTATTTCTTGGTTGCTTGGAGGCCAGGGATGTGTGCACTTTACCAGGTTTGAATCCCAGCTCCTGCTCTTGCTAGCAATGACCTTGACGAGGACCTGACACTTTGCAAGGCTCGGTTTTCTTGTCTGTATACGAAAGATAGTGGTGTGTCCGCTTCCTCGAGTTCTGATGAGGCCTAACGGCGACACTGCCCACGGAGCACCGTGCACGGTGCCCGTCGTGAGTTCTCGGCAAAGCTTGTTGCTGCTCCTGTGATCCCGGAGTAATGAGGCTGCCGGCTACGTGGTTTTAAAAAGGCAAAACCGGCCCATCCGATCCACTGGTTGACGCAGAGGGGCCAGGAGGGCGTTGAGTGTAGGGGACTTGACACAGCATCACTTCCCTGGATGCTTTGGTTGAACCGAATCTGTCCAGCACGCCCTTCTCCCTGGGAACAGGAACAAAGGGCCCGGCCATGAAAGAGGCCCTGTTGCCTCACCAAGTTGGGGAAAGCCAAAGGTGAGGTCTGCAGCTGGTGCCCAGAGTTCTGTGGCAGGGCCCAGCTCTTTCCTTTTTCCTGTGCCTCAGTCGGGGCCAGGGCCCTCTGGTTAGATGGTTGCGATGACCAGAACACACAGGAAAATAAGCGGACAGAATCCCCCAGACTGCCCTTTGAAGTACGCCCGTCCTCACGGGGCAGGGACAGGGATCTCCTTGGGCACAGAGAGGTTTTTAAATTGAGCAAGTTTCCAGGTCATCAGGCAAAGGGCTTGGCGAGGTTGCAGGCTGTCACCCGGCCCGTGTGGGCCCAGCCACTGTGTGTGTTGGACCTGGCCCTGGTGTGCCCCTCACCGTCCGTCCCGCTTGAGCCCTTCGGTGTCTCTGAGTGTCTGGCCTCAGGTCCCACCTGCACAGGAGGCACACGGCCACCCCGGGTCTCGTCAGGCAGGTGGGGGGTAGAGCAGGCGCGTGTAGGAAGGGCACCCCAACAAGGGCGCCCCTCCCCCAGCTCTCCTCCCCCGACAAATGCCTGCCATGTGAAGGCGGGAGGATTTGCAAGCTCTCCCCTCGGAAGTGCCATTTATACCCCAGGCTCAGGTCTGGCAGGAAGAGGAATTGGGTGCTTTACTTTTCTGGGCCTCCCCGTTTTGCTCCCCTTCGAATCCGAGGGCTCCCACGGGCCTGGGTCCTGCTGCACAAGACCGTGAGATGCACAGTTGGGGCCGCTTGGTGGCTCGCTGGAGTGTGAGATGACCGGAGAGGGCCTTATGGGGCTGGGTGGGCTGGGAGGGTGGGGAGGCGGGTGCGGGAATGGGTGGGGGGCTGCAGTTCCCCCTTCCTGCAGGATCGGCTCTGCTCCCGCCTCTGAAATAAACTACAGTGGGCTCATTCCCTCCCCGGCCCCCCGCCTCTCCTCACGCTGTCAGGCGACGTGTCTGTGCCAGGCTCACAAGGGTTGGCCTCGAACCCCAGCCGTGCACCTCCTTTCCTTACAGGACGGAGCCTTTTACACAAGGCAGGGTGGGAACGAAGTGAGAAAACTCCCCCAGGGCTGTGCACGCTGCGTCCTCCGTGCGTGCTAGGGGCTCCTCATTCGGCCTTCAGGCGCCCATGCCTGGAACATGCGCTACGGAGCACCTCCTGGGTACCAGGCTCGGTGCCAAAGGATGGGAATACAGAGAGCCCGAGGAGAGAGAGCTGGGGACAGTTGGACCGAATGCCCCACGTGACGGGGAGCTTGGGGAAGCACCAGGCCCCCCGAGGAGACGGCTGTTGATCAGAGAAGGGGTTGACTTCGGCCAGGTGGAGAAGGCAGGGAACAGCATTCCAGGCCACGAGAGACGTTGGCAGAGCCCAGAGGTGTGGCAGGGCCGGCACTGCCTGGAGAGGGAGACACTCTTTGTGCTAGGAGTGTGCTGGGCGGGGCGGGCCCGGTGAGCTGTCCTGGGTGCTGGGCTCAGGACTGTGGACTTGAACGTGGAAGCCCAGTCCCTGGAATGCCCCTGAACATCTTGTTCCTTCCTGCTGGGACTTGAAGGGACCTCGTTCTTTGCCCTGACTTGGTCATCTTTAGGCATGAGAACCTGGGAGAGCCTGAGCTGGTGACATGGGTGCGGCTCAGTTCTTTGCCAGCAAGGAACTGGCCTGTCTCCCTGAACCTTTGGTGTTGGTGGAAAGACTCAGAGGGGCCAGCCCTTGAGGTCATTCTGGGCCAGAAGCATCGAGCCCAAGATAATGGAGAGAACTGTCTGGTATTTGAAAGGCTGGGATCAGTCTTCCACGGCGGAAGGAACACCTGGGCTTCTGATCAGAGCAGCAAGTTGGGAGTTCCACCCTGGGCTCCGCCACTTGCCAGCTGTGTGACCTGGGCGAGTGGCTTAACCTTGCCGAGCTTTCGTTTCTCCTTGGTACAGTGAGGTAGATAGAGGTACCAATCCTCTGGCTTTCTAAGAGGATTTGGTGAGAATAGTGCATGTCTACTGTCAGTGCCGTGCCCAGCACGGAGCCCGAGCTGGTGCCCGAGAAGAAGAGAGATCTTATTGTTCCTGTGATGACTAGTGCCGTTACCAAGACTACAGAGGAGGGAACCTGACTCCTGAGCCCGGGAGGAAGGGGCCAGCGACCGCTTCCCAGGGCAGGTGACTTGGAGCTTTGGAGTCAGGCTCTGCCAGTCTCCGGCTGTATGGGACACTGAGCAAGTTATTGCGATAAAATTGAACGTGTTACTTACGTCCTGACCCCTTAGTAGCCTTGCCTGGAAAATGGGATAATAACACTCTACTCCCAGGCTGCTGTGGAGGTGTAAGAGCCGCCAGCTGGCGGCTCCGGCCTGAATCAAGTATGGGGGGCAGAGGTGAGGGCTTCCTTTTTGGCTCCTCCTGTCTCCTGAAGCCCCGCAGACCGTGGGGGCCGGGGAACCCGAGAAACCTGCACCTTGACCTCGTCCGGAGGCTCAGGCCCCCGTGGGAGCCCTGGCCTCGCCTGACGTTTCACCCAGAGCTGTGTGTTGTCTTTTGCAGAAGTCATGAGCAGGAGGAAGGACAAACCACTTCCTCTCCAGCCTTCAGATTTATCAGGCACAACTTTTGACAGTTTCAGTTTGAAGAGAATTTAAAACAACAACAACAAAGATGTTGAGAAGCGTTAGATAAATACAGTGGCCTCAAGCCGCTGCTCCCTGCTGCCCCGCCCCCGGACAGGGCGCCCGCGGGGATGCTTCGGGCTCCGGTTCGGGTTCGAGAAGCAGCCCAAGGTCGGAGCTTTCTCCGTGCACGCAGGCTGCTGGCTGAGAGGCCGGGGTTCCAGGCCTCTGCTTGGTGTCTCCTGTCCTGTGCGCTGTGGCATCTGCACACCGAGGCCAGCTCTCAGAGGTGCTGTGAAGTTTCGGAAGTTTGACCTGAAAGCAGCTTTCTTTTCCCCTCGGGGTATCTGGAGAAAGTGCTAAAGATGAGCTGGGCCTGACCTGCAGTGACCAGTGGGCCCCCCGGGGATCCTGGTCCTGGCGTTCTCCCCTTGGCCCCTGCCCGCCCTTTAAGACTCCACACAAAGGGGGGCTCCTGGGTTAGACTGGGGGGACCATAGGGCACTATGATTTTGTGTCAGAAATGATTGAATGTTGGTTTCACAGAGTTCAAACCGTGAGTTTGCAAGTAAACTCAATTCCTGACTTCCTGGTGTCATTTCTTGGCTGTGGCCCTGAGACTCCTAAGATCAGTACGGAAGGAAGCCCTTTCTTGAGGAGGAAAGGGGAATGTAATGTTTGGTGTACATATACATGTGCATACGCATACACACACACATAGATACATACACAGGCATGTACACACACAGACGCACAGCACACACACACACACATATATACGTACACGCACATCTTCAAAGGCTGTCTGGCGTTTCACTCCTTGTGTTCAGATCTGCCAGGTGTGTGTGACTTGGGGCAAGCTGTCCAACCTCTGCCTTTGTCCTCATCTCTAAGATGAGCTCAGTAGTAATATTTGTGAGCTGGGATAGTGGTCAGGGAGCGGTGAGAGAACACATAAAAAACAAGCCTAGGACAAGGCCCAGGACCTCAACGGGGCTCAGCCCAGAGGAGCTCTTCTTATGTTCAATGTTCCTTCTAGTGTCTCCTTGGCTGGCCTTCTCCGCTGTTCCCACGGCCCTCAGCTTGCCCGCGGGTGGAGGATTTGGCCCGTCCGGCCTGTGGTTCTCCTGGTTACGGGTAGGTGGGGAACTCTACCACCCACTCAGCACCGCCGAAAGGCAGCTCTGTGCCACGCACGGCCTCCGCTCTCGGGAAGCTTAGCGTTCACGGCGGGGTGTGGGGACGTGACAGCAGCCAGACAAGCCAGCAATCACCGAGGTCCTCTCAGAGGTGACCGTGCTAGGACAGAAGTGGGACGGGGTGGAGGCACACTGTAGACAGCTCAGTCAAGGAGGGCCTCTCCGAGGAGGCCGCCCTGATGGTGAGCCGGTTCTGTGGGCGTCTGGGGAGGAGCGTTCCGGGGTTGGGTGCAGCGAGTGGAAGGCCAGCGGGGCAGGCAGGGGGCCCATCGCCACAGTGACCTCAGCAAGGAGCTTGGATTTAATTCCCAGTGCCTTGGGAAACAGGGCCATGGCGAGATTTGACGTCCTTTTGCAGAGGTTGGTGAGACGGGGTCAAGGGCGGACTGTGTGTCCTGATCTCCTCTCGCCCCTTTGGGCCCGCCTCGGGCTCGGCTGTGCAGCTGCCCGGGGCCTGTCGCTGCTCATCCTGAGCGTGTGAGGACAGCTGTTCCCCACGCGTCCGGGGGGTCCGCCGGACGGGCTTGCACGCCGTCTCCTCCATTGTCCTGGTCTGCGCAGTGGGCGTGAGTGTGGCAGCCTCCACCCTCCCACCGCCCCGCCTGGGCCCCCACGTCCTTCCCTGAGGTCAGCTCTGTGCCCTGTCCGGCCCGGGGGAGGGCGCCTTGATGCATTCCTCCTGTGTGAGCGACACCGAGGGCAGGGGGCTGTCTGCAGCGCTGCTCTGTAATTTTCATGTCTGGGACGGGCCCAGAGCTGAGCTGCTCTCCTCTGACGCCGGCCGCTGTCGCCCGAGTTAACAGCAGTGCCGTTCCCCAGTTTGCCTTTGTCGGGTTTTCTTTTTTCTCTCTTCTTTTTTTGTTTTTAATAGGTCTTTCCCCTCCCCCCCTTCCTATGAAAGAAAACTGGCAACTTGGATGTGGTGGGTAGGAATTAGTAGTTTCTGTCCTTTTGGTGTGGGAGTCAGGTGCGGGTTGACTGAAACATTTATTTCCCATTAAGAGGTTCACGGGCTGGAAGCTGGTGCTGGCCGTGGGGTGATCTCAAGTCCTGGCTGGTGGCTGGTGGTCTGCGATGGCTGTGGGACCTGAATGCCTTGGAGGGAAGCAGGGCGCACGCTGAGCAGAGGTACAAGCGGAGACCCGTGGGCCAAGTCCAGTCTGCGATCTGTTTTGTTTGGCCCACACGGTATTTCGGAAAAAAAAAAAAAAAAAGCTTCAGTAAGTTGTCCGCATTTAAAAATCGGGAGAGTTCCCCTAAAAACATCCGGATTTCCATTTTCTAATAATAACAACAAAAGCAGACGCTTCTGTGTCGCTCACTATGTGCCCGGCACGGCTCGAAACGACTTGTGTCTCTTCGCTCCTCGGATCCTCAGGACGGCTCCGCGCCGCAGGCGTCTGTGTCATCAGCCTCCTCCTACAGCTGGGGAAACCGAGGCAGGCGGTGACCCAGGCTGCTCCTGGCTGTGTACGTGCCCGCTTGGGGCTGGGCATACACCCCCCACTCGCCCTGGCCTTAGCCGGCCCCCGGGACTCAGGTTCCTCGCCTGCTGCCCGAGCCCGGGGGCATCGGAGTCTGTACCTTCCGGAGCGTGGAGAGGTCCACATGGGCGATGGGAGTAGAAGACTGCTGATCTTTGCATTGAGTCACTTATCACTGACTTACTCCCCCCAGCCCATGAGCTGGCAGTCAGCCGGGGCCCACCTGGGCCGGGCACGTCCCACATCCCTGCTGCTCCCTGCGGGGATTCGTGCCGGCTTCCGAGTTTCAGTCCAGACCTTCCGGGGGAGGCGCCACGTGAGGATCTCCGCGGCGAACGGAGTCAGGCCGCCGCAGAAGGGGGACCCCAGCCTCTTGCCCTGCGTCGGCCACACTTCCTGCAAGGGGGGCCGTGGGGACAGCAGAGGATCCATGCCCACCTGTGAGAGGAGCTGCAGAGGGGCTGTGCTGGAGGCACCTCCTTGTGGGGCGCCCCTTCCTCCTCCCCTTCCCCCCGCCTTAGGGCCAGGGAGCAAGCCCAGGACGGCCTCTGCTCCGAGGCCCCGCCAGCCACGCCATGGGGGTTGGGAGGGGACGGCCACTGTTGGTCGAAAGTGCTGGTGGGCGGAATGTGGTCCTGGGGTGGTCAGGCTCCAGGGTGACTCATTCTGGAAGCTTTGAGACGTGATTTCACCTAAGGAGGCTTCAGCAACGTGGAGGTGAAGTGGCCCTTTTCACAAGAGGGCTTGTGGCTTCGTGGCATGGAGCTGCTGCAGTCAGCTTGGCTGGCCTCCCCTGGGGCAGAGAGGGGCACGCGTGTGATGAGATGCCGCTGTGTTCGGAGGTCTTAACCCTTCCCTCCCTCTTTCCCATCTCCCCGCCCCCACCCTGGGTACATTAAAAAAAAAACCCTCTTTATTGAGGTGTAATTGACATACAATAAACTGCACATTTTCTCTCTCCTTTATTGCCGTACACGGGCCTCTCACTGTTGTGGCCTCTCCCGTTGCGGAGCACAGGCTCCGGACGCGCAGGCTCAGCGGCCACGGCTCACGGGCCCAGCCGCTCCGCGGCACGTGGGATCTTCCCGGACCGGGACACGAACCCGCATCCCCTGCATCGGCAGGCGGACTCGCAACCGCTGCGCCACCGGGGAAGCCCCTCCCTCTCCTTTTAAGATGCTGAACAGTTTCAGCCATCCAAAGCAGTATGTAAAGTAGTATGTGAATGTAACACCCGGTGTAAGAAATCAACCATTCCAGCTGCGACTCGTGATGTTCCCATGTGTGCCCCTCTCTGCTCTCTGGTTGTAGCCGTTGCCTTTCTCTCAGCCCGGAGCTCTTTATAAACATCCCCCTTTGCGGAGTGAAGGGCTTTTCCTGCTGACCCCATCCTCTCCTCCTTCTCATCCTCTCCCACCCCTCCCTTCCTCGTGTCCTCACTTCCCAGCGGCAGCCAAGTTCAGCCCGTTGGGCCTCCTGGAAATCTTCAGGAGACGGTGAAGAGGGCTGGGTCCTCGGTTTTAGCTCCAACGTGCTGGACGTCTTTGGACTCCATCTGTAATATGGCTGTTTCCATCTTGTGGGGCTAAGATAATTCATGCAGAATTAAGCAGAGCACCTGGAGCGTATAGTACGTGCTTGCTAAGTGGTGGCTGGTTATATCATCACCCACTGGTAAAACCAGTCCATCCACTGACTTGGCAGGAACACATCCACCTTAGAAATGTTGGCCCTGAATCCTAAGGGGAAGATATTAGGGCATGGTAGGGGCTGTATGTTGAAATCACCAGGGCCTAGCGACTGGGGTTACCTCCCCTCCCACTGAAGATGGCAGGGTGCTCTGTCTTGTGTGAAGGCAGCCAGGCTCTTTAATCATTGGCAATAAGACTTGATTTATCCTGTATTTGGGTTCAGGGTTCGTAAAATATTAAAGAACCCCAGCAGGTTAAACAAACAGAAGTTTTGCATTTTTCTCTCATGTAGAAGTCTAGGGTATAGGCTATCATGTTAGGAGTAGTGTGCTTGGTCTGTGCTCTTCACGGACCCAAGGTGCTTCTGCCTTGCTGCTCCACTGGTCTTAGCACCTTGCCTCATGGTTCAGGTAGCTGCTCAAGTTCCTGCTGTCGCATCTGCATTCCAATTAGCAGTAATAGCAGTAAGTGGGAGTGGGAGGGAGAGTGGGAAAGGACTTCTTTTTTAAGGAGACTTCTGCTTTCATCTTATTGGCCAGACCGAGTCACACAGCAATTCCTAGTTTCGGGGGAGTCTAGGAAATGTAGTCAGGAAGACACATGGTAAGCAGGGCACAGACATACCCTCGTGTTACTAAAACAGGCCATCCTTGGGAAACCTGCCCACATGTAGAACAGTGGAAGGAACTAACTCTTTTAATAGGAGCCAGGATAAGGAGTAATTTTTCTTCATCAAGTGTGTAAAGTAGAACAAAGAACTGTCTTATTCTTTACGGTATCAGAGATTGGAACTATGCTCCTTGAGAAAGGGTTGAAGGCAGAGATTTGGCTTCCTGTGTGTGGAGGAATAGGCTACCAGAAGAGGTAGTGAGCTCCCTGAGAGAGGATGTATGCGAGCAGAAGTTGAAGGGACGTGTGTCAGTCAGGGAGGCCACTGAGTGTGTTCCAGATCTGGAAGGAAGGTTCATGGGACCTCATGGGAATTGCCGCCTAGGGGAGCTCATCCAGGACTGGACCGTGCGTTGTCACCTCCCTCCCCCAGCCCGCGATGGCGGTCATCACTGGTCCATCCTGGTGCCCCTGGAACCCAAATGCCACCTGAGAACCCTCCCAGAGCCCCCTGCTGAGAGGCGGCTCATTTGCCTTTCCTGCCTGAATCCCGTCTCTCAGGTGAGGGCGTTGAGGGCGAGACAGGGAAGTGCACAGTGCGGCCCCGCTCAGCCTTGCTGTGCCCTCCTGTGGGACCGTCACCTCCCGGCCAGGAGCCCAGAGCTGCAGAAGTTGCCTCCTGGAGGCAGCTTGGCTGTCTCTTGTTTCCCGGGCTGCACGCCCGGCCCTCCGGACCCGCCTGAAGGGCAGCACCTGACCCCATGCCTGGGCTTGGCTGGACACCCGGACGCGGGGCCCTGGGGGCAGTGGGAAGTGAAAGTGTGCGCCGGCCCTTTTAGTTCTGCTATTGACCCGGCAGAGTCTTTCCTGGGGGGAGGGGAGGGATCCGCTGTTTTCTTTACTTAATCTGGCCTTGCCCCATAGAGAAAACAAATGCACAGTCTCCATCCTGTTTGTAAAGAGGGCGTTCGTTGGGGTACTCCAGGTCTTTGGCCTGGAAAAGCTGGGAAGGTGTCGCCTCGGACAGAAGCGAGTTGTGTGCTGGGGAGACTCCGATGGGCCCCGGCAACTTTGTTTATCGTGATGTCTTGGAAGGTCAGCTTATGACTTTTTAAATTGTAAAATACACAGCACATACAGTTTTACCATTTTCACCATTTTTAAGTGTGCAGTGCTGAGTACATTCACTTGCTGTGCAACCGTCATCACCATCCGTCTCCAGAACCTTCTCTCTTCCCAAACTGAAACTCTGCACCCATTCAACACTAACTCCCCATCCTCCCTGCCCCACGCAGCGGCCGTTCTACTTTCTGCCTCCGAATCTGACCACTTTAGGTACCTCATAAAAGTGGAATCATATAGTATTTGTCCTTTTGTGTCTGGATTATGATTTTTCTATTGAGGTGAGATTGACAAAACCCAACCATTTTAAAGTGGACGGTTCGACAGCATTTAGTGCGTTCGGTTCGCAGTGTTGTACGACCACCACCTTGATCTAGTTCCAAAGTATTTCATCTCCCCAAGAGGAAACCCTGTGCCCATTAACACTTACTCCCCATCCCCCGACCCCCAGCCCTTGGCAACCAGCATATGGTGTAAACCTGTGAATTTGCATCTGTGAGGCGTGTACTAGGTACTCTACAAATGGATGTTGAATGAATGAAGGAAAAGCCTTGTCAGTTGATGAAATAGTGAGGAAAGCTTGAATTTCCTGAGCACTCAACTATGTGCCAGGTGCACACAAACATCCGTGTTTCTCTGACCTGGTTGTACCGTGCGGTCACTCAGGTGGTCTTCATAACCTGGAGATGCTGAGTGCATTGGTCCAGGGGAGGCCTGGGCACTGGGCTTTTTTAAACAGCTCCTGAAGTGATTCCAGTGTGAGAATGACTGATACGCCTGATTTCACTGTGCTGTAGCGCTTTTTTTTTTTTTTTTTTTTTTCCCTCGGTACGCGGGCCTCTTGCTGCCGTGGCCTCTCCCGTTGCGGAGCACAGGCTCCGGACGCGCAGGCTCAGCGGCCACGGCTCACGGGCCCAGCCGCTCCGCGGCACGTGGGATCTTCCCGGACCGGGGCACGAACCCGTGTCCCCTGCATCGGCAGGCGGACTCTCAACCGCTGCGCCACCAGGGAAGCCCCTGTAGCGCTTCTTTGAGGCGACATGTGATCTCCATTTTATAGATAAGGAAACAGGTTCAGAGAGGTTCAGCAATTTACCCAGGCTTGCACAGCTTCAAATCTTTGTGTGAGTCCAGAGCCCTGCCCCGACCCTTTCTGCTGTCTCCGCCCCCCACAATTAGTCCTATTTATATGTGATTTCGAAAGGGGGACCTATAGCTACTCAAAAGTATGCTATGGGATAAAATAACTAAAAACTCACTAGCATTTATGGAGCACTAACTGTATGCCAGGCACTATACACTTCACTCGCCTTCTCTCACTTTACCCCTACAGGAGCCCCGTGCAGGGGAGATGTCATAATGACATGTTTCCCCATGAGCTGGCGCTAAAGGGGACATGATTTGCTCATACATTACTGAGAAAGGACAGGTGGGGCCCCCTCACCCATCATGCAGCCATTGTGATGGGGGGCTCTCCTGAAGCAGAAGGGAGAGGGAGGGCTTCCCTGGTTGCGCAGCGGTTAAGAATCCGCCTGCCAATGCAGGGCACGAGGGTTCGAGCCCTGGTCCGGGAAGATCCCACATGCCGCGGAGCAGCTAAGCCCGTGTGCCACAACTACTGAGTCTGCGCTCTAGAGCCCACGCGCCACAACTACTGAAGCCCACGTGCCTAGAGCCCATGCTCCGCAACAAGAGAAGCCACCGCCGTGAGAAGCCCGCGCACCACCAAAACGAAGAGTAGCCCCTGCTCACCACAACTAGAGAAAGCCCGTGCGCAGCATCGAAGACCCAACACGGCCAAAAAGAAAGAAAGAAACAAACAAAAAAACAAGAGGGGAGAGGGCAGGTCGGCCAGTGTGGTGGCGGTCTGAGGCCAGGCTTGAAGCGGGATACAGCATTTTCACTGGAAGGCCTGGGCCGTCAGTGCCCCCTCTGCCCAGTTATATCCACCGGCGTTGACCCAGGAGAAGCCATGCGACCTTCAGGGCCTGGCTTGGCTTCCTTCAGGAACACCATGTCACATGGTTTGTGTCTGAGTTCTTCTGATGCTTTGGGCCTAACTCATTCCTTCATTCATTCAACAAATATTAGACCTGATAGCCTGGCACTGTTGGGCGCTCTGGGGGTACGGGGTGGATAAGGTGGGCACAGTTTCCACTCTCCACAGCCCTGACTTCTTTGCAGGATACGGATCGTAGTGGCAAACCCTTTGAGCGAGCCGGGCCCTGTCTCTGCATGGGTTCTCACATCCAGCCTCATGGCAGTTGTAGGAGATACTGGCCCCGTGTAAGAGATGAGGAGAAGGTGACACAGAGAAGGTAGGAAACATTTCCAAGGTTGCACAGCTTGTGAGAGGTGGAGGCTGAAGTTGAACGGGCTGCCTGGCGTCACAGTTCAAGCTCCCAGCCACCGATGGGTAATTGTGAAAGAAGAAGTCCCTGGAGCATCTGCATGAGGTCAGACCACGCTGAGGCCAGGGCAGCACCCCCTGAGCTGAGGGAGCAGGGGTGCATTGGTTTCCTATGGCTGTTGTAACAAAGTACCACAAATTTGGTGGCTTAAAACAGAATGCATTTATTTTCATACACTTATGGAGGTCAGAAGTCCAAAAATGGGTCTTATGCAGGCTAAAACCGAGGTTTGCATTCCTTCTAGAAGCATTAGGGAAAAATTTGTTTCCTGCCTTTTCCAGTTTCTAGAGGCTGCTTGAATTTTTTGGTTCATGGTGGTATCAGTCCAGCCTCTACTTTTGTTGTCACATGTCCTTCTCTGACTCTGATCCTCCTGCCCCCCTCTTCTTTTTTTTTTTTTTTTAAATTTATTTTTTTTGTTTTTGGCTGTGTTGGGTCTTCATTGCTGCACGCGGTCTTTCTCTAGTTGCGGTGAGTGGGAGCTACTGTTCGTTGCAGTGCGTGGGCTTCTCATTGCAGTGGCTTCTCTTGTTGTGGAGCACAGGCTCTAGGCGCACGGGCTTCAGTAGTTGTGGCACGCAAGCTCAGTAGTTTTGGCTCGTGGGCTCTAGAGCGCAGGCTCAGTAGTTGTGGCGCACGGGCTTAGTTGCTCTGTGGCATGTGGGATCTTCCCAGACCAGGGCTCGAACCCATGTCCCCTGCATTGGCAGGCAGATTCTTCACCACTGCGCCACCAGGGAAGTCCCTCCTGCCCACCTCTTATAAGGACCCTTGTGATGACATTGGGGCCACCCAGGTAATCCAGGACAGTATCCCCATCTCAAGATCCCTGGCTTAGCCGCATCTGCAGAGTCCCATTTACCATGTACAGTAACACATTCACAGGGCCCAGGGATTAGGACAAGGACGTCCTTGGGGGCCGTTACTGTGCCTTCCACAGCAGGGGAGAGTGGGGCTTGCCTGGGGCCTGGAGGTGAGAGAAGGGGAGCCTCCGTCCTGCAGCCTCTGGGCAGGAAGATGGAGAGCTGGGAGCATCGGCGTCCTGCAGGTGCCAGCAGTCTCCGAGACAGGAGGGTGTTTGGCTCTATGGGGTCGGGCAGGCCCCACACGCTAACATCATCCACTTTGGCGGGAAGTGACATGCCTGGGCTTTGGAGCCCCCGGAGCTGGGAGGGTCCAGGCTCCACCACATTCTAAGCCAAGCCCATTCTTCTGTAAATTGGGGGTGAGACGGTGCCCATCTCACAGGGTCACCCGTGAGGAGGAACCAAATGAGGTGAGTCATGGGACGAGCAGAGCTCGCTCGCCCGCTCCTTCATCCAGCAGGTGTGGCTGGAGTATCCGCTGTGCGCCAGGTACGGTTCAAGGCACAGAGCAGAGCAGACAAGGTCCTAGCCCTCTCGGAGCCCCTGGGCCCCTGTAGGAAGAAGAAGGAAATAGAGAATCTTGTCAGCTGCTGATAAATGCTATGGAGAAAAATACAGCAGGGTGAGGAGGACGGGAGTGCTGGCATGACTGAGCAGGGGTCTGTGTGTGGTGGCATGTTAAGTAAGATGGTCAGGGAAGATCTGGGCTAGGTGACATTTGAGCAGAGACCTGAAGAAAGTAAGGGGGCAAGCCATGCAGTTATCTCAGCATGTGCAAAGGCCCTGGGGTAGGAGCTTGGCATTTCCTAGTAATGCAGGGAGATGGATGTGGTCGAGGTAGAGCCAGCCAACTTGAGGAGGGTGGTAGGAGTTGACTTCAGTGAGTCAGGGAGGGGCCAGACAGTGTAAGGCCTTGCTGGAACTTTGGCTTTGACCCTGAGGGGGAAGAGAGCTGTGCTGGAGCAGACATCCAAGAACATGGCAGCTCTCAAAGGCCTCCACGCCTCCCTCCCTCCCTCCCTCCCTGCCACCTGCATCCACTGCCCACCCTGTGGTGTGAGAAGGGCTGGCCCATCAAGGCCTTGTGGCATTGAGCCCAGCCTCACCTGCTGTCCTGTTTGGGGACTTCACTCGGCTGTCCCCTCCTCCAGCTAGCCTCACCACCGGTCTGATATGGGTTCTGCTATTTATAGGACACAGTGCTTTACAAACTCTGCTTCTAGAATTTCTCAGCCTCTCTTGCAGTACATTATCTCTTCAGGCAAATAATGGCAATCTTTCTCCAAACCAATGACTATAGAAAGAGTTGTCTGCATTTCATGTTTCCCACCCATTATATTTTTCCTTACGCGTTTGACTTCCAGTGGACTCATGTAAGGTAGCATCCCGTTTAGCTCAATTCTGTATGTAATCATTTCAAGGTTACTGAATTGGTTAATGTGTATCGAACACCTACCCTGTGTGCAGTTTTCTGCTAGACATGAGATTTGGTGGTGAACAAAACAGGAACCTTCTCTGTGGCTTTACAAAAAGCAAGAAAACAAGTCAAAATAATTTCAGTCTTGTTTTGACGTCATCACCCCAGGTCAGCTTGGAGGCCCACCTGGTGGAAGCCATTCTTCCCTCGTGGACCCTGCTGGTCCCCCTTGCTTGTGGCAGTCGCTTTTGGTGAAATAGCCTTGGCAGCTGTGCAGCTGCACTTGCCAGCCTGGGGAAAAATTCTGTGAGGTGCAGAAGCAGAAACTGCTGGGTGGGGCTTCCCTGGTGGCGCAGTGGTTGAGAGCCTGCCTGCCGATGCAGGGGACACGGGTTCGTGCCCCGGTCCGGGAGGATCCCACATGCCGCGGAGCGGCTGGGCCCGTGAGCCATGGCCGCTGAGCCTGGGCGTCCGGAGCCTGTGCTCCGCAACGGGAGAGGCCACAACAGTGAGAGGCCCGCGGTAGGCACTCAGCAGGCCCCTGCCTGGGCCAAGGTTTTGGGGTTGCCATTGCCACGGCCTCCTGCCTCCCTAAGGGCCTGGAGGGGTTGCAAGTTCACCTTGAGTCTAGTGCAGAAAGATTACTCGGTTATAGAAACCCTCGCAGTAAAAACCGTCTCCCTTCCCCTTGGTCCAGGTAGAGCTGGAGGGGAGGCAGGAGTGAGCCCCTGGGGTGTGTACACAGAACGGCTAGTTAAGGACCATAGATCAGACTTTTGCAGCCTATTAAGCGGTGGAAATATTGGACAGATCCAGTCCTCCGAGGCTCTGGACGGGGCTGGAAGATGCCAGGTGGCTTCTGGAGCAAGTGTGGAACTTGGCCTCCTTTCTGCTCTTCAGCGGTCGGCCTACCTTTGCTTGACTCTCAGCTTCCTTATTCTTCGGTCCCCTCCTAGGAATGCCCTCTGCCCAGGTACACCCTCTTCCCTCCCCTCCTGCCTGCAGGCAGCCCCCGACGACCTCCCTTTTCTGTCCAAGGCAGCAGCGCCCATCCTGGGCTGCCCTTCAGAACCTGCAGGAATTTAGAGACTATGCTGATTCCCCGGGCCCCACCCCCAGAGGCTGGGGTCCACGCGATGTGTGGTGGGGCCCAGGCGTCGGTTTTTATGATGACGTCATCTGATTTAATAGCTGCAGAGTAGTCTCTTGCACGTATATACCAGAACTGTTTCCTTTGACAGACATTTGAATTGTTTCCAAATTTTCCAACGATAGTACATTCTACATCCATCTATTTCTGAGATCATGTCTGTCAAGAAATATTGTAAATGACTTTGAAATGGGTGGGGAAAGATTCCTGGGTGTCTTGTCTCGCTCACTCATCTGAGCTATTTTCTGCCTCTCATCGTCTTGGAGCTATTTTACAACTCTATTGTAGAAAGCTGATGATAATGTAAAAATGATCCTTGCTCATAGAAATGCCGATTAACTGTACCCACAAAACGCAGCTGGTTACTGCTGGACACACCACCATTTGTAAACACGGCCCAGGTGATTTTGACGTGCCTCCAGAATGGCGATCTCCAGCTTAGAAGATTCCAAGTCATGGGAACCGATGGCTTATTTCTTCTGCTGGCTGTAGGTTTAGACAGACAGTGGAAGTAATAGTAAGAGTTAACATCTGCTGAGCACTTAAAATACGCCAGACGTGTTTGAGCATTTTCGCTATTGTTTAGTTATGTGGGTGCCATTTTACACAGGCAAGAAATGGCCTGCTGAAATAGGTGCTCCTGTCATCCCCTGGTGCAGGTGGGGGAGTCGAGGCAAGCGGAATTGCTGGAGGTAGTATCGCTGATGAATGACAGTGCTGGCCGCTTCCTCCAATGAGTCACCCCGCTGCTCTGAGCCCGTGTCATGGGGCTAATGACCTTGAGCTCCCAGACCTGCTGCCGAGAGGTGAGGTGTTGGGCGTGAGCCTGGCCCTGTGCCTGACAGGCTGAGGGAGGCTCAGCCAAGGCCATTCTCAAGGCCGTCACCCTGTGTTTTCTGCGTGTCGGTTTGCATGCTCGTCACCTGCCTGGTCAGAGTCAATGCATGTGTCAGACCTCTGGGCGCAGGGGCAGTTGCCTGGGTGGGGTTTTCTCAGGGCATTCAGGTTCCCAAGACTCAGGCTGTGAGGTCTGCAGTTGACAGACTTAAACATTAAGGGACGGGTATGCGCATACTCTGCCAGAGCCTGCACTCTGTTCTCCCACTCTGTCCTCAGAACAGCCTTGGGGTGGGGGGTGGGGGTGGGTGGGTGGAGATTATCATCCCCATTTGACAGATGAGGAGACCGAGGCTCAGTCATTCATTCCCGGTTTCCTTCACTCATTCACCTCACATGTGGGCCAGTACTCACTAGACCCCAACACACAGTGGCAACTTAGGAAATGGCACTGTGGGTCCTTTCCCGAGTTCATTCTCTTCCGGGAGAGGTGAGATGAGATGGTTTGCCCAGCAGCTCAGAGAGGTCAAGAGAGGTGCCCAAGGTCACACAGCAGGAAGTGCCAGGGCTCAGCCTGCCTGCCCTCTCAAGCCGTTTTGTGCGTGAGCACACGCTGTGACTCCAGGCACACTTAGAGGTCCGCCGTCCCCAAGGAGGTGGTTTTCGGGTGTCCTTAGCCCAAGGGGGGGCCCTCACCCAGTCCCCAGAGAGACCCAGGCTCCCCAGGAACTAATTTCTTAAGAGAACTTTATGGCTCTTAACTCCCTAAGCGGATCCAGATGTGCCTTGTGGCCAGCGCTGCTGCAGATGTCCTGGCCAAAGCCAGCTTGGTTTGGAAGCCTGGCCCCGGCAGCCGCCAAGTCTGGAAATGAAGTAAATGAGCGAGTTGTTCTTGGCCATTTTCCTCTCGTCTCAACCCAACTCAAATCAAACTCGGGCTGTGACCTCAGGCATGGCACATTCCAGCCTCCCCCTGGCCTCCTGGCGTCCGGGGCACAAGGCAGGGGATGACCGCTTTGGGGGCGTTGAGCAGGACAAGGGAAGCGTCTAGAGGGAGCGTGGGACCCGGGTTGGGGGCAGCAGGAGAAACCGAGGGGAGGCCTGCTGGGCTGGGGCTGGCCTCCAGCCCGTGGGGGTCCGGGGAGGGCAGCCGGGCCCTTCTGGGAACAGAGAGGCAAGACCGCTGCACAGCCGGGAGTCGGGGCTGCCTTGGGGCTCCCCCTCCCCCAGCGGCATCTGCGCCTGGGAGCCCCACCCGACTTCCTGAGCACCGGTGCTGTTCTGCTGCGCCCGCTGGGTGGTCACCGAGGACTGCCCTTGGGCTCCCTGAGGCCCTGGGGAACCCGGTGCAAACCTGGGTGGTCAGGGGTGAGCATGGCTCTGGTCCCGTAGCCGCCCCCCCTCCCCCCAGGCCGAGACCAAGCCACCCAGCCCTCGATGGTGAGTCACTTTGAAGTGATGGGGTTCCGGGCCCTGTGGCAGGCCAAGGGGGCCGACTTGGCGGGAAGGGAAGGGGCAGGCCGGGCAGGCTTCCCTCTTGGTTTCCGGGCAGCTCCTCCCCTCTGCAGCGAAGGAGGCCAGAGCCAGAGGTCCAGGGCCCAGGTTTGGGCGTCAGAGAGGCTCAGTTCAAACTTCACTTCCTACCTGTGTGACCTTGGGCAAGTCATTTGACCTCTCTGAGCCTCAGTTGCTTTATTTGCAAACTGGGTGCATCCTTGCAGCACTTTCAAAGGAGAAAATCTGTGTGAAGTGATTAGCCTGGCGCTCGGCTCCAAAGTTAGGGTACCAAACAGTAGTTTGGGGGCGCGGGGCGAGCCACACCCCAACTGACATACAATCTAGACAAAAAATGTGCTAGTTTTGCAAACCACTGTTGACAATCTCCCGATACCCTTTGTCTCACCGAATTACCGCCTCCAGCCCATCTTCTATATAAATTCTGGAGGGGCCGTTTTTTTTTTTTAAGCATCTTTATTGGAGTATACTTGCTTTACAATGGTGTGTTCGTTTCTGCTGTACAACAAAGTGAATCAGCTATACGTCTACATATATCCCCATATCTCCTCCTTCTTGCGTCTCCCTCCTCCCACCCTCCCTATGCCACCCCTCTAGGTGGTCACAAAGCACCAAGCTGATCTCCCTGTGCTATGCAGCTGCTTCCCACTAGCTATCTACTTTACATTTGGTAGTGTATATATGTCCATGCCACTCTCTCACTTTGTCCCAGCTTACACTTCCGCCTCCCCATGTCCTCAAGTCCATTCTCTACGTCTGTGTCTTTATTCCTGTCCTGCCCCTGGGTTCTTCAGAACCATTTTTTTTTTTTTTATTCCATATATATGTGTTAGCATACGGTATTTGTTTTTCTCTTTCTGACTTATTTCACTCTGTATGACAGTCTCTAGGTCCATCCACCTCACTACAAATAACTCAGTTTCATTTCTTTTTATGGCTGAGTAATATTCCATTGTATATATGTGCCACATCTTCTTTATCCATTCATCTGTCGGTGGACACTTAGGTTGCTTCCATATCCTGGCTCTTGTAAATAGAGCTGCAATGAACATTGTGGTACATGACTTGGAAGGGCCATTGGTTTTTTTTGTTTTTTTTATAAGCAGGTATTCATTTTTTATTTATTTATTTATTTATTTATTTATTTATTTTTGGCTGTGTTGGGTCTTCGTTTCTGTGCGAGGGCTTTCTCTAGTTGCGGCAAGCGGGGGCCACTCTTCATCACGGTGCGCGGGCCTCTCACTATCGCGGCCTCTCTTATTGTGGAGCACAGGCTGCAGACGCGCAGGCTTAGTAGTTGTGGCTCACGGGCCCAGGCGCTCCACGGCACGTGGGATCTTCCTGGACCAGGGCTCAAACCCATGTCCCCTGCGTCGGCAGGCAGATTCGCAACAACTGAGCCACCAGGGAAGCCCCGGGGCCATTGTTATACTCTGTTTATTTATTAACTGTTGTCGGCTCTATGACCTTTACATACTAAAGCTGAGAGTATTATTAGAGTATCATCATCATCATCATCATCTAAATGACCAAAGCACACTAAAGCTGAGAGACGTTGACCATAGTGGTTAAAAGTTCAGGTTCTGGGGCTTCCCTGATGGCGCAGTGGTTGAGAGTCTGCCTGCCGATGCAGGGGACACGGGTTCGAGCCCCGGTCTGGGAAGATCCCACATGCCGCAGAGCAACTGGGCCCGTGAGTCACAACTACCGAGCCTGCGTGTCTGGAGCCTGTGCTCCGCAACAAGGGAGACCGCGATAGTGAGAGGCCCGCGCACCGTGATGAAGAGTGGTCCCCGCTCGCCACAACTAGAGAAAGTCCTCGCACAGAAACGAAGACCCAACACAGCCAAAAATAAATAAATAAATTTATTAAAATAAAATAAAAATAAAAGTTCAGGTTCCGGAGCCAGTCTGCATGGGTTTTAAATTCTTCTTCCTCTGCTTCCTAGCTGTGTGACCTTGGGCCACTTGCTGAGTGTCTCTGTGCTCCAGTTTCCCATCCTCTAAAGTAGAGATAATACTGTCTACCTCAAAGGGCTGTTGTGAGGCTTAAATGAGGTAGTAGTGAAAAGTGCCTGGAACGGGGCCTGGTGTGCAGCGATCGTCCGTGTTAGTGGATTCTCTGCAGTCCTTCCTTTACTCTTTGACCAGCTTGAGTCTGTGTCTGGTTCCCTCCAGGAGCACAAATGCCGGTCTCCTGGGACTGCTGTAGGGTGACGGGCCAGTCCTTTCCCTGTCCCGCTCAGTGGGCTCCTTCCCCTTGCTCGACCCCAGCCCTGGCATCGCCCCTGTGACTTCCAGAAGCACGTCGGATGGGCCCTGGAGCCTCAGAACCGCGTTCCGGGAACTCTCCCCTGGGCCCGACTCACTCTTGTTTTGTCACCCAGTGTGATCTTGAGGGGACAGTGAGGGGGGTGACTGTAAAGTCAGATGTGTGCTGCCGTCGTTTGGCACTTGACTGTGACTCCCGACTCTGGACGGTCACTGGGGGAGGGGCGGCCTTTCGGTTCTTCCTGCGTGTCTCGTTCACGCTTTATTCTGTCGTTCATTCAGTCTTTTTCATCCCCTCTGTTCCCACTCTTTGCTTTCATTCATTCTCTTCATTCATTCTTTTGTCAATCACTCATTTTTCAGCTTAGTGAGTGTCTGCTGTGTCCTGGCCTCACTCTCAGGCATGGGAGATGCATCTGGGAGCAGCGCCCATCCAGGTGCCACCGGGACTCTCAGAGGCCGACTTGAGGGGTCAGGGAAGGCTTTCTGCAGGAGGCGGCATCCAAGTGGACACCCGGGGGCGGAGCTGGAGTTAGCCGGGCGAGGAGGGGAGGTGGTGCTTGTTGCCAGTGGAGTGGGCCTTACCTGCAGAGGCTCAGGGTCCCTGGGGCAAAGAATGGGCTTCCAGAACTCTAAGGGAGGTGATGCTTTCTTCCCCTCTGTAATGAGATACACCATTTGGATGCAGGGGCTTAGGTGAGAGACCAGCACTGGAGGTCTAGTTTGTGGGTCCCTCATTCCAAAAATGCCACTGTACCCAGAGGTCTGGAAGCCCTTTGGAACCAAATCAAACCACGTGGCCGCTCTTCTCCCAGGTCCCAGTTCCTGGGGTGGCCTTGGCTTTCACATCTGGGTTTTTGGAGCCCCTGTCCTCTGTGAAATGGCACTGGCTCAGGGTGCAGGGGGAGTAGAGCTGTGATGTGTGTGAAATGCCTCCCTCAAGGGAGGTTTCTGCAAATGCCAGCGCCCGAGGTCCTGGTCCTGGCCCGGTGGGTCCCTCCCAGCAGGAGGAGTCACAGTGGGGAGGGAGAGACCCGGGGAACTTCTCCAGCCATCCAGCCCTAGGAATTTGGCTTTGGCCTCCCCCAGGGGTTCCGGAATCCAGCGGATGTACTGAAATCTATAGTTCCTGCCACAACAAGGCAGCTTGTCGTGTTTTTGGCCAGCAGGATTCGTGGTATCTTCTCAGTGGCGGCCTTTGGTCTGGTGCCCTTTCGATCCCTAGGGAGTGGGTAGGGAAGCAGAGAGGGCGTAGGACCCGTGGGCACTGTGGTGGCCTGCCCAGAGGCCTGCAGTATCCTGGGGAATCTGATGCCCCTGGGGGCTGTAAAGGCCGTGTCAGCCGTTAGTTAAGTGTGGCCAAAGTTTCCTGTTTCTGTGGCAAAATCATCACCACCGCTTATTAATTAATCAGTCCACCGTTTATTGAGCTCCTACTGTGTGCTAGGAAACATAGCACCGCAAGGAACAAAGTCTCTGTTCTCATGGTAGGGGGAGCCTGACCCGAACCTGCTGAATACGCAGCACGCTGGTTGCGGATAAGGGCCGTGAAGGAGACCAAGGCAGGATACCGGTGTAGGAACATCCGTCATGTGAACAGGGTAGGCTCCGAGCGCCAGGGGAGCACTCGAGCTGAGACTCGAAGGAAGTGAAGGGGGCTGCCACAAGGGTATCATTCCAGACAGAGGGAGCAAGTGCAAAGGCCCTGAGGCACAGAGGAACACTTGCTGTGGCCGGACATTGAATGGGGTGCATGACACGCACTGTCCCCTTGCATCAGTAACCCTTGGAGGTTATGACCATTTTACTAATTGGTCATGTTGAGGCTCGGGGCGATTCGGCACGTGGACAGCAAGCGGAGGAGTTGGGATTCACAGCTGCAGCTGGCGCACTTGTGCTGTCATCCTCATCCGGCTCCAGGGCTACGGTGAGACCAGTGGTGGAGGTTTTCGTCTGTGGGTCCCCTGCTCCTGAGCCATGTGTGGCGCATGGCGTTCGGTCAGCTGCAGGTCAGGGGCGTTACCTTTGTGGAGGCTCTTGGCTGGCAGCCCCGGAGGCTGATCCGTGGTGTGGCCCAGAGCAGCGTCACGTCGGGGGCCGGAGGGCTACAGCCAGAGACGTCCAGGGGGCTGGAGCTCTGGTGTCTGCTTGCTCAGCGAGGATGGGCCCACAGGCCTTGTGTGGCGCCCGGTGCTTCCCTCCTGGTGGCCCTGGTTTGAGTTCCTTCTCCGCCACCACGTGGCTGAGTGATGCTGAGGAAGTCACCGTTTCTGAGTCCTGGCTTTTTCATCTTGGTAAAAATAGGGTCAGCAGCTCCCTGCCGTACCTCCCTTCCAGAGCTTTTGTGAGGATCAAGTAAGATTATAGATGAGAAAGCCCTTTGTCAAGCTCGAAAGCCTGGTACATGAGAATCCTGCTTTTTTTCCCTTTATTTTATTGCAAAAACGGTATCAAAGCAACATTAAAGAGAGTTTAAAAAGAAAAGAAAAATCGTTTACTTACAGTTACACCACCTCAACATAACCACGAATATCCTGTCCTACCCAAACACGTACCAGCTGAACAGATTTGGATGTGTTTTCACATAAATTCTGTATTTTCCTAACTCACGCTAATTGCTGTCCCAAACTCGGAACCGCACAGATTCCGATTATTTGGCGACCTTCCCTATCTGACCTGGAGCCGAATGGATTTGGCCATTGAGCACTTCTTGTATTGATTTCTAATTATTCCTCTTGGTTTCTGTCCATATAGGCATGTATTTTTATGTCATTACAGGGTGAACATGCCGACTTCTTTTTCACTTTTTTCCTGTGCCGTCACCAGCAGAGATTATGGTTCTCACAGTCTCGACAATCATTATTTTCAGTGGCTCCGTGGTAGTCATTGCACCATGTTTTTATGAAAGCATCTCCCTTTGGTGAGATACTAAGTCAATTTCCAGCCTTTCTTCTTCACTAGAATGTGCCACCGTGAATATCTGTGCGCTCGTAGCTCTTTCCCCCCTTTCCTTATGACGATGAATAATTGTTTGGAAACATTCCCAAGAGGGAGATTAGTTGGTCAAAGGAGTATGAGCGTTTTGATGGCTTTTGATAGTAACGAGGCTCTGCTGCTTTCCAAAAGAGCTGAACCTATGTGTAATGCCTTCGGCAGCACAAATGTCCTCAATTTCACACAGCTGAGCCCTTTCTGGGTGTCATTGTTTTTCTCTTCTTCTTCTTCTTCTTCTTCTTTTTTTTGCGTTTTAAATTCATGGGTGGAGAATGGTGTGGCGTCGAGTGTGGTCAGTGAGCAGTTGGCTTTGAGACCCTTGCCCTCGTGTCCTCAGCTCACGTGTTACCTCTTTCCTCCCGTGCCTCGACCCTCAGCCATCAGCACTGCTGTCCGGGGGAGAGGAGGGGCGGAGAGAGGAGGGGCACGGGAAGAGGGTCTGGGGACAGAGGCGCCTCGGGAGGGTGCCCTCAACCCGTGAGGGAAAGGAGGGCCCTGGAGAGATCCAGGAGGGGGAAGCGCAGACAGAGCCTGGCCCAGATAGACCCCTGAACAGCAGTGAAGGTAAGGAGACAGAGCCGCTGGGGAGAGAGGCAGGGAGCGCGAGAGCGGAGGATGGACGGCGTTGCAGGAGTGGGCGGGGTCAGATGGGCGTAAAGCGAGAAGGGGTTTCAGGGGAGGAGCAGGGCTCTGGGCAGTGAGAGAGACGGGGACGGAGTCAGAGACGGAGAGTCAGACAGAGAGAGACGCAGGAAGACAGACACAGAGAGAGAGACGTACAGAGACAGGCACCGAGAGACGGGTGGGGCGTGGGTTGGAGAAGAGAGAAAAAGGGAAAAGGAGAGGGCAAGAGGGAATGGCATGGGGCGACGAGTGGCGAGTGGGGAGATAGGAAGCCCTTGCTTTCTATGACGTCGCTGCCTTCTCCGCGCCGGGCGGCCTGTGAGCCCGGCGGGACCAGGGTGAGCGCGGGGGAAAGGGAGGCGGACCCCTGTGTTGTCCCTAGGAAACTTGAATGGGAAGTTAAGCGCGGTGACTTGTAGCTGGGCACGGGTTTCCACCCCAGGCTGCCCCTTCCCAGCCACGTGACCCCAGTTCCGCCTCTGGTGATGGCACTGTCCCCACAGGGTGACAGCTTTGGTAAGCACCTGGCACACAGGGACACCCGCTTCAGAGTGACAGAGCCACGTCCACCAGGTCCTCCCCGGACACCCCAGCAGCCTCACAAGCCAGTCTGACGGGGCAGTGGGTGTTGAGCACAGCCGTCCGTGAGGAGGTGGGTGGGCATGGACGCTGACGCCTGGATGCCCGGGTGCGCAGCTGGCTGCCACCCTGCAGGCTGGGGTACCTGGGAGTGCTTAGTCTCTTCTTCACCTGTTGTCCGTCTGTGAACTTCAGACAGCCGCGACACTGTCCACTTCTCACGGCGCGAGGATCGAGTGCAGTTTGCCGTGTGCGGCACTTGCAGCGGGCCGGGCACGTGGCACGGATTCTGCTGGGGCCTGAGGGGCTGCCCTCCCTGCAGTGACCGTGACGATGGCAGCGGCACTGCAGCCACCATGGCGCGAGCCCTGACCGGGGACCTTGCCCGGCGTCGCCTCCCCAGCCACATGGCTCAGGCCGCCTGATTGTTCCCACGTCACACATGCGAGCTGCAGTTCAGAGAGTTAGTAGGATAAGAAGAACGGTAACAGTGGCAACAACAAGCTGTTTTTGAGGGCCTACCATGCGCAGGGCATCTGTGCCCTTTGTAATCCTCCAAACGACGGAACTGACAGATGGGGAAACTGAAGCTCAACGGGGAAGCTGGGTGGCTTGGGCCCCGTGACCGTGGAGGGACAGGACCAGGCTGAGCGGGGTCCACACAGTCCACAGGGCACTTGCTTCATTTTCAGGCCCAGCGCATGAACTGGAGCTTTTCAGGAAGTCTCAGGAAAGAGGATTTATTCATTAGCTGTTTTTCATCTCTTAATTTAAAAAAAACAAAGTATGTGAGTGTGTGGAATTGTGACTCCACTTGATCTGAGAGGTGGAACCCAGAGTACCTGACTCAGAGGTCACAGCCGCGGCCACCTGGGTGAGGAATGTTCCAGAAGCTTGCCTCCAGGCACCGTCCTTGCCCGCTGACCAGTCACCTGGAGAAGCAGGGCAGGGTTAGGTGGGCAGCAGGCTGTTGGAGCCACGTCTTCCTGGGTCTTCGGCTCGTGGCTGGCTTCGACCCTGTGCTCCCTCCGACGTCTGACCTTGGCCTTGGCCTTGGCCTGGCAGCTCCGGGGCGTGCCCGCCTGCCGCCTATGGCATCGTTCCTCTCTCTGTCCCCAGCCCCGCGCCAGGGCGGTCACAGCAGGTCCAGTCGTCCAGGGGTGTTTCCAGATGTGCGCCGAGAACGGAGCAGACACAGGGGGGAGCGGGCCCCGGCGCCGACCTACACTGATGCAAAGGGCGGGAGAGGAGCCTGGGGCTGCGGTGGGAGGGCTGGGCCTCCTTAGGAACTTTCCAGGGGAAGGCCAAACAGCCGTCCTTTCACCTTGGGGAGGAAATGAAGCAGGACACACTTCCCACAGGAAGCCAGCATCAAAAGCGCGGGTGAGAGGAGCGCTGTCTGGTTCCTACCAGGGGCTGGTGTTCAGGGCGGGCCCTCGTGCTAAGCACTGCGTACGTTTCTCTGCACGGTTCCGGGGGTCAGTGGCTGCCCTCCTTACTTTGCCCACGATGCCCAGGGCCGCACGGTAAGAAGGGTGAGCCAGGATTCAAGCTCTTCATCCTGTGCCCCACGTCCTGGGCTCCTTTGACTCCCTCTGGATACCTGCCTGTGGGTACCTGGTACTCTTTGTCCCCAGAAAAGCACAGAATTGATTTTTATTGTGAATATTCTTAATAAGAATAAATAATAGTAGCTGCCACTTATCCAGAGCCTCTAGTTGCCAGGCACTTCCCTGCATTATCTCGTTTCCCTACTGAAGAAGCCCATGGCATGGGCCCCATCATCCGTCATGATGCTTGGATTACGTCACGAGCCATCAATCGTACAGCTGGTGTCAGAGACGGAGAGATGGGCCCTCCGCCTGGTTCTGTTGACCAAAGTCCTATACCTGGGCGCTCTAAGGCTTCGGGCAAGTTAGGTGACCTCTCTGAACCTCAGTTTCCTCTTCTCTATATGGGCCTAATCATGCTCCCTGCAGCACAGTTTTGAATTATGTGAATTAATAAGTGTAAAGTGCCTGGCACAGTGTCAGCTGCCATCACGGCCATCAGCGTCATGATTACCGTAATGCAGGGTCTCATGAGGAATAGACACTGATGGTCAGAGTGGGACTTCCTGGCCTGGGGAGGTGGAGGAGGAACCCCCATGGGTGTGCCCGGGCAGGTTGGGCACAGCGGTAGGGAGGCGCCAGGCAGACGCAAGGACCGAGGCTCCTGTGAGGGGGCTGGGCGTGGGCGTGAAGAGGAGCTGCCCGCGTAGGTGGGCGGTGGAGGGGCCTCCGGGCGAACAGCAGACCAACCCAGCCCGCCACCGCCGCTCCATTTCCCGCGAGGAGGGAAGTTACGGATTTCCGCCCTGGCTTCCAGGGAAGGATGGGACCGGCTGCCCGGCTGCTGGGGTGCGGTCTGCATGGGGAGGCTGGTGGGAAGCTTGCTGTGCTCCTGCCCAGCTCACGGGCTGTGTCCAGAGCCCTCCTGCTGCTGCGGCTGACCCCGGGCTGATTGAAGTCACACACCTGCTTACCGGAGGGTGGGTAGCTGTGTCCCCTAACCTGAGCTATCCTGGGCCCCTCTTCCTTTTATTTTTGTGGGAGGAGTGGCTGAGCCCCCAGAACTGTTGGCCCCTGGCATTTGGAGGCCTTGACATGGAGCCCTCCCTGAGGGAGGAGATGCAGCTCCAGCCTGGCATCCTTGAGAGCTGTCACCTCCTAGAAGCCCTCCCTAATGCTCAGCAGCAGACACCCATCCTCCTCGGAATGTGGGTCAGCCCTGCTCCACCACTTCACTGTTGGCTGTTTTCTTTCCAGCTTGTTCCGCACCCAGAGAGGAATTTCTTAGTCCTCAGTCTCCTCATCTCGGAGACGTACACGTTGCAGGATAAGTGCCTGCGCGCTCCCGCTTCCTGCGGCTCTGAGACTTGCAGGAGCGGAGACAGTCTGGTGAAAAGGGGAGGGTCAAGGGAAGCAGGAGAGCCAGTGACGGAAGCCAGGGGCCTTGAAGATGCTGCAGATCTGGGGTCGTGAGCTCAGCTGCGCCTCAGTTTTCTCCTCTGTAAAATGGGGATAACAAGGGGGCCTACCTTAAAGGGTCAACGTGAGCAGTGGGTGAGTTAACACTCGTAACCCGTATAGACAGAGCCTATAGCCTGTAGTGAGTACCGTGGTTACTGTTACTAATGACTGCATTTAGTTCATTAAAACAATGTTGAATCAATATTTGTTGTACCTACTGTTGTCCTGAGGATACAGACGTGAACAAAACAAACCACCCCCTGCCTTCTTGGGCCTTACTAGTTACGGGAGATGGATAGGAAACGGGTAAGTAAGTAAAACGTATGGACGATGGTGACGCGTCCTGCCGTGATGATGATGGCGGTGGTGCTGTGCGCTCTGCAGAGGGGTTAAGCCACACGGCGGGGCGGGGCTTCGGCGAGAAAGGGTTTTATGATGTTCAATGGGGTGAACTTTTGTGCACACACTGTCGGTGATTTTGATGTTACGGTGCTCCCCAAACACCATCCTGAAGAGCAGGCTCAGAAAGCCATGCTGTCTGGGTTGAGGTGGGGGTCAGCCACCCACGGGGACCCTTGGAGCCCATTTAGGGGTCCCAGGGAACACAGTTTGAAAACCAGCATTCCATCTCTTGTGTCTCTTCCCAATGAAAACGATCACAGAGTCTAAGAAGAACATTCTGTTAAACAGAATTGGAGGAAAGGGGGCAAAGGGCAGGTTTTAGACGGAGAAACCAGGGCCAGTTGGAAGGCAGTGCCTAGGGGCTGCCCACTCACCTGGCGCTGGGGCCACTTGCCCACCTCATCGTGGCAGGTGAGTTGAGCTGCTGGCAGTGGCCGTGCAAGTGGATTGCGGAGAGGTACCGGCTGGGCCCCTGAAGGGGTGTCTGGGGCGTGGCGAGGTCTCGGATATAGAGAGGGGCAGGGGCGCGGGGCCTCCGAGAGAGGGCACAGGGGCAGGGGAGCCGAGGCGCCCGCGCTGAGACGCCTCACAGCCCCTCCTGGCAGCCTCGGGTAGCCGTTGGGTCAGCAGCTTGGGGCTGTGTCTGCCCAGGTAGCTCTGGCCCCTGATGGCTGCTGAGTATGAGGGCGGCCATCATGTGCGAGAACCTGCTACGTGTCTCATGAGACGTGCTTTCAACGTTGTACAGGGCCCTCCCCACCCATAACCTCTAGTAGATGATCACCCCCCCACCCCAGAGGAGGAGCTGGGGGCCCGGCCAGGTTGAGCCACTGGTCCGAGTCTGCCTGGAGCTCAAGACTGAGAGGTGTGGCCAGCTGAGGGCTCAAGGAGCCGTTTGCAAAGGGCCCCTGAACGCGGCTGGCAGCTTCCAGAAGGGTCTCTGGGGGCAGGCGGACTTTCCCTCACCATCACTGGCTCGAGCCCTATGGGGCCTTACGACACAGCCGGCTTGTTGAGGTTGCAGTGCGAGCTCGTCCTCCCTCAGACATCTCAGCCTAGGCAGGCTGGCCAAGCCCTGGCAGCTGGGATTGAACTAATCTAAAGTCCCAGGGGGAGCTGAGGTGAACGCGGAATGCCAGTTTTCAGAAAGCACACCGAGGCCCCGGCGTGCAGCTGCCGGGCCTGCGCAGACTCTGGGCTGTTGGAGGCCGGCCTGGGAGCCTCCGCCCCACGCCTCCTCTGCCACGTGGGTCCTGGGCTCCCAGCAGGACCACTTCGGGGGGGGGGGCGGCCCTGTCCCCCCCGCGGCTTCTTGAATGTGGCATGCCCCCGCTACTCCAGCACTTCCCTTGTGCCATGCCTTCTATGGGCAGTCGGTTTCGGTTTGCTTTTCATTTTTGTTTGTTTGTTTGTTCGTTCATTCCTGCCTGTGTGCGCCCATTTTTTCATGGTTTTCTTTCATTCATTCGGAACCGCGCAGCGGCTCAGGGGGCAGGCCCAGAGCACACAGAGCTGGCTTCGAGCCCCTGCTCCGAGCTGGGGGTCTGGGGACAAACGACTTAACCTAATGGGGATGGCGCTCCTCCCGGCGCCGTCAGGAGGGTGAAAGGAAATCACACGTGGAGCCCCTGGCGTGCGTGTGTCCGGGGGCTGGTCCGTGTACTGTCGTGTATGTCTGTCCCTCACCTGCTCACGCTTGCGTTCTCTCTCCGTCCTTCCTATAAAACTTGCTGAGGCGGCACAGGGCTGAGTCACCTGTGGCCTGTGTCACCGGCCTTGATGGAGTGGGTTCCCCACCTTTCCCGACTTGCAGTCAGCCGATGGGTCCCTCTGAGCACTCGGCCACCGATCGACCAGGCTGCTCGGAGCCGCCCTTCCCACCGGGGTTTTCAGGCCCGTGCTCAGCAGGGTGCCCCCCGCCCCCCGCCCCCCGGGCGGGTCCGCCCCGTGCGCACGCGTGCTCCCCGAGCGTGCCTGCACGCTCCGCACGCCCGCGTGTGTGCACACGTGTCTCCACGCTGGCCCGGGAGCAGCACGCGTTTGGGGCAGTCGCACGCGCTTCCCACGACCTCTGGCGTCGTGGTTACGCGCAGCACGCGTGTTGGAGAACAGCTGGTCACACTTCACCCTTGCACGCCTCTGCACACCCAGCCCGTGTTTCCCCGCCCCGAGTGTGCACGCGCCCCCATTTAGTCTACACTGTGCACACCTCTGCAGTGTATACAGGTGTGCATGTCCAACCGTGTAAGCACTCTCTTACATGTGTGTATTTATTTTTTTAGCACACACATACGTCGCGTTTACTCAGGCCCCACCTAAGCGCTTTACAACCAGGAGTGCATTTAATCCGCCTGAGAACACGCTGAGGTGGTGCCTACCATTAGCCCTGTCTTGCAGATGAGGAAACAGGCCTGGGGAAGTTAGGGTCACTGGCTCAAGGTCGCACGCCAGGGCAGGTCAGGCCGAGATTCAGCCCCAGCCTGGCTCTAGCCAGGACTCCAAAGCCCGCCGCGATGCTCTTCCCGTGAAGGTGTGTGGCTTGCGCCACCCTCACCCTGTGAATGTGTGTAGGCGTGGTGGACACCCCTCGCAGTGCACACGCGTGACCGCCCTTCTCCAGGTCACGGCTGCACACGCTGCCCACTTGCACGGGAGGACACACGATACACGTGCCAGGGAACATGCTTATGTCTGCACGCATGCCGCTCGCACGCACACAGACACACAGGTGTCCTGCACCTCTCTCCCAAGCCTCGCCCCCGTCTCCAGCTCCCTTTCCCACCTTCTAGATTGTTCTCTGTTTGCTCACACTCACCCGGCCGGAGAGGGAAGTGATTCTTCAGGTCTGGACTTGCCCAATCCGGGCCACCCGGGCCCACCTTCTCCCCGGCTTGGGGCCCCCTGTGGCAGGCAGCCCTGACCCAGGCCCCCCCCCACCCAGAGCCCCACAGCTCTTCCCTCTGCCAGGGCCCCTGCTTGGCCCCCTTCCCATCCACGTTCTCGGTTGGCACAGGTATGTGGGAACAGCCACGCTGGGCTGGGCCGGGGACAGGGCCGCGTCCCGGGGAGCAGGAGTGACCGGTCCAGAGGCTTCCCACGAGTCCCTGGCAGGAAACTCACGTTCCCCTCTTCTAGTCCTTCACTTCCTGGCAGTTGTCCCCCGCCTCCCTTCCAGCTCATCCGCCCGGCCCGACCCCGCAGGGCCTTTGAGTCCGACCATCAGCAGCTCCCAGCCCTGCCCAGGGCCTGCAGTCGCCCTCACGTTCGAGTCTGGGCTTGTCGGCCGAGGTGAGACTCTTCTGTTTTGGCCTCCTCAGAAGTATCCAGACTTCCGGGCCACGGCCGGAGCTGCCGCGCTTCCCGGCACCTTTACCTGTCTCGGCACCTTGCTTGGCTGTCTCCCCGCCGCGCCCGCGGAATCTCTCTTTCCTTCTACAAAACATACCCAGCCTGGTGGTCCGTGCTGTCTGAGCACTGCTGGGCCTGGGGCCCTGGGCTTGCACGGAACCTGCAGCTTTTCTTTCTGTGAATTTTGATTCTTCATCTAGATGCTCATGCTCCCTCTCTCCCTCCTCTCCACCCCCCCCCACTCCGCTCTTTCTCTCTTTCTTTCCGTGTGCCAAGCACTGTGTCCAGCCCTGAGCACTGCTGCTTGGAAGCCACAAATTGAACTAACAACAGAAAACCCCAAGGAGCTGAGAAATCGCTTGAGTGCGCAGGTGCCCTTTGCCAATTGGTTTAAAAGTTTTTATGAGCAAATCTGGTGGTTATCCTTTGGAAAATAAGCAAAGGCAAACCACTTCCTGCCGCTTCCAGGAGCCGCTCGAGTGCCTGAGCTTTCTAAGACCTACCAAGAATCTGAAACTGCAGGCAAGCTTCCTCCGTTTTCCTGGAGAACTGGGCAGTTTGTGTTAGTGAAATTCCACTGGGCCCGATGGGCTTGGAGATTGCGTTTCAGTCTTGTCTTGCAAAGGAATTTCTGAGCTCGAGTAATTTGGCTAGAGGGAAAAAGGGGAACTCTGGCTTGTGACCCAGGCAGCAGTGCCCTTTATGGGACCGGGGCCTCTTGGTTTTGCAAATGCCACACAGCCTCATGGGACCCAGACCCCCTCCTCTGAGTCAGCCACCTCTCTGGGCCTAGGGCGAGCTCTGGCAGTGCCATGTGCCGCGTGTGGATTCAGGCCTCGTTGCACCTCTTACCTGACCTGTGACCTAAGCTCCCCAACGGGGAGAGGAAGTGCTGTGCTCCCCATTGGGGGAGGGGGAGGGGAGGACTGCCGGTGGTTACGGCCTGAGTCTTAGGTTCGAATCCAGTTCTGCCACTAACTAGCAAGTTACGTAACCCCTCTGTGCCTTAGTCTCCTTATTTGTAAAAACAGTGTTGATTCTCGTACTCCCCTGGGAATGGTAGAATTTCTTGATTCAATAAACACCCATATAATGCACCTACCACGCGCCGGGCCCTGCGTTAAGGCTTTGCAAATATTAACTAGTGCAATCTTTGCAGCAGCTCTCTGAGGCCGCTGCTACTGGGCTCCGTTACACGGATGAGGAGACCGGGGCCCAGAGAGGTTAAGGAACTCACGCTGCTGGTTGGTGGCAGGGCTGGGCTGTAGACCAGAAGGTTTGGCCTCGGCGTCCGGGCTTGTTCCCACGGAGCTACGTGTCGCTCTAGGCAGGGTAAGATGAGGTGCCGTCCTTCATTTAGCAGGGTGATCCTATCCCGTTTTGCGTGGGACAATCCCAGGTAACATTTGCAGTCCTGGTATAATTGTCAGTCATGCCCCATTTCAAGTCATTCCCCAGACCGTCCCATTTGGAGGCTAGATGATATGGTCGGCTTACGTGTGGAGCACTTAAGACAGGCCCGGGAACACCGTGGCACAGGATCCACGGGAACGATGGAGGGGGAGGTGACACAGCCATCACCACCAGCTGGGGTAGCCTGGGGGTTGGTTGCCTGAGTCTCTGCAGAACAGAGATGCCCTCCTGCATCAGTTCGTTCACTGGCTGCGCTGGGCATCTCTCACATGCCAGGCATTCGGGTGTTGTGCTGTTGGCCCCGGGGGGGGGGTGGCGTGTGAGGTGGGGTGGGGGGGTGATGAGAAGGGAGACAGAGGACACAGGCAGCAGCTCTGGAAGATGAAGTCACGCCCAAGACTCGCCCTTGTAAGAAATGCAAAGCATTACCCCCATAATGGGATCATGGTCCCCTTGCTTTGTTTGGCAAACTGTGACAATATGTCACCAACCCAGCACATTCTGATTGCCTGTTGTTTGAATTTAAAAAAAAAGGAAAAGGAGCCAGCCAGAAGACAACTTCTGGTTTTGTGATCGGTATTTAGAAGTTTCCATTCCTGAGCCGGCCTCGGGGCAGGGCCAGTCCCCAGGCTGTATGGAGCCATTGCTGTCCTCAAGGTGCCTGGTAATTGGTTTATCGTTGGTGCACACCCATCGCGCCCTGTCTCCCTGTCCTTAGATGTGTTTGCGGGATTGTGTCCTTAGTTGTGTTTGTGGCTTTCCCGGTGGATGTTTTATTAAAGACCTGCCCTAGTTCAGCACGTGCCAAATGCGGTGGCTAAAGAACACGGGGCTCCGGGCTTGGGTGAACAGCTCACCCCTGTTTCCTCTTTGGGAAGTCCCAAGTCCCAGGGAAAGAGGGCAGTTGGTCTCCCTCCTGTGGAGTGAAGCCAGCCGTGGGTGACCACACCGGGCTCTGTTGTGTGTCAGCCGGTACGTTGCTTAGCCACACTGAGCCTCAGTTTCCTCTCCTGCAAAAGAGGCTTTATTGGTACCCGTCTCACGGGGTCACTGTGAGGTATCAGTAATTTATGACACCTCACAAGTGGTGGTGAGCCCTGGTTCCATACTGGTTATAAATTATCTTAAGATTTTTCCTCATGGTGCTGAGACAGTAGTTATTATCCTCTGGTTTCAAGTGGGCAACCAGGAAGCCTGCCCAGTCTGACCACCTTAACTCAGGGAGGGGGTCTGGAAGTGAATTCTGCATCTCAGCCCACTGCCTTGTTCTCTGAGGCTGCCTGCAGCCTGGGGCCCCGCCCAGATCCTGGAGCCAGCCACTGGGCCTGTGTGTGTGACATGGGCATCACCCAAGAACAGGACAGGATGTGGACAAGGAGCTGACATTTATCGAGCCCCTTCTTCACACCTGGCGTTGTGGTCTATGTTCTTCATGTTTAAATCCTCACATGAAAATCCTTACTTTACAAATGGAGACTTGAGGCTTGAAAAGGTAAAATTATTTCCCCATCGTTAGAAAAATGTGAAGCTGGGGCTTGAGCCCACCTTTGTCTTGAGCCACAGACTGTGCCTCTGCAGTGTGGCCCAGGATCTGTGCCAATCTGTGAGGAGATGAGTACGGAGAGCGAGAATAAGGGTGTAGATACGTTTCTAGTAATTTAACATTGCAAGGTTTGTTTTTATTGTGTTTTTCAAAAGTATTGGTCTGCAGTGGATTGGAAATTAAAAATAAAAGTAAAAACTGGTCTCTCACAACAGGTAGGTTAAGAAATGCTGCCATAGACTGTGCTCTTTAACTCCTTGTATCAGCCAGTTAGGCTAGGTTATGCCGTAGTAACAAACAGCCCTGCCCACCAGTAGCTTTACAAAACTGAAGTTTATTTCTCCTTCGTGCTAAACATCCAGGGCACTTCAGCAGGGGCCTTGCTCATCTCCGGAATACACGGGGCCCCAGGCTGGTGGAGGCCTCATCTCAACATACGTTTCCCCCATCAGGAAGGCAGGATAAGAGATGTGGCAACTTGTACATGGACCTGCAAGTGACATGCGTCACTTTTATTTTTATTTTTATTTTTTTTGCGGTATGCGGTCCTCTCACCGCTGTGGCCTCTCCCACGGCGGAGCATAGGCTCCGGACGCGCAGGCTCGGCGGCCACGGCTCACGGGCCCAGCCGCTCCGCGGCACGTGGGATCTTCCCGGACCGGGGCACGAACCCGCGTCCCCTGCATCGGCAGGCGGACTCTCAACCACTGCGCCGCCAGGGAAGCCTGACACATGTCACTTTTGCCATTGCACTGGCTGGAGCAAGTCACACAGCCACACCTACAATTTAAGGAGGTGGGAAGTGGAGCCCCACCTTGCGCCTGGATAAAGGAGGAGACCTGTGTGTTTGGGAACAGCCCAGCTACCACACTCCTGCCTGTTCCTGCTCTGTGTGTGACTGGTCCTCTGGGCCGGCCAGGCTCCCACAACCTCAGGGCTGCTGATTTTGTCCCGCCGTTTACACTCCGGTTTCCACAGGCAGCAGGGTCCATGGGCCCAGGGCATCAGGTGGGGCCCTCTGGACTGGGTTCCGGGCCCTGCTGGAGGGTAGCTTTAGTGCTTCCTCGGTTTGGGAACTGAAAGTCTTGTCTACTTGTGCCCGGCTGTGCAAGGGAAGGAGCGGTGAGCGGTGTCAGGAAGCTGCTCTGACATGTTGGCCCCGATAATTTCCCTTCCCAGACCTCGGGGCTCTCCTTGGTGAAGTAGGGGCTGGTGTAGATTAGGAATAACACGAACTACCGTTGATGGGGTGCTTACTATGTGCCAGGCACCAGGCTGAGCCATTTGCACACATTTTCTCGATTCATCCTTCTGCAACCCTAAAAGGTGGGACTGTTCTTAGCCTCATTTTATGGATGAGGCCACCAAGGCTCAGAGATGTGAAGGAACTTCCTCTGGGTCGCACAGTTGGCTGAGCTGGGGTTGGATCCAGCCCTGTGTGATTCTGAGCTTGCACTCTGAACTGTTTTACTGAGTTGGGATCTCAGAAGATAGTAATGAGTCAGGCTCCCCGGAGAAATTTTGAACCGTTCAGAAAGCCCAGTGCAGTCTTGACATTTGTTCTTGAGACCTGGATCCTGGCTAAGTTAAGTTCAGCCACTTTATTACACAGGGAAACCTGATCCTTCCTTTTATTGACATTTACAATTTAAAAAAAAAAAAAAAACTGTCCTTGTGCCATGGAAATAGCATTGGAAAATGGAAATAAAAATGGAAAATGGAAATAAAAGTTGGTAATGGCTTAAGAACACTAGTTGGGGGGCAGGGGAGGTTTTCCAAATATAAAGATTATTAAGTGGGAGGAGAATAAAGTGGGTCTTTGAAGTCGAAGTGGCTCAAAGCCTTTTTTCTAAATGTGCCCCGAGATGCAGCCCCGCGGCCTGGCTCTTGGGGGTCTCGGGCACCTGCACTCTGCAGATTGAAAGATGGGCCTCAAACTACCCCCTCTCAAACAGGGTACCTGCAGCCCACGGGGAAACAGGAGTTCCAGAAACCATAGGCTAACTCGGTGTGTCTTCCCCACGTCTCTGCTTGACTTGTCGATTCAGAGGGAGAAGGTTAAGTCTTTTAGCAAATCTGTAATTGAAAACATGGCTCATCCTCTTGGAATGAGCATTTTACTTGACGGAGGGAAAGGTTAAGTGATTTCACTGGTGTGTAATTTGTAATATGTCACCCCTTTCTGGAAGCATCCATTTTAGAAGCAGACTCGGTGATGGGGAAGGTTTCAACAGCCTAACTAAGGAGTCATTTAAAATACGAGTTTGCTATTAGAGCAGGCGCCGATACGGGGTGGAATGCAAAATTCACAAGCCTCCTCGGGATTAAACACAAGACTAGAGTGAATTTCCTGATGGAGCAGATGTGGGTTACTGAGTGTTTGCCTTCTTTATATTTGGGGTTCTTGGAGGAGCAAGAGGCTTGGGATCTAGGGAGGGTTTGTAACGACAGCAGCAGTAGTTGTGAGGGCGTGCGTTGTGTCCTGTTGCTGCCCGGGACACCAGGCCAGCTTTGAGGATCTTTGAAGGACAGAAGTGGTCCCATCTCCAGAGGTAGCCTTAGGTACCCACAAGCAGATGCGTGCATATTTGTATTTTCTGTTTTGTTTGTTTAAACAAATGATGGGCTCACGCACACACGTTCCCGTGTTATTTATTTCTGCCAGTACGGCTCCCTCGTTCTCTCTTTGTGGCTGCAGAGTATTTCCCTGTTTGGATTTACAGAACCATTCCCTTATGATGGGTTTGTTTCCAGCCTTTTGCTCTTTCAAGTAATGCTGGTGGCGATCAGCCACATACATATATCTTTGAGACGTGCAAGCTTGTCCCTGGGATAAATTCCTAGAAGTGGAGTAGCTGGGTCAAAGGTTATGTGCCTTTGGAATATTGAGAGATATTTCCGAACCGCGCTGCCCCGAGAGGGCGCCCGTGAGGAAGGTCTCAGGACAGTGTGTGGAGGCCTGGGGTGGCCTGTGGAGAGGGGCAGGCACCAGGCTGGGCTGGGCCTCGTATCCCGGGGCCTGACCTGTGCTTCTTCAGTGATGCAACGTGGGTTGGGAAGTGCTTAGAAGAACAAGTGTTACAGCCCAGAGCCAGCCGCCCTCGGTTCCGCTGGCCAGTTGCTTGCAAAATTCAGCACGTGATGCCCCTTCATTCCGGAGGAGTTTGGATATTTGGGACGTACAGTCCCCTTCTTGCTTGGTGTGAAGTCCCGCCACTCCCAGGAGTGAACTCTTTCACCAAACCCCGGTTCCCTTTCACTTTGCCCAAAGAGAAGCAGCTTTCACGATGCGGAGGGAAATCATTATTTACTGTTCTTCAAAGAAAGATCACCCTCCAGGGAGAAAAGCCAGCAGGCTCGTGCACGTCTGCGAAGGTGATGCGCGCTCCCCACGTGGCGGGCCCTCGTCCTGCCTCTGGGACGTCATTCTCACCGCGATGGGCTTTCATCAGCTCCGTCTTGCGGAGCCGGTGCGGCCCTGGCAGGACCACCCAGCGTGTGTGCCTCCCCGCCTCTTGGGGTTTTGTCCCCGCCACCCAGGCCCTGGGCAGCGCGCGCTGGAGGGAGCATGGCTTTGGAGATAGTCACTGGCTTTGAAACAGAGGCTCCCCTGCTTCCTGTCTGTGTCACCTCCGGCGCCTCTCTGAGCTTGAGCCTTGTCAGCACGAAAAATGGGAATGGCCTTCATGATAGGGCGGGCACCCCGGGAGTCGCGGTCTGGCTGTCTTTCCCTCCTGCCCCATTTGTCCATCTCCTCCCATCATCCCGAGCAGGTCGGGCCAGTGTGGCCCCAGCACAGAGCATCTCCCTTGAGTGAGGTGGGGACACCTTTTGGGCTGGCGCCCGAACCCTGCCCTGGACCACCCAAGGGCACGGTCTGACCCGCTTTCTCTTGGGCCCACCTGCCCCAGCTACATCTCAGTGGCTGGGTCTTACCCGGGACCCAGGGCCCCAAAGAGCTGTCCTCCTGTCGCCCCTGACCCGATGGGCTGGAGCATGGCAGCGCGATTGGTAGGACGGAATGGAATGGCTTCCCCACCTCCCCGGGAGGAGGCCCTTTGTCTCGAACTCCACCTAGAAGTCCTGCCCCGGAGGAACTTTGCCTAAATCGGACCTGGCTGGCAAACGCACCTCGTATTCTGATCTGAGGATGCTCTTTTATCTCTGATGGGCCATTTGGCAGGAGCCGTCTAGCTGGGCTTTGCCTTCTCGCCCTAGGAGCGCCCTGTCGAGGCTTCGATGACCGTCATCAGCGTCCTTCCACCTTCTTCCTCCTGGAACTTATGGTTCTCAAGGTCCATCTGGGGATGAGGAGACACTCGCTCCTCGCAGCTGCCCAAGAGCTGCAGAGATCAGGTACCAGGTCCTTCGTTTCCCAGGGTGAGGACCCTGGAGCTCAGCTTAAAATGTGTGCTCAGGGCTTCCCTGGTGGCGCAGTGGTTGGGAGTCCGCCTGCCGATGCAGGGGACACGGGTTCGTGCCCCGGTCCAGGAAGATCCCACGTGCCGCAGAGCGGCTGGGCCCGTGAGCCATGGACGCTGAGCTTGCGCGTCCGGAGCCTGCGCTCCGCAATGGGAGAGGCCACAACAGTGAGAGGCCCGCGTACCACAAAAAAAAAAAAAAAAAAAAAATGTGTGCTCAGGACGGACACCTGGTCTCCCACATTCTCTCTGAAGTTGATGATGTCAAAAGCGGTAACGCCGGTGATATTGCCGCCTGACGTCATTATGGGCTAAGCCCTTAGTGTGGATTCTTTTTTGTAATCCTCACAACAGTCTCCCGAGGAAGCGCCATTGTGATGAGCTCCACTTAACAGAGAAGTAGACCGAGGTTTGGCAGTGAAGGGACACGTGCAGCCACGTGACCAGCCAGTGACAACGCCAGGGTTTCGATCCTGGAGGCGAGATTCCAGGGCTGGCTGTCAATGTTCCGACACCACCCACCTGTGCCGCTGCCTCAGACCAGCCCGAGACTCGTGGTTTTGTCTCTAATTAACAGAGGAAAAAAAATCAAACCTTTATGTGGGGAAATGTAAAAACGTATACTGGCACCAGAGAAGAGTAAAATGACCCCCTGCGCACCCGTCACCACCTCAGCAGTTACCAGCTCTGGGCCAGTCTTGTCCAGTAAGTCTCCCCCCGCCAACCCCCTCTCCCCCAGCCACGGAATTATCTGGAAGCAATTCCCTGACATCTTCTCACTTCATCAGGGATGACTGAAATAGGCCTCTCTAAAAAATAAGGTATCTTTAAAAAAATAAACAGAAACGTAATGCCATTCTCCCGCCTAAGAAACTAACAACGATTCCTTGATGTCCAACGCCCTGTCGTCACATTTCCCCAGTTGTGTCATAAATGATTTTGGTTGTGATTTGTTCAGGTCATGTATCTTGTGGAATTTTCCACGCCCCCAGTTTCGCCGATTGCTTCCTCGTGGTGTCATCGAGCTCGTTCCTCTGTACCCTGTATTCCCTGTACATTTTCTGCACCTCCTGGGACTTTCTAGTTAGCTCTACACCTGTGCTGTCTCATACAACAGCTGCCGGCTTTCCTGCTAAGTTTTTAGTTGTCATCAACGATCATGCTGGGGTGCATTATTTCCTCAGGGATGCAGAGAGACGATAGTTTAAGTCTACCTTTCCTTCGTCATTTGTTAGATGGAATTATTCTACAAAGGACTTCACTTCATCAGCTACTTTTTAAAAAAAATTAATTAATTTATTTATATTTTTGGCCGCCTTGGGTCTCTGTTGCTGCGCGTGGGCTATTCTTCATTGCGGTTCCCGGGCTTCTCATCGTGGTGGCTTCTCCTGTTGCAGAGCACGGGCCCTAGGCGTGCGGGCTTCAGTAGTTGTGGCACTCGGGCTCAGTAGTTGTGGCTCGCGGGCTCTAGAGCGCAGGCTCAGTAGTTGTGGCGCACGGGCTTATTTGCCCCGCGGCATGTGGGATGTTCCCGGACCAGGGCTCGAACCCTTGTCCCCTGCACTGGCAGGCGGATTCTTAACCACTGCGCCACCAGCAGAGTCCCTCATCAGCTACTTGTTTGTACTGAAGTTCAGTTTACACAGAAAAGGCAGGGGAAAAAAGCTTCAGTCTTCCCCCGTATCGCCAAGTTTTAGAGCAACGAGCTGATTTGGTAGAACCTTCCCAAGGTTTATTTAAAGAATTTTTTTACTATCAATGTGAATTCAGGGGTTTAAATTTATACTTGATGTGTTTGAATCCAACGTAGTTACTCTTCTTTTTGATGTCCGGATTGTCCCACCTATGGCCAGTGGGAGCCTCTTGCCTTGATTTTGATTCCTCGCCTAAACCCTTTGTGAATCTCTAAGTTCTCTCCTCTTTTCAGCTGATGGGAAGATTCCCTTCCTTCCAGAAGGAGTGGGGCCTGCCCGCATTCATCGCTGCTCACCAGGCCTGGGGTGTAGGGGCTTCCTGCCAGCAGGCTATTCATAGGTGCCACCTTCCCCGCTGGCCTCGTTGCCAAGGTGCCAGCCAGAGGCTGGAGTGGAGGAGCCAGGCCAGCAGTGCTGGCTCGGGCCCCACACATAGTAGGTGTTCCGGAAACGGCTGTCGAGTGAATGAAGGGGCCGAAAGCTGATCTGTCACACCACCTGGCTGGATTGGGTTCCGCTCCACCCTGGGATTCTCCCGAGAGGCCAACTCGAAAATAGAGCTGGCCTTTGATTCCCTGTGGCCTCAGGACACCCTCCCAGGGCCAAGCGCGTGGGGAGCTTGGGTGAAACCTCCAGGGTCGCGCCGAGGGTGCTGATGTGGGAGCCACCCGTCCTCCTGCGAGGGGCACTGGCGGGGGTGCGAGGGCCGGCTCTGACACTTCCCAGACCGGGCTGTCCCTGGGCGCCCAGGCAAAACTGGAGCCAGTCTCTGGCCCAGCGGCACGGCTCCAGCTCTCAGAGCCCCTGGGCATGGATTTCACCGCGCTGACTTGCAGCCTCTGCACTGTTGTCAATATTTGCTCTCCTCCCCTTGCCCTGGCAGGGCTTGTCCCGAGTACCCAGCGCAATCGAGGGCTTAAGGAAGGCTCTGTGACCGGACCCCTGCATGGACCTCGGGGCTTCTGTTCTGGTTGCTGCTGCTGGTTTAAAAAAACAAAACAAACCAACAAAACAAACGCTGCCAGCTTTGTTGATATCCAGAGACTCTTGGTTCCCAGAATAATGTGTTTGTTTATGGAGAATGACTTCATGTATTTACCGTATAAGAGGCTAGAATCCGGTGAAACTTCTGGTCTATCTGAGGGTGGATTTGGGTGCGGATTTGTTGTGAGGAGGGCAGGTGCTCCGGCCCATGCAGCTGAGGGGAGGGTGGGCAGGGAGGAAGAGAGTGACCAAGAAAGCGCCCCCTTGGGGGGACGTGTGAACACCCCCAGAGGATGAGGATGAGAAAAGTTTCCAGAAATGGAGCAAGGAGAGCGGAAGGGCAGACCAACCTGACCTTGGCACAAGGCTGAGCCCGTGGGTCGGGAGTATAGTTCTGGAATGAGACCACCTAGGTCCCAACCTGCGTGGCTACTTGTTAGCCTGTGACCCCTGGACAAGTGGCTTCACCTCCCTGAGCCTCCATTTCTTCATCCATAAAATGGGGAGCCTTTTACGTAGTTCCTGGCACACAGTGGGCACCTGTAATGGATAGTGCGAGCGAGGTGGTTAATCGTGTGGGCTCTGGGGTGCCTGCGAACGAGTTCTGGCTCCACCTGTTACAAACTGAATTCATGGGTTTCTTTCTGAACTTCTCAGTGCCTCAGTGTCCTCATCTGTAAAATGGGCATAATTGTATTTCCTACCTCCCAGGCTTGTGAAGATTAAGTGGCTTAAGAGATATGAAGTCCTTAGGATAACACCTCGCACGTGTCTGTGCTGGGTCAGTGCCTGCATTATTACTCTAGTTAATATCAATACAACTGTCTGTTCGAAGTGGCTGCCATGGGCCCAGAATGGGGCCCTTGGCTCCAGTGACAGGAGGTGCAGTGCATGGCTCACCCGAGGGTCATTGTTTGAGAACCAGGCACCATTTCAGTAAATTTCCCAGCAGCCCTGGAGGGAGGTCCTATCCTTCCCGTTTCCTAGAGCTGGAGCCCGAGCCCGGGGGTGACCCATAGCCACCCAGCCGGTTACTGGCGGAGCCCGGCAGCCACAAAGCCCTCACTCAGCCTCTTCCCCATGTCTTCTCCCAGCTAGACTGAAGCACAGGCTCTAGCAGAGAGAAACCTACTGGCAGTGGGCCTTTATTCTGAGCCAGGATGTGGCAGGTCTTACCTGCCTTACCGGGCAGGTAAGATGGATCCTCTCGCGTGCACTTGGAGGCCTCAAAGTGACTCACATTGTTTTTTCTTTACTGAATTTTGTTACAGTATTGCTTTTGTTTTATGTTTTGGTTTTTTGGCCGCAAGGCACGTGGGATCTTAGCTCCCCAACCGGGGATCGAACCCACCCCCCCTGCACTGGAAGGCAAAGTCTCAACCACCGGACCGCCAGGCATGTCCCACGACTCACACTTTAAGTGAGTCCCGGTTCTTATCCCTGAACCTTTGGGGTCCCTCCTGCCGCACGGTGTGGAAATCAGCCTCCACTGGATGGTACTGTCGTCTACGGGGCCGGGAGGGGAGGGGCGCGTGCAGTCCCGGCTCTGAGGCCAGGCAGGCGGGCCCCCCTTGGCTGCTGTTTCAGAGAACACGCTATCGATCGGCTCTTGGATGTGGGGCATGCGGGCCGGGGTCAGATAACGAGAGGCGGATTTCGTCAGTCTGAGAGCAGCGTCAGTGGCTATCGGGAAATCGATCGTAGGCTTGGAGGGCCTCTCATGCCACCTGGGCTTTATTTATGCTTTTAGGAGACGTGTCTCCTGCACCAGGTGCTACTCCAGGTACCAGAGTCTTAGCTGTGCTGGTCTGGACTTGCTGACTCCAGGTCCGTTCCGCGCCCTTCCTCTCTCCCACTGGGTGCCGGGGAGAGGGGGCGACCCTGCAGGCCCCATGTCCCGAGGGCCTGTGTCCCTGGGTTTGGCCAGTGGGAGGAGCCAGCGGAAGGCTGCAGGATTTCTCCCCCCTCTGTCTCCGGAAGTCTCCGTGACAGCAGCTGCCCCTCCCCCGTGGCCCTGGCTTCCCCTGGACACGCTGTGGTTGTGTCCCCGGCCCCCGGGCGTCAGGACTGACACTCCCTCTCTCTGTCTTTCCTGTCTAGGGGTGGTGGCAGTTTCCTGCTGGTGCTGATCTCCGGGTCTCCTCCGCGTGCCCCGTGTGACTCCTCAGCTCTTCCATCCCTGTGTACCCATTTCCCTGCATTAATGAAGTCCCTCGCTTCAAACGCCCTAGGGGCTTCTGTCTCTGGTTCGATGCCTCTGACCCACCAGGTGAAGACCCCACGGTCCCAGCTTCTGCGTGATTTCCCGTCTTGTCACCTGATTTAGGCCCCAGCCGTAAATTCTTCTTCCCTCTGCCGTTGTCCAAGCCCTGAGACTCTTCCCCTCCTCGAGCTTCGGTCCGCCCGTGCCTTGCCTTGGGGCCCGGGTTGCCGTCGCAGCCTGCTTTCTCCTTCCTGGTTCCCCCGGGTGCTTTGCTGAAGTTATGAAATCCAATCACGCTTCTCCTCGGAGCCCGCTTCTCGGTCTTCCCCGTCCTTCCCAGCAGGGTCTCGGTCACACTGCCTGCGTCTTCTTCCGGAGGAACGGGCACTCCAGCTGCCCGCTTGCTCTTAGCAGGCGTGTGCTCTTACCGGGCTTGCAATCGGTCCCCGGCGCCCCTCCCTGGACACTCTGATGTCTGTCTTCCTGGCCCTGCCTCCCCAGCCTGTGTGTCCCGTGGGTGACGGCACCCCGCGCTCGCTTGGGGCTCAGGACTCCACGGGTCTGGGACCAGGTCTGGCTGTGTACCGCCGAGTCCGGGGGCCTGGCGATAGGTACCAAAGCGTCTCGGTGTCTGTGCTAAAGAAGTTCTCCCTCGTGCGTCTAGAGACATGCCCAAGGATGTGTAAGGGAGCAGAGTAAAAAGCTAGAGACGTCGTCCGGGTTTGTCAGTGAAGGACTTGGTCGGTACGTTTCAGGCCGTTGATCCCGGGGAGTATGATGCATGATGAAAAAGCGTGAGGTTCATCTAAACTGCATTGCCCCGGAAAGATGCCCAAGACGTGCTGTTGTTTGAGACCCGCTGTCACACCAAAGCATAAAACATAAGGTATTTTTTTACATGCACATAAATGCCTAGAAAATGACGCCAAGGAAACACCCCCAAACTGACAAAAGGATTTATCTCTGGGGAAGCCAGTGAGATTGAATCCAGGTGAAGCTGACTTTGTTGCTTTTCACTCTTCATATTTCTGGATTGTTGAGTTTTTATGACAGCACTGTATTAATGTGTCAGCTACGTAACTGTAAAATAAGTAATGGTGTATCGACGGAAAGACACCCCCTTGTTTAAGCTAGTGTGTCCTAGGAATCTCCCCTCGAAAGACTAGGGAGACTGGAAACATTTTCTCCAGAAGAAACAGGGAACAGCCTTGGCTCTGTTGGGAATGTATCGCAAACAGTCCCATCCTTCGGGAATGCCGTTTTGGAGTTAAGTCTTCCCTGGAGACTTGGAAGATGCAGCTGTGGCACAAAGTTGGCTTAAAACATCTTGTTTTCAACCTTGACCTCACATCACACAATGGGAACCTCTTACAGTAGTTGGATTTTCTAGGAGAGTGGACATCAGTGGATTTGTGGAATTTCTTTGCAGGCAAAGTAAATGAAAGGAGTTCCTTTGAAAGCCCCCTACCCTCACCCCACCATGGTTAACTCTGTGTGTGTGTGTGTGTGTGTGTGTGTGTGTGTGTGTGTGTGTGTGTTACGGGAGTGGAGGGGGAGCAGGTAATGCAGCTCCTTGAGGAGTTGCCACATCCTTTGTAAGGCTTGAGTCAATGAGATGTTGTTTCCCAAGTCACCTTTGAAACTCCCATGGCTAAAGCCTGTGGATTATCTCATCCCTACATTTCCTGTTTGGCTCTCTCTTTGATCAGAAGATCGCTGAGCACAGAAAAATCTGTCGTGATTTTGAAAGCGTGACCTGCCATCTGCGAAGGGCTCAGTTCACCTGGCTCACTGTCTGTCCCCTGAGCTTTTGACGCCACAGAGTTGGGAAGTGGAGAGAGGTGTCAGGGTCGTGAATCAAAACAATGGCTTTCTCATGGTGGACGGAATACAGGAAACGCCTGAACCTTTCAGGGAAAGAAAGAGGGCACAGGCTTGGGAAGGGACCAGGCTGGGCCGCACCCCACCAGCTTGGCAAGGGGTCCAGAGGCCAGCCGTGGTGAAGGGAAGTGCGGATTCTGAGTCCCGCCTGTGTCCCAAGAGTGGTGCTGGGCTTGTGGCTCACACGATGGCGTTTCTTTCTCAGCCAGCACTGTGCAGTGGGCGTTAGCGTCCTACCTTACTCACTAGCCAGCTGAGCTCAAACCGATTAAGTAACTGTGTACCTGCTTCCTGTGTTCTGTGTCTATGGATACTGATTTAAAAGTATGAGACAAAATCCCTGTAATTTCTGGTCCCACCACTTCACTGGGCCTGCTTGCATTTGACAGCAGAGCCTGGACCCCCAGAGAAAGTCCTAGCCCCTGGCCTCCTAACTCAGATCTTACAGAGTACAGGAAGTGGTTTCTCTGGTCTGTTTTCCCACTCCGTCACAGTCACAGCCTCGCTGGGCTTCCCAGCCCCCAGGGCACTCGGAGAGACAGCATATGGCTCAGTGGAGGGAAAGGACTTTGACTGTGAGACCAGAGAGACCTGGCTGCAGTGCTGCATCTCCTACTTCCTGTCTCTGTGACCTTGCACAGGTCACTAACCCTCTCTGAGCCTCAGTTTGCTCATCTGTGAAGTGGACTTGTAATGAGGCTCAGACATTAGGATAAGCCATATGAAATTGCCAGCATCTGGCCACTTTTACCCTGCAAAATGGCAATTTCATATGGCTCTACTGAGGCTTTACACCATGGAAATGCCTTTGTGAGGTGCAGGGACGGGCTAGACTCTTGTTTCCTCCCTTCACGCCCTCAACCTTGAGGGCCCCGTCTCCCTGGACTTCAGTGAATGGGAAGTGGCTTCTGAAATCATTGCCTCCGAATGAAGAGGGAGCACTGAAGTCATGACTCCCTGGAAGGTCCCGTGTGCACGGAGGGGGCCGTTCACTGAAGCCGTCATTAGGATTCGTGGAGGGGCTGCATGGACACAGCTGTGGGTGCCGACGCAGATGCTCCTGTGAGGCCAAGCAGGGTCCTTTCAAACAGTGTCGTGGGGTGACAGGCGCAGCCCAGAGGGTTGGGAGGCCTTGGGAAGCTGTGCTGGCTGGCTGGGGTCTAATGCTTGTGTTTCAGCTGTGCGTGTGGTTGGGAAGCCGGTGGTCAAGGGTCCCGGCTCTGGAGTCTGGCTGGCCGAGTTTGAACCGCATGTCTGCCTCTTGGTTGCTCTGTGCCCTCAGACAAGTCATTTCACCTCTCTGCACCTCAGTTTCCTCATCTGTAGTAGTTTCTGCCTCATAGTCTCTGGGAGACACATAAGATGCCCCATGTAAAGTATCTAGCACAGGGCCTAGCACAAAGTAAGCAATCTCTATGGACTAGCTATGAATGTGTATTGAAAATAATACTTATTAAAAATCACCATTAGCCACTCTTAATAAGTAGGGCCTGATTTCATTGAACACTGCATTGGAGATAATATACAGGTGACCAGAATTTCTCAGGGCCTGAGAGGCAGATTCAGACAGCCCTGCCCAGTGTGCTGTGTGACCTTGGACAGGTCACTTAACCTCTCTGAGCCTCATTCCTCTGTAAAATATGGTTAGGAAGTGGGAAATTCAATTTATGAGCAGGGTTGTGAGGGTGAAAGCAGATGCTGCTTTTGGAAGGGCCTCTCCCAAGTGCCTAGTCTGCTGGAGGGGCTCCTGTAGGGAGCTTGTGGTCTTACTGTGGAAGCCCCTTGGTGTCACAGCTTGCTCTCTCCATTTGAGCTGTGGCCGTGTGTGGAAAGAAGTACCTGTGGGGTTCTTTTCTTATGTATTTTACTCTGGAGATTTCTGCAGCTCAGGAACAGGAATGTACTTTAGAAAGGATTTAATTTGGGGGTGAATTAATTCTTGAGGAGCAGGAGGAGGGCTTTTAAACCCCGCTCTAATCATTTCGGAAGGCTTCTGTCACTTCCCGGTGCCCGTGACTGTGGACCGCAGGACACTGTCAGCCCCAAGACCTTTTGCAGCAAGCCTTCCCGAGTGGCCTCTGCATCATTGCTTGCTGAGCGGATGGTACTGTGCGGTTGCCATGGTAGCAGCAGGATGTGGTTCCTATGGTGATGGTCGGCCGTGGCAGGAAGACAGCAGAGGTTTTAGTTATCCGGTGGCTCTGCGTTCGCCGCCCCCCTGAACAGCACGACACGAGCTTCTCCCCACTGCCGCTCTGCTGTGTAAAATGGTTACTGCTGAGGTCGCCTCCCCCCCGAAATGCCAGTGCTGCTTCTTGGAAGGACTGGGCTGTACAGGGGTGTTTCTGCCTCCAGAAGGGGAGGGCCCCGAATGTCTGGGGCACCTCAGCTGGGGAGGGGGCTTTCTGTGGACCCTGAAAGTAGCAGGTGGGGTCTGTGGGGAGCTGATCCAAAAAGCCCCTCCTGGTGGTTCCCTGGAGTGAACCAGAGAACCATCCAAGTTCCAAGTCCATATTTTCCCATCCGAGTCCGCCTTTATTTGCAGGAGAAACCAGATGGTTTGTAAAACTCCTGCGGCACCTTGCATCCAGATTTCAGCATGGCCACGGTATGGGGGTCACGGGTTGTCCAGCACGTGACACTTTTCTTCACTTGGGGGTTGGCTAAGATCAGGGAAAGGAAAAAAAGTATCCTGAATGTTTCTTTTCCCTTCTGGCCTCTGAAATCTTACAGCTAGGATTTCTCCGTAGAAAGGCGAGCGGATGATACAGTGAGACGTAGCATACAGAATGTCAATTCTTTTTTATCTGGCGATGAGCGAGGGGGAGTGAGTAAGCAGGATTCAAGAGGCGCTGTTCACAATTTAAGAGGAAATCTGAAATTTAGGAGCTAAGTGTGGGCGGACACGGGGGCTGCTGGCTTCATTGTTGGACAACGCCGTCCATAAATTGCACATCCACCTTGATAAAAGCTTCCCAAGAGAAAGGAAATGTCTTTGCCTCGAGCTGAAATCCTGTCAACCTGGTGTGGCAACGCGATTCGCTCATATGCCGGGCAGGCGCTCCGATTGGCGGTCGGTGCCGTCACTGGGTTTCCTGGCGTGTGATTGGTGGATCGGACCCTGCCGTCAGAGCCGTGTTCCAGGTGGCCGTACCTGGATTGAAACGGGCGGGATGGAGGGCTCAGTGCTGGTGCCTCCACTGCGGGACACCCAGCGCTCCTCAAGTACCTGTCCCAGGAACATGGCCTCGTGGCAGGGCCCAGGGCCGAGCGGACCAACTCTTTTCACCTGAAGTAGCCAGAGGTCAGAGGAGTGCCTACTTGCCGAGCCGGGGGGCGCCCGAGTCTGGGTTCTTTTTGGGAGGACTGCAGTTGAGTGAGCACTTTGAATGAACACTGTCTACTCTGGGAGACTTCTTTTTTTTTTTTTTTTTTTTTTTTTTAAATTTATTTATTTTATTTATTTATTTTTGGCTGTGTTGAGTCTTCGTTGCTGAACGTGGGCTTTCTCTAGTTGCGGCGAGCAGGGGCTACTCTTTGTTGCGGTGCGCAGGCTTCTCATTGCAGTGGCCTCTCTTGTTGCGCCGCACGGGCCCTAGGCGTGCGGGCTTCGTGGCATGCAGGCTCCGTAGTTGTGGCTCGCCGGCTCTAGAGCACAGGCTCAGAAGTTGCGGCGCACGGGCTTAGTTGCTCCAGGACAAGTGGGATCTTCCCGGACCAGGGATTGAACCCGTGTCCCCTGCGTTGGCAGGCGGCTTCTCAACCAGTGCACTCCCAGGGAAGCCCGAGACTTCTTCTTTTTGAATTTTTGAGGATTAACAAGAGAAACACAATGTAGGATACATATACAGTCAATAGGATTCATTGCTTGACCACGTACGGATATCAAGATGACTTTCAGGTTAGCCAATAATCAAACAGAAAGCATCAAAGACTAATATCAAAAAACACATTTCTACCACCCAGAATTGACCATTGTTTATATTTTATCCTCTTTGCTTTGCCTTTTTAAGTAAAAGGAATAAGACACCATTGGAAAAGTGAATAATTACCTTGACGTGTAGCTCAGCACCCGCCTCCAGCTGCCCTTTATTATAAATTTGGTGTAGATCTGTCCATTAATTTCCATTTAAATACTTTTACACACACACGTAACCATAAACAGTATGTAGCCTTGCTTTGCATATGTTTTTACAATGTGCTTACAACTTGGCTTTTCCCCTCTGCGCCGTTTGCTCCCGGGTTTGGGATCTGTGTCTGTTGGTTCCCGTTTAGCTCACTTCTTTTCCCTGCTGCACAGTAACCCTGTGTTTGCCGTCTTGTGCAGATAAACCTCGTCTTATAGAGGGGGACCTGGAGCCCACGGTCACTCGGCTGCACGGTGGGCTTCATAACCCCACCCGCCGCCATGTTAGTGGGACTCCAAAGGCAGGGCGTCCCTCACGTCCCTGGCCCAGCAGCTGACGAATGCAGTCTGACGAGTGCAGGTTCCCGAGTCACCCAGCCCAGCTGTGTTTGCCTAATCTAGGTCACTGCCAACCCCCTCCCTGAAAGAGCTCTGTGGCCTAGAGCGCCGTCTGAAAAGGAAACGCAGTGACGGCGCTTTTGTTGGGAGAGCGCTGTGCCCATTCCCCTGACCGCCCTCACCCCCTGGTTGGAGACCCCGGCCGCGAGGTGGCAAAGGCAGCCGTGGGTGCCCCTGAGCGCCCCGAGTTGCCTCCTGCTCTGAGTCACCCTCAGGGAACCCTGACCTTTTGCTCGGGCGCAGCTCCCTCATCCAGGGACCGTGGCCGTAAGGCTGACCTCATCCCCGGCTCTCTCCCAGCGTCGGGACCCCTTGAACCAAAAGCCACGCCCTCGCACACCGGCAGAAACTCGCAGCTCCTGGTTTCTGAGTCATCGGTGTTTTCGCCAGGTGTGCATGGTACGTGTGCCGGTACGTGGGAGGCCACAAGCAGGTAGATGGATCTTTCAGTCCCTCTAACTGGGTGGCTCCCTCCGGCCCCACGTCTGCTGGCAGCCCCAGGAGAACGGTGCCCTGTGGCCCGCCGGGGGAGTCACAGCATCCACGCGGAGACCTGAGAGCCCAGGCCCTGTGAATGCCACCGTCCCTCGCTTAAAAGGAAAGTCAGTTTTGCGGTCAGACAGCATTAGATTCTTCCAGTCGCCCGGCAGGTATTTACTGAGCCTCCTGAGCGCCCGCCCTGGGGATAGTGTGGCAAATGGAACAGAGACGGTGTCTGTCATGCTGGAGCCTGCTGCCCAGTGGGAGAGACGGTAAACGAGCACCAGGCAGATAACCACAGGGCCGGACCTGGGGCTCCTCTGTCCGCCCAGCCCGCCAGTCCTTGCCAGTGACCTCGGCTGAGGTCAGCTAAGTCCCCTGTAAGCACGGGGCACGGTGCTCTAACCCCTCTGGGCGGCGGAAGTCTCAGCAAGACGGCGTGGCTGTCACCGTGCCGGGCGCGGCCCCAGTCGATGCGTGGCAGCTGCACTTGTGACCCCAGCCCTCTCTTACGGAAGTGGAGGTTGAAGCCGGAGAGGTGAGGTGACCTGCCCACGGTGGCACAGCAGCTCGCGATCGCAGGCCCGTGTGGCGGCCCGGCCCCCGGCCCCAGAGGAGGCCGTTCCTCTTTTCACAGAGCCAGTGCCCTCCACGTGCTACAGGGAGTGGGTTTTTTTTTTTAAATTAATTAATTCATGTATGACTTGTTGATTTATGATCGTGGTCAAGTATACCTAACGTAAAGTTTACCATCCTAGCCATGTTTAAGTGCACAGCTCTGTGGCGTTACGTACATTCACATTGTTGTGTAATCATCACTACCGTCCATGTCCAGAATTGTTTCATCTTCCCAGACTGAAACCGGCCCTAGTAAACACCTAACTTCACATTCTCCCTGCCCCCAGGTCCCTGTAACCACGTTCTCGTGATACTTTCTGTCTCTCTATCTGACTCCTCTGGGTCCCTCATGTGAATGGAATCAGACAGTAGCTGTAGTTTTGTGTCTGGCTTGTCTCACTTAGCATAATGTCCTCAAGGTTCCTCCATGCTGTATGTAACACGTCGGAGTTTCCTTTCTCAGGCTGAATAATATCCGTGTGTGTGCGTGTGTGTGCGTGTGTGTGCATGTGTGCGCGCGTGTGTGCGCGTGCGTGTGTGCTCGCGCCACGTTTCGTTCATCCACTCATCTGTCAGCGGACATTCGGGTTGTTTGCACCTTTTAGTGAACAGGAGTAGCTCTGCTGTGCACGTTGGTGCACAAGTATCTGTTGGAGTCTCTCCTTTCAACTGTCACTTCGTTTGTATATATATGTAGTGCAGGGAGCATTTTATCATCAGGAATCAAATAAAGGGAACAAAAAGAAAACTCCTAACTTCCAGGAGTTCTTATCCTCAGGCCCATGGAAAGAATTCAGGGTATCTGTGAACCTGGATATGAAAAAAAAAAAAATGACAGCTTTATTGTCACTAACCTGTAACTGACATGCAGCATCTCCTTCGAGAATGATTGTAGGTAGGCAGTGCTGCGGCGGCAATGTTAGCAGTACCTGTGACACAGTCACTAACAGAAATCCCAGATGTGTTCAGATACCGTTCCTGCCATTGTAGATATCTTGGAATATCGTTATCTTTGTCACTACTCCAGAGTTATGGTAGTAATCCCACCTACGGCTAGATCTTCTTCTTTAATGCAGTAAAGAAGTTATCTTTTGCTCTATCACAAATTTTAAGAAGTATTTTGATAACCATATTTCACTATGATCCATATTTCACTAGGTTCCCTTGCGATCCTATGAATTCCTTTTGTCCATTTAAAAAGTTTATTCTGGGACTTCCCTGGCGGTCCACTGGTTTCCACGCTTCCATCGCAGCAGGCATGGGTTCGATCCCTGATTGGGAAACTAAGATCCTGCATGCCGCATGGGGTGGCCAAACAATAAAGTAAAGGTATATTTTTTAAAAATAATAAATAAAATAAAAAGTTTATTCTAAGAAGAGGTCCAGAGTCACCAGACAGCCAAGGGCTCCAGGGCACAAAACAAGGTTAAGAGGCCAGAGCATATTCCCTTGCCCACGAGTACACACAGGCCCCCTCTTCTCAGGATGTACCCCCTCTCCCACTGTAGGTCCCACACTGCAGGATCCAGCCCACCAGACGGAGTAGGTTTACATGACTGCTTCCAGGCAGCTCCATGGAGGAGAATCAGAGTTTCTTTGGAGGGGTGGCATCCCGGGCCCTCAATGATTTTCAGCTGCTCCCTACCCCACAAAACTGAGAAGAGAAATTTCGCTTCATAATTATGGGAATCTTCTCTGTTTCTGGGATGGCTCTGGACATGTTTTGAGTCCATCTGGGTTCCCAGGAGCGAGCACACCGGGGCGTGTGCCCCTGCAGCCTTGGGACTGGTTCCACTGGAGGACGCAGCCTGCAGGGTGATGGTACAGTTCAGGCAGCGTGAGGCCAGACGGGTCTGAGTGTAAAGAGGAACATGTTTCCTTAGTTTTTGCCCACTTCGCGACATCTCCATTCTCCAGCTCATCGGCCCAGAGTGGGACTCGGTGGGGATGAGGTGCAGGGAGCAAGCTGATGGAGCCGGGGGTGGTGGTGGTGGCGGGAGTCGGGGGACGTAGGTTTGCAGGCGGCCCTGGCTTGGTGAAGAGCTGTGGTGGGGAAGGCCGGGCTGCGTTGTTTGAGAAACTTTGGCTTTATGGCCTGCATGTCAAAATATTATTATTGAACGCTAATACCGAGGCCTGGTGGATGGCCAGAGGAATGGATAGAGAGCTGAAAAAGCAGGAGTCGTAAAATGTTCTTTGTAGCGTCTAACTGGTGAATGTATGAGTACCCACTGTAAGAGCCTTTCAACATTTTTCTTCTTTCATTTTGTTTTCTTTTTTTTAAAATTTATTTAAAAAAAAATTTTGGCTGCGTTGGGTCTTCGTTGCTGCGCACAGGCTTTCTCTAGTTGCGGCGAGCGGGGGCTACTCTTCGTTGCGGTGCGCGGGCTTCTCATTGCGGCGGCTTCTCTTGTTGCGGAGCACGGGCTCTAGGCGCGCGGGCTCAGTAGTTGCAGCACGTGGGCCCTAGAGGCTCAGGCTTCAGTAGTTGTGGCACATGGGCTTAGATTGCTCCGCGGCATGTGGGATCTTCCCGGACCAGGGCTTGAACCCGTGTCCCCTGCATTGGCAGGCGGATTCTTAGCCACTGCGCCACCAGGGAAGCCCGTTCTTTCATTTTCTGATGTATTACTTACAAAGGTGTACAACCAAATGAATGGATCGATGAATCCTCTCGCCTCATGGACCTGCAACCCAGGCCAGCACCCCAGAAGCTGCCCCCAGGCCCCTTTCAGTAGCAACCCACTTGCTTTTCCCCAAAGTTACCTTTCCTGACCACTGTCGGTCTATAGCTGAGCTTTCCTTAGGTTTCAGCTGAAGTGAATCACACTGTGCATCTTCTTTCATGTCTGGCTACTTTGGCTCAGTTTTACATCTGTGAGGTCCGTCCGTATTTTATATTATAGCTGAAAGTTATTCATTTTTGTTGGCAGATAATATTTCATCTTAAGACTATACCATTCTACGGATGGTGAGCATTCAGGTTTTATGCATTCTTAGGAATACTTGCATAGGCCTCTTGGGCATAGAGCACGAAGTTCCGTTGGCTTAGAGTTGGGAGTGAGTTGGTAGTCACAGGATATGCATAGGTTCAACCTTTGTATGTGATGCCAGTTTTCCAAAGTGGTTGTATCAGCTTACACTCCCAGGAACAGTGGATGAAATTTCCAGTTGCTTCACATCAGGCCAGTATTTGTTACCGTCAGTCTTTAAATTCTAGCCGTTTTGGTGGGTATATAGCAGTATTCAGCTTTTCTTTATGTTTGAAATTTTTCACAATAAAAATTTGGAAAGATACTCATATTCATGCAACAACTTCATGCATGGAAAAATGGTTTTTCGGTTTTGTTTTTGTTGTTTTGGTCGTGGTCATGCTGCTCGTGGGATCTTAGTTCCCCGACCAGGGATCAAACCCACGCCCCCTGCAGTGGAAGCGTGGAGTCCTAACCACTGGACCACCAGGGGATTCCTGAAAGATGGAATTTTTAAGGAAAATGGTTGAAATTGGTACTTTCCTGGCCTTGAAGTGAAGCCTCATCTTTTCACTCTGGACAGTGCCAAGGCTGACACTACATCCTGTGACCCTGCCCCCTCTCCTCCCTGCCGCCCCCCCCCCCACCCCACCCCACCCCCCACTGGCGGGTCCTGGATAACATTTAAAAAGCTGGATGTAGACGAGCACTAGGGCCCCAAGTGAGGTGAGAGGACCTTAAAGCTTTGCTCATGCATCACGTTACCATGACACATGACACAGAGCGGGTGCTCTGAGCTGGTTTCTGGCCTGGAGGAGGTCCTGACACGTCCTGCTGGTTCCCAGAGAGATGCGCTCATGAGTCAGCGTGGGAAATTAGAATAGTTCATTGACTTTCTGCTAATTCCAGTTGTGTGCGCACCTGTTCCTGGAACGCTCCTGGTCACGGCTACCTGCTCACTAGGGCTTCCCTCTTGGACTCAGCGCCAGTGAGGCCCAAGCCTTGAGCTTCTTCCTCATGTTGGACGCTGCTTAGCTGAGTTCTCCCAGCATAGACTGTGGCCCCAATTCATGCCCTGTTCCTCCCTCTCTCCCTCCCTCCATTCTTTCACTCAGTAAATATTACTGAGCATGTACTTTTGTGCCAGACACTCTCCCACCTTCTCCCTCCCTCCCTCTCTCCTTCCTTTCATCCGTCTGCCAGTCCGTCCATCCGTCTATCCATCCATGCATCCACCCAGCACGTCCTGAGTACCCACTGCAAGGCAGGCCTTGGGCTAGACACAGATGAATGAGCTGCGGTCCTCGTCTTTGAGGTCCTCCCAATACCCCCTATTGGAGGAGACAAAGGAGTAAACAGACGTTCATAGAGCAATGTGACATGTAAGGTGGGGTGAGGAAGGAGAAAAAGCAAGGTATCTAAGGCCAAGTTAGGAGCACCGGGAAGAACTTGCTGGAGGTCACGTTGTGGAAGCTGCATCTTTTTTTTTTTTTTTGGCTGAGTTGGGTCTTCGTTGCCGAGCGCGGGCTTTCTCTAGTTGCGGTGCGCGGGCTTCTCATTGCGGTGGCTTCTCTTGTTGCGGAGCACGGGCTCTAGGCGCATGGGCTTCAGTAGTTGCGGCGCACGGGCTCAGTTGCTGCACGGCATGTGGGATCTTCCCAGACCAGGGCTCCAACCCGTATCCCCTGCATTGGCAGGTGGACTCTCAACCACTGCGCCACCAGGGAAGCCCCAGAAGCTGCATCTTAACACTGTCTCGGGTTGGGCCCAGTGAGGGAGGGTGGTGGGAGAGAGTGGGCATCTGGTTTCCCTGGTGGAGGAAGACAGGTGAGCGGTGCCGGGGGGCGCTGAGTGAACCTCAGGCCACCAGGTGTGAGGTCAGGTGGGAGATACAGCTCTGGAGGGGTCCGCAGGCCGATAAGGCAGGGCCTAACGGCCCTCCAGGGGGCACTGGAACAGCATGTATATGGGGCAGTAGGACAGACTAATGCCCCCCAAAGATGTCTACATCCTAACCCCCAGAACCTGTGACTGTGTGACCTGCCATGGCAAAAGGGACTCTGAGATGTGATTGAGTTGAGGCTCTTGTGATGGAGAAGGTATCCTGGGTTATCTAGATGGGTTCTGTGTAGTCACAGGGCTACTTGTAAGAGAAGGGGGAGGCAGAAGAGCCAGGGTCAGAGGTGGAGACTGTGAGAACAGAGCAGAGGTGAGAGCGATGCTGCCGCCAGCTTTGCAGGTGGAGGAGGGGGGGGCCACAAGACAAGGGCTGTGAGTGCCTCTAGGAGCTGGAAAAGGCCAGGAGACAGTCTCCCCGCTGAGCCTCCAGAAGGAGTACAGCCCTGCCCACACCTTGGTTTGGGCCCTCTGAGACCTCTTTTGGACTTCTGGCCTCCAGAACTGTAAGAGAATACGTGTGTTGTTCTAAGGCACTAAGTTACAGACGTCCGCTGCAGCCGCCTTAGGAAACTGATACGCTGGTTAACGCGTGGGGTCCTCTGAAAACCTTTGGACAAGGATCTGGGTTAGGGGTGCAGGACTTTGTGGCCTGGGGCGGTAAGACCATCACCATCTCCTGAAAACCACCTCAGAGAGTGTCCCTCTTCCGTCCAGTGTTCTTGGTAGATAAAAATTGTTGTTCCATTTAAGGCCAGGGGGAAATTAACCTCATTTAGTATCAAGGAGACTCACCGATCCTGATCCATTCTCACCCGGGCCCCACGTGTTAGGATGTTGGAACCTTCTTCCTAGGGGATTCTGATAATACATCACCCCAAGCAAATATGATGTGAGCTGGACCCCACTTTGGGGTGAAAAATCCCAGCGAAAATGGCAGATCCCTTAGGGACCTGGATGGATTTCCTGTTACTTATTCTCCCGTCTGCTGAGCGGGAAGGTGGGGTGTTTAGTGAGTATCACTATAACATGTACTTTCCTAAAGTCAAACAGATTTCTCTAGGTGGGAGTATTCCTCTTTGGTGGGATCGGTGCGGCCCGTCTGACTCAGCGGCTCCCCCAGCAGCGCCTTCTGCAGCTGACACCCTGACAGTCCTCTTGAATCTCCTGCCTCCTGCTCACAAAAGCCTCCTTCCCCGAGAACAGAGCGGAGCCTCTCCCGCCCCACCTCCCTCCCACGGCTCTCGCTGAGCCGGGGCCTGTGTGACTGCTACCTCCAAGACGGTCTGTGTCACCAGGAGACGTTGATGTCACCCAGCGATGGAGCCAGGGGCCTCCTCCAGTCACTACCCATGAGGGCATCTCTAGGTGGCATGGAGTGCCCGCACCGTGCCCTCCTTGACCTATACGTTACCTTATTGAGCATTACAACTCCTGCATTCAATGTTTTATCCTAACGCCTCCGGATTAATAAGTGGAAAAGCTGAACCTGGCACCCGGCACATGTACCCACTCATGTCCCTTCTAGTGTTGAACTTGGGACGTTAGCCACTGGCTGATGTCAGCTGGCTCTAATACCATTACCACGGTCGTGGGTTGGATTGCGTCCCTGAAAAAGATCTGTTCAAGCCCTAACCTCCAGTACCTGGGAATGTGACCTTATTTGGAGACAGGGCGTTTGCAAATATAGTCAAGCTCAGGTTCGCTGTCCAACCTTTGCTTGGAGAACTAGGTTCATTGGGTTCAAGAATCGTTTCCTCTCCTTCCAAGTTAACTGATTTCAAGAGCTCAAACCATGTCGTGGCTTTTCCCAGACTGGCTGATTCAAACCATGCCACAGTCGGGAAGGAAAAAAAAAAAAAAAACCAGATGATTGACTAAGAAACATTCATTTCTGTTGCAAATTACTAGTTGGGGCTAGTTGTTGATTATCTCACCTCTGTTGCCATTTGTACTTAGAAATGGCTTATAAATTTGCTTACGTGGGTCTGGTTTGTCCTCTAAAATGAAAGGACTGCACTGCAAGTAGTTCTAAAACCATAGCGTGATTGGCGAGCTTCCATTTCGTGGATCTCCAACTCTGTCAGGCACAACCCGGGATATTTACTTTCACAGTAATCTGGTGAGCTCCAGATTTTACGGATGAGGAAACTGAGGCCAGGGCAGCTAAGGAAGTTAGGAGCCCAAGGTCGTGCGGCTCACGCCTGTGCGAGCTGGCTTCCAAACTGCAGACTTCGGACTCGAGAGTCTGTTCTGCCCTGCCTGTCTTCCTGCTCACTGCAGACACCTTCATAATTAGATGGCAGAGAAGAAAAAACACAGGGTGTTCACATTTAGATGTGCGTTTGGCAGAAGAGCGTGTGGTGTGAGTGCGTGCTTGTGCAGCAGGCCATTGCGTACATATAAGTGTCTTCAAGAATGTCGACCGTTGGGGCTTCCCTGGTGGCGCAGTGGCTGAGAGTCCGCCTGCCGATGCAGGGGACGCGGGTTCGTGCCCCGGTCCCAGAAGATCCCACGTGCCGCGGAGCGGCTGGGCCCGTGAGCCGTGGCCGCTGAGCCTGCGCGTCCGGAGCCTGTGCTCCGCGACGGGAGAGGCCACAACAGTGAGAGGCCCGCGTACCGCCAAAAAATAAAAATAAAAAAGAATGTCAACCGTCACCAATTTTGAAAAAGTTCCTAAATGACTTCTCCTGGGAGACCAATAAACTGAGCCCAACAGATGAACAGCTGAACTGGGCTTTACTCGCAGCCTCTTCAAGTACCTTTTAAATCCCACAAATAGCCCTGTGCTTCCCCAGGGACCGGGGCTGGCTGTCCTTAGCTCAGTCCTGCAGGTCGAAAGAGGCCCCCTCCGCGTGTCCAGTGGCTGAGTCAGGAGAAGCTTCCCCGGGGCCAGAGGAAGGGGGAGGTGATGCTCTGGGACCCAGTACTGGGAGGTGGGTGGGAGGTGGGTGGGCAGGTCCCAGGGCTTTTCACCACCAGCCCCTGAAGGAGGGTGGAGGTGGGGCATCCAGTGCGGTGCTCCATGCCCTTTTTCTGGAGTGCCATCCATGTCTGGCTGGTCTCTCAATGATTAACCGTGTGACCTTGGCCACACCACGTGGCCTCCCTGGCCGTCAGCAAAGGCAGAGCTCACCTCATCGCTTACACTGGGCTGACCTGCCGTGGACACGCCCCGCGATGCACCTGGAGGCCTTTGCCCCGGCTGCTCCCTCTGTTTGCATCTTGCACTAAATATCCACACGGCCAGCTCCCTCACTTCTTTTTGATCTTTACCCAGGAGTCACCTAATCAGGTTTCCTCAGCTCTCCCGTCTAAAACGTTGACACCCACCCCACCACTGCAATATTTTATCTTATTTCTCGTTCTCTGCCTTAGTTTTTCTCCTTAGCACTTGCCATAATCTAACAGACTACGCTTTTGTTATCTGTTTTGTTTATTTTCTCCTTCTGCTAGAAAGGCAGGGACTTTTGTCTCCTCTCCCCACCGCTGCTGTATACCCAGCATTTAGAACAGGGCTCTGTGCTTGTAGATGCTCGATAAATACCTTTTGAGTGAATGAATAAATGAATCTATTTAACTTCGCAGAGCCTCACTTTGCTCGTTGGAGTGAAGTCTGCCTACTAAGTATGTAGTAGGTATTCACGCAGTGGTAGATACTCACTACCTGACAGCTTCTGTTATTTACATTATCCTTCTGTGCTTTATCTTGAAAATCAAGGGGCTGCAGCTGAAAGTTCCGCAGAGCATCATCTGGGGCTGAGCCAGTGCGGGGATATCAGGGAAGTGCTAGTCTGAAGACAGGGAGACCCCCTCCCCGCGCCCCCCCCTCCCCCGCCTTTCTCCCTGCTGCCCATCAATCTTGAGCATCGGGGGCGCCCTCTGGGCAGCCAGAGGGGGAAGAAAGATCCTGGAGACTAGCGTTTTCTATTTCCTGCTGTCTCATTCCAGGCAGGGCAAGAGAGGGGTCCCGCGGAAGCTCCGCTCACAGCTCCACTGCCCCCCTTATGTGGGTCTGTCTATCTCCACCAGGCTGGGGCTGGGGCGCCTGTCTCTGTCGGGATTCCTGCACCTGGGCACGTCCCAGGCAGCCTGTGGTCAGCTGTGTCCCGTGGCCAGGACTTTCAGGAATGCACCCTTTTGACCACACAAGCAAGGCCACACATGCCTGATTATAGTGAACTCTGAACTCTTAAGGAGCATGAACCTCGCATGGTACCCTCTCAGGATTTGCTACCTTAAATCTCATTCACTCCCCTCGCTTCATGAGTTTGTTATTAACTATTTGCGTTTCTGTTGAGCATTGTTTAGATTCCTTATGTGTTTTATTTTTAATTGGAGTATATGCCTTTTTAAAAAAAAGTAGTTTATAAGGGTTTCATTTTTAAATATAGACAAATTATTAATCTTTTTTCAAATCAAATATGTAGCAATCGTTACCCCTGCCTACTTATCTTTTGCTCTGGCTTCTTAATTTCGTGTGAGGTATTTATTGACCTATAGAAGTTTCACATTTTTCTGTGGTTGGATCTCAGTGTCTTAATCCATGGCTTGTTAACGAACTGTCTTAGCGGTTTATAAAAGTTCTTCCAAATTTCAAGATTGAGCAGACATTCCCCATTGTTGTTTGGTTTTTTTTTTTTTAACATATATCTGTAAAATTAATCTAGAGTTAATTTGTGGTATAAGGTGTGAGGCTGTTCTTTCCCTCCAAATAGTTAACTGATTGTCCAGTGTTTATTCAATGAATAACGTTCCCCTTTCCACTGCTTTAAAATATCCCTATATCGTATGCTAAAAATCTCAAATATGTGCTGAAGTCCCTTTTAGGCTTTGTGTTAATTGCTACTGATTTACCATCCTTGCTCCAGCGCTGTGCTGTTTTAGTTATTGTAGATTCATAGTGTCCTAAAGTTAAACGCCTTCATTTTAAAGATCAAGGAACCGAGGTACAGAGAGGTCAAGTAACTTTCCCAAAGTCACACAGCTAATTGGGGTCTCCAAATCTCATATGCATATAATTTCCAGTATATTTCACCTTCCTGTAGGTCTTGTCTCATGATGGCTTTCTGTGGTTCCTATATGTTATTATCACTCTTGCTCATGGCATATCACGGACATGGTTTTTTTGTTGCTGTTGTCATTCCCACAGGCTTAGTAAGTCCTGTCTCTCCTAAGCAGAGCTAGCTCTTAGTCTCTGCCACACAAAATTAACAAGAATGAGATCAGATGTGAATTTCCTAGTACCATGTATGGCACATAAAAGCCCTTAATCTATTAATAATAGTACAGTTATTATTATGTCCATCAGTGTCATTGACTTTCTGTAAGGTATATTTTTACCTCACACCTTTCACCTCTGAGCAGAATTCGTAGTAAATGCACTGTAGTCATATGTCCTTGAGTTTTCAGGATACTCCCAATGGCCAGTGTTTGACCCTGATGTCCACCTCCCCCTCCATCCAATAAATTACTGAGATGGTCCCACACTCCCAGTGGGCTGGGAGTGATAAGAAATAATACACTTGAACATTCCCGTGCGCTGCAAGGACTCGAGGGTCAATCTGGGTCTCCCCCAGAGCTGTGCCACCCGAGGGCCAGAGAACCGCAGCGATGAGAGACCTCGTGTTGTCTGCAGTGTCCCAGGCACTTCTGGATCAACAGAAGTGGATCCTGTGCAGGATAAGCTCGTGGGCAGGGACTCAAAGCACCCCTACCGCAAGGTCTGCAGTGCAGCTCTAATTGGCCAGCGCAGAGATGAATTTCCCTGTAAAAATTCTGAAATCAGGTACCTGTTAGTGACTTTTCGTATTACACATAGGAGAGACCAGGTTTCGTGAAATAACTGGTTCCTCGAACCTGTCGGACGGCGCTCCGCAACCTTGTTGCTGATGCCGCCTCCTTTTTATTTTCTTTTTAATAAATTTATTTATTTACTTATTTATTTATGGCTGCATTGCTGCACACAGGCTTTCTCTAGTTGCGGCGAGTGGGGGCTACGCTTAGTTGCGGTGCACAGGCTTCTCGTTGCCGTGGCTTCTCTTGTTGCGGAGCACGGGCTCTCGGCACGCGGGCTTCAGTAGTTGTGGCAAGTGAGCTCAGTAGCTGTGGCTCGCAGGCTCTAGAGCGCAGGCTCGGTAGTTGTGGTGCACGGGCTTAGTTGCTCCGCGGCATGTGGGATCCTCCCGGACCAGGGCTCGAACCCGTGTCCCCTGCGTTGGTAGGCGGGTCCTTAATCACTGTGCCACCAGGGAAGTCCCTGAAGTCACTTTCTTGCACGTAGACAGAGGTGCGTCCCCTCTGGAATGTGGGTTGATATTAACCGTCATGTAGAAGCCGTTCTGGGTCACGCTCTGTAGGAACCCATGCTTGGCGGCGGTTCCTTGGCTTGGAAAGGGGTGGCCTTGATTTGGAACTGAGTCAAGAGTGAGCTTTCATGGGGACTTGCCTGGTGGCGCAGTGGTTAAGAATCTGCCTGCCAATGTAGGGGACACGGGCTCGAGTCCCGGTCCGGGAAGATCCCACGTGCTGCAAAGCAACTAAGCCCGTGCGCCACAACTACTGAAGCCCGTGTGCCACAACTACTGAAGCCCACGTGCCTAGAGCCCGTGCTCCGCAACAAAGAGTAGCCCCCGTTCGCTGTAACTAGAGGAAGCCTGCTTGCAGCAACGAAGACCCAACGCACCAAAAATAAATAAATAGATTTATTTAAAGAAAAAAAAAAGAAGAGTGAGCTTTCAGCCAAAGGGAGAGGGTTGGTGTCACCTGAGAGGTGGTCAGTCACAAGTGTGGTTGTTGAACCTCTCGTCCCCTCTGCTTAGAATCAAGACGTCCGCCTGCCCCATCCTGCACTTGCGTCCAGGGGGATGGGGACGAACTCTGGGAAACAGTCAGGGGAAAAGAGGAGGGAGGGCGGGTGTAATCAGGGATGGGGCCGCCTGGGACACTGTATTGAGAAGGATTCTGGGGCTTGATTTTAAGCTCGGCAGGAAAAAGGGCTGAAATCTATCGATATTTCCATGTGGAGAAGAAGGGCGGTGGTGTCTCTTAGAAACACAGGAATCCACAGAGACACACAATAAAACTGGGCTAAAAAGACACTTCACAAAGGGGAGGAGCTAGACCGTGAAGCCTAGATAAAAGTTATTTATTGTCATTTGGTTTGATGATTAGGAAATATGAATCTAAAATATTCAAAGTGTAGAAAAGTAGAAAAAGAAAAGCATCAATATTTCTGCTCCTCAGAACAATAATTGCTGTTGTCTGTGGCTCCTTTCCCTACTCTTTGTCTAAATCCCTGCATGTTTCAACATATTTTTCCAAATACATAAAAATTTGTATCCTGTGTTCCTTTTTAACAGCTATTGCTATTTATTCATTTTTTCCATGCCTCAAGGCAAGAGTTTTGAAACACAGAAGCCCCAGGGTGCAACTTGGTGCCTTTCTCACAAGTCACTAACTCTGGGGCTTTATGAATTCATCTTCAGGATTAGAATATTCCCTTATAGTTCATCTTTTTTTTCCCTCTAATTGTGGTAAAATACACACAATGTAAAATTTATCATCTTAACCGTTTTTAAGTACATAGTTCCGTGGCGCTAAGGATATTTACGTTGCCGTGCAGCTGATCTCCAAAACTTTAACATTCATCTTAAATGAAGTCCTGGAGGCGACCTCAGGATGGGCACCTAGTTCACGACCTTCAGGCGAGGAGGATAGAATTTAGGGCAGGAAGGGAAGGGAGAAGCAGCACTGGCAGAGACCTCTGCAGTAGGTCTATTATCTCCCCAGTACCTCCCATTTTACAGATGATGAAACTGAGGCACAGATTGTCTTTCACTCCTTTTTTTTTTTTAGTAAATGTTATTAAAATATATATCCAGAAATATGCACAGATACTGTACAGCTTAGTGAATTTTTGCCAACTAAACGCATCTGTGTAACCAGCACTCAAATCAAGAACCAGGCCAGCCCTCCCCGTGTCCTCAACCCCAGGGGTAACTGCTCTCCTGACCTTCATTAGCATCCAGTGGTCCTGCCCGTCCCCAAGCTTCACACCAGTGCATTCGGCGCGTACAGTCTCGTCTGGCAACTTCTGTATATGTGATGTTTGTGTGACTTATACAAGCAGCTTGCTGGAGACCGCGGAGCCAGTCAGAGGCAGCCCCGGACGCAGACTCGGGTCTGGCCCATCTGCTCCACCGTCCTGCCTTTCAGGGGGCACATGGGAGTGCCGGTTGGCCTGGGGTGGGGGGGGATCCCGAGAAATAAAGTTGGATAGAAGTGGCCAGCTCGGGAGTTCCGTGAATGTTCAGTGGAGGAATTAGACATGGGTGTTCCAGGAACAGCCTGTGTTGATTAGCGAAGTGACCTGTGTTGTTCTCCGTGACAGCGGAGACCCTGGGGTGGTGAGACATGCCTGGAGGGAGCACAGGGCAAAGGTCAACCAAAGGAGTGACTGAGGATTCCCAGAGAAGCGTGGGGTGAGTGTGGGAATTGGGTGTGTCAGGGAGAAGAGACCAGGTGTTCTGGATGGAACAGTACCAGTAATAACATTTTAAAAAATGGTTATTTTGGGCTTCCCTGGTGGCGCAGTGGTTGAGAATCCGCCTGCCGATGCAGGAGACACGGGTTCGTGCCCCGGTCCGGGAAGATCCCACATGCCGCGGAGCAACTAAGCCCGTGAGCCATGGCCGTTGGGCCTGCGCGTCCGGAGCCTGTGCTCCGCAACGGGAGAGGCCACAACAGTGAGAGGCCCACATACCGAAAAAAAATAAATAAATAAATTTAAAAAAATAAAATAAAATAAAATAAAAAATGGTTATTTTATTCAGAGTGGTTGCTTTTTAATGATGCTGTCTTAATTTCCTCTTGAACCTGTTTCATCTATAATCATCCAACACTGATATTTATTTTGTTCATTTAATTTGAAAGTATCCTTAAAGCTATGACCGATATTTTACTGCTGCTGAAGATAATTCAGCCGAGGCGCTACCGTGAAAATATCACAGAAAACATGATCGATGCCGTTATACCTGTGATCTGGTGTAGTAAACACGGCACTATAAACTGTTTTAGTCAATTAAGAAGTAAGCATCCTAGAATGTGAATAACAGTGATACTTGACACTTGCCAGGGGACACTAGTAAATAAGCACATTGCACATTTCATTGCATCCCTGCCACAACCCTGCGAGGCGGGTACCACCGCTGTGCCCATTTTCAGATGAGAGAAAACTGAGGCTTGGCAGGTGAGATGACTTCCCTTAGCTCAGGTGTCTGGAAGGAGGAGGGGGTAGGACCGGGACCGTCTGGTTCTCAGAACTTCACTCCTAACCCCCCTCGCTCTAAGACCTGCCCACAGAACTCCCTCCAGCTTCCGGGAGCCTGAGCGGCGTACGCACTGAGAGAAGGCTCCCTGTCTGACTGCGAGGGGTTGTTGGGACCCAGTGGAAACGCGGTCGAAACCAGTTTCATCATCATTAGTGAACGTGTGGTGGGTTAGCTGGAGATTTTTCAGAGGATTTGCTTGAGGCTGGCATGTATCTCCATATTCTGACTTCATAAACTGAGTAAGCTGATAACTGCAATTTAAAAAGAGCCTGGTTTTGGAAGGAAGTTGATTTGATTACCATTTTATAAGATTTTCTTGGTCTGGTCTTGATCCTGTGGATTTCTCTTGGTTGCAGTAATTTCGGGGTGGTGATCTAGCCCTCTGCCATTTAAGCCAATTCCCCTGAAGCTCAGCGCTCCCAAAAGAACGTGTTAGCATAGCCTCATGCCAAGAAAACAGAAAAAGGCGGAAATAGCGTGCGACATCTCCAACTAAGACCGTGTGATGATCTTGGGTGATGATTCGATTATCCGAATTTTTTTTCACAGGCAAGTTGCTTCCTTCTAAGATCACTAATTTTGTCCATATCCAGTGGAAATTGCGTTCATTTTAAATGAAAATAAAAGAAGTGGGGTCCATCTGTTTCTGGAAACCTTAATCTATTAAAGCTTATATAATCAGTCTGTTTACCAGTTCATCATGGGTCAGAACAACAGTATTTATATTCACACACATAGGAAACTCGATTAGATAATGGAGAGGAGGAGCACACACTGATGAGACGTGATTGCCCTGCGTTCGTTCGGGCAGACTAGATTCTCCAGTTCATTCGAATGTCACTTTAGCTGGGGAGATCCCTTTTGTGACGCAGAACCTTGCAGGAAAACAGTTGGGTGTAGCCGCCTGGGAGGAAGAAACGCTTGCAGCAGGGATCTTCCAAGCAGGCGTCTCAATTGCACAGAAAACCATTTTGGGAACGTTTCCATAAGCCCAGCAGTGTGAGGGTCTGTGCAGCGTGGTTGAGAGGGTTTTAACCAGGCACCCATGATCATGATGGGTGGGGACAGCTGCAGAGGGTCCAGCTGTCCTAGGCTAGGGGGCCTGACACGCACGTTGGTGAGGCCCACAGTGCTGGGAGAAAATGAGGGCCGTGCTGGAAGCGCAGGCTGCAAAACCGGTGTTTTCAGCTGGGCGTGGATGGCACGTGCAGGCTGAAATGCCACCCTCCTGCTCAGCTTCCCCCAGTACGTTTAGGAGACCTTGATAATTCTTGACCTGGGCCTCACGGCTCCATGTGATTCCATCGAGACCCGTCCTTCCCACCTCTTCATGCGCTGTGGGGCTCACTTCCCTGGCCCCCTCCAGGGAGTCCTTTGCTCAGCCAGGCCAGCCTTGTGATCACCTGGGGAGCACGCTGCCCTCGTTGCAAAGACCATCCCCTACCCCACCTTCACTCCCCCACTCCTGGGTCCCCACCGGTTCTCAGCTCCAGTGCCCTCTCCCCAGGGGTCCCTTCATGGGCCTCCCCCACCCGCCCGGAGAGGCTAGGGCATTTCTCTTTAAGGGCTTTATAGCACGAACACAGTTCCCATGGAATAATTTGTCCTTTGGTGGTTTTGTGTCCTGTGTGCGGGGACACAGTCTCCGAGTTCACAGCCAACCCGCAGGTCCGAGTGCCGTGCCTGGCCTGAACGAGGGGCCACTGCGGGGGTGAATGATGGAAACAGACGTTTGCAGTGAATGAGGCTAAAAGTAGTTGTCTAACTTGCAGAATAGTCTCAGCCACCCTGAAAGCTCCCTCTGAGCGCTACTTCTTGGTGAATGTGCCAGATGGTACAGCATATCCGGCTAAATGGAGGAACAAACCAAGGGCCAAGAGCAGTCAGTCGGTCACTGCGGTGGCTTAGCGCCAGTGCTGCCCTTGTGTCTGGTGAGAACCCGCTAGCCCTGCCCATCGAAGATCTCCAGCCCCCGAATGCCTCTGACCACGCCGTTCGCTTGTACAGCCCGGCCGAGAGGCAGACAGCTGTTTCTCTGAAGCCAGTAGAATGTTTCTTATTTTGAGTGTTATTTTAATTTTTTTCTAAGCTGCATATGTATCCGGCTCTAGGCTTATTTGTCTCATGTGCTGTACTCTTCTGTTAAATCTTGTTGATTAAAAAAAGAAAGAAACTCAATGATATACTTTATCTATACATATTCTTGCAAAAAACGATGCCTTAGAGAGAAGTGTGAAGTTCCCCTTCCTTGACCACCAACCCCTTCCTATCCCACATCCCATCCTTCCAGTCTTTTTTTCTGTAGATTTATATCTAAACAGGTAGTTCTATAGAAATTCTATAAACATAAAAGGAATCAGATTGCATGTCTGTTTCTGCAGTTTGCCTTTTCTCTTACTAAGACTTTTTGGGGGATGTGTGTTTTAGTTCACTTTGAGTTCACTAGAACCGCATGAATGATGCTAACTGGACTCACTCTTCTAACTGTAAATGGCTGAAGACTTATTGAAGAGATTGGGCTGGATGACGACCCCCTCCTCAGTGTCTGAGGCACAGCTGATGGGGGGCTCCAGGAAGCCCCTGTGCTTTTCTCCTCATGAGTCGTGCTGGGTTTTTCCAAGAGCCAGTGTGTCTGCTTCCAAACCTGATTAGGCTGGTTATAGGTGTTACTGTAATCACGCAATTTACTTGAAGATTACATAAGCTTATGAAATACGAGTGTGAAAAGAGAGTGGTTGTTTTTATGAAAACCAAATGGAATGCTTAAGGAAGTCTCAGTGAGACAATAGCTGTTGTGGGTGAGAGAACCGTCCAAGAGTGAGAAAAAGCCACAATAAGCAGATGGCCTTGTGAAGGTCTTTAAAGAAGCAGGAATTGCAAATTGCCAATTGCAGATTGCTTGGGGTTTCTGTGAGAAAGACTTGGGGCGTTTCCGGTAGGGGGGCATCTTCAAGGACAAGGCTTTGCTGCTGCCACGAATGGTGGAGCACAAATATCTGTTTTAGATATTTTCAGTAAAAATGAAATGTCTGTTCCATTTTATGATTCCCTCCTTTAATTGACTTATTTTGGCTTCATCACCCGACCACTGGTTCTGATAGCTGTAGACCTACCTCATTCTGTTCAGCTGCTGCATCAAATTCCATGAAATGGCCACTCCCCCACCCCCGACCCTTGTCGATGGACGTGAATGTCGTATCTCACTTAAATGCAGTGCAGGAGCAGGCAGCCTCGTCTGAGATTCCTGTGCACACGTGTGGGTAACTGCTAAGATGCAGAATTGCTGGGTCTGGGCATTCTTCATTTCCGTGGAGGTTGGCACTGGTTGATCTGGAAGTTGCAGACTTCTGGGCTGGGAGCTCTGTGAAGGAAGGAACAGTCTTTCAGCTGTGAATGAGGGTTACGTTAGGGGACAGGTAGTAAATGTGCAGGTACTCAACCAGTGCTTAGTTCTGTTTGTTCAGCAGGTGTTTCTTGAGCCCCCCTTGTATGCCAGGGGCCCATGTTAGGCACTGGGGGGTGGGAGATGCCTAGTATGGGGTCCTGGTCCTGAGAAGCAGGGAAAATTATTCTGTATTTGGAAGAGCAGACTGCACGAGGGGAATTTTCTGGGCCTTAGTCTAAAGGGTAGTATTCTCCATCTGTCTCAGTCAGCTCAGGCTGCTGTAGCAAAATACCATAGACTGAGGGGCCTACACAGCAGACATTTATTTCTCACAGCTCTGGTGGCTGGAAGTCTGAGATCAGGATGCCAGCATGGTCGAGTCCTGGTGAGAGCCCTCTTCCTGACTTGCAGACAGCCACCTTCTGCCTGTGCCTTACCCGGCTGAGAGAGTGAGTTCTGGTCTCTTTCTCCTCTTGTAAGGACACTAATCCCATCATGGGGGCCCCACCCTCATGACCTCATCAAACCTAATTATCTCCCAAAGGTCCTACCTCTCAATACCATGCACACTGGGGGTTAGAACTTCAACACAGGAGTTTTGGGGACAAACACATCAAGTCCATAACACCATCCCCGGCGTGGAAAAGCAAAGAGGAGGCACGTTTTACAAAGGACCAGGATATTTAGGTTGGCTTATGACTTGGCTCCTTGCGGGGGGGCTGTGGATTATCTTTCCTAGGCCTAGTGAGAGGTAAGTTCGGGGGCCCCTTCCAAAGAGTGTTCATCTGACCCCCACTGACTTGGAGTCTGTGAGGTGGGAAGGGCAGAGGCATCATGGGACCTGTGTGTCACTCCTGGTTCTGTCTCTTACTTGCTGTGTGGCTTTGGAGAAGTTGCTTCACTGCTCTGGGCCTCGGTGTACCCATCTGATAGGTGCGCTGGGTCAGTTTTGGGGAATCTGAAGAAGTATAGTGCTGAGATGGCATAGAGTGGCACCCGCAGCCAAGCCTCATGGCCATCTTTCAACCCTCCCCGCCCCCAGTCACAGCCAAGGCCACGTGACGGCCAGAGAGTCCTCTTTGTTGGCCCCAGGAGAACATTTGGAAACAATCACATCCACCCCCGTTGATTGCTGCTTGCTGCCGAGACATTGTGTTGGCCAGCCATCCCCTCGTCAAAGTTCAGGGCTGCTCAGGACTCTGCCGCTGTCTTCTTGGGCCCCCTAAGTGTGCGTGTGGCCCGGCCTCGCCTCACCGCAGCAGAACGAGAGGGCTGAATGTGCCGAGAGGGAGGTCAGGGTCGTGGGGTAAGAGCCTGACCCTTAGAGCCAGATGGCCGGGGTTCACATCCTGCCTTCTGCTCTGTGACCTTGGGCAAGTCACTTCCCTGCTCAGTTTCCCCGTCAGAAGTCATGGCAAGGATGAAACCAGCTCCTGTCTTGGAGCAGCGCCTGGCTTCTGTCTCAGGCCTAACAGAGATGGCGTTTAATTCTCTGGGACAAAGGCAGATCCTTATTTGGCTCAGGCAGTCTCGTCTTCCGAGGAAATAACTGAGTTTGAATTCAGTTTTTAGAAACTGATTCCATCCAATCCAGCCCCTGAAGTCCTTTCCATTTCAACTTCTGCTTTCTCTCGAAAGAGAAGGGTTTCCTGAGCTATTATGCTGGTATGAACCATATTGCAGGGGAAAAGGTTTATCCTACTGAGGAGAATGCAGCTATTTTAAGGAACTTGAACTCTCCTCTTTATTTGTACCCACCTGCCACAAGAAATCTGAATGAGCCTCCTCGGGGTAACCATTCTCCTTGGAAAACACTTCATCAGCTCAGGAGAGGGAGGAAGGGAGAGACCAAGTGTGGTCTCTCTTCACATGGTGAAATCTCCCCCGCCATCATTCCATCCTTCATGGGGCCCCCTCACTGCACCGTGGCTCTGAGTTCGTGCAGACAGACCCACACTTCCCTTTTAAGTTGGAGGGAGGGAAGATTTTTTTTTTTTTTTCCTTAATGAGGATCAGGCTGGAAAGTTGTGCAAATGAAAAATACTGGATTTTTTTTTTCTTTCTTTTTTTTTTTTTTTTTTTTTTGCGGTACGCGGGCCTCTCACTGTTGCGGCCTCTCTCCCATTGCGGAGCACAGGCTCCGGACGCGCAGGCTCAGCGGCCATGGCTCACGGGCCCAGCCGCTCCGCAGCACGTGGGATCTTCCCAGACCGGGACACGAATCCGTGTCCCCTGCATCGGCAGGCGGACTCTCAACCACTGCGCCACCAGGGAAGCCCCACTGGATTTTTATTGTAAAGTCTCTGGTGCTACATGTGGTTGCCCTGACCTGCAAAGGCATCACGTTGAATTACCCATAAGAGCTCTTGTCCTCAATGGGTAAACGCGTGTGCACGTGCACGTATGCACATGCGCACGTGTGCGTGTGTGTATTTGTGCGTGTCTGTGTGCATGGAGAGGGTGTATGTGTGTGGAGTGTTGTGTGTCTGCGTGTGTGTGTGTGTGTGTGTGTGTGTGTAGGGGGCATGCTACCGGTCTCCAGAGTTGAGTAACTTTATGAGTGGTACTTAAAACCCTCCTGTCACCCACGGGACGAAGTTCAGCTCCTTATTTTCCTGGCAGAGAAGGCTGACTTTGGCCCACACTCAATCTTTTCGTTTTCATCTCCTGCCAGTTCCTTACCAAGCACCCTCTGCTCCAGCCACAAACAACCTTTTGCTATCGCCCAAAGAGCCCATGATCTTGTGCCCTTCTAGACCTTTGAAGATGCCAGACCCACAGTGAGGGATCCCCTTTCTCTCCTCTTTCCGGACCCAGCTCACATGGGTGTGAAACCTCCCAGGCCTGCCCAGATCGAGTCCTTCCTCCGCTGGATTCCTTAGCCTCTTTTATCCTCGTGAGACTCTCTTGTCACATGCACTGTTGTGTTGGATTTATTGCGTCCGTCGTCCAGCAGGTGTCTGGCTACCTGAGAACGGGTGCAGAGTCTGACCCATCTCCTCCGTGTTGCCGGCACCAAGTGCACTGCCCGGCAGGGGTCCGAGCTCAGTGCTGGTCAGAACCGAAGAGCAGGAGCTTAGGTTCTACAGTAAGATGCTGATGTTGTGCTGCTGAAAGAGGCTGGCAGACACATCAGCATCAATAGTGATATATGCGTATTGAGGGTGGCTTCTGTGCTGGGCCCCCGCTAAGCCCTCTGCCTCTGTGAACGCGTTTAATCCATATCGCTCTGTGGGGCAGGTTCTGGCATGATTCCGCATTTGCAGGTGGAAACATGAGGCCCAGAGAAGGGAAGCCACTTGCTCGAGGTCACACAGTCAGTGAGACACTCACCATTAAGTAAGGCCAGTTACCACTCGACTGATCTGCTTTTATTTTGGACACTCAACCTTCCTTGGCATCGTTTTCCTTGTGATGATGGCTTTCGAGTTCTACCCGTCCAACTTCTCTGGGTATAGGAACCGCCCTGCCCACCCTTCCAGGTGCCGCAGGATCTTTGCACAGGGTTTCCTCCTGTGGTTGCAAGTCTGGGTGTCAGCTGAGCAAGAGAGCACAGCATTCCTACATGTCCTTGAGAGAATTCCTAAATTTGCTTCCAGTGGGTGCTACCCGCCTCCCTGGAGGCACACCTAGTGAACACAGGGAGAATCCACCGTGACCTACATTGGAAGGAAGTGGGACGGGCGGTGCGGGGGGAGAATAACAGGGTGGGAGAACATCGCAGCCGGCAGTCAGAGAGAGATGAAAGGCATTTGATTTATAACAGAATCTCACATTCATCCTCATCCTTACGAGTTAGAATTTTTCCTGAAAGTTCCTGGGGGACCCCTGCCGCCTGAGCACGGAAGCAGGGCACAGCAGCCCCGGGGAAAGGAGGAGTCCTAATCCTTTCCTCTGAGCCTAGAGCAAACAGACTTGCCCTACTTCTTCCATGGCATCGGGGGACGGGGAAGGACACAAGAGAAAGGATGCTTGCTTATGGCAGCTGAATCTCACAGTTGACACCAGCACGCAAGGGGCAGGCGGTCACTTTAGTGAGAAGGAGGAACTGGGCTGGAAATACATTCAGAAACCAGCCCAGCGGGACTGCTTTCTTTCTCATCACAGTTTCCTTTGGTGTTGTAAGGAAGGGAAAGGGGGACTGAGTTACAGCTCATTCCTTCCGTGAATATTTGTTGAGGTCCCAGGAACCATATAAAACATTGGAGATGCTGAGCAAGAACTAACTGTCTCCTGCCCTCGGGGTGCGCTCAGCCCACCGGAGAAGATTGCCATGGGACAATTATAATGTGGGGCGATAAAGTAGGATAATGAACATCATTCATTCATTCATTCATTCATTCATTGGACCCGTGGGTATCCGGCACTTACCACGCACTAGGCATTGTTCTAGGCCTGCACTTCCAAGATGGAAACCACTAGCCACAAGTGGCTGTTTACATTTAATTAAAATCAAACAAAGTTAAAAATTCAGTCCTTCAGGTGCACAAGCCACGTTTCGCATACTCCTTAGCCGCACGTGGATGCTGGCTCCCATACTGGACGGGGCAGAAACAGACCGTTTCCATCCCTGCAGAAAGTTGCATTGGGAATACAGTGCCGCTCGATACGCCGGGCCGTGAAGGGGGGCGCTCAGAAAGGCTCTGCCCTTGGAGTTGGCGGACTCGTGGTGTTGGATGAAGACCGGCATGCGTTCCGTTACAACGCAGGGCGATAGGTGCTGAGGTGTGGGTGCACCGAAGCGGCGCCGCCCAGCCAAGCCTGGCCTCCGGAGGCCAGGGGTGTTTGCGTGAAATCTGCGTCTCGTGAAGAGGGTATGGGGCGAGTGGGGAGGGGAGCAGTGTGCCAGGAAGAGGGAGGAACGTGTATCAAGGCCTGGGCTCTAGAAAGAGGCTGGAGAGACAAAAGGAGTTCAGCGTGGCTAGTCGTGGACCCCGTGCGTTTATGTGGCTGTAAGTGCGGAGAGGGACAAGCCGGAAGTGGAGGGAGACCAGGCCGTCCCGGCTCTTGCAGACCCTCCGGGAGGCGGGAGGAGGGTCCAATTTGCAGGGCTGGGGTGGGCATCTTGCTCAGAGGGGGCCTCTTGGGCAAAAGCCCGCGAGGCAGGTGGGGGACGGGGAGAGGGAAGCGGACGGGGAAGGAAGAGTCTGCTCCGAGCTGTCTGCAGGGTCCAGACTCGGTGTTCGTCCGTTCGGCACCCCAGAAAACTGGTCCAGAAAGGACCCCTCTTCCCTCTGCGGAGCTGCGGAAGTACGGAGCGCGCGGAGAGGCTGGCCTGCGATGCTGGGGCGGCGAGGGCAGGTTGCCCCAGGCCTGGAACCAGCCTGTGCCACAGCGCCAGGTGCCGTGGGGGACGGGAACGCGCGTGGAGCCGGGCGGCCCGTTCAGCTCTGCTCCGTTAGTCACCCGAGTGAGTCGCAGCCTCTCAAAGCCCCGCTTCCTTCTCTGCAGCCTGGTGACAATAACGTCGTGCTGTAGGGCCCCTGGGACCATTTTGAGACGATGATAGCAGCGGGCGTTTACTGAGGGCTTACCTTGAGCCAGGCACTGTGTTGCACCCTTTCCCCCAGGATCTCTCCCTCTCGTCGCTGGATGTGTGAGGCTGGATCAACTTCTGTGCTGGGGACCGGCCGGGCCACGGGAGCGTGTGTAGCGGCATCGCTGGCCTCCATCCACTAGGTGCCAGTAGCGCCCGCCCCCAGTTGTGACAAACAGAATGTCTCCAGACATTGCCAGATGCCCGTGATTGCGGACCCCTGACACACATTGTCCCGTGCATTCTCATAGCAACCCATTTTAGAGGCGCGGAAGCAGCAGGCGTGAGAGCTGAGCTGTCAGCGCTGGGATTTGAACCCGGGCGTCTGTCCACTTGGGCCTGGGAGCTCGGGCCGTTAACTCTGTTTTACTGTTGGCCCAGATGGCAAGGGCGTAGCCCGAGGCCAGGCACGTGGTCGGTGGTCAGTGAAAGGGCCCTTCTGATGATCGATCACCGGCTTATTCAGTCAGTGAAGCTGACCCTCGGAGCTGGAGCTGCAGGGCGGGGACGGCGGGCTCTCTGACCCCTAGCTGGTCCCTGAGTCGCGGGGCCTGCAGGGGCGCCGGCGGAGCAGCCGTGAGGGATGAGGGAGCCGCCCGTTCTTAGGCGGCGATTGACCTGAGCTGGTCGCTCATTCGGGAGGCAGAACTTTTCCCTGGAAAATGCCAGCCGTGCAGAAGTGGGGCCGTTTGTTTCGTCTGCTCTTTCTTCATCGGGCTTTTCTTACCCACGAGGTCAGGAGCAGGGCTGAGGGCCCGCTGGGGAAGCCGCAGGCAGAGTCCTCCCTCTTTCCCTTGCCAGCCCTGGTCTCTGCCGCGTGCCCTCTGGAAAACTCGCCCACATGGGGGTCTTTCAGGGCCGGTGTGTGTGTGTGTGTGTGTGTGTGTGTGTGTGTGTGTGTGTGTGTGTGTGTGTGTGTGTGAGCGAGCATGTGTGGTGTGTGTGTGTGTAGTGTGAGGGTGTGGTGTGAGCATGTGAGTGTGTGTGTGTGTGTGTGTGTGTTTCTGGGACATGTTGAGGAAATGGCCCTGAGAGGCAGGCCTGAGGCCTCCTTGTTTATTTACTGTCTTTGGAAATCGCCATCAGTGATGAAATCACCCCAGGGCCAGAGGCGGCAAGGCCTGGCCTTTGCTAAACGTGGCAGCTGGGCTGACAGAACGCAGAGCAGGGGACAGGGTGCCAAGTGTCCTCTTCTTCTGCATGTTGAGAAGCTGTGTGTGTACATATACAAGTGCTCGTGCGTGTGTGCATATTAACCTGTGTCTGGGTGACCGCTGTATATGCATCTGTGTGTGCGCGCGTTTGTGTGCACTTGCATGTGTGTACACGTGTCTGTGTGCCTATGTGTGTTTAAATCTGTGCATGCCTATGTGTCCTCCTGTGTGTGTGCATACGTGTTGAATGCTTGTGTGTGACATGACCCCTTCTCCCCCCGCCCCCTTGTCACACTGGTGGACACAGAGAGACCTGGACTTGACACCCAGCTTTGCCAGTTACTCACTTGACTTGAGGCTCGTCACACCTGCCTTCTGAGCCTCAGCGAGGCTCTGTGAAATGGGAGAATAAAAGACAGCAACCTTGAGGAGGAGTTGTGATGAGGCCCCCAAGTGACCTGTGGCTGGGAGAGGGCAGCGGGTAGAGGTCTGTCCCCACCCCCAGGCTTTGGGGAGGTGGGGACTCGAGTTCCCCTCCCAGCATCGGGCAGGGCTGGGTAGACTCATCTCCCCCCACGTGGTGTGGCCCAGTCACGTGGCCTCGGGTGCCGGGAGGGGCCAGAACTCAGTGGGGCCCTGTGTGCTCCCGTAGCTCTTCCGCTCAGGGTCGGGGGCTCCAGAGACCCCAGCTTTGCCCCCTGGTGACCACAACACCGACACGCTTACGTGAAGCTGCCACCCTTTTCCGTGGCGGCGGCCCCCTGGGTTCTTCCCGTCTGCCCCGGAGAGGACAAAGAAAGTCCCGCCCCCATTTCGTACGCCCCGCACCCCAGCTCCGTCAAATAAAGCCAGAGGGTTCTCAGTAACCGTGGGCAACCGACAGCCAAGAAAATGGGAGTATTTTCTCTGCCTCGCCACTGTTTTCTGATCAGTCACTCCTCGCTAATTAGCAAGTGACGAACGGGACAATAAAGCTCTGAAAGTATCCATTGACTTCCTAGGATCCCAGCCGTAGGCCTGGCAGAGGGCCTGGCAGAGAAGCCCAGAAACGGGAAGACGTTTGTGGGTCCCGGGGAAGGAAGCACAAAGGCGCAAGTCACAGCGGGCATGTTGGCGGGTACTTGCCTCAGAGACACACGTGGGACACGCGTGGGAGGCGTGGGAAGCGGCCCCGTCTTCCCCTTCCCTCCACACTGTCTGGAAGAAGTGATTCCACTTCATGGTCATTCGATGACTAAGGCAGACTTCCCCCGTCCCCGGTGGAAGTTGTTGAGGGGACCCCGGGGACGTGGCAAGGGTCTGTGGCAAGGCTTCCGAAGGCGGCCGAGAGCTCTTGCGGGGACAGCCCCACCAGATGCACGGGGGTGACGGCTGCTGCTTACATACACGGGTCCCCACGGGCCTCCTCGGGATGGGCAAGGTTGTGTTTGTAACGAAAGACCCCCGGACCCCAGGGGCACAAGTCGGTTTCCTCGTGCTCAGTTGACGTGTCCATGGAGAGGACACGAGAGCAGGGATCCTGCCCCGCGCGAGCGGTACGTTGGGGTCCAGGCTGGTGGAGGTTCCTCCACCTGGTGATGTGTCACCTCCACACCAGGGTTCTCGGGGGCCGGGAGGACTGGAGCCCTCAGCGCCGGCAGCGGAGTCCTTTGGCCTCGGGAAGTGACTCATGCCGTCACTTCTCTCACGTGTGTTCCGCCAGGATCTGTCATGAGGCCGTGGCTTGGCTTCAAGGGGGCAGCCTCTCCATCTTTCGGGTAGCTGGAGTAGGAGGAAACCAGGGCTCAGTGGCCATTAGGATCGTCTGCCTGTTATGGATGTGGGATCAGTGCGGCTGATCATCGCTGGCTGGAGGTCCCGAGCGTCCTACCTGGGTGTTTTAGTTTCCTTTGGCTGCCATGACGAATTCCCATAAGCTTTGTGGCTTAAAACCACATAAATTTATCCTCTCGCAGTTCTGGAGGTCAGAGGTCCAAAATGGGTCGCCCAGGCTAAGAGCGAGGTGTCAGCGAGGGGGGGAGAATCCATTCCCTTTCCTTCTCCAGCTTCTACAGACTGCCCACACTCCTTGGCTCGTGGTGGCATCACCCTCATCCCTGCCTCCGATCCTCCTGCCTCCCTCTTGTAAGGACGATGTGATGACGTGAGGCCACCTGGGTAACCCAGGATCATCTCCCCACTTCAAGGCTCTTAATCACGCCTGCAAAGACCCTTTTGCCGTGTCATGTCACATATTCACAGGTTCCAAGGATTAGGACGTGGGCATCTCTGGGGGCCCTTATTCTGCTGACCACATGGGCCAGCCCTGGTAGGAGAAAGCAGGCTCCCTCCCCTCCCCTGCCTCTGTCCTCCCTTGCTCTTTGTTTCCCTCCAGACACTGTGCTGGGGACTGGGGGGTGCCGGAGCCCCTTCCTCGTGGGGCTGCCAGCCCATTCCAGGGCGGGGGGAGGAGGGGGACTCAGGGGAACAGTGGGCATGTCTTATGGGGCAGACCAGCCGCCTGCTCGGGGTGGGGCCTGGCAGGGATTATTTTTATTATTTTTATTTTCTTAAATTTTTTAAAAAAATTTTGACGGCGTTGGGTCTTCGTTGCTGTGTGCGGGCTTTCTCTAGTTGCGGCGAGCAGGGGCTACTCTTCATTGCCATGCGCGGGCTTCTCACTGCGGTGGCTTCTCTGGTTGCAGAGCACGGGCTTCAGCAATTGTGGCTCTCGGGCCCTAGAGCGCGGGCTCAGTAGCTGTGGCGCACGGGCTTAGTTGCTCCGCGGCATGTGGGATCCTCCCGGACCAGGGCTCGAACCCGTGTCCCCTGCATCGGCAGGCGGACTCTCAACCACTGCGCCACCAGGGAAGCCCCAGGCAGGGATATGTCAGCTGTGACCTGAGCAGTGAGGAGGGGTTAGGGCGGTGAGCTGGGGGATAACGTTATAAAGACGGGTTCCTCGCCGCTTGGCCCCAGTACCCAGGGCCTGGGCTCCCTCAGTTTCTGGGAGTCGCTCCTCACTTTTGTCTGCGCTGATCGTGCCTGCTGTGTTCGTGGACCCCTCTGCCCGCCCACAGCTTTTCAGGGAGGTAGGAGGGGAGGGCTTCCTCCTCGTCCGGGTCTCTGGCCCTGGAGTGGGCCATGCCTCCAGGAGGCTGGCGGGACTTGGCTGCAGGGATGTGGGAAATAGGACCCAGGACCTACTGGTATTTGCAGAAGCACCACGGTCGAAAGCCGGGCTGGACAGCCTGGGCTCAGCTGTTTGCACTGGGGGAAGCGCCGGCCTCAGAGATGCCTTCCTCCTCCTCGGGCCAGAAAGGGGGATTGTCTAAGGCCCCTCTGATGCAGAACAGATCCTCCAAACAAACCCCGCTGCCGGCCTTGGTGCCAGCCTCAAACAGGGGAGGTGACTGTGACATGCTGTGTCCCGCCCCCGCATGGCGGTGGGCGAGGTTGTTCAGGGCAAGGGGAGAGTGAGACCTCTAAGTACAGCCTAGAGATAAAAGCTGGACACGCTCCACTGGCTTTAAACACACCTTCCCTTCCCTCTGAGCCCTGAGAGATGCCACTGGCGTTCTCTTTCTCCTGTGCCTTTGCCCCCTGCCAAAAGCTGTAGGCGGCGTGGCGTGGTCAAGATTCCTCTTTGGGGTGGAAAAATCAGAGGAGGAGGCATGACCTTCTAATTAGCAAAGATAGACACATGGCTGGCGGAGGGACCGCCCCGGGCTTCGTGTGCTGCAGCTCCCCGAGGTGCCCTTTCCATCTCGTGCCCACATTCCTCAGCCTTCAACACCCTCCTGGGCTCTAGAGCCAACATGCAAGTGTTTCCAGTGGGCTGTGGACAGAAAGGTAATTTTCCACGTCAGGATCAAATCCTTGCCAGAGAGGCAGGGACTGGTGGGTGTGGTGGCCCCCTGGACTTTCCACTTGAGGCATCTAGACCAACTGTATTTAATTATTAAGTTAATTGTCTTCCTTGCTAAGCACGGTGAGGGCAGAGACCCTAGAACACAGTGGGTGTCTGATAAGTGTACAGTGCATGTAAGAATTGAATGCCAAGTGTGTCATTTAATATTCAGAGGAAAATACCCTCCTCTCCAAAAGTATTTCTACCTATTATTCTTTCTCTGAGCTCATTTAATGCAAGGGGAAGCTAAGGAGCAGGAAGTTTCGTTCTCCAGCGTCAGGAGGATGTACAGTTGCCTGGTGATGATAAATGTGGCATCTGTTGTAGTGTTTCCCACAGCTGTGCCCAGAGCAGACATCAGTAATCAATCACCACTCTTTCCTGTTGAGCCCAGATGCAGCTGCAGAATCCTTCACAACACACCTCCTGGAAGTCACTACTAGGCACTCGAGATGTTTGCAAAATCCCAAATTGACAAGCATTTCCATATAATCGAATTCATCTGTACCTTACCTCCACATTTCTACTTTCTGACTCAGAATGGTCCCTGTACTTTCTCCTTTTCTTCAGTTACCAGCGTCAATAGGTGTCTTTCTTCCTGTGGCCACTTCACTGACCATGTGACCCTGGTCAGGCCGCTTTAGTCTTCTGTGGACCACAGTTCCTTGTTTGTAGAATGGAAATAATTATAATGTCTGGCAAGACTCCCTGAGGCCCAACCAAAGCTTAGGGCACTTGGAACAGTGCTTGCTAGCACCTAATGGACAATCAGGAAATGATAGCAATTTAAAAATACATTTGTCTCCCCGCTAAATCCTCAGCAGATTGAAGCCCCAGCAGCAGGTGGCACTGGGCGGAAGCGCCTGGGGAGGCCCGCCCTTCCTGGGTCTCTGACCAGCCCTCCTCAGCACACTCCCTAACCCCCTCTCACTTTGATGCCCCCCCCACCCCGCATTCACTCCTCCCAGCCCAGGGAACCATCGCACACCTAAAGACTTCATCTCAGGTCTGCAGCATCCAACGCAAAGCCAGAGGGAAAAGAAGGCCTGTCATTTCCCCCTGTGGAAATCCACAAGAAATATTTCCGATGTTGTCATAGTTATAATAAGCAGCGGACATCATCCAGGGATGGGACACATCATGGAGCGACTCGGAAAAAAAAATGCCCTCGTTCCTTTTTCTCCAAAGTGGTCACCGTGGCTCTGGGGAAGTCAAGGTGCCCCTGGCCTCAGGTGGGGACGTTTTCTCCTTTCTGACTTACCTTTGGGGAACACACCTACACCCTGGCCGGGGACACAGGGAGATGGTGACCCCACGGGCTTGTTAACGCCACTGCCAGGCCTCCCAGGGAGGGGGTCCCTGGCAGATCTGAGGGGAACCTGCAAGCTCCAGGGTTGCCCAAATGGAAAGGGCCTGCCGGACAGGAAGTGGGCGGAGGGGGCATCGACCAGGGAACCAGGGCCTGGGCTCTTGTGTGGCGCACGCTGCAGTGTGTCAGGTGTGTTACCTGGGCAGGTGTGTGCCATATTCCCCGCCCCCTGCTGGGCGCAAGCGGCCTTTTCGTCTATTTTGTCCGCCCGTTCAGATTCTGTCCAGCTTTCTGCAGAGCTGCACGTGCCTGACTGTGCACCAGGCGCTCCCACAGTCACGATTTCATTTAAGGAGCCTAGCAAGCCTGATGGTGCATGTGATTCCTTCCGTCCTGCAGTGCTGAGACTGACGCTCAGAGGGGTGAAGCCACTTGCCCAAGGTCACACAGCTTCCAGTGGCACAGCCAGAAGGTGCACCCACATCCTCCAGTTCCAGTGCAAGTGCACTGGGACTGCGTTGCCTCCTTGGAACACACCTTGGACCTTTGCTGGAACTTTTCACGTATGAGTAAATAAAACTGGTGGGGGGGGGGAGAAACTCAAAAATTAAGAGGCAAGAAATGTGAAATTCAGAAGGATGTTTTGATGTGGGTTAGGGTTGAAAGAAGGGCTGCTTTCGAGGCCCTTCCCTCACAGCCCCATGTCTGGCCTTAGAACAGCAGACCCCTCCCCTTAGACCCTCTGCTCCTGTCTTGCAGGGGTCTGGGACCCCTCCTGCCCTAGTACGTCCAATCATGCACTTTAGAGAGGTGAAACTCCTTCGTGCCAATTATTGTCATTGGGGCTGTTTACAATCTACCCTGAATGGAGGAGCCTGATTCCTCCCTGAACCTTAGTTTGCTCACCTCTAAAATGGGTGGATAATAATGCCTGCAGGTGGGGGGCCATGAAGAGGACGGCTAGGAGGTAAACCTTAGCATACAGTAAGTGCCTAATAAATAGCGAGTCCTTTGCGGCTGTCATTCACTCTTCTTACCACTTGAGTACAGTCCCACCAAAAACAATCACCGTCTTCTCTTCCTTTAGCCTTTGTTTCCCTAAAAAATGCAGACCCAGTGATACGGTGGGACTCGTGCAACGGGCTCCCTTAACTCCTGACGCCTCCAGCTGGGAGGGACATCCCGTGGGCATCAGAACTTGGGTTCCGGAGTCACACTGACCAGGGTGATACCTCTGTGACCTTGGGCAAGTCACATCCCTTGCCCACGCCTCAGTTTTCCCCTGCGGTAGAATGGGGTATTATTACAATATCAGGTGTTTCAAAGTGTGAAGGAAACCTTGTCAGGTGCTCACGGAGCCCAGTGAGGACGACTGGTTGTTACTCTTCTCTTGGTGGCTGCTGTGGCTGTGACTTCCCGGGGGCGTGCGTGCTGGGGAGGAAGGGGCTGCTGCTCAGATCCTCCGGGCAGGGAGCCTGTCTTTCCCACCTTTGCTTCAGGAGCCACCAGGTGGTGTCAGTAGTGCAGGCCCCGCCCAGTGCCCCTGCCCTGGGGGCCGTGGGTGTCCGCTGTGGCATCTCCACCACAGCACTGCCTTCTGATGCAGCCTCAGCCGGGGACTTCCATCGTGGCGCAGGCTCACCTGGCCGCAGGTGACCTCAGTGTGCCCTTCTGGAGCCCATGCTACGTGCTGGACATCGCTGGGGCTGGGATGCCCCAGGGAGCGGGGCAGACACAGCCCCGAGAGGTGGAAGGTAGGGAGGTGGGGACACGGCCAGTTCTAAAAGGAAATAGATGTCCACGGACATGGGTTGCTTCCATTTTCTGGCTATTTTGAATAATGCTGCTGTGAACACAAGTGTACAAATACCCATCCAAGTCCCTGCCGTCGATTCTTGAGGGTATATACGTAGTAATGGAATCACTGGGTCATGTGGTAATTCCGTGTTTAATTTTTTGAGGAACTGCCAAACTGTTTTCCACGCTGGCTGCTGCACCATTTTACATCCCCACCAGCAGCAGGCAAGGGTTCTAGTTCCTCCGTATCCTCCCGGCGCTTGTTATTTTCTGTTGTTTTGATAACAGCCGTCCGAATGGGTGTAGCGGCGTCTCCATGTGGATTGCATTCAGAGAGTTAGAAGGAAGCACACTGGTTCCCCAGGGCAGGGGGTGGTGAATGGGGAGTTAACAGTTAATGGGGACAGAAGTTCAGCTGGCCAGATGAGAACGTTCTAGAGATGGATGGTGGTGATGATTGTACAACAGTGATCGTGCATTTAATGCTATTTAAAAACAGTTAAAGGGCTTCCCTGGTGGTGCAGTGGTTGGGAGTCCGCCTGCCGATGCAGGGGACACGGGTTCGTGCCCCGGTCCGGGAGGATCCCACGTGCCGCGGAGCGGCTGGGCCCGTGAGCCATGGCCGCTGAGCCTGTGCGTCCGGAGCCTGTGCTCCGCAGCAGGAGAGGCCACAGCAGTGAGAGGCCCAAGTAACGCAAAAAAAAAAAAAAAAAAAAAAAAAAAAAAGTTGTTAAAATGGGGGAAGTGTCTGATCTGGATGGGTGTGGTCAGGGAGGGCTTCCAGGAGAAGTGATGGTTCATCTGAGGCTTGACGGTTGTTGTCAGGGACCTGTTAGGTGAAGCATGGAGGGAATACTGTGTGGGAAGAAGGAACAGCACTCAGGATGGCTCAGAGTTCAGCCTGAACAGTTAAGATCCTAAGAGAACTGAATCCCCACTGCCTTGATTGCGACACCACCCAAGAGAATGTTCTTGGTCCCTGGAGGTTGTTTTTTCCAAGTGCCAGCACCCTGTTAGTTACTTCACTGGGTTCTTAATACTAAGAGCTTGAATATTAGCTTTTTTCTTTATGAGTGAAATGCCTTTACTTGTTTGGTTTCTTTTTTACTTTAACTTTTACAGCAAAAAACAAGCAAACGAAACACTTGCTTATAGGAGATAAAGCGAAGCAAAGTAAAAAAAAAAAAGAATTACTTGGAATCCCGCCACCCAGAGATGGTGCGGTTAATAGTGTGGAATATATTCTTCGAGACTTTTTGCACCTTGAACCTTTCCTTGTATCCCTGGGAGATCCCAGTCACGTTTCCGAATAATCCTCCTTGCGCTCAAAGCCAGGGACCTTTCAGGGGCTCTGGGTTGTGTGGGCTCAGCTTTGCACATGGGGGTGAGCAGCCGCACAGGAAGTTCCCTCTGAGTGGGGACTTGATGGGGGGGGTGAGGACACCGTCTGTGGAGGAGAGTAAGCGGGACACAGGTGCCTGGCTCAGTCTGCTGAGGGGCGTGGTCCCCAGTGACCCTTTATCCACACTCTGTTCTCTGTGAACTTGACTCCCGTAGGTAGCTCTTGTATGTGGAATCATACAACATTTGTATTTTCGTGGCTGGCATATTCCCCCTAGCGTAATGTCCTCGAGGTTCATCTGTGTTGTAGCAAGTGTCAAAATCTCTTTCCTTTTTAAGACTTTGTGATAGTCCCCTGTGTGTATAAGCCACATTTTCTTTACCCATTAATCTCTCAGTGGATACTTGGGTTGCTTCTACCTTTTGGTTCTTGTGAATAATGCTGCTATGAAGACAGATGTACAGATATCTCTTAGAGACCCTGCTTTCACTTCTTTGGGGTGTGTACCCACCCCAGAAGCGGGATGGCTGGATCCTGTGGTGTAGTTCGATTTCTCATTTTTTGAGGGGCCTCCATCCTCCGTTCCCACCAGTAGTGGGTAGGGGCCGGGGTTTGCTGCTCATCGCCGGACCGTGCTCAGGACAGGCCCCACGGCAAAGAGCCATCTGGCCCCAAATGTCGGCAGTGCCGAGGTAGAGAAACGCTGGATTAGAGTGAGAGAGGGACAGAGGGCAGCAGACTCGGAATGAGGTGGGAGAAGGTGGAGGCAGGCCTGGCCAGGCCGGCTGCCGCGAAAGGGAGCGTGTTCCAGAAGAATAAAACTCATAACCACAGCAGCGGATCATGTTTACTGAGCTCTCCTCGGGCTGCCAGGCGCCACAGGAAGCCCCTTTCTCATGTTTTCTCATTTCAACCCACGGCCTCACGGGGGTGGTCCGGAGCGTTGAAAGTGGGCTGCACAGGTTCTCAGCAACCTGAACTCGCCTTCCTCCGCCCCTGCAGACACGTGCCCTGCGATCGTGACTCTGGTCCCATTCAGCGTCGCTCCCCAAGGCCCTTTGTCCCTTTGAAAGCAAGGCACAAACACTGGCTGCCAGGCTGGCAGATAAGACAGCCGTGTAAATAAGCACACAGTCCTTCCCGGTGCAACCTGCTTGCCCGTGTTTGTGAGTGATGGGGTGCGGTTGCCCGGCGACTGGGACCACGAGTTGCCCCTGCTGCCCTCCTGCACAGGGCTTCCTTCTTCTGTGTGGGGCTTCCAGCTTCTCGGCGCCCACAGGCAGGACACGCGGGCAGAGGAGAGGGCGTCGTTCCCTTGTTGGGTTTTATTTAAGGCGAACGCCAGGTCTGGCTGAGTGGACCAAGCGATGTGACATCAGGCCCTGACATGGACTGGTTGGGTTTGGGGTGAGAATAATGGTGACAATTTACTGTTACCGCAGCAATGGCAGCCACTTACTGAGCGCCGACTGTGCGCTGGGTATCTTAACGACTCTTCCGTCCACCTTTATCGGGGGCCTGCCCTGTGCCCATCCAGGGCTGTCCCCGGCACAGGAGATACAGCTGCAAGCGTGATAGACAAAAGGTTTTTTTTCCATGAATCTCACATTCTGGTAAGGAAAGAACGAATAAACATGTGAACAAATACATAATAGTTCAGGTGGTCATAGGTGTTCTGAAGAAACAAAGCAGTGGGCAGTGAGGCACAGGGGACTCAGTACTCAGTCAAGTACAGAGCCCTGAATTAAGGGAACTGGCTGTGAATATATTTGGGGGGAGTGTGTGTATGTGTGTGTGTGTGTGTGTGTGTGTGTGTGTGTGTGTGTGTGAGAGAGAGAGAGAGAGAGAGAGAGAGAGAGAGAGATGGGTAGGTACAGCATGTGCAAAGGCCCTGTGGCAAGCCAGTGGGGCAGAACGGGGTGAGCAAGGAAGAGGTAGGTGCTAAGCCTGGAGAGAGTGGAGACGGGCAGATCACGGAGGGTCTTGCAGGCACGTGCCAGGGCTTAGGGTTTTCGTCTGAGTGAGAAGGGAGTCTTTGGAGGGTTTTGAGCAGAGGAGGGACACAGTCTGACTGACTTTGGCTTTAAAAACCAGCCCTTGGCTGCTGGATGGAGAATAGTCTAAACCTCCAGTCCTGTGGCCACTAGCCACATGTGACCATTTAAATGTAAATTAATTGAAAAGAAATAAAGCCGAAAATTCATTTCCTCCATCACAATAGCCACATTTCACGCACTCAGTAGCCAGTGCAGATACAGAACATCTCCACCGTCACAGAAAGTTCTCTTGTGTGTGTGGACAGTGCTGTGTAAGGGCGGGGAGGGGGGAGAGTGCACTCCGGGCACCTGCTGGGGGCTGCTGTAATGGTCCAGGTGAGAGCTGATGCTGACGTTTGGCTACTCGGCAGCCTTGGCGGAGGCTGTGACCAGGGATTGGTTGCAGGACCTGGTTGGAGGTGAAAAGGACAGGACTTGCTCATGGGTTGGGTGTAAACATGTGAGGGAGGGAAGCTGAGGGCAGCTAGGTTGGCTGAGAGGCATTTATGCGATGAGGGCGCAGACGTAACTGGAACTCACCCACCGAGTACACGGCCTGTGCCGATTCTCCTGGAGCCCCCTTTTACAGCGGAGCAGGGGGGGCCCCACGGAGGGCCATGGCCTGCCAGCCTCATCTGCCTCGGGCTTCAGAGCATCAGGGTTCAGACCCTGGGTCTTCTCTGCTCTGAGCTGTTCACAGGGGACGGCTCATTGGCCGTTCTCTCATCCCAGAAACCACCTGCGAGGTGCCAGACGCTCCTGCCCCCGAGCGAGTTCATTTGGGACCGACACGGAGATTTGGCCGTGCTTGGCAGGCGTCCAGCTGCGGGCCTCTGGGGCCAGGGCAGTGCTCACTGGGCTGTGGCCCGTGACAGTGGGTCACGCGGCAAAGCAAGGCTGCCGGGTTGTCCTCCCGTTTTTCCCAACCTCCCCCTCCCCCACCATGGGCAGGCTGCCCCGCCGGGCCCCTGAGCACCCACCTGGCTCGCTCATCTCTCCAGTGCCGACTCTGTGCCGGCGTCATAGGGCGCCGAGTTCATATTCCACAATAGGTCCGTGAGGGAGGTGGGTAGTTCCCCCATTTTCCACCTGTAGAAACTGAGGTTCAGAGAGGTACAGTCACTTGCTCAAAGTCACACAGCGGGGAACTAGTAGAGGCGGAATTTAAACTCAACGCTGTTGGAACCCCTTGTGTTGCCCTCACGAGGACTTGCCACCTCGGCCTGAAACACTGGGGAGCACGGCCTCCTGCGGACGGTGGTGCACCTTTCATTTCAGCCCTTGGCACGGCCAAGGGTTGCGTGGGCCGGAATCCCACGTGCCCTGGCAAGGCACTGACCCATCCGGAGAAAAGGGCATCTTGTTCTTTGCACAAAGGCTCCCCCAGCTCGCCAGGCCATGACCTGTGTTGGCTGCGAGGGGGTTTCGTTTTCTAATTCCCACAGCCTGGCTGGCACCCGGGACGGCAGACGCGGAGAACTGGCGAAAATGAAGCAAAGCCCAGGGGGTGGCCGGGGGAGACATCTCGGCTCCGCGGTCATGGGCTTGTGCCGTGGGGCCCCCAGTCTCGAGTTCAGATTCCGCCTCTGCCTCTTCTGCCTTTGTGACTCCAGGCGGCTCCTGAGTTCTACAAGCTGCATTTCCCTTTTTGCTGTTAATATGGCAATGATGATGATGGTGACCTCCTCCGTCTGGTGTGAAATAACTTTCCATCTGAGGCGTGTCCACGCAGCAGCAGCCTCAGCGTCACCTGGAAGCCTGTTAGAAGTGCAGGCTCTACACCCTTCTCGAACCTACTGCGTTATAATGTGGGTTCTCTCAGAACACACAGGCAATCCACATGCGCGTTAAACGCGAGAAGGTCCGGGGTGAGCTACACGAGGTAATTCTGTAACACCAAGAGGCACCACGCCGCTCTTGGAGGGCGGGTTCCTTCTTATGACCTGTGCAGTGTCGGGCCGCCTCTCTCATACTCTCGTCATTACGGGGCTTCATGGTGCAGAGATGAGGTGCCCTGGAAAACAGAGCAACACCTGGAAAAGCTTCTGCCTTTGGCCCTGCTCCTGCTGCACTCGGGCCGTCTACCTTGTCTCGAAGAGCCAGACTCCCCTTGCAGACCGCAGGCTGGGGACCGCCCCGCCCTGCTGCGGCTCAGCTGTCTCCAGCCGGCGGTGCCTGGGCCCGGCCGGCAGAGCCTGGCGTCGTGCAGCTGCCAGAGCTGCAGAGCCCGAGCCCAGGGCCCGGAGGCCAGCCACACCGCCTCCCTCCTCTCTCCTAGCTCGCCGTTTTAAGACAGATCGATATTTGCGGTCTGAGAGAGCTCGGGGTGGGTGGGAGAGAAGCAGGCGGCTATTACGTCACGGGGGAGTCCAGGTCTTAATTGGGCAAATCAGTCTCTCAGGGGACGAGAGAATTCAGCACCCCCCACGGGCAGGGGAGTCGGCGGCCCAGAGGGACCGCAGGTAAAGACCTGTTGGCCCTGGGGCCATTGGCATCGCCCTCTGCATGCCCACTTAAGTCACCTTTCTTGGGGGAGCTTCCCTAAGACACGTTCAAGAAGACCTCCAGAGACTCAACTTAAAAGTGTATGTACGCACAGACACATTTAGAAACAGATGTAGATCTCTGTGTGTGCGTGTTATGTATATATTTAATGCTTCCGGAGCAGAAATGAAACCATAAAGCTCTCAGAGGGGAATCTCTTCTCCACGTAGTGTGTGGTTCGGAGCCCCTCCCTGGAATCTCTGAGAATGGATGGGGCTTGGGGAGGAGTGAATCTTGAGGACGAGGAGGGGGCAAAGCTAGCCCACGTCCGCGATCTGCCAGCCGTTCTCAAACTGGAGTGCACGCCGGCAGCTCGGGGAGCCTGTTACAGGAACGTGGTCCTGGGTGATGGCGGCAGTGGGCTGGGCTGCTCTGTATTTCAAACAAGCAAGCCGAGGCGCTTCCGAGGCTGGTGACCCTGCAAATCACACTCTTAGAAACTGGGCACTGGGGGAAGAATCAGCACGTAATAGGTGCTCGGCAAATATGTGATGAGTGGAGGCGTGTCCATAGGAATGGATAAAACATGCACGAGGTGACGGGTGAGTGTACGGAGAACGAGTTTGCAAACGCTAACATGCCGAAGTACAGCGGCGAATGCAAGCGTGCCGGGCGCGCGCGCGCAGATCGGGGTTCCAAGGCGGTAAGGGCGGAGCAGCGACCTCCAGAGTGGGTTAAATGAAGGGTTGGTGCTCTGGTGTGCCGTGTGAGGGCTGGCCGACCTGGAGGGAGCTCAGGACCTTCTGGGCTCGGTTCTGGGAGTGAGGCAGAAATGGCACGGTTACCATGGAATCTACAGAAAGTCCCTCCTTGGACCGAGGTCAGGGCAGTGCTGTGAACTTTAGCCCAGAGTCTGCGTCCCAGCTGGGCGTGGAGTGGCATGCATTTGGCTACGTGGCGGAGCTTCCAAAGGGAAGTTTGCCCCTTTGGGTGCCATTGGGCTTTCTCAGAGGAGACGAGCCTTTCTCCCTAGTCTTTACTGTATAAACTCCTATGCATCCTCCAAGACCCACTGAAATGTGCTGCCTTCAGTTAACCTTCCCAGTTCTAGGCACACATCACAGCAGCCCAACTCAGGGCCGTGGGAAAGCAGAACCAGAAGCCCCTGGCGCCTTCATCTCCACTGCTCTCTGCATTTCTGCTTCCTCCTCTGCCTCTCTCAGGCTAAAACACGGCCTCCAGTGCACCCACCTTACCCTTTGCAGCTTCCCCGTTGGTGAGGAGACTGTCTGCTCTCACTCTCAGTTTCCAAGTTCCCAAGAAGGGACCCCATATGGCCAGGCTTAGGGCAGATACCGACCTCTGCACCATCACCATGGCTACCGGGCAGGGTCATAGTGTACGCAGGGCAGCTTCCTATGGTAACCATGGCGACCCGGCAGCCAATGGAGGCAGGGGCATTCAGAGGGGAAATTTAGAGGTTTCGAAAGGGGAGGGAGCCACACAGAGACAGCTGCCCAGGAGGAGTTTGGGTGCCTCCTGGCTTCTCTGATTCTTCAGCCCTTCACTCATCCTGTCAGTGGAAAGGCAGCCTCAACACACATCTGTCTGTCGTTACGTTTATCTCCCTCTAAGAACATGAACTCCTTCCAGACATGCTAGCCCCATCCGTCTCTAACCAGCCCTGTGTTGGGGCCTGGCACAGGGTGAGCGGGCACAGATGTCACGCGGGTGGACATGCCCCCTCCTCTAGGTTTCAGGCCGAGGACCAGACAGAGTGTGTCCTCACAGCCAACGGGAAACTTCAGGCGAGAAACTCGAGAGACTGGAGAAATAGTTGGTCCTTTGAAGCTGAAATCGGGCATCAGGGGACATGGGGGACCGTTGACTGTCCTTAGTTTGGACAAGCAAGGCTTCTGCCCCTCGGTCTCGGACACTCCAGGGAGACAAAGGCGCTTCAGATCGGAGGCTGCCCTCTCCCCAGGAAGGAGGGCACGCCGGGCGGCTGGACGCCTTTGCTTCCAGGTGAAATTATGTGCTTGGGGTTTGGTGGACTTAGGCCTCATTCATGCGTCTCTGTTTGCTCAGCCCTCCGGGCCCCATCCCTGGTCTCCCAGCCTCCTGGGGACAGACTGGGGCCTTGCTGCTCTTCCAGGGAGTTAAAGAGCATTATCCTCCCCCTGAAGAGATCTCCCTCTCTCTGAAATCTCTTTCTCCAGCAGGTACCACTCAGGGCATCCACCCATGTGAGAGAGGAGCTGTGCATAGCTGAGTTTCAGTCCCAGCTCTGCTATGCTCTAGCTGTGTGACCCTGGGCATGCTACTTGACCTCTCTGTTTCCTCATTTATATGATGAGGCTCATGTTGCCTGCCTACCAGGTCTTGGCAAGGGTCTACCGTGTTCATTCCTGTTTCTCCTAGGACCCAGTGTTCCTACTCCCAGTGATGTTCACCAAGAGGCATGAACAAGAGTGTTTAGAGCAGCCTGAGTAATAGCCTAAAACTGGAAACAACCCAAGTATCGGTCAGCAGTAGAATGGATAAACAGATTATGGCATAAGCACACGGGGGAGTACTATACAGCCATGAAAAATAAACACAGATGAATCTCACAGGCATTATGTTGAGCAAAACAAGCCAGACACAGATGAGTACCTACTGCACGACTCCATTTATGCAAAGTTCAAGGGCAGACAGAACTAGCCTGTAGTGACAGAGATCCCAAGAGTGGTTATTTCTGGGGGACGTTGACCGGGAAGGGGCACCAGGGAGCCTGCTGGGAGCTGGGTGGTGGCCACTCGGGTGTGTGCGTGTGCGAATGTCCATCAGGCTTGCGCGTGCATCAGAAGAGAGCTGGGCCCCCCGCCCTCAGGTGAGGGGCCGCTCTGCGAAAACCCCGCAGCCTCTGGGCTGCTAGGGTTCCGTGCCTCGGGGGTGAGTCACTCCTTCTCCATGCCAGGCAGGAGCTCCAGGAGACAGGGGAGTGACCCCACTGAGTGAAGCCCTGGCGGGGAGGCGGCCCAGGCATGGCCCTTGGCTTGCTGGGGGAGGGGGGAGGAGAGCGGAAACTTTTACAGTTGTTTCTCACTCTGCAAGCCAATTAGTGGGGATCAACCTCACAGATCAACAACAGCCCTGAACCTTGGCTCTTTCTGTTAGAGAAACCACAAAGGAAGGGAGAACTGGATTTGGCTACGTAAAAAGTGACCCTTGAGCGTGGAAAAACAGACAAACAGATCAGCCTCACCATAAACCAATTTGAAAGGCACATGATGAGCTGGGAAAATACAGTTGCAGCATGTTTGGCAAATAAGGAGTAAAAAACCTTCATGTGCAAAAAGGGTGCGTGAGTCAGTGAGAAGCCGTGATCACTTGAGGGGGAAAATGTGCAAAGAACAACAGGAGAAATGCAATGGCCAATAACTGTCTGAGAAGAATCAACCTCCCAATAATCAGAGATGTGAATTGAAAAGGAAATGGGATACAGTTTTTCACCTGGAAAACTAGCAAAGATTTAAACATGATGATGCATTTTCCAAGGAAGAGAGGTGTCTGAATCATTGTTGTGGACCCTCTCCCTTCTCGGCGTGCCATCCCCCTCCTCTAAATCAGTTAGTCTTTCAGTGGCCTTGTCCCTGTTCTCTCTCACCCCTGCTCCGTGTCTGCTGAGGCTTTAGTAGCCACCGCGCAGGAGCACCTACTGTGGGTCAGGCCTTCCGCCCATATCGTCTTATTCTGGACATCCTATGTAGGACGGCTTATTGCTCCATTTTGCAGATGAGAAAACTGAGGCTCAGGATGGCAAAGTGACTTGGGGAAGGCCCCACGGTGGGTAGTGGAGCTGGAGATTGAACCCAGAGAGGTAACTAGCCCCAAAGGCCATGCTCTCCTCTTCTCTGCCTCCCTTCGCGTTCGGGGTCCTGGCATCTCTGGTCTGTATTTTGACCTTCCAGCAGCTGTGGTCTGCAGGGGCTGACTGGAGAGGACAGCCCGAGGCCGGTTGGCTGTAGGTGGGCATCCATAGCTTTGCCACGTGGCGTTTGGTGCTTTTGCTCATCGAGACAAATCATCCCATAGGTATCTGCACTCTCAGTGTGCGAGTGTGGGTTTCTCACAAAACCTAGGAGCCTGAAGGGCAGAGCGTCGTGCACACGTACACACGCGCGCGCGCGCACACGCACACCCCCACCCCGTATACGCATAGACCCGCACTCAGAGAGGGGGTGTGCCCTGGTGGTGGAGAGCACGGATTCTGACTCCCTGGGTTTGAATCGGTGGTGTGCCTGTGAATCTGCTTTCTGGGAAGTGGTGCATTTTCTGGGGGGAAGCCTTGATTTATAGAGTTTGCCAGTTTCCAGTGTAAATAACCCTGCTGTGGCCAGAGCAAGAGCACCGACTGCAGAAATGGGCAGAGATGTGCATAGTTGGCTACAGCCAGCTCTAGCTCATACCCCACAGCTGCTCCACGTCCCTGTGGGGAGCCTTGGTCAAATCATTTCATTGTCTGAGGCTCAGTGTCCTTATCTGTGAAATGGGAATAATATCTACTTTATGAGGTTGCTCATGAAGATTAAACGGGTGAACACAGGTAAAGTCTTGGTGCAGCGCCTGCACAGAGTAGGCGCTAAGTGTTTGCTACTGTGTGCGCACGGCTTTTCATTCATTCGTTCGTCCATTCATTCATCCAGCTTTCCGTCACTCCTTCAGTCCGTCAGCATCTGTCCCTTGAGGGTCCACTGTGCACCAGGACCATGCTGGAATCTTCCTTTGCCCTCTCTCCTTTGGAGAGTCAGCAGAGGGGAACCTGAGACCCTTCTCCAGAGGGGTCTGGTCTGCTGTGGCTCGAGCCCAGGGCAGGGTGTCTTTACCAGGAGAGCAGTCTCCGTTTATGTGGCCGCCTGGCTGTGGCTGACAAGGGTTGAGAAGGCCCACGCCCAGAGCCGCGTGTGTTCGGACGGCCAGCCCTGGCGCAGCACCTGGCGCAGCACGTTGTCTGCTCAGAGGACGTGACCTGGTGCTTCAGGTGCTGCAGTCGTGGGGCAGGTGCAGCCAGAGAGCCTGGGCTCGAGCCTGACCGGGCCACTTCCAGTGATGCCTTGTTCTAGCCTCCGTTTCCCCGTCTGTAAAACCGTGCGGCAGCTTCCTCGCCGGTGGCGGGGGGCTGGTATTGGAAGAGGCCGGTGCCGAGAAGCCCTTTTCCACGGCTCATTCTGTTCTCGGTGTTTCTGCCAAACGGCTGCGTCAGCCCCGGGCCGTGGCTGGGACTTCGAGAGTCTCCCGATCGGCCCCCTTCTTCCTCTAGGCGCCAGCAGGCCAGGAGGAGAAGTGAGGCGGGGCGAGGGAAAGGGCTTTCCTTCCCTGCTGAAACATCGTCCTGTGTGAATTGGGTCCTCTGAGTGCAGCTCTGGAAGAAGCCACTGCTCCGTTTCTTGGGGTCTCTGGTTCCCGGTCCCCTGTGTGTGTCACCTTCGGGCCTTCGGGTCATCAGCCCCCCACTGTAGCCACCAGAAACGAGGACCACGTTTCCTGAGCCCTACCGAGTGCCGGGCGCTTTACGGGCATGACTTCTGGTCCCTACGACACCACCCCGCGGCGTGGTTCTTAGCGTTCCCGTCTGCGGGGCACAGTCTGCGAGCAGAGGTCCAATGCTCGTGTCTCCTGCCTGATCACAGAGGCCGATCAGCAGCCCCATTTGCCTCCCTCCGGATGCGAATCCTCACCCCGTTCACACAGCCTTGGAGCAGTTGCTTGATAAAGAGGTAGGAATAGTACTGGCCATACCCAGAGAGGCTCTGATAGTGACTTCTTGCCCAGGAGCACAGTATGGAAAAGGGAAGGAAAGGACTAGGTACCTGTGTGGTGGAGAGGCCTGCGGACACCCCTCAGCCAGCTGCTCGAGGTCAGCACCACAGCGATGAGTCATGTGATGGCCTGCACCCCTGATAGGATGTGAGGGGGAGGAGGGTGCTTTACCTCCTGGCTCTTCCTCCCCCAAAACTCACAACCCCAGTGTAGTCACGAGGAAAACATCAGACGTCCCAACGGAGGGACCTTCTCCGAAACACCTGACCAGCACTCCTCGAAACTCCAGGTCATGAAAAACAAGAAGAATCTAAGAAGCTCTCATAGCTAGAGGAGCCTAAGGAGACATGACGGCTAAATGTGATGTGAGATCCTGGAGCAGGAAAGGAACACTAAGTAAAAACTAAGGAAATCGGAAATAAGCATGGACGTTAGTTATGGTAAAGCATCAATGTTATTTCACTTGTAACAAAGGCACCGCACTAGTGTAAATAGAGGAAGTGGAGTGCGGGGTACATGGGAGCTCACTGTACCGTCTTGCCTATTTTCTGTACATCTGAAGCTGTTTGAAACAATAAGATCCATTGAAAAGAAAAAGGCCGTCCAGAGAGCTGCGGGCTCACACAGCCCCCTCCTTGTGAGCCGCACGCATGCGTAGAGAGTGCAGCGTGGACTGGAGGGCGTCCCATTCATCGCCCTGGCTGGTCCCACCCCGCCCCCAGCATGGCAGCCCTGACCAGCGCACGGCAGCTCCGATCGTGCCTCCCGAACTCTGAGCCTTTCCCGCGATGCTCAGGAAGAGTCCCAGCCTCTCCCTGTACTGATGGATGGACCTGTGCTGCAATGACCTCTTCTCTGGCTCTCCATAGCCTTCATCTCACGGGAGGGAGGGCTTTGGGAAGTGAGTTCCACCATCAGACCCTCATGGACTCATCACCAGGAAGTCCTTGGCCCCAGCCCTGGGCACCAGCCCAGGACACTTTGATGTAGTGTTTGGGCCGGTCCTTGGGCCAATTTCCCTCCTTCTCTGCCCGGGACTTTTTTGCATGTTCTTCCCAAGGCTTCAGAGACCTTGAGCTCACCATCTGAGCGGGCCATCTCTTTCTTGGATCTCCAGAGTGGTGATTTCAGGCAACTGCCCCAGACTCAGCTTCCCATTTCTGTCCGTCAAGTTGGCCTCCTGCTGGGCTACCATCTCTGCCCTGACCCTGCTCAGAGCAGCACATGGCCCCCATCAGCTCTTTCTCTGGATGGTGGGCCATGGCGTGAACCCCCCACCCCAAGGCTGGGCTCTGAGGTCTGTCCTGGAAAGAGTCCCTCCCCCCTGTAAAAATGGGGTATAGGGTGTGGGAACGTTAATTAAATGAGATATTTAGAGTTTTTCCTTGCAGTTATTCAGAAAAGTTAGTTCTTCTTCTGGGCTTTTTTAATAGTGGCAGCAAGAAGTATTCTGTGGGCACCTCATGTGCTTTTATTTCTCTGCTCTCCCCACAGCAGCCCTGGGAGGGGAGTCTTACTGTCCTTATTTTACAGATGAAGAAACGGGGGCTCCAAGAAACTCCTTGCCCCAGGTGCCAGCGAGGAGTTGGTCTGGGATTAGGGTTGGTCTGGGATCCAAACCTGGTTCAATCTGCCTTCAAATCCAGGCTCCTTTCCTGATGGCCCTTCCTTGCCTGGTGGCTGATGGCCCCTTAGTCAGAGGGGCCCCAGGTCCCTGCTGATGGTTGTGAAATCGGCCTGATGCTTCTCGCGGAAAGTGACATGGGGCTGGGAGAGTCAGCCCCTTGTGACCGAGGTCAGTGACCAGCTGGGACTTGCCCAGCCCAGCACTGCAAGGCCCTCGTTCTGGGAAACTCCTCCATCCCAGGCAAACCAGACAGGCTGGTCATTCACATCCCACTTTCTTCAAGTATTGGCGAGTTTCAGATGGAGAGAGAAATGTAAATATAAGATAATGAAAGGACCTCTTGTCCCTAATTATCAAAGGTGTAATCGAGAAATTCCTCTATAGGAACAGCCAGGATTTTAAATGGAGCCATAGCACGAGAACTTTCTTTTAAAAAGGAAGGTGCACCCTGCTGTTTCACCCTTGGGGGCTTTGGGAACAAGCAGTGAGGAATTTGACCGTTGGCCGAGGGGAGTGGGGAGTTTGCAGAGTGGGTGCTCCAGAGGTTGGAGGTGGGGAGGTCCGGGGGTGGGGCAGCGCCGCCGCATCGGGGTGTCACCGCGCGTTGAGAAGTCGGAGAGAAATAGACCTCCAACCCACGCTCATTGAGAGCTGAGTCTTTCTTCTCCCGAGCTGGAGGGGGGAGTTTGAGGGGAGATGTGGAAACAGAAATTGACTTTACTTGAAGGAAGCATTGTCGATGGAATTGTCACTTTCCGTATTGTTCTGGCAAAGCCTTCCATTTCCTGCGGATGGTGGGCCATCTGAGAGGAACTGGACACCCCCCGGAGGCCTTCACCACACAGCGCCCTCCTCCACACCTGCTCTGCATCCCTGTTTAACAGATGCACAAAATGGGGAAACAACCCACCACACCCTGCTGCAGGAGGGTGGCTGGCGGAGAGCCCCACCCCCGGATCGGGGGCTGTGAGTGTGTGGAGATGGGGGTGAGGAGGCTGGGGCAATACAGGACGGCAGTTGAAGCTCTGGAATACTCAGACCCGAGTTCTAATTCTGTGTCCCTCCGGCAACACAGACCTCAGCCTCCTCATCTGTGAAATGGGCGTTGCCATCACACTCACCTCCCTGGGCGGGTGTGCCAGTTGAAGCCAGCTAATGCGAGTAAAGCGCTTAATGCAATGCCTGGGTTCGTGAACGTGAGCCCGTTAGCTGTCTGAGGCCTCTTGAGCAGAGAGGAGACCGTGTGTCTGAGAGCCGGGCTCTGACGTGCTGTGCTCCATCTGGCTGATTTCCTGGGCTGCAGCTTAACCTCCAAATCCTGGGCTTGACCTGTGGACCCCTGCCTGGGCTGCTTAGTACTGTAGCCACTAGCCACATGGGGCTGATTTACGTTCAGATGACTTTCGAGGAATGCGGTTCTGCAGTCGCACTAGCCACTCTCGGAGTGCTCCGAAGCCACTCCTGGCCGCTGGGTTGGAGCCCTGAACCCCGGGGCTGTTGGTGCTGCGAGGGAGCCCACCTGCACACTTGCCCAAGCTCAGCATCCGGCTGCAGGCTGTGAATCTGCATCCCCTGCGGCTCTGCTGGTAGCCTCTGGCCCCTCACCCGGTGCCTGGCCCCGGTAACTTCCCAGTGCCAGGAGTCCTCCTGCTGGCAGATAGGAGGATGTGTGTGGGGCGGGGAGGAGGGGGTTGCCAGGCTTGGCGCCTGGCGCGTTGGCTCAGCTGGACTGGGCAGGCCCTGTCGTGGGCTCGTGGTGTCTGTGTAACCCATCAGGAAAAGATGATAGTTTGGCAAAAACTGGGAACTCCTGGATGCTCTCGTACTGGACAAATCAGGAAACTTTCATTCACCAAAGAACAGAGTGGGGGAAAGATGATGGGTGTTTCTGTAAGAAAGAGGCTTTGATTTTTGACCTGAAATAGCCCTTGACCTTTTGCTCATTTCTTTCACCCATCTGGTAGCAGGGTTGATGTGCTGGGCCCTGGGCTCCGTGCTGGGGATACATGGGTGACCTCTGGGGGACGGGTCACCATCCCTGCTGTCAGGTTCACGGCCCCAGCAGAGGGTCAGACGCCGAAGCAAATAGTCACACTTCAGCTCCGTCAGTGCTTCTACCACCAGTACTGAGTGCTAGGATGGACCAAATGTACGGGTACCTGGCAAGGACTGTTATTGTCCCCTGAGTGTCCCCAGGGCCCGGCACACAGTAGGTGCTCATTAAGTGGTTGCTGGAGGAACATTTCTATAGGACATTGTCATCTACTGAAATCTTTGTCCTTTCCTCCTCAGAGAGGGGATATTCATTGCTCCCACTTTATGGAGTTCAAAGAGGCATGCCCTGCTGCTTCTGGAATGTCCTCAAGGAGAGTTGCCTTATAGTATAATATCTAAGATGAACCAAGCTTACTGTGTGCTCAGTACATGCTAAATGCTTTACTCTGATGATCTCAGTTAACTTTTACTCCAACAAGGGACCTGCTATTATCATTCCCATTTTACAGAGGAGGAAACTGAGGCACAGAAGAGTTCGGTAGTTGAGATCAAGTCAGGCAGCAGAGGAGCGGGGACCCCTCAGTCTCCTCCGCAGCTTTACCAGGCTCAGAACGTTCCTGAGAAGCCGACTTGGACTGAATTGACCCTGGCACTGATTTCCTTGCCCTCACCCGCCACACTACCAGGCGGTTCCAAAGCTGTCGCTGGCCCACTTTTTCTAGGAGACTCAGAGCAGGGGCGAGGCGGGGCTGCACGGAACAGAGAACTTTTCCCTAAGTGGAGCCAGCGGGCCTCCAGAGTGATGGTCTGGGCCCCAGGAAGGAAGGTCCCACGCGGAGGCTGACTTCATCCATTAGTGCAAAATAAACACCATGACGACAGGCCCCTGAGGCTGCAGCTGGGGCCTGGGACGTGCTGCCCTGCTGCCTTCCTTTACTCCCCTGTTCCCCTTGGGATGCTTGAGTTACTGCCAACGTGACAGCAGTGAAACTCCAAGCCAGAGTGCTTTGAGCTGTGCGTGGGCAGTTAGGGGTTCTGAGTTCAAGTCCTGCCCCTGGCGCTTCTAGCCCACGTGAGCTTGAGGTCTGACTTGTGGGCAGGGGTCTGTGATGGTCTTTCAAGGGAGAGGAAGTGTGATCACTGAACTAACACTTGAATGAGGTTTGTAGACCGGCTAAACTCTAAACATTTCAAAATGAGAGCCCATGCTTAGAACTGCTTACCTTGTGCCTGGTGCAGTTCTAAGCGCTCAGTAGATACTGTCTCACTTTGTCCCTGGAACGACTCTGTGGGGTAGGGACCACCATCTTTCAGCAAATCTGAGACCATTGCTTGTTAGGTATCGCCTTCTCTTATGTACCTCTAAGAGAGAAAAGAATGCACCTAGAGCTTTGTTATCACATCACCTTTAAGGGAGATTAGGCTGTGCATCTTTGAATTGATGAAAGACAGTATTACTGTTGTTCATGCTAGATGAGGATATCCAGGCACAGAGAGGTGCAGTAACTTGCTCAAGTACCTGCAGCCACGAAGAGGCAGAGCCAGGGTTCAGACCCAAGCAGCCTGTTTGCAGAGCCTGGTATCGTAACCACTGACGTGTGCTACGGAATTACAGGAACGAAGCCTAGTGTAGAACAGAGGGTCTAGAGCTAGATCCAGTTGTGGAGGCCACGCCCATGACTTACCAACTGTCCCAGAATCGCTAAGGCTTGGTGTTCTCTGCTGTGAAGTCAAAGTGTCATAGCAGGGGTCAAATCTGATGAAGCTCAGGAAGCGCTTGGCCACAGTGGGGGCCGTTTTCATCACCATCGCCACCCCCGTCACCGTCACCGCTGGCACCGAAAGTGAAAGACACTGCTCGTAAGGCCTCTTCCCTGCTCTCCCCCGTGACTCTGTCACAGTGGGTGCAGCGTGCCTTGGTCTCATCCCAGTCAGTGACAGTCCCAGTCCTGAGCTAGGTGAATGCGGGGTCTGTCCTAGTGTATAACCTTCACGCTGTCTGAACGATGTCCAGCTCGTGCTTGTCTTCAGAAAGGAAGGGCAGGGGAGCACTTTAAGTGCTCAACCCCAACCCTGGGACTAACGGGCCATACAATTTGATTTGGAAAATGAGAGTGTTTTGGAGTTATATGAGTGCAGGGAAGGAGTAGGGGAAACTAGTCCACTTGAGGAGTCTTTCTGGATGGATCACTTAGATGGAACTCAGCATGAGTCCTTCAGTCCAACCTGCCAGCAAGCCTGCAGGTTCCATTCAGGGGCCAGGACAGCTCAAGAGCAGGAAATCCCAAGAGGGTACCGAGAAGGGGTATCAGCCTCTGTTTTCTCATCTGTGAAATGGGCACCGTAACACTGAGTCCACGAACAATCCCTCACCACACTTCCTCCTTCTTGTAACACTTTGGGAAAACAAGTATGTGATTTTTCTTACCTCTGGAAAGTTTCCCCTGCCTGGTGAGCTCAGGCGATTGTTACCAGGGCTTTTTCTGGAAGCTGAGGGCGTGTTGTTAGAGGCACAATGGATCCTGAGCGCAGAAGGCCGAGGGATCAGTGAAATCCTCAGCAGTGAAGGGAGGGGAGAGAGGCAGGAGGTGAGACTTAGAGGGGAGACCAGCAACAGTTGTCGAAGGACTCGAATGCACTCTGAGAGGTTTGGACTTTTTCTGAGAAATACGGCGGCATACCAGAGTTCCTTAAGAAGGGTAGTGTGGAAAAAAAAAAAAAAAAAAAAAAAAGGGTAGTGTGATCTCCTCCTTGCAGTTGAGAAGGACTTCTTTCCGAATAAAGGAATTCAAACCCCTCACGCTCTTTCCTGGTGGTGCCAGGAATATCTTAACCTAGCATTTCCTGAAATGAGTTTTGTTCCACGATGTTAATAGATGTGCTAGCAAAAATAAGAATAACAACAACAGCAAAACAAACACAATCCAAAGATTCGGTGATATAGAAACAATATAGACAGGTGTTTTTGATTGCAGGACTTATCAGTGCCTTTAACACGTTGCCATGAATTGTAAACCTCAATGAGGTGAGTAACAGGGAGGCAGTTCTCCAAATGTGTTTGGCTGTGAGACCTCTTCCTCCCTCCCTCTCTTCCTTCCTTCCTTCTTTCCTTCCTCTTTTGTCCCCAAACAATCTCAACTTGGAATCCACATTAGAGAGCGCTGTCCTTGTGAGTTTCCCATCCCTTCCCCTGGTCCCTTCAGCCTCATGGATGTGCAGGATATCTTTCTGGACCAGTTGGATAAGGATGCCTTGGGCTTTTCCACACGGAAGATGTCACAGAAGGCTGTGTGCACACATGCTCTGTGACTGTCTCTGGGGACCCACGGCCCGGAAGCCTGTCGTGGCTGCAGGCAGGGACCACTGCAGGTTTCAGGGAGGGGTGGTGGCAAAGGCGAGCCCAAGCCACCTGTGGCCCTGCAGCCATGCACTCTCGCCCTGGCCGGTGACGTCTGGCCTCACTCGGTGCCAGCTGACTTTTCCAGCTGTGTCTTTCTTGCCTCTCTGTGCCGGCCAGTGGAATAGGGCAGAGGAGTGCTTGGCTGAGAGTCGGGAGACAAGAGTCCCAGATTTTGCTCAGCTCTGTCAGCCCCCGAAAGTGACGTCCCTCCCCTGAGCCTCGGCTTTTCTCTTCAGGTTCAGATAAGAATTCCGGTTGACCTTGGGGCAAGCGCCCTGACCTCTGTGTGCCTTGGTTTCCCCTGCAGGGAAATGGGGGTGGCCTCCCTGCCTGCTAGGGCAGATTTGCGGTCATCCTGTAACAATGAGCGGGAAGCAGAGGATGAGGGGCTGCTGCAGTCAGCCGAGTCAGGGTGCAGTGACTGGCCTCCTGAGGCTGCTTGCCTTCCTGGGCACCTCTCGGTCCAGAGACCTTCACATCCTCCCCTCTGCCTTATATCCTTCAGCCCTCCACCCACAAATGCAACTCCTTCCCCTGGCCTCACCACAGCAGCCCTCCAGACTCTGGAAGGCAATTTCTAGCTCAAAAACAATTCTGTCCCTCGTGAAAATGGCTCACCTTGAGCCTCCTTCTTGAAGGAATCAGCAGAAACCTGCCAGGCCTGTTCCTGAGTGTCTCAGAAGGAAGATGTGAGGAAATGAACCAGAGCAGGATGGGGAGAGGTCGGGGAGCTCGGCCCAGGCCCTCCCCAGCCCACTCCCCCCTGAGAGGCGCCTGCCTTATCTTTTTTACCTATCGGGACTCTGGGCAAGGGTTTCATTTGAAAAAAACGTCCTCTTGCTTTAAGAACAACAACAACAAAAAAAACCCAAAATGATTCGACAGGTTTGCAAAGTGCTAATCTGGGCTAGCTATGACTTGCTGAGGAACCAGTGTTTCCAGTAGGACTGAGCCTGTGTCTTTGGGCTTGGAAGAGTTCTCTCTCCCCGTCAGATCCTCATAAGCGAGGAAGGTGGGGTCTGGGAGGCTTCCTTGCCTGCCTTCAGACGCACCTCCTTTATCGGCTTCCGCACTGGTCCCCATCCCCTCCCCGCCTCCTCCCACCTCTTCAGCCCCCTCGGCCCGACAGACTGACTGTTTTAGTCACGTCCCAGGCCCCGTGTCAAGCACCTGCACACACTGCCTCATTTCATCACCCCAGCAGCCCCGTGAGGTCACGGCCATGATCAGACCCATCTGATGGACAGACGAGGAATCTGAGTAGGGAGCTGCAGGGTCTCCCAGTGCCGGAGCCTTGGACACAGTGAGCTGTGTGCTGGGCACTGAGCTAAGGCCTTTAAAACTCAGGTGAAAGTCACATGGCATGAAATTTACCTGTTGTGAAGTGAAGAATTCAAAGACATGTATTATGTTCATAATGTTGTTCAACCATCACTTCTGTCCAGCTCCAGGACATCTCAGCGTCCCGAAAGGACACTCTGTCCCCGTTAGCAGTCACTCCTCATTTCCCCCTGCTTCCCTCCCTCCTCCAGCCCCCGGCACCCACCCCTCTGTGCTCTGTCCCTGTGGCTCTCCACGTTCTGAACACTTCACATACATGCACTCATACAATGTGTGGCTTTTGTGTGTGGCTCCTTTCACTTAGCCTGGTGTTTTCGAGGTTCATCCATGTTGTAGCACGTAACAGTTTGTTTTTGTGGCTGCATAGTGTTCTACTGCACGGACAGACCACATTTGCTTGATCCATTCATCCGCGGATGGACTTTTGGGTCATTTCCACCTTTTGGCTACTGTGAATAAGCCGCTGTGTGCAATGATGTATTATATAGGTATTTGTTTGGGTCCCCGTTTTCAGGTCTTTTGGCTTCTATACCTAGGAGGGGAGTCGTGGAGCTTAGAGTTCTAAGAACTGTGTCTTCTTTACTCCTCACAATAGCACTCTGAGGTAGATGCAGATGTTTCAGAGGCACAGAGTGATGGAACCACTTGCCTCATGTCAAACAGCTTCAAAGTGACAGAGCTGGGATTCGAACCCAGGGAGTCTGACCCCCAGAACCCAGGGCCTTTGGTTCCTGCTCTCTGCTTCCTCCCCGGAGGGCCTGGGCACCAAGGGGCTGCTCACGCAGCGCCCCTGGGAATTCCTGCCTGGAATGGTTATGTGCCAGCTTGCCAGCTCAGCCCCCATCTTTCTGAGCCTGATGGGACCAAGGCTATGCTTTTAAAAATCACTTATCAGACAGGCAGGTGGGGCTGGAGGAGTGGGAATCCAGAAGAGTTCCTCTCCGAATCAAAGCCCTTCCCGAAAAGGCAGGGGGTGGCCTTTAATTACAACCTGGGGTTCAGTGGTGCTGCTTTTCAATTGCAAGCACCTCTGCTCCTTGAGTCAGCAGTGGACCTTGTTTCGAGTAGACAGAGGAACACCCCACTTATTCCGAGGTCACCTTCCAGCAGGCCCACTAGCCCCACATACAGCCCAGAACCCCAGGAAGATGCATCCTGAGAGGCTGTAGCAGCCCCACACCGAGCTCACAGGTCTCATTACTCACACCCCGGGCACGCCTCCAACAAGTGTATTGCTTGGGTTCCCAAGACCATGAATTAGAAGCAGCAACTCAGGAGGAGGTTAGGGTAATTTTCACGGACTGACATGCCGTCCTCGTCGTCGGGGAGCAGGAACACATGGCGGCCTGAAGCTGGGGGGGAAGGAGGGGGAAATGAGAGAAAGAAAAGAAAAGTGCAAAAATGCACGGCAGCTGGGGACACTGAGTGTCCAGTGGCCAGCTCGCCACTGTGTCCCAAGCTCCTGACGGTGGCAGTGTACAATCAGGGATGTTCAGGATCGCGATTATGTCATCCAGAAAAGGGCAAAGGGTGTTCTGAATGGTCTGTTTACAGCAAGGAGAGAGGAGACATTTCTATCTAAAATTATTTAAATTTTTCTAAAGGGCCTTGGCACGGAGGGTAAGCTCTGGCTGGCGTTGCCTCTGACCTTGGCCGCCTGCCTGGGCAGTGAAAGAGGGAATTGTTCCTGGGGCTGCAAACGGGACCCTGCCAACATCTGGGCTGCCTGGCCCCTCTGTCTCCCCACTGATGGCGAGCAGCGTTGGGAGAGCCCTGGGTCTCTCTTGTCTGTGTGAGCGTCCCCCCGTGTCACGAGTCCTGTCCCAGGGTCGGAACCGGGGGCCTCCCCTACAGCTGTGGTCCCAGACAGCAGCAAAGGAGGCTCTGTTCTTTGACCCTGACTGCAATCGGCCACCAGTCTATTCTTGTTATTTGTGGAGCAACTGTCCTGGGCTAAATCTGAATTCTTTCTCAATCATTGCCCAATTTTGCTTTTTAAAAATAAATCATTGGGAATACTTGCCCCTGGGCAGAGAGAGGGACCAGCCCTCAATGAAAGTTGTCAGTAGAGTTTCCCACAGTTGGGTCAAAGGTTCGGAGCGGAGCGGTCGAGTCCCCAAAGAAGGCCCGTCGTCTCAGAGTCCCTTCTTTTTACTGTTGCCCCCAAATGGGGTTTGGGGGGGATACCTTTCTTTGGATCCAAGCTCCCCTCTGCTCTCAGACTTTGCACAGGTGCTCTGGGTACCCCGACCACGTGGGCTCTGGGAGAGACCAGAGCCTCTGAGAAACTTCACGGTCGTTCCTGAGTGCAGGGTCAAAGGGCTGGGCTCTTCTCTGAAGCAAAGCAGGGCTACCCAGAGTCACTGGGCCGAGGAACAAGACAACCGAGTGGGTTTCAGGAAGAAAACTCTGGTGGCAGTGTTGCATCAGAGAGAGGCGGAGAGAGTAAGCTGGGAGCAGGAAATCCAGACAGGAAGCCTTTGCAGTATTCTAGAAGGAAAATGACAGAACTGGAGTAGCATGCATTGAAAAGCATGGGTGAATTGAAGGGGCAAGATGTAGCTGGATCTGACCCTGGTGATGACCTAACGTCAGGGGTTAAGGCTGTGAAGAGGTTTGAGCAGTTAGACTTGGCAGGGGACCAGCTAGTAGATGTGTTGCCACAAACCAGGCTTGGGAAGACAGCAAGGGAGCCCACCGGGTGGGCTCAGCTTGGGTGGTGATCTGGGGGGGCCTGGAAGGCATCAAGGTGGTGGTGCCCACCGGCGATCGCTGGGGTGTAATCCCTCCACGAAGGCAAAGGGCTTTGTTCTGTTTGGTGACGTGTCCCCAAACACCCAGAACATACTGGAAGCACTTTCGTGGCACACAGGAAGTCTTCTATAAATATTTGATGAATGAATAAACTGTGAGCCTGAAGCTCAGGAAACAGACTCTTAAGCCAGTTTTTGGATTATTTATGTCGAGCTGAGTACAAGGCAGCATGAGTGTGTGTGTGTGTGTCTGTGTGTGTGTCTGTGTGTGTGTGTGTGTCTGTGTGTGCATATATAATATCATCCCTCGTACTGCCAGAAGAATGACCCTGTTTTTACCTAATGCGGTCATAGAGTTTCCCATGGAAATTGATGAGGCCATCGATCTGGAGTTAAGAGCATGTCAACATCGATTGATCGCAGCTATACACAATGGCTTGGTTCATCCTACCAGGGAGGCCAGTGCTCTTGGAAATAAACGCCATTTCGTCCTCTACAGACCAGCCTGGCATCATCATCCATCATCGGAATTAGCAACACATGATTCAATGCCGGGAGATGATTTTCTTCTCTTGAAATGGCCTCTGAAGGAGTCCCCCGAGACCCTAGTTCCTCCTCTCTCTCTGTCCGGTGCAGGATGCTACTGGCCCCTGGGCCTGGACACCTGCATGTGAGACCTAAGGAGAAGCAGAGGCTTCAAGCCAACCGCTCCACCATCATCCTCGAGTCTGTAAAGTTCTTAGAATTCACTACATTTATTTTGAACTTTTAAAAAATTGAAGCGAAATTCGTATAGCGTAAAATAAGCCATTTTAAAGTGTACAATTCAGTGGCTTCACAGTGTTGTTAGACACAGTTTCGTCTCATTCCACGACACTCTGGTCGCCTCCAAAGGCGGCCACCCCGCCCCATGCTCATGAACAGTCACCCCCTGGCCCTCGGCCACCACCAATCTGCTTTCTGTCTCTTTGGATTTATCTATTCTGGATGTTTCATGTGAACGGAACCATATACTCTGAGGCCTTTTGTATCTGGCGTCTTTCACCTAGCATTACCGTTTTCAGGTTCATTCACGTCGTCGCCTGCGTCAGTATGAATTCGTTCCGTTTCGCAGAGAAGTTCACGTCAAACCACAGAGTCTGCAGATGCCCCGTGACTCAGCTCTCAGTCCTCTTCCCTGGCCCTCGGAAGCTCCTACGCACAGCCGGGGCTGGAGGAGAGCCCCACCTGTCCTCCTCCTGTGCCCAGATGCCTCTCTGCCCGGCCACGTGCAGGACATGACCCGTGTCTATAGCTTGGCCTTCCCTACCTTTCCCGACCCAGCCTAGCTCCCTGATCTCATAGCCCACCCTCTCCCTCGTGGATGCCCTGCTGCAGCCACGCGCACTTCCCACCATCCCCCAGACTGTCCCAGACACCTTTCTGTCTCCTCCGCCCAGCAAACTCCTACCCGTTTCTCAAGGGTCAGCTTTGCAGAATCGGTGGTTGTCCTCTTCTTTACCGCCTCGGGAGAGTCTGTACCCTCGTGTGGCACTACATCTCATCCCAGGCTAACCATGTCGCCTGTTCTCCGTGAGCTCCTGGAGGACAGAGCACAGGGCGCTGCCACTGAATGTTTGTTGAGTGAATGAGCGACCCGACGAATAAACAGACGGCATTCTCACACTCAGACGTCACTGCTTCCTCTGGCTAGCTTCTGTGATTTGTCACGTTGTCATTTATTGTGCTCCTGTCTTTCTCCAGAAGGGATTTGGGGTTTGCTTGGGTCTAAACAGCTACTTGCGGTGACTGGGGTGGCCGCACACCTAGCCTTCCAACTGCCGGGGTCCCCCAGAGATGGGATTTTGGAACCTCTTGTGTAAATGGGGTGCTGAGAGGTAGAAGGTAACTTTCATACCACCATTTCGATGACTCGGGTTTAGAAATGCTTTTGATGGCCAAGGCAGACGTCCCGCCGTGGGCTGTGGCCCGGAAAGGGAAGGCCTGCTGGGACTGCCGTGCGGCTCTTCCTCACTCAGGTGATGACTTGTTGTGACTGTGATGATAGCAGCATCGATAACGCAAAGAGATGGGTTTTCAAGGCTCATCCGGTTGTAGACAACAGCCATCCCCGGGGGCCACCTGTCAAGTCCCTCTCTCCGAGGCCTCACACACGTTGGTTCACTCGATGTCTTGTGCACCGAGGAATCAAATCCCACTTTCCTCGGTTATCCAGTGGACATTACAGCCTGGCGTTCAAAGCTCTCCATAATCTGGATCTTAAGAGTTTTTCTGGCTCGTCTCCCTCAACCCCCGCCTCTCTGCCTGATGAACTCCTCTTCACCCTTCAAGACCCAACTCAAATATCACATAGCCTCTGAAGACTTCTCTTCTTTTCTTTTTTTTAAAGAAGATGTTGGGGGTAGGAATTTATTAATTAATTAGTTTATTTTTGCTCTTTTGGGTCTTTGTTTCCGGGCTTCGTTTCAAGGGCTGTCTCTAGTTGTGGCAAGCGGGGGCCTCTCACTATCGCAGCCTCTCTTGTTGCGGAGCACAGGCCCCAGACGCGTAGGCTCAGTAGTTGTGGCTCACGGGCCCAGTTGCTCCGCGGCATGTGGGATCCTCCCGGAGCAGGGCTCGAACCCGTGTCCCCTGCATTAGCAGGCAGATTCTCAACCACCGTGCCACCAGGGAAGCCCCCCTGAAGGCTTCCCGAATGACCCGGTAGTGAGGTTAGTTAGGTCACCTTCCCCAGGGCTCCGGTGCCTTCCATCTGCAGGTATCAAACACGTGGAATTCTGAAGATCTATGATGTGTCTGACCTCCGCACTCAACTGAGAGGTCCTTAAAGGATGGGATTCTAGACTGTTGTTTTTCTTGGAGCAAATGCTTGACAAGTGAATGAGGAGGTATCTCTGGGTGCTTAAAGCTGGGTGAAGGAGGCAAGCCAGGTAGATTCCTCAAAGAGGGGTGATGGCAGGATTCAAACGTGAGGGCTCCAGAATTCTGGTGTGTGTGTGTGTGTGTGTGTGTGTGTGTGTGTGTGTGTGTGTGTGTGTGTGTGTGTGTGTGTGTGTGTCTGCAAATCCCTTGGGACCCATGAACTATTTTAATAATTTTGAAAAGTGTAAATAAGGAACAGTCTTCGAGATCAAACCTATGGGGTTGGTTGGTTTGGGGTTTTCAGTACAATGTATTCAGGTCGATTTGGTGATCCCGGTTATGCGGCACGTGGCGTTGATCCAGAATGCTGCTGGGCAGAGAGAGGGTCTTTCGTTCCTGAAAAGGGCGTCCTGCGCAACTCGTTACCGCGGGCGGGAATCCCGCGGGCTGCACCTGGACGCAGGACCAGCTGCTTACAGCTGCTGTCTGTTCTGATTCATTCATTCCTAGGCTGTCTCAGCCCTTAAATATTTTCGCTATCACTTCTGTTTACTACGTCATAGGTAGGTTTTGTTTGGTAGGGAGAGCGCCTGCGGGTCAGACCCACGCGGTGGCGACTCTGGGTCACGTCTGCACACGTGGGGACCCGGACTCAGTGGCTCCCTTGACGTCTGCACCCTCCGAGCCACCACTTAGAAGGTCCTTGGCTTCCCACGTGTCCACGTAGATGTCATAACCGCCACAGTCATCGTGACCATCTTAACAGTGACAGAGGTGAGCTGCCCCGCGAGTGAGCTGCAGAGCTGGGATGGCGATCCAGCCGTCAGAGTCCACATTCCAGATCTTTCCTGCATCCCACCTGGCTTCCTGAAGTGACCAGCCCATGTCTCCCTCCTCTTCCGACATAGGGGGAGCAGATTTTTTTTTTTTTTTTTTTTAGGCTTCATGGTTTTGTTTAGAGCAGCATTAGGTGCACAGCAAAATTGAGGAGAAGGTACAGAGATTTCACATGTACCTGTGTCCCCACCTGTGCACAGCCTCCCAGTTATCAGCCCCCCACCGCCAGAGTGGTCCATTTGTTACAGTTGCTGGACCTAACATTGGTACATCACCCAAATCCCCCAAATTCTCCAAAGCCCATAGTTTACCTTACGGTTCACTCTTGGTGTTATACATTCTGTGGGTTTGGACAGATATATAATGACGTGTAGCCACCACTGTAGTATCATGCAAAACACTTTTCACTGACCTGAAAATCTGTGCTGCACGCGTTCACATCCCTTCCTCCCCCCGCATCTCCCTGAACCCCTGGCAACCACTGATCTTTTCACTGTCTCCAAATTTTTGCCTTTTCCAGAATGTCATATAGTTGTAATCACGCAGTATGTAGCCTTTTTAGATTGGCTCCTTTCGCTTAGTAATATGCATTTAAGCTTCCTCCATGGCTTTTCATGGCTTGATGGCTCACTGCTTTTTAGTGCTGACTAATATTCCACTGTCTGGATGTGCCACGCTTTATCCACTCACCTACTAAAAGACATCTGGGCTGCTTCCAGGTTTTGGCAATTACAAGTAAAGCCACTGTAAGCATCCCTATGCAGGTTTTAGAAGGCACATAAATTTTTCAGAAGCAGGTTTTTAAGTGATGGTCCTAGAGATCCCACCTCTGGGTGGTGAGCGAGAGCTTTCACAAGCCTTAGAGATGGTTCTGGCCCTGCAGCCCAGCTTCCTTGGAGAAGGATCACCGGGGCTGTGCACAGGCAGCTAGCGTGCAAGAACTCCCTTGTCACACGTCCCGGAACCCTCGGAACCCTCGGATGGAAGCTTGCAGCCCCCAGGCAAGATCCGAGGCAGGACAAGCAGGGATTTCCCACTTCTTATTTGAAAGGCACCAGCGGTGGCTGCCAGCCATGCTTCCCCAAGAGCTGTTGTTTATTTGTCTGAGATTATACCCTGCCTGCCTCCAAGAAGACGCCATGTGAAATGAGGCAATTAGGATCTCACCGAACACGCCCCTCGGATCCCCGGAGGAGACGCCGATTATCCCAAGCCTTGTTTGGCTGCCCCGGGCTCTGTGTTTAGGCGGGAAAAGGGAAACATGGTTTACATTGCTTTTGTTTTCTGACCAGGAAAAACACACAAGTCCATCTCGCAGGATAGATCCCAGCGCTTCCCTGCCTTTCTCCTCTCTCTCTCTCTCTTTCCCCATTTGCGGATTAAACCTCTTTAAGAGATTCCCGGTGGGATGGTCAATCGCAGTTGCCTCTAGAAAGGGCCGCCTCCCTGAGCTCTGACCCTTAGTAGGAGGCGCCGTTTAGCTTGGTTTAGCTTGGTCACCAGCCAGGGGGCTCGTTTCAGGCCAGGGGTGGTTTACCTCGGATCACAGCGCTTCCCACTGTGGTCTCCGTGTGATGGTCACGTTAGTCTCTCCTTCCCTTTGTTTTTTTTTTTAATTTTAAAAAAATATATTTATTTACCTAACTACTCTTTGGCTGCATCAGGCTTTAGTTGCGGCACGTGGGATCTTTCATTTCAGTGCGTGGGTTTCTCTCTAGTTGTGGCTCACAGGATCATTAGTTACGGCGCGAGGGCTCTCTAATTGTGGCATGGGGGCTCAGTAGCCCTGCGGCATGTGGAATCTTAGTTCCCTGACTAGGGATCGAACTGGCGTCCCCTGCGTTGCGAGACAGATTCTTAACCACTGGACCTCCAGGGGAGTCCCTCTCTCTTTCCTTTTGAAACTCTATGGCCGCGCCAAAGCCTGGCACCCCCTCCTGCTCTTACCTGCTTCGTTTAACTTGAACTTATCGACACTTGACATGCTATGTATTTTGCTTATAAAATGCCTGAACTCGGTCTTGCTTTTCAACAAATTTACATTTGCAGTGACAGCATCTGCCTGCATTTGAGATACGGTGTACAGTGTGTACACAGACATACCAATTTTTCAGTCTCTACAGGGTGTGCTTGTAGGGGGCAGGGGTGGGTCTCGCACACCTTGGCATCCCCCACAGCCTGGCATGTGCCCGGCACACGTGGGCTGTCTCTGTTGAATGACGCAGGAGTGCGTGGCGAGAAAAGATCGCAGAATCATCCTGCAAGCCCCCACCCTGGTCTGTGCTCATTGCTGGCAACCGTTGATCCAGAGGAATACGGTCTTTCAAAGGACATTCTTCTGTTGAATTGTATAAAAGACCTGCAGAAGAACACACAGATCCTAAGTGTACACTTTGGTGAATCTGCACATTGGACACGTCCTTGTCACCTGTACCCAGATTAAGACAAGGAGGATGACCACTCCTGAGACCCTCCTCGATCCCCTTCCAGCCACCACTCCCCCAAAGGTGACCACTACACTATCCTTGGCCAGTGTCTGGACCTTATATAAATGGACTCACACGGTACATACTCCTTTGTCGGTGAAACTCATCATAGTGCTGTGCAGACAGACCTGCAGTTTTTCCATTCTCACCGCCGTGTCGTTTTCCACTGGGCGCACACGCCATCGTTTACTTACTCAGTTACTGTCAGCGGGTGTTTGTGAAGTGCTCCTGTGACCCTGGGGACATGGTGACCATGTGGTCACAGCCCTGTTAGGAGTATCTGGGAGTGGTGACCCCAGGATGCAGAAGGTAGGCGAGAGTCAGCTTTAGCAAATGCCGCAAGTTACTTTCCAGAGTGCTGTACTCGTTCATGCTCCCACTAGCAATGCAGGAGCGTCCTGGTTTCCCCTCATCTTGGCCGTCACTGGCTACTATCATTTTTCCCCATTTTTTTTTTAATTGTTGTGGTAAAATACACATGACATAAAATTTACCATTTTAGCCAGCTTTAAGGGTACAGATCTGTGGCAAAATACACATGACTTGAAATTTACCATTTTAGCCAGCTTTAAGGGTACAGTTCTGTGGCATCAATTCAATTACCCTGTCGTGCCACCATCACCACCATCTTTCTCCAGAACTCTTTTCATCTTGCAAAACTGAAACTGCACCCATTCAACAGTAACTCCCACCCCCTCCCCCCGGACCCTCCAGCCATTGGCAGTCTTGCTACTTTCTATCTCTACGAATCTGACTACTCTAGATCCCTCATATAAGTGGACTCGTACAGTATTTGTCTTTTTTTTTTTTTTTTTTTTAATGCGTTAGGTCTTCGTTGCTGCGCGCGCACTTTCTCTAGTCGCGGCGAGCAGGGGCTACTCTTCGTTGAGGTGCGTGGGCTTCTCATTGCGGTGGCTTCTCTTGTTGCGGAGCACGGGCTCTAGGCACGCGGGCTTCAGTAGTTGTGGCTCGTGAGCTCAGTAGTTGTGATGCATGGGCTTCGTTGCTCCACGGCACGTGGGATCTTCCCGGATCAGGGCTCGAACCCATGTCCCCTGCACTGGCAGGCGGATTCTTAACCACTGTGCCACCAGGGAAGCCCCAGTATTTGTCTTTTTTATGACTGTCCTGTTTCACTTGGCATAATGTCCTCAAAGTTCATCAGAACCTCCTTCCTTTTTTTTTTTTTTTGGTTTGTTTGTTTGCTTTCTGGAAGTTTCTAGATCTCTCTTTTAAAATGTATTTTGTTGAAATATAGTTGATTTCAAGGTTGTGTTAAATTCTGCTGTACAGCAAAGTGATTCAGTTATACATTTATATACATTCTTTTTCATATTCTTTTCCATTATGGTTTTTTGTTTTGTTTTTTTGCGGTACGCGGGCCTCTCACTGTTGTGGCCTCTCCCGTTGCGGAGCACAGGCTCCAGACGCGCAGGCTCAGCGGCCACGGCTCACGGGCCCAGCCGCTCCGCGGCACGTGGGATCTTCCCGGACCGGGCACTAACCCTCGTCCCCTGCATCGGCAGGCGGACTCTCAACCACTGCGCCACCAGGGAAGCCCCCATTATGGTTTATCACAGGATATTGAATATAGCTCCCTGTGAACAGGGGTGTACAAATATCTGTTCAAGTCACTACTTGTCAGTTCTTTGGGGTATATACCCAGAAATGGAATTGCTGGATCATATGGTAATTCTGTGCTTAACCTTTTGAGGAACCTCCAGCTGTTTGCCGCAGCGGCTGCAACATCTTATATTACCGCCAGCAGTGCCCAAGGGTTCCAATTTCTTCATATCCTCACCAACACTTGTTATTTTCTGGGTTCTGGTTTTATTTTGATCGCGGTCATACTAATCTGTGTGAGGTGTTGATAGTATCTTCTTTTAAGCCATTCTAGTGGGTGTGTACTGATTACTTGGTGGTTTTAATCTGATTTCAAAAGCATGAGGTTTTGATGAATTGATCTGGGTAGCTGCCTCGAGTGTTGGTTATTTTATTCCGGGCCGTTGTAGGTGATGCTGAATCACCTTCAGTGTCCTTCCAATCAGGGTAAGGCTGCTGGCGCACAGTAGGGCGATTAATACACGCTTGTGGAGTTAAATCACCGGTGAGAGTGACAGCCGCCGTGTGCTGGGATTCCAGGGGAGAGAGAAAAGAATCCTTGGATTGTGGAAACGTCAGAGCTACACTTGCCCTGACAGGTGCTGACCCCGTGTAGCCCCAGGCCTGCAGGGAGATCTCTCTCTCTCTCTCTCTCTCTCTTTCTTTGCAAGAGAAGACCTGTTCACTCTCCCAAGTTCTTGCCCCCGGATCTGGTCGGAACCCCAAATTCTGTGTCTCACAGAGTAGAAGAGATGGCATTAACCGGAAAACATTCGGGGCGGAAGCAGCTGCGGGCCGTGACCTCGGTACAGCCCCCCAGGTGCCCCCAAAGGACACGCACCCTGCTATGTGGCACGTGAAAGGCCAGCCTTGTGGCTCGGATCAAGGGGGCCACGTCCGCCTGGCTGTAACTAGCACAGGGCAGCACCTTCTGGAAATAAGGAATCAACAGAGAGGAGAGCTCGACGGCAGACCTGTGCCCGGCGTGGGCCGGGCCTGTGCCCGTGTGCTACCTGCCCCCACGTGGGGTGTCACGAGCCGCCATTCCAGTCTTGTGATGCCTCGGGGGCCAGCAGCCGGCCACGCGTTTCCTCTGTGCGCCGTTTTCACGTCTAATTAGAGCTTTGCCCTTAGTCCGCTTGTTCGTTTGTGCTGACGGACACCCCGACCCTGGTGGTTTCAGCAGATCCCGAGTGGGCCCGGGGCTGGCCTGTCTGGGGCCAGAGCCAGTTTCCAGAACAGGAAAACCTGGGGGCACCTCGTGCTTTGCATCCCCAAAGGGCCTCTTCCTTCCCCTTTCTCCTTTTCTCTCTGCCCCCCTTCTCTGCAGCTGGGTGGCTGCGCCAGGGTCTTCAGGGCCACCAGTTGTATTATCACCATCCCAGGACTGAACAGCGATTACAGGGGTCGGACGGGTCGGGATTCAAGTCCGGGCCCCACCGCTCCCTCGTAGGTGGCTTTGCCTGCCGGTGCCTTGCCGACTCGTCTGTAAAATGGGAGGAAGGGTGCCGCACACCTCAGCGTGTTCCAGTGACGATGAACAGATGCGTGAAAATTCCTTCGCGTAGTCAGGCTTCGTAAAAAGTAGCCCAGCTCCTTCTCTCCCTTAACTTGTCATGGAGGGGAGGGTGAACTCCGGGCGTGGAGTTAATCTGTTTAATGAAAAATGTAACAGACAGTCTCCACGTGTGAAAGCACATGTGTAGGTTGACGTCTGCCAGGGGTCTTCTGTGACCTCAGAGGAGGGGTGCTGGATTCTGCTGGCTCGGGGGTGGCAGGGACATGGGTTGATGAAAGCCAGATGGACCTTGGACCATAGGGCAAGGTGAGCGATCATTCTGAAACTCTCGTCGCTCCCCACCAGCAATCCTCGCCTACCGAGGTCCAGCTCCGCGTGGGACTCGCGAGAGGCAGCTCTGTCTCCGAGAGTCCGCTGGTCCTGACTCAGCTCTGGCACTCCCGGCTGGGTGGCCCTGGGCAGTTGCTGCACCCCCTCTGAGCCTGTTTCCTCTTGCGTGTTGGATCAAAACCTCACCCTCGTTCTTTTCCTCCCACCTTCCCTTCTCCCGGTATTTTCTAGAAGGCTGCTTTGACGGAAGGCACTGACTGTCCCCAGCTTGCTTTACACTGTCAGGTTCTCTGAATGGGACTTCAGTCACGCTGGCTTGTTCCCATTGTTTTGGGAACAAAAATAAGATGAGGGTAGCAACACCTGGGTCCTCCTAGCTCACTTCCCGGCTCATCTCAGCAGCCTACATCCCCAGTGGACGTGGGTGGCGCTGGGAGAGAACACCCACGTGCCCTGGCTTCCGGGTCGTTTGTTTTCATTTAGAAATGGGACCGGCGGGGGGGTTTCCTCAAGTGTGTCGTCTGGGAAATTTCTGCAGAACTTGTCTGGTGCATCCACAGAATTTAGGGTTAGAGCTAAGGCCAGTCGGTAGAGGGGACATTGCTGGAGCCAACGTCAGGAAGTCTCAGCAGGACCCAGCCCTGGTGGATGCAATAAATAGCAAATTGATCCACTCACCTCCTTCCCCGCCGAAACAAGTTGTTTCTTTTCGTTTGTTTGTTTTGCGGTACGCGGGCCTCTCACCGCCGCGGCCTCTCCCGTCGCCGAGCACAGGCTCCAGACGCGCAGGCTCAGCGGCCACGGCTCACGGGCCCAGCCGCTCCGCGGCACGTGGGATCCTCCCGGACCGGGGCACGAACCCGCGTCCCCCGCATCGGCAGGCGGACCCTCAACCCCTGCGCCACCAGGGAAGCCCCTGAAACATCTTTTGATGCTCTGTGCTAATGTCACCCTAGAAAGAAAGCAAGGAGAGAGAACATTCCACTCATTTTCTCCCATCCATCTATGGATCACATGTTTTTACTCCTCTTGAGTGGTTTAAGTCAGAGATTGGCAAGCCATAGCCCCCAGGCCAAAACTGCCTCTGCCTCCGCCTGTCTTTGTAAATAAAGTTTTATTGGAACACAGCCACAGTCATTTGTCTATTGTCTGTGGCTGCTTTCACACCACAGCAGGCACTGTTGAATTGTTAGGACAGAGACCACGTGACTCACAAAGCCTAAAGAATTTACTATCTGGCCCTTCACGGAAAATGTTCACCCGCCCCTGGTTTAGATCAAAGGGCTAGAGTGCCGGTCCTGGCTTCATCAATAACTGGCAGCGTAGCTTACGGCAAGTTATTTCTCTTTTCTGGGCCTCGGTTTTATCAGCTCTAAAATGGGATCATAGTGACACCCATCTCGTGGGTCCCTCTGAGGAGTCAAGGAGAAGACATCTGTGAGCAGTTGACCCGCATAGGCACATAGATGCTCCTTGACCAAGACAGCTACTCCAAAAGCAGGCGAAGGTGGCAGGGTGTCTGTCCTCAGGAGCTCACAGCACACAAACAGCTGACGACAGTACACAGGAAGGCCCTGCGGTTGAGGACTGCCCCGGCCTAGGAGAGCCTAGAGGCAGTGGCCCTGTTTCCAGGCTGTCAGGAGGCCCCTGAGTTACACCACCAACTAGCATATGTTTGTGAAGACCTGACAGTGTGCCCACGGGTCCCTGCTAGATCCTTACATCAGAAACGCCAAGTGGATAAAGGCCTGCGTGACAGTGGCCTGTGATCTTGGAGTTAAATTAAGGCTAATGTTGACCAAAAAATAACAGTTGCTGTTCCCAGCCTTTAACTCGGAGCTCTAATCTTGAGCAGACATGCCCTTTCCATCTGCAACAGCATCTGTGCCGAGCACAGCAAGGAGACGGAACAGGAAGGGAACAGAGACGTCCCTTTCTGCCACATGAGCCACAAAGAAGAAGTTTCTAAGTTGCCGCAACGCCCTCTGCAGCTCTGAGTGCAGTTTTAAGAAGGGTGCTGCCTCTCCTGCGTTTCTCGGAGGCCCGTGCGAAAGGCACACTCCACCTTTTGAGAAAATTGAGCTCCCACCACCCAGTTCCCTCCCCCAGACTCAGGAATCCTGTTTTCCCAAAGGCGTGGGTACCTGAGAAGAGCAGGCCCTACAAAGAAGCTCGTGTTTGTATCAAACTTCCCTGGAATTCCCCACAAACAGGTGTTCTTGGACTTAAATAAAAGCAGTTTATCCTGTGGCCCCGGAGTCCCACTCCTGGGTATTTACCCAGAGGAGTGCTTTTGCCACCCCCGCCCCCACCCTACCAATCAATACAGAAACGTTCACAGCAGCTTTCTACACAGTAGCCGCAAACTGGAAATAACTAAAGGTCTACAGACAGCGGTGACACATAGAAAGGAACACTGCCTTGCGATTTGAAAGAGCAGTAAGGGACAGCCCTGGTGGCACAGTGGTTGAGACCCTGCCTGCCGATGCAGGGCACACGGGTTTGATCTGTGCACCGCAACTACTGAAGCCCGTGCACCAAGAGCCCGTGCTCCGCAACACGAGAAGCCCCCGCTCGCCGTAACTAGAGAAAACCCGCGCACTAGCAACAAGAACCCAACAAAGCCGAAGGGGGGAAAAGAAAAGGTGAATAAGCTACGGACACACACACCTCACAGACATGACGCCGAACAAAAGAAGCCAGACTCCAGTGCGTCTCCTGTGCGCTTCCGTCTGTAGGAAGTCCGAGGGCCAATCTCCAGTGGTAGATCTAGAACAGCAGACACTGCCGGGAGCCCTGCCTGGGAAGGGGGCGCAAGGGAGCCTGCCTCCTGGGGTGTTGCAGACGGTCCACGTCTTGACCCAGGTAGGGGTGACACGGGGCTGTGCTTATGCAAAAATGAATGCAGCCAAACATTTGTGCATTTTTGCATTTTACTGTTTATATGGTATACCGTAATTTTTTTAAAAGACAGGAAGAAAGAGAGAGAGAGAGAGAGAGAGGATATCCAAGAAATAGCTTGGGCGGTCAAGGGCTGTGCCCTGGTCTGGGTCCTGTCTCAGGCCTTCCTGGGAGGCTGGTACCCCAGCCTCGGGTAACACCTCCCTGTTTTGAGATCAGGGTCCCACACACCGCAGGCTCCTGTACCCTCCCTTCCCTCTGCTGGAAAGCCTTTCCCAGTGTTCCAGAGCATTCCTCCCCCCACTTGCCCTTTGTACCTTGTCTGCAACCGTAGTGCTTATCACCTCGTGCGGTCATTACCTCTGTGCACCTCTGTGACACCCCCCCACCTCCGCCCCAGTCAAGAGGCCCACTCCAGCACGTCCTGGTCATCTTGTCACTCCAGGGCCGTTGTCTCAGAGAACAGACAGGGGACGTGGCCCAGTGGACCAGACCTGGCCTCTGAGTCAACGGTGTGGCCTTTCTCCTGACCAGCTGTGACTGCCCCCAGCCTCCCTCTACTGCCTGGGGGGTCCTGGCAGCACGCATTTCCCAGGGTCCTTGCGAAGAATCAGTGAGATGGTGCCTGTGGCCTCCTTAGCTGATCCTTGAAGATGTTTGCCGACCCGGTGGGTGGAAGCATGCTGACTCTGTGTCCAGCCCTCACGAGCCTTGATCGACCGCTCCAGTGGCAAAGGCACCGGGTGGCACAGGCGCCCAGGGTGGCACGGTGCCCTGGGGGGGTCTGGATTTCCATTTGTCTTCCCGTGCCTGCCCTGGAGGCTGGAGTGGGAAGGGTCTGAACGTGGAAATATCAGCCCTTCGCTCTATTGTTAAACTTCTTGAGCCATTTGGCCATACGAGGGGGCAGCTGCCGTGGCTGGACTCATGGTTAATGAGCCCAGTCGGCCTCCTGACCATCTGCACAGAGCGCAGTCCATAGAGAACAGCCTTGGCTGCCCCCGGGCTCCAGCCCTGCCCTCACGGTCCAGCCTCCGGCGCTGCTCTGCCGAGGTCTGCGCAGCAGGGAAGGAGGGCTGGTGGCTCTTCCTTCTGTGCTGAAGATCCCACGGCCCCCTGGGTGACCCCTCCTGGCCCCCCAAAGAGGCCTGGGCTGTTGGGGGAGGGGTGCTTGAGATGGGACAAGGCGAGGGGGGCGAGCCTGGAGCAGGCGGTGCTATGGGGCCCAGAGCTCCTGGGGTGCCATCTGGGGGCCTGACCCCAGACCGTCCACAGCGAATGGCGCCTGCTTGTCAGGCCCCATCAACCTCCAGAGCCTGTGCGCCAGGCCACTCCGAGCCAGAGCCCTCCTCTCTGATCCATCTTTCTGGAGTGATCTGTGCTGATGGAGGGCCCTGGAGGGCTCTTGTGTAAAAGCCCCCGTTTCCTTCTTGTTGAGGCTTGAACGTGATAGCCTGGGTGTAAGGAGCTCCTGCCTAGCGCCCAGGCCCCAGGCGCGGAGTGGAACTCAAAGACACAGCACCCTCACCTCGCGGCTGCCCTGCCCCCAGCCCGTTCCGGGCCATCTCTCTCGGGCCACCCCTGTGCAGTGGCCTCTCGGGGTGACGGTGAGAGGAGTTGCCTATATCCAGCTCCTGGGAGGTGCGGAGCTGTACGTACCTAATTGCTTTCCACAAACACCCTTAAGGTCTGAGTGCTGCTACCTTTTTTTACTGTGATTTAATTCACATACCATGAAATTCCCCACATGGGTCGTGTGGAAACTGCTGGACTTTCTGAAGAACTGCCAGACTGCTTTTGCATGTGGCGGCCCTCTTTCACATTCCCACCAGCATTGTATGAGGGTTCCAGTTTCTCTACGTCTTCTCCAATGCCTGTTATTGTCTTAAAAAAAAAAAAAAGTGGGTATGCATACTACCTCAGTTTTACAAGGGAGAAATTGGAGTCTCAGAGAGGCTGAGTTGCCTAAGCCCACACAGCCGGCAAGTGGTGGAGCCTGGATTCAACTCTAGAACTTCTGTTTTTTAAAAACTCTTTTGATTGAAGCATGGCACACACACACCCAGAAAAGTGCCCACGCCGTGTCCTGTCTGATGGCATTTTAACAGAGTGAACGTGCCGTGTCGCCTCCACCCGGAGGCCAGACCTAGAACGGTACCAGGCCTCCTTGAGCTCTCTCCTGCCCCTTTTTAGTCCTCTCCCACCCACGGGGAACCTGCGGGGTCACCAGTTCTGCTGGAGGATGGTGTGGTGGTCTCTACACTGTGGCAGGATTCCCCCGCCCCCATTTTTAACTCACCCGCCTGTTGGAGACAAAGGTTGGGGCGTGAAGTCCGAAAGCCTCGGTTCCCTTCCGGTCTGTCCTGAGTTGCTGTGTATGGCTGGGCCAGGCTCGCACCTGCTCAGAACCTCCATTTCTGGTCTGTCACAGGGGTGGTGGCCATACCTGCCTCCCGGGAGGGCTGTGGCTTCTAGGGGGCTGATGGAGGTGGGTGGACGAGGGGAGCCAGCAGGGGCGCTCCCGGCCTGAGAGGTCCTGGCCCTCGGGCAGGGGCGGATGCCCCGCTGGGCCTGAGTCAGGGCCTGGGCCGGTCCCTCCGTCCAGGCTCCCTTCCAGACATCCTCGATCAGTTGCTCGGCTGACAGAGATGCCCAGGGGCGCAGATGAAAAGTGCCCTGCCCGACGACACAGATTCCCGGTCATCTGATCCCGCTGGTTCTCCTGGCTTGTCTGTTTCCTCCCTGACTTTGGGGCCACGTGCCTTCTCTTCACTGCCACGTCCCCAGCCCTGGCACTAGGGTGCACACGGAGCGGGTTGCACGTGTTGAGTGACTATGTGAATTCGGTCCCCAGGTGACTGTGGCACTAGCCACCTGTCAGGTGCTCAGGAGCCCACGGGTGTTTAGTGCAGCGGACAGAGCTGTTACAGCGCATTTCCATTATCATAGAGGGTTCTGTTGGACGTGCTGATGCAGGGTTATTTACGAAGGACTTAGAATAATCACCACCAAGGAAAGAAGATCAAACAAAACACCCTAAAACGGAAGAAAGATGTTTTTTTCTCGTAAGAGATTTTCCTGCTCACAGCCCAGTTACTCTTACTTTACATGTAATTGTAAAAGGCTTGGCTGTCTGGTTTCACAGCCAACAGCAGTAGAGCAGAAACCTTTTGAGGGTCGGGTGTGGGCACGATAGGAAGTAGCCGTTTGGCATCAAGAGGGTGATTGGAGACTATTCAGGACAGACACGCTCTCTCACACTCTGAGGCCAGTAGATGTAGCAGCAGGCAGCTCTCGACCCACTTAGCGGTACCAAGAGCTCTGCTGGGCTGTCGCACCACTCGCCAGCGGGTGGGGGATGGTAGTAATAAGAGTAGCCCCGGGGCAGCAAAAGGTTAAGTTATGCTCAGTATCTTTGGTTTATGGAAACAAGGGGAGAGGGAGTGTGAAAGGCATTCGAGGAGCTTTGCTCCGGAACTGGGGTCCAAACTGGCCGGCCTGGCAGCAAATTGTTAACCTGCCGCTTTGCTTTTGCTATACAACTTTCTCTCTGTGGGATTAAAAAGAACATCAAAATATTTTGACATGCCTTTCCCAAATGAGAGTGTGTGTGTGTGTGTGTGTGTCTGCCCTCAAGGCCGGGTTGAGCCGACGGCGGGCGGCCGTAGGGGCTGGGTGGGTGGCAGCAGGAAGGGAGCTCCTGAGTCCCGCGCTGGGCTGGGTCCTTCCTGCACGCCGTGCGTTCAGGTACACACACTGGAGCCTGGATCTGGCTGGAGGAGTTGGGCAGAGTATAGAGATGGAGGTCGCCATCTGGGGGGATGTGAGACTGAATCCGTGGTCTGTTTGTTAAAAGCAGGGACTGGTGGCATGTCATCACCGATTTGTGCTTCCGTTTCTTCTTCTGTAGCGTGTGGATAGAGATAAATACAGCCCCCTGACCCCAGTGTTGTTGTACAGTTAAATGAGATAATATAGCATATAAAGCCCTCAGCATGGTGCTGGCCACATGGTAACGGCTTGATAAGTGTTACCCAGGGATACCCGTGCCTTTCTACGTGTGCGTGTGTCGGCAGGGGGGAGTCGTGTGGGCGGTGTTTGCAGAGCGTGTGTCCTCCCGTGTCACTGAAGAAAATATCCAACAGGCTGTTCACCAAAACCAAGACGGAAACAACCCAAAGGCCCATCAGCTGACGAGTGGGTAAACCAAACGTGGCCTCTCAGTTCAATGGAATATTATTCAGCCATTAAAAAGGAACAGCACGCTGATACATGCTACAATGTGGGTGAACCTCAAAAACATTTAGGTGAAAGGAGCCAAGTAGAAAGCAACACGTACTGTATGATTCCATTGATGTGAAATGGCCAGAACAGGCAAATCCACAGAGACAGACAGCAGACCAGTGGTCACCATGGACTGAGGGTGGGGGAAACAGAGTGACTGCTTAATGGAAGTGGGCTTTCCTTTGGGGTGATGAAAGTGTCTTAGCGCCAAACTGCGCTGGAGGTTGTACAGCATTGTGAATGCACTAAATGCCGCTGAATTGTACATTTTAAAATGGTTAGTGTTTAATTTTATGTCATATGAATTTTACCACAGTTTTTTAAAAAGCAGAAGGAGGAGATGAGGACTGAAGCCCACTCCCCTGATCCAAGAGTCTCCGTGGTACTACCACCGAGGTCGTGGCCTCACCATTATTATTACTGCCGTTGTTGTTGTTGGCCATCCAAGGTGGGGCCGGAGGGAGCTCCCCTGCCCTCTGATTTGATCTCTCTCCTTTGAGGCAGGGGTTTGCGTGTGGGGCTGGGGGCAAATCCTTCCTCGAGGCGGAAGGGTGGTGCCATATAGAGTCAGGCTGTGCGGTGTGGGTCCCCTGCATGACTCAGGCGACGTCCACACATGGAGAGAAGAGAGCGTCCCCAGTCCCCAGCGTGGCCCGCCTGCCTGGGCGGCAACCCACCATGACAGCCTGCTGTTCCCAGCCTGGCCCGCAGCCCGGGCAAGAGTTCCCCTCCCCCTCTCCCTCCTCCTCCTCCTCCCCCTCCCCCTCTTCCCCCTCCTCCCCCTCCCCCTTTTCCCCCTCCTCCCCTTCCTCCCCCTCCTCCCCTTGCTCCCCCTCCCCTCCCTCCTCCTCCCTCTCCTCTCCCTCTTTCTCCTCCCCCTCCTCCCCCTCTTCCCCTCCCCCTCTTCCCCTACCCCCCCTCCTCCCCCTACCCCCCCTCCCCAGGAACGGTGCGGGGAGCTTTCCTGACTTGTGTCTTGAATCAGCCCAGAGCCTCATCTTGGGGGCCTTCAGACTCATGATTCATACTTGCTTTTAGAGGAGTCCCCATGGAAACCAGCAGGCAGGTCTGGACGGGAGGGAGCTGGCTCCCCAGGAAGGCAGGTGGCGGCGAAGGCTGGTGGCATTGTGCCAGCATTAGGGGCTGAGGTCAGGGGCTGTTTTCAGGGGGACTTTGGTCACCCCACTCCCTGCCAACTCTGCCACATGGGAAAGTGGAGAAGGTACAGAGTTTGGAACATCAACCCTGAAGGCCTTCGGGGGTCACTGGGGACCCTGATGAGTTCCCTTCAAGCCCTGCTGTCTCTAGCCCAGATCCAGGTGTTGTGTGGACAAAGAAAAAGCTCCTCTCAGAAACAGAAGCAGGGAGGCAGTGTTCTTTTCCCCGTCTGGCAACACCAGGGCTCACCCTGGCCCCTTGTCAGTCCCTGAGAGCAAAAGGGCAAAGGCATCCCCGACCTGTTCCCCGACTCCCATGGGAAAGCAAGAGCCAGGACCCGGCTTGCAGAAGGACCCCCCTCCTGCAGAAGGACCCCCCCAGCAGAAGGACTCCCCCTTGCAAAAAGACCCTGCTTGCAAACTTCTGAGACACCAGCACCCATGCCGTGCAGTTACATTGCAGGCCCTCATCCAGCAGGCAGTTGTTCTGAACTCACACGGGTCAGAGCAGCATCCAGCAGGACCCAGCCAAGCTGGTGGCCCAGGGTAAAGCCCCCCAGGCTTAGCCAGGACTCCCCAGTTCTCTTTAATTTCTCTTTAATGAGAGCAATTTGGCAACAACATAAAATATGCTCTTACCCTTTGTCCCAGTAATTCCATTTCTGGGAATCTGGCCTAAGGAAATAATCCTAAACATGGGGTAGAAAAACATGTTTCACAAGGATGTTCATTGTGGAGTTGTTTATAGTAGCATAAAGTGAAACCACCACACTGTCTAGGGGAGGGGGTGGGAGCGGTGATGAGACAAACGGGGGTTGAATATTTAATAGGCACTAAAATGGTTGTTCCGAAGATGGGATGGACGTGTTCAGACTGGGTTCAGAATATGGAACGGGCGTATGCTGTTCAATGTGAAAAAAGGCGAGTTACAGAATTATATGTACCTGTAAAAAAAATTACGTATAAAAAATAATCAGGAAAGCGGTATACCAAAGCGCTCATGAGAGGCCTTGATAATGATTTTATCTGAAAGATTTCATTCTATTTATCGACTTCCAAATCATCTTGAACATTCATGCTTTGCCTTTCTTAGGTTTGAGTTGTAATTTACATTCAGTAAAATTCACCCTTTTAGTGTGCAGATCTGTGGATTTTGACAAATGTGTACAGTCAAGTAACCACCACCACATTCGGGACAGAATATTTCTATCACCCCAGAAAGTTCCTCCACGCCCCTCCTCCACGCCCCTCGGTAACCGGTCCCCTCCCCCATCTGCTGGCAACCGCTGGTCTGATTTCAGCCCCTGTAGTTCTTGCTAATTCCAGGGTGTCATACAAACGGAATCATATAGTACGTCTTGCACTGCTTTTACATGTGGAAATAACTTCTAATCTGCTTAATGTTCTCTTAAATGCACCTCTTAGAGCTGGATTTCCTTGCTTCCCCTCAAGTAGAGAATTTAATTTTTCCTTTTTATCTAACTCAGCCTTTAACCCGTGCAGGAATCTCCTCCGATGTAACTCTGATCATCATGTTCAGATTCCCAGGGAATTATCAGTTATCTGTAAAATCATCCTAACAGTGTGAAGGTACCCAGGATGAAGGAGGTCCTTGGTCAGCATTAGCTCACACCTGCATCCAAAGAGCAGCGTCGGAGGGTGTGGGGGAGGGGGGGGGCTTCCAATCCCGATCTGCCCCGTTACCCTTGCAAGCCTCAGGGGCACCCCTTCCAGGTTCTGTCCATGATGATGATAATAGGATCAACAATAGTGGTAGCAGCAGCAGTTAATTTTTCTTAATAAGCATTTTATGTCAGAGGAGTTTGAGATGCAAAGAAAAGTTGCAGAGACAGTACAGAGAGTCCCCATATACTCCACATTCCCTTTCCCCAATTGTTACTATCTTACAATAGCATGAGACATTTGTCACAGCGAATGAACCCATATTGATATGCTCTTATTGAAGTCTACACTGTATTTGATCTCCTTCGTTTTTCCCTAATGTCCTTTTTCTGTCCCAGGATCTCACGTGGGCTCACAGTACACTTAGTCATCATGTCTCCGTAGACTTGGCGGGGACGCATGCTCCGACTTTCCTTGTTTTTTGATGAGTACTGGTCAGGTATTTTGAGTACGATCCCTCAACTGGGGTTTGTCTGATGTTTTTCTCATGGTTAGACTAGAATTAATGGCTTTAGAGGAGGAAGATCCCAGAGACAGAAAGGTTAGTGTTTCTCACAATAGTTCATTTTACTGAGTTTTTCAGTATGTTCCAGATGCTGTGCTAAGCCCTTAACAAACTGGATTCCCTTTAAGGCTCCTAATACTCTCTTAAATTCTCATTTTACCATTGGAGGAAGTGGGCTCAGAGAGGTGCAATAACTTATGTAAAGACACACCGTAAGTGGCTCCAGAACAGGTCTCATTGATTCTGCAGATTTTGCTTTTAGCCGGTACTGCTTCAAACAGCAATGCATCAGCTTTTAAGAAACAGCATGTATTTATTTATACCCGTTTCCCCAAAATGCCCGTGCTGAAACTTGCAGTCAAGGCCACCTCGAGACAGCTACAGCGGGGTCGTGAGAAAGGCAGGCACAGGTGGTTAGCTGGCTCTCCATCATGCTGTGGTCATCTGGAAGGTGTTCCCACGGGCTCGGTGGGCACGGGGCGGCACAGGGGCCTTGCCGTGTCTTCGTCTCCAGGAGGCTGTGGTGGGAAATAGAAGCCTCCAGGCTTTCTGCTCACGTGCCCAAGGTGCAATTCTAAAGGAACGAGGCTGGCCATTTGCTCAGTCTGGATAATGAAATCCACCCCATCGTGGTCACGCTGTGTACCGTTGTGGGATTTGGGGAATGGGTATCTCTGTCGTTTGGTGTGATCCAGAGATTCTCTAGATGCCCTAGTGGCCGCGTCCTAGTACATGTTCTCTGGCTCCTCTGTGCATCGAGGGGTCAGTGGCCTGGGGTTTGGGACCCAGCCAGACCTAGAAAAGGGAGAGAGATGGCCGTGGACCACCAAGGAAAGCTCTTGAGCACATCCGGGCACCCAGGTGCCATTGCTTCCCAAAGGAGGGTTTTTAAAATTTATTCATTTATTTTTAATTTAATATTTGAAAGTAGTAACCAAAGCCTCTTCCCAAGTATGTTATGCGTGTGATTGTAAGCAATAACACGGATGGATGTTTTTTTATTTAGAAAAACATTCCTTCATTTGTTAAGGAAAGAACCAATCACCTCCTAAATGTCAGGCGCGGATTAGGCACAAGGAACAGAGCAGGTAAAAATTCTCGCGCTCGTGCTGCTGAGACACCAGCAGGGGAGACAGCAAGAAACGCAAGCGTAGTCACCCATCCGCCAGGCCCCTGGTGTCGCTGGTATTCTCAGGACAAGACGTGCTGTTGCGGCCGCGTCATTTACTGCAGAGTATTGAGAGCGTGCCGGCGCAGAAGGGCCAGGGGAGCCCGCGTGTCTGCCTTCGGGATAACCTGATCAGCCATCTTGGTTGGACACAGAGGCCGCCTGGGTTGCTGCCGAGGGGTGGCCCATGCACTGGTGAGAAGGGCCAGATGGACTTGGCTGCCTCATGCCCGCCCTGCCTGGGTGTCAGCAGCCTCCTGGCTCATCTGGACCCATGCAGGAGCCTCTAGGCTGTTCCCTGCTTCCGCCAACTGTCTCCGTGCCGCAGCCCCAGTGATGCTACGCCCACCCCATGGGCAACAATCCCCGGGATCCCACTGGGCCCTCCAGTCCCTCCAGGGATGGCCTGCCCATCGCTTCAAGACCGTTCTTACCCGCCCTCCCTCCCTTTGGCCTTTGCTCCTCCCTGAGCACTCCCAGCTTGTTCCCACCCCTGGGCCTCTGCACAGGCCATGGGCCTGCGACCCACGTCCCCTCGGTCTTTCCACGGCGCTCCAGCTCTCTGCCGCCTGTCACCACACCCTATCTTGATTTTTGGTGCAGCACTTGGCCACTCTCCAGTAGTTTACTTATTTGGATATTTTGTTTGTTTGTCGGCTCTTAGCCCTGCTGCACTTCTGTCTTGTTCGCTGCTGCCTCCCCAGCAGCCGGCATGGGGCCCGGAACGTAACCGGTGCTCAGTAAATATCTGAATATCTGTCAGATGAATGAACGAGTGACTGAATGAATGAACAAATCGATTGGTCAGTTTACTCTTACTTCCTGAGCATGGTCACTGATCGTATCAAGGAGATTTGAGGCAGCTTAAGCCCTCAACCTTTTCTCCTCCACCGCCTGTACCACCGTACCTCAGCTTTGGCAGACAGAAAGTGAAAATAAAAAACCTCGTGGAGGCCCTCAGTCCTCAGGGTAAAAGTCACTTGTTGGGCCACAGATTTTAAATTGCTCGTGTCACAGCTTAGCGGGTCCGGGCAGAGATCCCTGAGCCAGCAGCTGAGTTCAAGCTTGGCCACGCCCCTTCCCAGCTGGGGGGGTCTTTGGGCAAGTCACATGACCTGCTGAGTGTCAGCTTCCTCATCTGTGCAGTGGGGATGGCTCTTGGGACCCTTGTGAGGGTTGAAGGAGATGGCACTTGCCACGTGCTTGCCGAGTGCTCAGCCTTTGTCAGGGCGTAGGAGATGTTAGCTGTTATTCTTCTCAGCTGTGTTGCACTCACCTCTGATCCTGCTGAAGTGCGGCTTCCTGGGACCAGAGTGACAAGGACACTGCTGGTTCCCGGTGGCCAGCGCGTCCCCTTGGCGCCTAGCGCCTTCTCCCCGTGACAGCGGAACTCACTCAGCCGTGAGTGGCTGTGAATTTCTCTTGCCCCACCCTTACCCCAGCATTGACCGATGATAGCCCTTATCATTCTCCCTTTCAGCACAAATGATGGAGCCCTTGCCACGTGCCAGGCACTGGGGAGAGAGAGCAGGGACCAAGACAGACACTGGCCTGACCTCGCGGAGCTGCAGCCTGGCTAAGGAGGCAGACAGCAAACAGATAACACATAGGTCCACAGTAATTAAAACGGGCATGGTCGAGACTTCCCTGGCGGTCCAGTGGTTAAGGCTCCGTGCTTCCACCGCAGGGGGCTCGGGTTCGATCCCTGATCGGGGAGCTAAGACCCCACTTGCCTCACCTCGCGGCCAAAAAACCAAAACATAAAACCGAAGCAATATTGTAACAAATTCAATAAAGACTTTAAAAATGGTCCACATCAAAAAAAAAAAAAATCTTAAAAAAACAAACAGACGGGCGTGGTAAGCACATAGGGCACAGGGAGGGATGCAACCAGGTGGGTTATTGGGTCTGGAGAGTAGAAGAGGAGATGCCAGGGGTGGGTCGGGGAGACCACAGCCTTCTGGACGCAAGAAGCAGGCCGAGTTTGCCGTGCTGTCAGCAGGCCTGTGTCTGTGTGTGGGTGCTCAGAAAGGGAGAGAGAAGAAGGAGGTGGGGCTGGAGGAGGATGCGAGACCATCCCTGCGGGGCCCGTCGGTGGTGGGTGGGAGTGTGGCCTATGTGGTTGGGCCACTGGGAGCCACTGAAGGATGCTAAGCAGGGAAGCAGAGGGGTCGAGTCTGCGAACTTGGAATATGGCCCCGAGTGCTGAGTGGAGAACGCATGTCTGTAGGGGCAGTTGAGGCAGGGAGTCCAGTGGGGGTGGGTTGGGCAGGAGAGGGTGGTGGCTTGGACATGGGGAGGGATGGAGGGGTCCAGGCTCCGGCTGTGCTGGGCCCCGCAGAAGCCCAGAGGAGCAATGCACAGGCCTTGCCCTCAAAGTGCCCCCAGTCTGGTCCCGACTCTGCACGTCCCAACGCGTGGGCGGGTGTCCACCATGGCCCCTCCCCTCCAGCTGGATGCTGCCAGCTGGGAAAGATGGAGTCCTTTGGTCCCCAGCGTTGCCAAGGGTCTGTGCCAGCTCAGTTTGCTTGTTGCTAGAGTGAGGATGTTTTCCAGTGCAGATATTGTGCCTGATCTTGTAACCAATGTATGTCTTCGCTTTTTCTTTTTTTGTTGCAGCCAACTGGGTACATGGAAAACTCAGTCTCCTACAGCGCCATTGAAGATGTTCAGCTGCTGTCCTGGGAGAATGCCCCGAAGTACTGTTTACAGCTTACGATTCCTGGGGGAACTGTCCTACTGCAGGTAGGATAAATAAACATGCACAAGAAGTTTCTGTTCCATCCCCACTCACTTGCCCTCCTCTTATCCCTCGGAGGGAGGGATAATAGCCAACTATTCAGAGGAAAGGTTGTTTAACTTAGGATGTTTTTTCCTCCAAGTACAAGAAAGGTGTGAATTGGGGCTCACTGTGGGAGACGAAGGAGTGCGTGCATACCTGCCACCATCTAGGAGCTTTCCATGTTGTGTTTTTATACATGCTCTGAACAAAGCCAAAACAATAGGTTTTCTGATCTTCACGTTACAGGTGAGGAAACTGAGGTTTTCTGATCTCCATTTTACAGATGAGGAAACTGAGGCACACAGACACAGGCTTTAAAAGGCTGTAGAAAGCAAGTAAGCAACAGATGCTACCTTTTGCTGTACTTCGAGTGAGGAGGTTTCTTACTCCTCATTGATCTCAGCCTTTTGAGACTCTGATGGAAATATGAGCCATCTCCTTGGAAAAGGGTGCACTTTGTGTGTACTGATCAAGACTGTTGGTTGGATATGATGCAAACATTATTCAAATGACCTGAAGCAAAAAGAGAACTTGATGCTGTAACTGTATTAAAGTAACTGGAAGTTGAAGAGAGGACTTCAGGCATAGCTGGACCCAGGAGTCAAATGCTATCATTAATATTCAGCCTCTCTCTATCTCCTGGCTTTGCTTCTGTGTGCTGGTCCATTATCAGGCAGAGGCTCTCCATGTGATGGCAAAGATGGACTTCTGGCAGCCTCAAACTACATTCTTGGAGCTTGTGATTCTTAAAAAAATGTGAGAACGCATTTTTCCCTTCAGCATCTTTCTATAAAATCTCATGGAAGATTCTGATTGGCTGTGCTATCGTCCGATTCACCCCAGGGGATGCCCTGCCCTGGGTTACACGCCCACCTTTACACTGGCAGCTGTGTACTCTGATAGCCCTACCAGGACCTCCTGGGAGGGGAGAGGTGGGTCCACCAAGAAAGGAATTGCAGCAGAAATAATAGCACGGCTGCTGCAGTACATACATGTGACATGTTCTGTATCATTTCAGGGAGTGCCACCCCAGTTTCCAACAGGGACCCCAAGTCAGAGACTCCTTGTCCTGAGAGAATGTACTCTCTTATCATTGGGAGGACGGTCTGCCTTGCGCTCTCTTCTAGGAACGTTTTCTAACTCTGTCGGTCCGGGGAGACCTGCTTTGAGCCCAAAGAGATGCCCCCTAAAACTTGTTTGAAAAGTGGCCACTGGACTGTTTAACAACCTTGGAGCCAAGAGGCACACAGTTTGGCCTCTGAGGAGTGCCGAGCCCCAGAAGCTGCGTGTAACAGCTAGACATCCTTTAGGAAAACCCCGTCATTCACTGATGTCTCTTGGAAGACACCAGAGCCACACCTGCCTGTCTGTTTTCTTCTTAAATCTCTCACTGTCTACAGTTTGAATCACGGAGCACTGAGCCTGCCGTCCCATGTGCTAGGGCTGGGGGTGGGGAGGTGAGTCAGCCCCTCGGCCCTGTCCTCGAAGAGCTCCTGGGCCCCCCCGGGGAGACAGAGCCATAAACAAATGACTGCAGAGGTAGCAGCTGAAATAGAGGCCTGTCCCCGAGGACTGGGAGCACAGGGCAGGGAGTGACTCACTCACTGGGCCTAGGGGTACCAAAGAAGGCTCCCCCCGGGGTGGTGGCATTAGAGCTGGGTGTAGAGGGATGAGTAGGAGTGTGCCAGGTGGGGGGCACACACTCCAGGCAGAGGGAAGAGGGGGTATAAAGCATGAATGTGGCGGAGGGGGCATTCGCTGCCGTGGAGAAGACAGGGAGGCAGATGCAGGGCCTTGCCCGTGCGTCCAGAGTTGTTGGGTCGCGGCCAGATCGTACAGGTCTTGTTAGCTGAGTGGAGAAGCCGCAGTGTTATTCTGGGGGCAGTAGGGGCTCACCGACAGCTCCTAAGAGGCGGTGGCACAGTGGAGGGATCAGTGTGTTCGCAGGGCAGGCGGTGCTGGGTCCGCGAGCGCCACGGGCAGGCAGGACGGAGGGAAACCTTGAGAGCGCCCAGCCGGAGGAGGGAGGGCCCCGAGCCCCCAGCTCCCTGGGTGTGATGGTCGCTCCCCTGGTAGAGGCAGCTGGGTGGCCTCATTGCTTTGGTGGCTGGAGGGGCAGCCTACCCCCAAGGAGGACCTGAGCATCACTTGCCCCGGGGACAGGGGGCAGCGCCAGAATGTCCCTTTAATCCCGGCGGTGGCCAGGGGCCGGCCGTGACGACTCGCCCGGCTGGGGCTGTGTCCCACGGTGGCCTCACGTCAGAGCTCCCCGTGACGCGCTGACGGCGGGCGGGCTGGCCTGCGGCTGCTCCGCACCCCCGTCTCGCTGCCCCCTGCTCCAGTGGATGGCACCGGAGGCCGGAACAGGAGGAGGAGGAGGAGGCCTGCGGGAGCCAGGGCAGGACTCAGAGCCAGGGCGGGGAGCGCAGGCAGCAGCCTCCGCCCGCCCGTCCCCCGGGGAGGCCCAGGTGGGTGCAGCCCTGCCGCCTCGCCGGGGCCGTCATTTCCATCGCTTCTACCTTCCTTCCTCCTTGTCGTCACCCTCCTCCTCTCCCTCCTGTGATTCATGGGTGGCGTCTGGCCGTCTTGTTACGTAAGCGGGTTCGAGTCGTCCTGGAGATGGGCTCCCGGCTGGGAGGTCCATATGGTTATGGGGCGGCCCGGGGTAGGGGTCCCGTGGGGCCCAGGGTGGGGCCCGGAGGTGACAGGCAGGGCGTCCCTCCCACGCTCTTGGGACAGTCGGCGGGGTCCTCTGCTTTGGCTTGGTCCCAGGTCCCGTGACAGGAGCCAAAGCAGTGGCGTGACAGAGCAGCCTTCCCTGCTCGGCCGGGGGGGCGGGAGGGGGAGGACCGAGAAGCAGCCAGGTGCGCTGCGGGGGCGGGGGGGGGGCAAGGCCACACCTCCTCTGGGCGCACCTGGTCAGCAGAGGGTGGAGATGCCGTGAACCGCGCCGGCCCTACATCAGCCCCTGGCCACACGGGGCTGTTAGCGCTTACGCGTAAGTTAATAAATCAAGAAGGCAGTTTCTCAGCCCCCTCGCCGTGTTCCCAGCGCTCAGGGCCCACGTGTGGCCCGCGGCTGCTGTTGGGCAGCTGGAGAACGTTTCCATCATCACCCAGAGGCTATGACCCCAGAGCCTTTCATTCTGACCCCGTGCTCCGTGCCCTGCTCCCGCCATGGGAAATAGCCTCAGCATGCAGGGGGCGCGCACGGGATTCCCGCACTCCTACGCCCCAGAGGAGGGTTCCATCCTGCTGCGTGTGGCACAGCCGTTCTCTACGTAGGGGTGATGTCTGGGGGTCACAGGGGTCCTTGCCCTAGCGTGCCCCGTCTCTCCGTCTCGTTCAGGTTCTCCGCATCCGTGTATGTCTCTTTCCCTCTGTCTCTCTTTGACACTTCTTTCTCCATCCCTCCCCTCCCCTCCGCGTCTCTATCTCTTGATATACCTCGCTCTCTGATTCTCTTGCAGTTGCTTTTCCTCTGGTGTCGTTCTCCAGGCCTGTGAGTCTGGACTTAGCGCTCTCCTCCTCTCTCCCTTCCTCCCTCCCCTCTCCCCGCCCCCTTTGAGTCCGTACCCAACTCAGACCCCTGGGAAGTGACCCATCTGAGTTCAAGGAAGGTTAAGAACCGCTCTCAGGCGGACATGCCTCCCCGACTCTGCTCAGAGACACCGAGCAACATGCCTGCAGGTCGAGTCACCAGGCAAAGGCGCCAGCCTTCTTCCAGCCTGCGTCCAATCGGTGTGTCTCTGGATGCTTTGTGGTATTTCAGCGTGAGCTCCCTCATGCCATGTTATGAGGATCCCCGGGTGCAGAAAGGACCTAGTTATCTTCTTTCTGCCCTTTATGCCCTTTCGGCTGGCATTTCGTTGTGAGGAGTAACTCCACCGAGTACCTAAACAAGGCCGTGAAAGCATCCTGCGGGGTCGGGGAGCGGGGATTAGAGAACAGGGTGGCGGCAGATCATCTTCCGGGGAACTCTGCCTCCCAGATGGCTTTCCACCCACCGATGAGAAGCGGACAGAGGCCACTGTTTGAAAGACCAGCTTTGGGGAGGGACAAGAGCAACGGGACCCGCCCGCCCCCACCCCTCTCCCGAGAGCTTCTGCTGCCTTCTGGAACGGCTTCCAAGACCCGCTCTTCTCATTGACATTCCCGAAAGCCCCTCAGGAGGCCAGGCCGCTGTGGATCCCAAACGCCGCCGGCAGCAGGGCCAGGGGCAGGGCGGGTGCCCTTCTTACTGGAAGCCAGAGAGAAAGACCTTTCCGGCCTGAAAAGCACTTGCTGTTTTTTCCCTAAGAAGTTAGGCCGGGGACGGCGAACCTGGGACCGCTCACCCACCCACCGTGCACCCTTGGCTGTTTTTCTCAGCTCTCGAGACAATACAACAATGAGAGAGAACTTGGCAACTTTCGGAGAGGAAATGAGGCAGAGTTTGCCTGGAACGAGGCCCTTTCAGTATTCGAGAGATTTATCACTAGGAGGGGCCGGCGCCTGCCCGAGCAGGCCTGCCTGCTTCCAGGGGTCTTTCCCGGGCTTGCATCCCGGCTCCGCTGAGCGACCCTCAGGGCTCGGGGCTGGGCCCGGTGTCCCGTGGGGCCGGGCCATCCAGGCTCAGCCCTTCACACGTCAGTGTGGTGACTCGGCAGGAACTCACTCTGTCCCCCGGGCGGGGCACAGCCCAGTCCGCTCTCCATTCCCCTGGAAGGCACCTAGAGACGCCTGTGCTGGGATTCCGGACGCCCCTCAGCAGCCCCTATCGTTCTTCGAAACGAGACAAGCCAAAGGGAGGAGCAGGAGGAGCCATCCTCTCTGGGATGTCGCCTCCTCTCTGGTTCCGCCATCGAGAGGGGACGCAGCCGGGAGGATGCAGTGGCCACACCGCAAGTCGCCTCCCCTCTCCCGGAGGAAGCTTCTGGCCCCCCCTCTTGCTTGCGGTGCGGGGCCTCCTGGTGATTGGGGCCTTCCGGTTCATCAGCACGGTGCTTTCAGCTTCCCCAGCCCAGTTCCTGGGAGCCCAGCTGCAGAGAGAGCAGGCTGTGGGGCTCAGACCAACCAGAGGCCCAGCCCAGCTCTACCATGCTCTCTCTACCTTTGTAACCTTGGACAGCAGGACAACCTCTCTGGTCCTGCAATTTTTCTGGAAACCGGACCCATAATGCCTGTCTCCTTGGGTGCTGTGACGATGTAAAATCCTTAAACACTATGCCTGGTGCACAGTAGGTGTTCAGGAAAAGACTGCCATGATGATTTCTAGAGCCCTAGTCAACTATGACATGGGGAAGAGAGGGTATCAAGGCTGGACAGTCCTTCTGAAGTTTACTGCACATGGAATGTTCTTCAGCGAACAGAATGGGTATCCTGATGCTTCGTCCAGCCAGCCCTCCATTCACCTACCCGTCCATTTATCCATCAGTCTGTTCACCCACCTGTCCATCCACCTATCCATTTATCCGTGTATCCATCCAATCATTCATTCATTCGTTCAACAAGTCAGCCAAACTTTCATTTAACGAACGTTTATCTGAGTTTTATGGACACAGTGTTGAATAAGTCAGACATGGTCCCCGGCCTCACGGGGCCCACAGGCTGGAAAGGAAGCAGAGCAACGAGACAAGTGATTACAGGGCAGTGTGATCTGTTCAGTGAGGTGTCATCACCTGACGTGGTCAAGGGCGGCGAGGGGGAAGGCACCACTCAGACAGGCATTGCAGAGAACTGACACTTCAGGTGAGACACGAAAGGTAAACAGTTCAGCAGGCATTGAGGGAGGGGGTGAAGGGAGAGCATCCCTCGTGGGTCGTACACACCGTGTGAAAGCCAGACTAAAACAAAGCAAGCCAGGCTATGCTAGGTTATGCTGCAGTGACAAGCAGCCCCGAATTCTAAGTGGCTTCAAACAGCAGAGGATTATTTCTCACTCAGGCTGCATGTCCACCGTGGGTCTGCTGGGAGCACGCTCCATCTGCCGTCTTCCTGGTCAGCAGGGCAGGGGGAAGGGACCCGCTCAGGCGTGCGCTGGCGCGTCAAGGCTTCCACCGGAAGTGACGCGGGTCCCATGGCTGTGCGTGCCTACCGCGTGCCCGAAGGAGAGCTGGAGATGTTGGGGGAGGACGCGGACGGGACCACAGCAAGTCTGGGTCTTGGTTTCCTCGTCAGAAACAAGGCCGGAGAGGAAAAGGTTGGGTCAGAGTCGGGTCCTTACCCTTTGGTCCGTGGTGTGTTCTGAAACTGCAAGCACGATCGTGAGTTGTACACGTGTGTACGTCACTTGGGTGCGAGTCCAACAGCTTGTTTCAGGCTCTCAAGGGGTTTCAGCTTCCCATAAGCCCCCAAAAGACCAGGTAGCCCTGGCCTGGGTGATCCTTGAAATCCCTTTGAGCCTCTGAATCAAAGAGCCATTTGTTACAGTGGACGAACACGGCCAAGGCCTCTGTCTTCCTCCAAAGTGCAGCGAGCCTGCAGCGGAACAGGGGACTGTGGCCGCCTCCCCTCCCAGTGGAGTTGGAAGGGATGAGCCCGCGGGTGGACGCGAGACGCTGGGTGTCTCCGCCTCCCAGGGAAGGGGGCTTGGGAAGCTGGGTGGCGTCACCCTTCCCCGGCAGGCCTCTTGTGCTTTGCCTCGCCTGAAATTAATTCACTCGGCGGGCTTTTTAACACCGGGCTCGCTGCGGAGGCAGCAGTTATTCCCACCGGATCCTGCCTCCTTTCCTAATCCTGTGGGCAGGACAGATAATGCGCAGGCGGCGTGGGGAGCATAAGGGCTCTAAGAGCTGGGAAGCAGGGGAGGGAGGGTGGGCCTGGCCAGGGCCTCGGGGAGGGCAAGGGGTTTCAGAAGCAGAGAAAAGTGGGCGAGTGCCCTCGAAGGACGGTGGGCATGGGGGCGATGGTGCGGTCAGGGCAGGGCTGGGTCGGACCGCTGCGTGGGCTGCAGGGCCTTCCACCTGCTCTGAGACTCGATTTCCTCATCTGTGAGATGGGAGTTTGCACGCGCTCTCCCACATGAGCAAAGACTTGGAAAACTCAGATTGTCCTGCCGGAAAGGTTCGGCTGAGAGGGGAGGTGACAAAGGGCAGGTGAGATGGTGGCTGGTGTCCCTGAGGACGCCCTCTTCCCCTCCAGACAGTGAGACGGCTGTGAAAGGCGGGGCACACAGACCCGAGTGAGGCCAGGACAGGGCTGCACCGGACACGGGGCAGGGGAGGAAATCTCTGGCGCTGTCCCCGCTCAGCAGCGAGCTGGGCACATTGACCGAGCTCTGGGCAGGGCCAGAAGCATCTGGTGTGTGAGCCCTGGGACCTGGCAGCGCCAGGAGGGCTCACAGTGTAACTGGGAGAAGCTGTGTCTCTGGGAGCTGGCTGGCTCCTTCCGGAGAGACAGCTGCAGGGGAAAACGGATCCGGCAGGGCCGTGGAGATCCATCAGGACTCTGAGACGCAGCAGCAGAGATGGACTCAGGCTGTCGCAAGCAGGACGGGAAATATATACTAGAAGGACTGGCGGGAGCCTGGAGAGCAGGCTTAGAAAGTAGACTGGCACTGAGGCCGGTGGGGGACCGTGTCCCAGCCCGGTAACCATCTTTAAAGGAAGACACAGCCCTTGCTTCATAATGAATTGTCACCGCCGCCCCACCCCCAACCCGCCATCTTGACATCACTTGCTCGAGACCCGAAGTCCTGGGCAGGAGCTTCTGATTGCCCAGTCAGATCACCTGCTCACACGTGGCCAAGGGAGGGGCCAGGAGGCCCAGTTGACGATCTTTAGTCCCCTGCTGGCCTAGGCCTAGGTTAGGGTTCTGGGCTTTCATTGCCGCAGCCTGGGTTCAGTCCCTGGTCCGGGAACTGAGATCCCACAAGCCGCATGGCATGGCCAGAAAAGATCTTCAACGGGGACTCACACTGGAGAGGCCCCAGAATGGGAAGGGCTGGGCCTGTCGGTGGGGAAGACCGGCCTGTGTCAGGTTGGATTGCCGAGGCAGAGAAAGGAGTCACCGTCCACCACTCGCTCCCATTGCCCTCCTGTTCCTTGCATCGTTTGCGTTCAGCGGTTCTTGTGCAACCAGCCCTCATGGTACTGGCCGTGCTGGTCAGAGTGAGGGATTTGGAAATGAGGCCCTGCCCTCGGGGAGTGTACAGTCCTCTCGTTCATTCATTTGTTCATTCCTTCAGCAGGTCTCTCTTGGGCACCTCCCGCCCCAGGCCCTGGCGTATATACAGTGATGGTCACACACGGGTCACTCGTGTTGGCAGGGCAGCATGGCGGGTTGGCCACTGGGCGCAGAAGAGGGGGAACATGGGTCTCCGTCCCCCACTCCTTCTCCACTTCCCTATCCTCGGCTCTCTCCTCTCTCTTCCTTTTTGTCTTCACTCGGTCCAGCCAGTGGCACCTGGTGGGCACTGTCGGGGCCCCCCGTGGACCCTCAGAACCAATGCAGTGATCCATCCAGGCACTAAACCAACCTGGCCATGCCTCCTGTATTCATGTCCCACTGCTACCACGGCAAATTACCACAAATTGACCACAAGAACAACACAAATTTGTTTTCTGACCATTCTGAAGGGCCGGATCCAACACGGGTCCCACTGGGCTAAAAGCAGGGCATGCGCAGGGCTCGTTCCTTCTGAAACTCTAGGGAAGAATCCGTTTCCTTGCCATTTCCAGCTTCTAGAGGCCGCCTGCAGCCCCGGGCTCCTGGCCACATCATTCCAACCTCTGCTTCCCTCTCTGACTCTCTGACCTCCCGCCTGTCTGTTATATAGACCCCAGTGATGACCTCGACTCACCCAGAGAATCCAGAATAATCTGCCCATCTCGGGGTTCTTAACTTAATGACATCTGCCAAGTCCCTTTGCACCTCAAGTGACACATTCCCAGGGGGTTAGGACATGGGCAGTCTTCGGAGGCCCCTCATTCAACCTACCACACCTCCCCTCTCTCTGCCTACCTCGGTGTGTTAGAAAGCAGAGGAATGGTTGTGGACCAGAAGCGTGCTGCAGCCAGCTTATACTGGCTTGTACCAGTTCCCAAGAGCCGATCGGGGTCACCTCTTCTCAGCTCTGGTCCAGGGGCGGCCCCTGGTAGCGTGGAATCAGCCAAGTGCCATCATGCACAGAGGTCCACACACACTGTGATGGGGGCTTTTTATCCGGGAGAGCCTGTCGTTACGCGTTTATCAGCGCAGCACTGGCCGTGCTGCTGCCGGATCCCTGGTAGCGTTTGCACATGCCCGGCGCTGCGCTGAGTAAGCATCTTACACGGATTCTCTCATCATTCGGTATCTTTGCACCGCTACTCCTGAGTGTGGGATGCATTTTGTCACCCTGAGGGACAAGAATCGTCATGAGACCACAGCTAGGTCAGCACTGACAGGAGGTGACCCCGGCGTGGACCCTCCAGAGGTGGGGGGGGGCCTCTGGTCCCCGTGGTGGACTCCCCTTCGGCCTCTGCTGCGCCTGTCAGGTGTCACGGGCTCTGCACCATCAGGGAACCTGCTGCAGGTCACACTGCTAGACCGTGGCAGAATGGAGGCTTGAACCCGGGTCTGCTGGAGACTCAGCTGCTGCGGATATTCCTGCATCACGTGGAGGGCGTCCCCCAGCCTGCTCCCCCCGCGGGGCAGAAAGACAGACTCACCTTGCCTCCAGGTGCTGGAGGGGATCTGTTCAGGGTTTGCAATGAGTCTCCGAGCTTTGCCCACGGGAGCCCGATTCCCGGCCTCACAGGCCACTGAACTGGCTCGTTTGTTCCTGCCCAGAGATTTGCCCGAACTCTGCCCTGGGCGAGCTGCTCATGTTTCGTCGATGCTTTGGTGGGAGTCAGGGGAGGTGATCTGCAGGACCTGGATCTCCTTGAACGAGGGTGACCCCAAGTTGCACACGCTGTGCGTACGTGCACGTGGACAGCTGCGTGGCTCAGGAGGAGAAGATGGGCGTTCCCGCTTGGGGCGAGGCCCTGGCATTGTCGGAGCCGCTTGCCCATCAGGGTCACGGCGACTTGAAACAGGGAGCTGCGGGGTCAGGCAGGGAACAGACGCTGCGTTTCGGCCTTGGGGGTGGCCGGCAGCAAACCCGACATACCGTCGCGCTGCGGTTTCAGCACGAGTCAGACCGCCGGTCCAGGCCCTGCCGCACACCTACCTGCCTGTGAGCCCGTGGGAGAGGCTGACCTCCCGAGCCTCAGTTTCCTCATCTGTACCACCGGGATAACGATGCTGCCGGTGCCCGCTTCCCGGCACTGACTTACTAGGACTGGATGAGCCAGTCCACGCGTGGGGCTTAGTGCCTGTAAATACTGCTTCTGCCATCAGCAGATCTGCTCGAACCGGGGGCGAGAGCGGCGTGAGGCTGAGCGGCCCGGAGTCTCTGAACTGGTGTGGTGTAGATCGAAGAAGGCCTGGCTCCCTGCACGGTGCGGCTTTCTGCAGTTGGCAGGAGGTGCAGTGGTTAAACCCGCAGGCTTGGAAGCCAGGCTCTGGGCTTAAATGCGGTCAGTTGAGCTTGGGATCTCAGTTTTTCCCCTTTGTGAAATAGACGCGGTGTTGCCCACCTCGTAGGGCCGTCGTGAGGGCTGATGACAGATTACGTGGGTAACAGAGGCCCGGTGCCTGGAGCAGGGCTTGGGAAGCACCCAGGCAGCTCCATCATCAGCATCATCTCCCCACACGCCTCTTCCCCACTCATCCTGGCCCTGGCCCCTTCTCTGATCCCGGATGAGTCGAGATATGTGTACAGTTAAAGCTCTGCCAGCCACCAGTGTCTACCCAGCAGAATAAGCGCCCGGTGGCAGCAATGTCTATTTCAGACAAGTCCCCCAGGTGACCACTTCTGGTTTGGTTTCACACACGAGGGGTTCAGCTTGGTGCATGCCTCAGGAGGCTCTGCAGGGTCACGGGCAGAGCCTGCAGGACAGAGCAGGCTGGGGCTCTCATGCTGGCCTGCATAATGCTCTGAAATGCTGCAAGCCAGTGACCTGACCTTGCTGTCCTGTTCTTCTCGTTGCAGGCTGCCAACAGCTACCTGCGAGATCAATGGTTCCATTCTCTGCAGTGGAAGGTAAGTCCTGACTCTCTTGCTTGTTGGAGGAGCTGGTCTGCCACCCACAGACGTGAGGGCAGAGGTCTCCTGCCTTCTAGGAGGCTCAGCGCAGGAGCTTTGCTCCACTGTGTGGAAGCCCCCCACCTCCCTCTTGGATGGTTGATACCTTTTCCCCGTGCGATGGTGAAACTGTGCTCCTGCCTGGTTGGCCCTTGACTTCGCCCAGGAGCCTTATCGTGTGGTGCCTGCTTCCGAAAGGATCAAAGAACCGCTTGGTCTCAGAACAGGGGCTCATCTGAGGGGCTCGGGCAGGCAGCACTTGAGGGGCTCAAGGTGATGGGTTGAAAGTAACTTCCGAAGGCGCCAGCAGAGGTAAATTTATCAGAGATTCAGAAGCCCAACCGTATTTCCAGAGGCTTCACTTCCTTTGGCCTAATTTCCCAGTTCTAGCTCTGCATAGGATGGTCCCCGGCCTTCTAATGCACACGGTGAATTAGCTCCCGACTGGTCATGTTCCAGACCCAGGGCCCAGATTTATGAGAAGGGTCCTCCCAGCCCCCACGTTCTGCTCCGTGGCTCAGGACCCTCGCACCCTGCCCCCACCCCCGCCCCATCTCTCCTGCCTTCTGACCTTTTAGTTTAGAACAAGGCGTGACAGGCCTGCGGGCTCGCAGAGCCAGCAGGGTCTGGCTAGGATGACCGGTGCCTGTCCTGAGCTGTCACCTTTACTGTAATCTGGAGCGTGGCGGGGGGCGAGCAGCTGGCCCTGGACAGGGTTTGAGACCATGTGCCATGTTGGGATGACCAAAGGGACACTTAGAATTCTTCTCGTGCCTCTGGAGGGGCTCTCGTCACAGCTGGGCGGAGGACAGAAATACAACCCCGGAAAATTACATTCCTGGTCCCAAAGAGGGCCACTCCCCTCCTTTCCCCGACAGCTGCAGGGCCTCTCCCTTGTGCCCGTGTGGCCATCTCAGAGGCTGGACGCGAGTCTCCAAGTCGGGGGCCGCAAAGGGAGAGGACTAGCGTTTACTGAGCACCTACTGTGTGCCTGGAACACGAGGCTGGCCCATCACGCCTCTTTCACCCTTGCGGCAGCCTCGTTAACGCGGCTTGTTATCACTGCTCCCGTTTTTTTGTACAGGGAAGGCGAGGCCAGACCGGAGCCCAACTCCCGTAGCTGGTAAGGGCCTGGGGCAGTGTTCAGGCCCAGGTCTTTGCCGTTCCTGGGGGTTTCTGGACACAGGCAGAAGGCCCCGGGTGACAGCTAAGCAGGCAAGTGGCACATGTCTGCTCGGAGTCTGCAGGTGCCGCTGAGAGCTTGATTTCTGCAGGGACATCGTCCCTAAGGTCTGGCTCTCTGCAGCCAGGTGTGTCCTGGGACAGGCAGGACATACATCAGGACCTGCCAGGGGCCACCTGGGAGGTAAATGCCAGAGCGGTCGAGAGGGAGGGAGGAATAGAGGCACGGTGCAGTGGTGGTCCTGCAGGAAGAGACCACTTCACCACCACGGCCAGTGGTCACTTAGAGGCTTCCCTCTTCTGGCCTTCGTGCGTGTTTTCCTTGTGAGTCCTCAGTAAGTGATTGCTTTGCTTTTTCTTAGCTCAGCGTGGGGCAGGAAGTACTTGGAGACATCCCCGCCTACTTGGGGAAACTCCTCTTTGAAAAGGTGGCCGAGATCAGTGTCAAGGAAGAGGTGGTCTTTAGTGGATTCCACAGAGCTCTGCTTTCCTCCTTGCCCTGGTAACCATTTTCTGGAATCTCTGGGAACACCTAAAAGGCAGTGCTTGTGAGATGTGTGAATATTATGCAGCTACAAGGGATGACTAAGATGGTGAGCATAGAAAGCCAAATTTCAAATTTCGGGAGACAGTGACAGCCAGAAGGATGGTTTAAGAGTGACAAGCTTGAAATGTACAAATTCAGACGTCAAGGATTGCATGTGGGGTTCAGACAGTTGATTGAGCACGTACAGAAATTGGGATCCCTGGGCTTCTAGCAGTTCTCATAAAGACCTGGATATCTGCCCTCAATTTTGGTGGTGTTTGGTTTGTTTATGGTTGTTAAATCGAATCAGTTGAATTTTTAAAAAGAAAAGAAAGCAAGCATCCGGGAAACTCAGATCAGGATATCAAGGAATCAGCAAATGCTCAGCAGTGAGTGGCCCTTTTGCCAGGTGATGGATGGTGACCTTTGTTCTCAGTGTTTCGATATTTGCTTGTGTCTTAGGCATGTGTAAGATGCTGGCAGTTTTTCCCTTTGGACAACCCCCCTCCCCCGCCCCCCGGCCCAATAATTTAGGTATGCTGCCACCAGGTGGCAGTGATATGTCAGTATCAGCAACCTGATTTCATTTCTGTGGCTTTTTGCCGCTCGGTTTTGGTGAGATTGGAGGGAGGCGTGCTCTCCTTCCTTGTAAAATGGCAAAGAAACATACGGTGTTTTTGAGGTACTGCCTGCTGGTGAAATGAGTTGAGACCCAGATTTGAATCCTGGTTCTATAGGTGATTCATCCTGTGGTCCGCATAGATTCTAGCAAGTGTTCATTGATCCATATGTGGTTACTGAGTACCTACAATATACAAGGCACGGCCAAGGGCTTTCCTGTTCATCGTCATTCAGCAAATGACAAGGCTCAGAGAGGTCTAGTTACTTGCCCATAGTCACACAGTGGATTTCAGTACAGATTCATGGAGCTGCCCTTTCTCCTGCCTGATACAGCCACTCTCTCCACTGTATTTACCACCAACCATTGGGGGTTTTTCTTTTTCTTTCCTTTTCTTTTCTCTATCTTTAACTTAAAGGGGGGGGGGAATCAATAGAACATCAAAATTAAGAACTTTAGACATCCCACAACCTCAGCTTGAGTTTTTAAATTTTCTGAATGTTGTGTTTATCACTTTTTCTCCTATACCAACGTATACGCCCCTGTTGTAGCTGCAGCGCACATAGAGAATACTTTCTCTATTTGTAAAGAATGTTAGCACTTAAATGCTGCGTTCCTGTTGCTTTATCGAGTTTTTATCCAGTTATACTGACACCTCCAGGGTATTCTCCACAGGCATGATATTGCCTCCGAGGGGGTTGAAATTGGTATTTTGGGGCTTAAAAAACCTTAAGTTATTCCAATGGAGTGTGGCCTTCCTAGTTCAACCTACTCAACAAAATCTTATTGTCTAGAACTTAGTTTCAAAGGGATCAGGGCAAATTGGTGGCGGGGCCGGGGGCGGATATCTTAAAAGGCTCCTTAGGGGAATGATAATGGAAAAAAAAACTTGAGAAGCACCGCTCTAGAATCTACCTCCAGTGGTGATGTGGAACGAGGCAGGGTCTGAATAACACACCCGTGTGGTGCTCTTGATGCCTGTCTCCATCCCGGGGGGGCCCGTTGCTCTCGTGGCCTCAGCTCAGCTCTGTACGCGCACAGGCCGACACAGCGCGGCGTCGGGAGCGTGCCCTCCGCGCTGGGCTCTGTATTTTGAGCGTCATCTCAGCTCACTGAATGGTCTGTTGTTGACATTTGCATGTGAGGGAATCGGAGTCACTTGTCCAAGGTCCCAAGGCCCCCAGAGGGGGGACGGGGGTTTGACCCACAACATCCTGGCCCCCGGACCCCCTTCGCTACCTCTCCCTCTTGCCGGGCATCTCTGCCCTTCCTCCCCGACTCCCGCCCTTGGGCAGCACTGGTCAGGGAGGTGCAGGGAAGGCCTGAGGCCCGGAGGAGGACAACAGGAAGGGGGTGGGACCCCAGCGTCAGCCCCTCCCAGGATGCCCTGGAGCAGAGCTCGCTGTCCTCAGGGCTCTCTGGGGAGGCCAGGCCTGTTTGGTTTGGGTGGCTTGGCCCCTGAGGCCAGTTCCTCGGGGGATGGAGGCGTAAGCAGTTGTACTGAATTAATGAGGCCTCATTTCTGACTCAGATGCACCTTGGAAGCCACGTCCTGTGGAGACAGGCCTGCCCGTGTGTGTCAGGCTGGGAGGGGACAGGCCTGTGTGGGTGTACGAGGCCAGGAGGGGACAGGCCTGGTTTGTGTGACCGAGCCAGAGTGTGCTGCAGGCTGTGAGGGCCCAGTGTGTGTTTATAACGCTGTCAGGAGGCTGGCCTGTTTCTGGGTTCAGGCCGAGAGGCCCAGGTGCTCACAGCTGTGAGGACGGGCCCTCCTGGGCACACAAGGGCCTGGACCACAGGCCCAGAGTACCTGGCTGGGAAGAGACACGTGCATAAGGTGCCCCCGAAGGAGCCCCGAAAAAGCCAGGTACCAAAAAGCGCCCGCTTTGTGCAGCCGGCGCTTCTGGTGCCTCCAGCTCTGAAAAACACCTTCTCCCTTCCTGAGAGGAGTTCCTCGGCCCTTGCACCGAAGTCTTGAAAACCAAGATGATTTTCTCCCTGGGGGAAGCTGGGTCACCGACGACAGCCCCGGGGGCTGACCGAGCGCGCCGGGGTGGGGAGCAGACGGCGTGAGACCAGAAGCTGCCTGTTTTCCTGTTGCAAGGCTGCCAGGCAGAGGAACGCACTCGGCTCTGGGAAACTCCCGGCCCAGGTTCGCATCCTCTCTGGCCTGCTGCCCTGGCCACGCTGCCGCCCTCTCCGCGAGTCCCCGGGCAGGGTTTCCCAAGCCCCCGGGGCGGCCACAGCGACGTGGCCGCCCCATCCTCTGTAGAGAGTAGGAAGGTGGAGAAGAACGTGGGGTCTCCGTGTATGTGTGTGTGGGGGAGTGTGAGGGGGTGACTGCGTTAAGGGTGCATGGGGTGTGGGCTGTGTTTATTTGGGCCTCAGTTTTCTCTTCTGTGAAATGGGGAAATCGCTGACTAGCACCTCGCCCACTGGGTCGGTGTGCAGAAGGGCTGCCCTCCCAGAGCTGTGGGGGCGTCATCCCATGCACCCTTAGCAGAGCAGTCAGCCGGTGGGAGTGGGCACCCAGCCCCTGCAGCACCCCCACGGCATGTCTGTAAGATCCGAGGGGCCGGGCGGTCTGTCCTCGGAGGGCCCTGCATGGCGCAGGCCGTGGGGCGCTCCTACCGCCAGGCCTGCAGTAGCGCTTCCGCAAGGTCTTTGCTAACCCCGTCTCGGGGATGAGGGGACGGCTGTTGCCAAGGGCGGCTGCTCCCAGTGGTGTCACAATCTAGCTTCCACATCGGGCCCTGGGCTGAGCCCCAACCAGGGTCCCAGGTGCAGGGTGTGGGGCTGGGAGCCTGGCTTCTCTCTCCCATCGGGTCACCCTCTTGGGAAGGCTGGACCATCATCCCCAGTCCCGTGCAGGGACAGAGGCCCCACTGGTGCTGAGACTCTTGGGGGAAGCTGGGTCAGAGGGGACAGAAGGCCCTTGAGCTGATGCCCCTCCCCGAGGTGAAGCTGGGCAGGGGAAGGGTGGGACCCTCCAGTGGGTGCTGTCACCCTCCACTCTGACCTTCCTCCTGGACCCTCCTCCCTCTCCCTCTTGATCACAGGAGTCCGAGGCCTTTACTCCCAGGGGAAGAGCCACTTCTGGTCCCACAGCCGCGGTGCCTGGACTCCCCCGCTCTGCCCGCTGCAGATCCCCTCGAGCACGCACCCCCTAGCACACGTGCCCGAGCCTAATTCCAGCCCAACCTCAGCGCATGGCGACATGTGGCCTCAGCACCCTCCATGGGATGCTCCTCCTGTGCTGAGCAGGTGCCAGCACCTCGCTCACCACCCCACTGCATCCCCACAACCCTGAGGGGACGCGTCCTCCTGCTTCCCCATTTCACAGAGGTGGAGACTGAGGCCGAGAGGTGAACTGCTTGCTCAAGGGCCCACACCTATTAAGTGACGGAGCTGGAGTCTGAACACGAGTTTGATTCCAGAACCTGGGATCGTAACCACTGGGAACGCGGCTTCCGCTGCACACGTGTGTGCGCGCACGCGTACACACCGGGCAGTTCCTCCCTCACACCTGCGGGCTTGTGCTCCTGACTATCCCATCGCCTGTCTGTCCTCGTGCCTTGCGTGTCGGGGGCTGTGGTATTTTTGTCTCGTGAAGCATTTCATGAGAGCTTTACATTTTTCTCTGAGTCTCACAGATGTCCCCGTGAGGATTATGTGAATTAACCTCTGACTTGGCAATCCCCTGCTTCTTGTGGGAAGGGCCGAGTGCCCTGCCCACCCTGCATGGCGCACGGCACACGACAGACCACCTGGGCCTGGGCCCCGGAAGGTCAAGGTCAGGACCAGCCACTTACACGTCTGCCCGAACACACCGTGTCACCCGTGTCCCCAGATTCGAGCATTGAGGCTGCGTTACCTGATCTCGCCTTCCTCCTGGCCCCCCTTGGCTCTGGGCCACATGCTCCCACGTGGCTCCTGCTGGGCTCACAGTGTCTAGAGGGAAGGCAGTGACCCCTGTTTCACCTCCTGCCATTTCCACACAGCCCGTCCCCCCTGCCCCGCTCCCCTCTTTCTCTGCCCTTTCACCACGATCATGGAAACGCCTTTGCAACCACATTCGAGGGCAGAGACCGCTCTCCTTCTGTCAGTCCCCACCTGAGGGCGGATTTTACTCCTGCAAAAGCCCTTCCAGCTTTCATCCACCTTTGCACGGACCTTTTGGCAGCCGTGGCCAGGTGTGCAGACGGTCCTGGGAGCGTAACGCGGCAGCTTAAACGTTTCAGCGTATGTCCATCACATCTGTAGAGAGGTCATGGCATAATTGACCAAAGGACCTGCTTTTGGGCATTTGCACCGTTCCTGTTTTTTCTCAGTTATAGAAAATGAAGTCATGACTGTCACCTATAGCCAAGCTTTTGCTTCTTTTGAACTACTTTTTAGGGCAGGTTTCCAGAACGGTGGTTACCAGGCAGAGAGTAGAGGTATTTTTGTGTGTGTGACTCTTTCCGCATACTGCCCATTTGCTCCCCAAAGAAAAATTTCTGTAATGCCTAAGGGGAGAGCTCTGGGCCACACTGCCTGCATTCAAATCCTGGCTCTACTGCCCACGGGCTCTGTGACCCTGGACTAGCTGCTTTCCTCTGTGGGCCTCTTTTTCCTCCAGAATAAAGTGTGGGTCATGATAAGACCAAGCTTATTAGGTTCCTGTGAGGGTTAAATGGGTTAGCAGCAGAAAAGAACTTAGAACGGCACCTGCCGTGTGAATAAGTATTGGATCAATGTTAATCATTCTTCTTTAGCGATCAAGGCCTCTTTCCCTTTGTGTAGAAAGTTTCCAAAGGACAGGGCTCTAGAAGGAAGGGGGCACATGCATAGCACGCATGCCACCAACCCCCAGTGAGCCCCATGACAGGCATCACTAATCAATCACCGAACTCTTTTCCCCCTGTGGCAGAACTCTTCTCCACATAGTACCCGCTGGTCCACCTGAGTTGACAGAGGGAGCGAAAGCTTCCCACCACACCCGCTTTAGTGACCTCCTGGACCTGTGGAATTTGAGTATTACTGGGAATCCACGTCCAGTCCTGTCAGTTCTGGCCTGTGTCTCCTTGGGGCTTTTTCACAGGAGCCTTTGCTGAGCTTCCTATTCTCCGCTGCCTGGGAAGGTCATGAGTGTCAGCCGTCCTGCCTCTGAGCAGGAAGGTAAATCAGGGAAGCAGGGCAAGGAGGGCAGGAGTTGCCCTCGGTCCTTTGACAGGCCCGGCCACAGGTCTGCTTCCTCCAGGTCGAAAAGGCAGGAATTCCATCCAGATTAATTTCTGGCACTTGGTCAAAGAGGGCTTTGTGACTTCCTATGAGGGATCAGAGGGATTCCACAGAGAACTGTGAAAGGAGGGGCTCTCCCCACGAGGCAGGGGGCCCATCACGGTCCAGGACTTCTGGGGGGGCTCCCTCAGCGGGAGGTGCAGCTGGTGGCAGAGCCAAGCCCCAGAGAGCAGAGGCCCTCCCAGAGGTGAGTCCAGCCAGGCCACTTCTCCTGCACCTGTGGTCAGCGGAACTCGAGGGAGGCCACAGGCCCCGGCTGCCAGTCCCCCGGGGAGGGCCACAGTCCAGTCTCCAGCGACTCCCAGCCCAGCTCACGGCCCTCAGTGGGTCATCGGGGACCCTGTAACTAATAACAAGGGAAGCTTCGGGGATTGAAACTAACAAGTGGCAGGCGGCAGGACGGCCTGGGGAGGAGAGCTCACGCTCTCGTGGGCTTTCTTTACAGTAAACGGAGAGAACACTTACTAGGTACCTACTAGCTTCAGGAGCTGTGCTGGGGGCTCTGATGTATGCTCTCTTGCAGTCTTCTCAAAGTCAGGCCCATCTTGAAGGAGGAGCTGAGAGGGCAAAGGGGCTTGTCCATAGCTAGAACCAGGCAGAGCTGGGATTTGAACCCGGGGTGGTGGGTCTCCGGGCCCAACCCCCTTATTCTGGTGGGCAGAGGCGCCACCTCAGGCCTGGAGAGGTTGCAGGCGTGGGCGGCGTAGCCCCACGTCTGAGCCCACAGAGGCCGGGAAGCCCCAGATGGGCGTGAAGCCCTTGCAGTAGTCTCCACTTTCCCCGACCAGAGCTCTCTTTGGAATAGACATGGGACACTTTGGTCTGTTTCGTTGTTGTTGTTTTGATAAGTTTGTTTATTTACTTTTGGCTGCGTTGGGTCTTTGTTGCTGCGCGCGGGCTTCCTCTAGTTGCGGCGAGCGGGGGCTACCCTTCGTTGTGGTGCACGGGCTCTAGGTGCATGGGCTTCGGTAGTTGTGGCACGTGGGCTCAGTAGTTGTGGCTCGCGGGCTCTGGAGCACAGGCTCAATAGCTGTGGCGCACGGGCTTAGCTGCTCCGCGGCATGTGGGATCTTCCCGGACCAGGGCTCGAACCCGTGTCCCCTGCATTGGCAGGAGGATTCTTAACCACTGCGCCACCAGGGAAGTCCTTTGGTCTGTTTTTTAAATAAACTTTTCATTAAGGAATAACATACATGCAGAAAAGTGCATAGATTAAAAGAGTGCTGCTGGATCAATTCTCACAAATTCTCACAGAATCAACCTGTGTAACCACACAGATCGAGACACAGAGCATGACCACCTCCATGGCGCCCCCCGCCCCCCCCCATGCCCTCCAGTCCCTGCCGGCCGCCCCCACAGCACAGGAAACCACTCTCCTGCTTTCCAGCGGCATGGATTAGTCTCACAAGAACCTGAACTTCATGTAAATGGAATCATACAGGCTGAACTCTTCTGTGCCTGGCTCCTTCGGCTCAAAATTATGTTTATAAGATTTCTCTATGCAATATATAATATCCCGTGTAGCGGTAGTTCATTCATTCGCTTTGCTCCATAGCGTTCTGCTAAATGAATATAGACTATTAATTTGTTCATTCTGTTAATGGACAGATACCTCCAGGTTGGGGCTGTTACGAACAGAACCATTCTAAACATGTCTCTTGGTGAACGTATGTTTACAGCCTTTTGAGCACGGGCCGTAGGGCAAGCAGAGGGTCCCCTTTGGTCGATGCTGTCTGGCAGTTTTCCAAAGTGGTCCAAACCAATTTATACGCCTACCAGTGGTATACGAGAGCACTAAGGTGAGCCATTTAAAAATGCGTTTATTAAGATTTTCTTTTAATAGTGTAAAGGACAAAGAAAACTAAAAAAATTTCCCACTGTCCATAAACCTCTGTTAACACTTTTTTTTTTTTTTTGCGGTACGCGGGCCTCTCACTGCTGTGGCCTCTCCCGTTGCGGAGCACAGGCTCCGGACGCGCAGGCTCAGCGGCTGTGGCTCACGGGCCCAGCTGCTCCGCGGCACGTGGGATCCTCCCGGACCGGGGCACGAACCCGCGTCCCCTGCATCGGCAGGCGGACTCTCAGCCACTGCGCCACCAGGGAAGCCCAACACTTTTTAAGTTTAAAAAAAAAAAAAAAAAAAAAAAAAAAAGGAGCTCTAATGGAGACGGAACAAAATGCACACATTTATCTGTTGGGTCTGGTGAGTTTTGACTGTTGTGATCACCTGAATCACCACCATCCGGGCTCGTGTCCCCCAGGACAATTCCCTCCCACCCCCTCTCCCAGCCAATCCCTCGCTCCCCAGATATCCGCTGTTAGCGTCTAAGACCAGTGAGTGATACATGTACTCGGTCATTCTAAAAGCTACAGAAGGGTGTAAAATGCATAGTCCCTTCGCTCTCAACTCCATTTTCCCAAAGGCAGTCCTGTTACTCTCATGGGGCCCTTCAGAAGGTTTTATGAAAATTCCTTTTAAAACACCACACAGGTTTTATTATCCACACTGGGTGTTCCTTGGTCCTTTACCCTTTAATTACGTGTCGTGGCTGAGCTCATACACGAGCTCATACAGCACATTCAGATCTACTTCATTTCTTTTTATGGCTTTGTAGTATTTCATTCAGACAAGGGTCAAGCCGGGTGGGACTTTAGATCTTTCCGTTTTTACTGCTGAGAAACTGAGTCGCTGCGAGAAAGGACCGGCACTGCTGAGTGCCCGCCGTCCCCCGGCCAGAGGCGGTGAGAGGCACCTTGTACCTAATCACCCCTCTGGATCCCTCGAACCATCCCACTCAAAAGGTCAAGAACGTGGAGCCCAGGGGCCCCAGGTGGAATGACCTGTGTGGGCCGCAGGGCAGGAAGCAGGAGAGAGCTGGGTTTGCCCCACGTGCCTGGGACCCCAGGCCTTTCCCTGCCCCCTGCTGCCCCAGCACCGGGCTTGGGGACATCAGACACCCCAGTGCCCCCTGCATGACGGCCTTCCCTGGCTGGGCCTCAGGAGTGATGCGTGACAGCCGACTCTCCGAACAGTCGGGAAAGAAGGGCATTTGTGGGTTGTTTTTCTTTCCCAGACAAGGAGGGGGACCAGGGCTTCGGCGTGTCATCCCACGCACCCTTTGACGGAGCTGATGAGTCACCGCCCCACACAAGGAAGTTTTCTACGTAAACGTTTTGCGGGTGAACTTGTTTTCTGCCCTTTAAGGCAAAAATTTTTTTCTTCCTTTCTCTTTCTTCAAATAAGTCTTTCAAACAGAAACGGGAGGCAGTCTCTTGACGAGGAAGACCTTCTGTTCTACAGGAGGCTGCAGGTCCCTTCCGCAGCTGGGCGGTGGACAGCAAGCCCCCCCGAGCCGAGGATGCTGGGCCGCTCTCGGGGGGCCACGCGGGGGGCGGGGCCGGCCTCGGAGGGGAGGGGAGCCTGCCGTGCTGGGTTTGCCTCCAAGGCCCTGCCCGCCTGTTGGCTCGGAGGCGAGGCCACACAGAGCCTCCGAAAAGAGCAGCGCCTGTCCGCACAGAGGGATTAGGTCCTCGCCTCTCCCGGCGATCAGAAAATACCCAGAGGGCAGCCACCTCTGGATGGAAAGGGGTTTGGGAGAGAGGCTAATTGATCGGGAGACGAGGGTAGAAGTCCCACGGCCCTTGCCCCTCTGAGACCCCAAGGGTGGCTTTGCAGAAGGCTCTGAAATGGGCAGAGAGCCCGCCCCTGTCCAGGGTGCTAAAGCCACCCGGATGGAGCCTGCTGGCCTTGGCTGCAGGAGGCCACGGTGGTTTGTGTCCGGGTGGGAGCTGGAGAAACGGTGGGGGCCAAACAGATGCGTGGATAAGAGCCTTTGGCGGAGTGGGCCGGGCCTGCCCTCTGGGCTGGAACAGACGTCCGAGAGTGGGTGCACCCTGGAAAGCACCCCCAGGAGATCAAGGGCCAGCTCAACAATGGCCGAAGGTGGCACACTGGAGCAGACCGTTGGCATCTGTTGACTCTCGAAGCCTTTGTCAGCGTCTGCCTTGAGCTTTCCATCAGGGATGGTCTTTACTTCCTCAGAGGCCTCTCCGTCACAATGGACCCCAGGGATTCTGAACTGTAGCCCAGTGGGTCTCAAAGTGGGGTTCCCAGACCAGCAGCCTCAACGCAGCCTGGAAACCTACCAGGAATGCAGATCTTCTGTCTTATAAACTGGAAAGTGGGGGAGGAGAGTGTAGCAAGGTGTGTTTTCCATGCCCTCCAAGTGATGCTGATACACAGCACAGTCGGAGAGCCACTGCAGGAGCTTGAAGAAAGGGGAAAGATGGAACTTCCCTGGTAGTCCAGTGGTAAAGAATCCGCCTTCCCATGAAGGGGGACGTGGGTTCGATCCCTGGTCCGTGAACTAAGATCCCACATGCCGCGGGGCAGCTAAGCCCGCACGCCTCAACTGGAGAGCCCGCGTGCCACAGACTACAGAGCCCACGTGCCCTGGAGCCCGTGCACCACAACTAGAGAGAGATTACCTGCACGCCACAACTAGAGAGGAGCTCGTGCGCCACAATGAAGATCCCGCGCTCCGCAGCGAAAGACCCTGCATGCCGCCAACTAAGACCCGACGCGGCCAAAAAAGAAATAAACAGATAAATAAAAAATTTTTTTAAAAGAAGAAGAAAGGGGAAAGAGCAGCAGACGTTTATTGAGTGCCAACTGTTTTCCAGCCACTTCACCTGCTGCCCTATTTTAGTCTATACAGAGTCCCTGGGAGGTAGGATTGCGTCCCCATTTTGCAGACCAGAAAACTGAGTCTCAGAGTAAATAACTTGCCCCTGTATCTGAGCCGGAGTTCAGACCCGGGCCTCGGCCTCCTCTGTGTCCCTCAGGCCCCGTTGCTGGGTCCCTCTCGGCTTTGCAATCCAGCAGGAGGGGCTCTTGGAATGCTCTGCCAGCCTCTCCTCCGCTTGTGCAGGCAACTCAGACTTGACCGCCGTGAATGCCTCCCAGGTACCGCCCCTGGACTCTGTCTTGCCCTTGCCCTGGGCCTGTCTGAGGGTCCTTCTTCAGCAAGGAAGGAACGGCCCCTGGTGCATCCTGCCTCCCCACAAGACCCCCGCTCGGGAAGGCAGGAGTACGCCCCACGCTGATTCAAGCACACCCTCGTTGCCTGCCTGGGCAGGCCCGCTGACGATCCGCTGCTGCGGATGAATTAATTAGGGAACCGGACCCTTTTCCAGGGTGCTCATAAATTAAGGCCGCTTGTGGCAGGAGCCATGGCTCCAGCCCAGAGGCGGCAGCCCGACAAAGACTAGAGGCTTCCCACACAAAGGGAAGAACGGATCGGATGCCTTTGAAGTGCTGCGAGCACTAGATAAAGTTGTTAGTCACATAAGCAGCGGAGGCCCCTGTCGAGATGCTACCGTCTGAAGCCAAGCGGGAGAACTCCTTATTTGGGGTAGAGGTTTCCCTTTATCGGACGCGAGGGCAACAGCCCTGTGCTGTCCTCTGCCCTTCAGCGCAGCCAGCGCTGGCCTCTCCCACACGGCAGGGGAAAAGCAGCCTCTGGTACTGTATTTGCATTCTTTAATTTATTTGGTGAGTTGCTAGCCATCGGGGGTGTTTCCTCAGAAAACAGCCTTTCCCGTTACTGATTAACAAGTGGCCCCCACTGTGGTCTTCAGGATGTGGTTCAGTTCTGCGCGGGGTTCCCAGCACCACTGACGTCATTGGCAGAATCGTTACAGGAAAATAATAGGATCTTCTTAAACATTCTGTCAAAGGTGGGGTCTCACCCACACCTCGGGTCGAGCTTACAATTAAAGAGAATCAGGACACGTCTCTGGGTATGTGAGAGCCTGGGGGGGGGCGGGGGGCTTTGGTCTCGGGAACCGTGGAAGTACGTGTTGGACCAAGGGGGCCGCCTCAGGGCAGGCAGTGGCCCCTGGAGAAGAGCTCTTTGACACAGAGTGCCTGGTAAGGGACGGGCTGTCTGGTCAGGGGTGCGCCCGGTCACTGATGTATGGCGGTCACAGCGCCCGATGGCTGCTGCCAGAAAGACCTCCCAGAGGATTTGCACGGAAGGCGGAGGTCAGGCGCGAGGACTCCTGTGGCTTGATTTTTCATTTTCTAAATGTATATGCTACCTTTGCCCGGTGATATTTGAGGTAGCTTATAAAAGCACACAGCATGGGAAAATCTATACTGCTTGACATGGGGGCCACTTCCAGGTGTTAAGAGAGAAAAAGCAAGATGCAGAGATCCACGTATAATGTGATGCCCTTTTCCTAAAACAAAAGAACAAAAGCTGAGGACCAAAGAAAATCTCTCTATATATTTGCATTTGATTAACGTATGGCCGTGGAGGAATATCTGAATTGATATGTACGGGGGTTGACAGACTCTCAGGCTCACTGCCTGGTTTTTTAAATAAGAGGTTTGAGGGCACCCAGCCCCACCCATTTGTGCTAAAACAGCAGAGTGTGGCCAGAAAAGCCTGTAATATTTATTACCTGACCCTTTTTACAGAAAATGTTGGCCAACCATATGGTTTGTTTTTAACATGGATTCTGGGGTGGGGGAGATGTGGTGGGGGGCAGAGGTGAGGTTAAAAAACAAGCCAACAGGGACTGCCCTGGTGGCGCAGTGGTGAAGAATCCGCCTGCCGATGCAGGGGACACGGGTTCGAGCCCTGGTCCAGGAAGATCCCACATGCCGCGGAGCAACTAAGCCCGTGCACCACAGCTACTGAGCCTGTGCTCTAGAGCCCACGAGCCACAACTACTGAGCCCACGGGCCACAACTACTGGAGCCCGCGCGCCCAGAGCCTGTGCTCCGCAACAGGAGAAGCCACTGCAATGAGAAGCCCGCACACTGCAACGAAGAGCAACCCTCGCTCGCGGCAACTAGAGAAAGCAACAAAGACCCAACGCAGCCAAAAATAAATAAATTAAAAACAAACAAACAAAAAAGCCAACACGTACTATATGGGCTAAATTTATGTACACTTTTATGGCAGGGGTATACATGTGCACAGAAAGAGAATCCTTGGAGCGATGGTCACCAGAATATAGATGTGCAGGCGGTGAGCCCACCTCGAGCTCTTGCGTGCTTTATGACTCCCTTCCCGGACACTGTTCTGTACTCTTCTGGTTTTCCAGTGAGAACACGTATCATTTCAAAAACGAAGTAACCCTGGGACTTCCCTGGCGGTCCGGTGGTTAGGACTCTGAGCTTCCACTGCAGGGGGCATGGGTTTGATCCCTGGTCGGGGAACTAAGTTCCCGCAAGCTGCGTGAAGTAGCCAAAACACAAAAACAAAAACGAGGTAATCTACTAGAACACTGAAAAGTCAAGAAGAATAGGATGTCAGATACTCTCCAGCTCCTTCTAAGATTGTGGGATTCTGACCAATTTAAGAATTCTGTGGAAGGGACAATGCCACCTCTGTGATCCCAGTTTCTGAAATCTTCGGGGATTTTTCTCTTGATTTCTTTGAAATTAAATGTCTAATACAGGGCTATGGCTTCCTGCAACAGTTTGAAACATGTCAGCTAAAGCTGAAGCTCTTCCTCAGCCCCCTCTTTGGTCCTCCCCTCCCCACCCGTATACGTGCAGCGTGGGCATGTACATATATACACACACGTGTGTGTGTGTGTTTGTTTCTACACTTAACACGGTTCGTGGGGGTGGGATCCGTGGCAGGTCTGTTGGCTTGCCTTTGTTCCTTTTAACTGCTCTCTGGTGTGATCCTGCGTGCGGCTGTAGTTTTGTTCAGGCACTTCCCTATCGATGGGCATTTAGGGGTTTCTAGTCACCTTTATTTTTTCTCAGCAGTTAACTGTCTTTAATCGAGGTCCGACTGACTGAATAGCTACCATTTATTGAGCATCTGTGAGATTCAGCATGAAATATCACATTTAATCTTGTCAGCAGCTGCAAGAGGCAGGCGCGACTATTATCCCCATTTTACAGATGAGGAAACTAAGGTTCAGAGAGGTGACACGATTTGCCTGAGGCTGCACAGCTTATCAGCAGCAGAAGTCCGAATGCAGAGGGGCGCCACTCTGCACACACCTGAGGGCCACAGCAGGGTCGTGACTGAGCCTCTGAGCACCCCAGGAGTTGATGGGGGTGGAGGCATGCGAGCAAAGGCAGTGAGGGTGTAGCGCCAGGTGTGCTGAGCAGGATTGGGGAGCCCCCAGCCTCCCTAGGGGGCTGTGACCAGGCCGGAAGGTGCGTGCAGCCCCGCCCTGGGCACTGCCCATTCCCCAGCCGCTGGGGTTAGGCCATGTGGAGACAAGAGAGCATTTCCAGAAGCTGAGAGCACGTCCAGGGCTGTACCTATGTACGCAGCTCACGGTCTCTTCATTGACCGTGACTCGGGACAGTGAGGTGACCCTGAGGAGGGGTCCTGGTTCAGACGGCCGCTTTGACCCGGGGCAGGTTACTGTTGGCGTCTCGCGTCTGTACAGTGTGCAGGGCTCACATCTGCCACCTTATTAATTTATTTATTTATTTGTGCTGTGTTGGGTCTTCGTTTCTGTGCGAGGGCTTTCTCCAGTTGTGGCGAGCGGGGGCCACTCTTCATTGAGGTGCGCGGGCCTCTCACTGTAGCGGCCTCTCCCGTTGCGGAGCACAGGCTCCGGACGCGCAGGCTCAGCGGCCATGGCTCACGGGCCCAGTTGCTCCGTGGCACGTGGGATCCTCCCAGACCAGGGCTCGAACCCGTGTCCCCTGCATCGGCAGGCGGACTCTCAACCACTGCGCCACCAGGGAAGCCCCTGCCACCTTAGACTGGACCACCAGGGCTGACCTCTAGCTGCAGGCTCAAGTCACCTGGAGATTTAAGCGTTCAGTTCTGTGGCATTAAGTACATTCACACTGTACAGCCACCTCCACCATCCTTCTCTGGAACTTCTTCATCTTGCAAAACTGAAACTCTGTCCCTGTTAAAACACTAACTCCCCTTTCCCCCTCCCCCAGCTCCTGGCAACGCGCATTCTACGTTCTGTCTCCTTTCTGTCTCTATAAATCTGACGACTCTAGGTATACCCTCCTGTGGACGGAACCTACAGTGTTTGTCGTTTTGTGACTGGCTTATTTCACTTGCATAATGTGCTCAAGGTTCATCCATGCTGTAGCAGGTGTCAGAATTCCCTTCCTTTTCATGGCTGAATAATGCATTGTGTCCATAGCCAGCGTTTGTCTATCCATTCAGCTGTCGATGGGCACTTGAGTTGCCTCCACCTTTCGGCAACTGTGAATAACGTTGCGCCCGCTGGTGTTCAGATATGCTTTAAAGTATACCGGTGCCCAAAGAACCAGATGCCTCATCTCCACCCTGCCCACAACAGCCGCCGGATGAGTTTGGCCCGGGCTTGGACTCTGTCACTGGAATGTTGTTAAGCCTCCCAAACGGTTCTTATGCGTAGCCAGGATTGAGAACCCTGAAACAGTTGTTCTGGGGTGAGTTTAGCTCAGTGCCTGGCTGTAGGAACCCCTGGGCTCTCAGCTGGTGTGATGGGGGTTGCCAACCATTGGCAGATGTGTAACCCTCATGAAAAGAAAGAGAAATGCTGGAGAGGGTGTGGAGGAAAGGGAACCTTCCTACACTCTTGGTGGAAACGTAAATTGGTGCAGCCAGTATGGAGAACAGTATGGGGCTTCCTCAAAAAACTAAAAATAGAACCACCAATGCTCCAGCGATCCCACTCCAGGGCATATATCTGGAAAAGACAGAAACTCTAATTCGAGGAAATACACGCAGCCCAATGTTCACAGCAGCACTGTTTACAACAGCCGAGACGAGGAAGCAACCTCAACGCCCACTGACAGAGGAGTGGATAAAGAAGATGTGATGCATATATACAATGGAATATCACTCAGCCATAAAAACGAATGAAAGAATGTCACTTGCAGCAACATGGATGGACCTAGAGATCATCGTAGTAAGTGAAGTAAGTCAGACAGGGAAAGACAGATATCATGTGATATTATTTATATGTGGAATCTTTAAAAAAAAGATACAGGGCTTCCCTGGTGGCGCAGCGGTTGAGTCCACGTGCCGATGCAGGAGACACGGGTTCGTGCCCTGGTCCGGGAAGATCCCACATGCCGCGGAGCAACTAAGCCCGTGAGCCATGGCCACTGGGCCTGCGCGTCCGGAGCCTGTGCTCCGCGATGGGAGAGGCCACAACAGTGAGAGGCCCGCATACCGCAAAAAAAAAAAAAAAAAAAAAAAAAAAAAAAAAAAAAAGATACAAATAAACTTATTTACAAAACAGAAACAGACTCACAGACATGGTTACCACTGGGAAAAGGGGCAGAGAGGATAAATTGGGAGTTTGGGATTAACATATACACACTACTATATAAAAAATAAATAAACAAGGACCTACTGTATAGCACAGGGAACTATATTCAATATCTTGTAATAACCTATAATGGAAAAGAACCTGGAAATATATATATATATAACTGAATCGCTTTGCTATACACCTGAAACATTCTAAATCAACTATACTTCAATTTAAAAAAAAAAAAAAATGGAAAGCGGGCTCTGTTTGCTCTGAGCCAGAGCCCACCTCATGACTCTTTGCCGAGGACCCTAAGCCAGCCCTGCGCTGACGTCCTCCTGGATCCTCCTTGGAATTCCCTCTGCAGCTTCTCTGGGTGTCCAGGCAGCTCCTCGTGACATTAGTGACGGTGCAGGCAGCACAGGACCAGGGGCTTCTGCGCTCGGGTGATGGGCTGGAGGCAGGCCTCGAGCGTGGACGCCAGCTTTTCCAGCCCCGAGGGAGCAAGAAGGAGACAGGAGGTCAGGTCTTCCCCAGCAAGAGAAAACCTAACCGATTCCAAGCCGAGGGTAAGCTGGGAGAAGCTGCTGAGAGCAGGGGCCCCCGCTGCCTCCTCCATAAACTAAAGGGATGAGAAGGGTCAGCTCGAAGGGCTGAAGCAGACCAGCAGCGTGACCAGCAGCCAGGCTCCCTGGGGTCTGCCTTGCTCTGCTGCTTACCAGCTGTGTGTTTCCCATATCAAAGAACCGCAAACTGGGTGGCTGAAAACAACAGAAATGTAACCGCTCATGGTTCTGGGACCAGAGGTCCAAAGTCAAGGTGTTGGCAGGGCCATGCCCCCTCCAGAGACTCTACGGGAGGTCCCCTCCCTACCTCTTGCAGCTTCTGATGGCTGCTACACTCCTTGGCGTCCCTTGGCTGGTAGAGGCGTTGCTTCAGTCTCTGCCTCCACCTTCACCTAGCTTCTCTGCCTGTGTATGTGTGTGTCTTCCCCTGGCCTTTTTATAAGGACCCACCCTAATCCAGCATGACCTCACCCTCACTTGATGGCATCTGTAAAGACCTATTTCCAAATAAGGGCACATCCACAGATACCAGGGGTTATAGGACTTGGACACACCATTTGGGGGGACATAGCTCACAACGCCAGCTGTGTGACCGCAGGCAAGGTATCGCTCCCTCGCTGCCCCCTTTTCTGTATCGTGGGGACAGAGCAAGCATGCCTCCTAGGGAGGAACAGACGAGGCACCTGGGGTTGGGTTCAGGATCATCTCTCTTATCTGGAAGCTACTGGAAAGTGCAGACTCCCGGGCCCCGTCCAGCTCTGCCGAGTTAGAATCTGCCTTTTCACAAGCTCCCCCTGCAGGTAGTTCTTGCGTTTGCCATGGCCTGGGAGGAGGAAAGGATTCGGTGTAGTAGCTGACAACAGTGGAAGAACTTCATACATGTTGGCCGTTATTTCTTTCTTTCTTTTTTTTTTTTGCGGTACGCGGGGCTCTCACCGTCGCGGCCTCTCCCGTTGCGGAGCACAGGCTCCGGACGCGCAGGCCCAGCGGCCATGGCTCACGGGTTCCCGGATGTGGGATCTTCCCGGACCGGGGCACGAACCCGCGTCCCCTGCATCGGCAGGCGGACTCTCAACCGCTGCGCCACCAGGGAAGCCCTTTCTTTTTTTTTTTAAAGAAGAGGTGTCATTTTTTTAAAAATTTATTTATTTTTGGCTGTGTTGGGTCTTTGTTGCTGCACGCGGGCTTTCTCTAGTTGTGGCGAGCAGGGGCTGCTCTTTGTTGCAGGGCTTCTCTTTGGTGCGCGAGCTTCTCACTGCGGTGGCTTCTCTTGTTGTTGAGCACGGGCTCTAGGCGCGCAGGCTCAGTAGTTGTGGCGCACGGGCTTAGTTGCTCCGGGGCATGTGGGATTTTCCCAGACCAGGGCTCAAACCCGTGTCGCCTGCATTGGAAGGTGGATTCTTAACCACTGTGCCACCGGGGAAGCCCAACCATTATTTCTGATTCTTATTCTCCTGCTTTTAACAAATACTGAGACCACCTTCCATGTGCCCTCAGCGGTTCCAGCCACCACACAGAACAGTAGAGAAACAGACAAGGCATGATCCCTGTCCCCAAGGAGCCAGAGCTCAGTAAGGAAAACAGCCACCTAGAATTTTTTCAGTGCAGTCAGTCGGATCCGTGGGCTGATTGGATTTTGCCAAGGTTGCAGCAGGCCCTAAGAGCCAGGTCGGATGTGGTACCTAGCTGCAAGCCTGGCACCAAGACCAGTACATCTCCACACCAGCCAGATGCATGGTTGCCCAGGCAACCAGGCAATGCTCCAGAGACGATGAGCGGGACACTGTGCCCGAGTTTCTGCTGTTTCCTTGGAAGCAGTGATGACTGCAGCGAGACCGCCTCCAGTGGGCACTTAAGGGGCAGAGTGCCATGCTCGTCCCCCTTTTTCAAACAAATTGCACGTCTCCCCAGGACCCGGCTTTCCAGGCAGATGTCATCCAGACGGCCAGCTGCAGCCAGTCTGGAACTGCCCCTGGGCTCAGCCCTCCAATTTAAAGGGCTTCTTGTTCATTTCAGCAGGAGGCAGCAGCATCGATCAAGGCAGAGAAAGCACTCAGGTGTGCCTCTCAGAGGGACACGGTGGTCGGGGACTCAGGATCCAGCTGCACCTGCGTCCAGCTCCAGCTCTGGCTCTTACTAGCTCCTTGGCTTGACCTCTCTCAGCCTCAGACTTCTTATCTGTAAGATGAAGCTAATTATACTGTTCCCATTGTTGGGTGGTTGTGAGAATTCTCTTAAGTGTGCCCCCAGAAGCCCACTGGGTTGGCAGAGACGGTGAGTTACCTGGCACATTCTTCCATAGCCCCAGTGAGTCTTGAAGGAAGGAGGAGGTCAGAGGGCCCCCCGACCCCGTCTAGGAATCAGGGACGCCAAAGAAGTCACCCACTTGGTCATTCTCTCTGAGTGTGCAGAGGACATCTGGGGACAGCCCCTGTAGGCCTTGGAGGGAAAGTTGGAGGAGATGGGCAGGGTGTCACTCACATAGTGGCCCCAGCAAATAGGCGTTGCCTGAGTGAGGGGAGAGGCAACGAGCACGTCACTGGTCCCCTGGGGCGTGGGTGACAGAGGGCATGCTAAGACTTTAGGACAGCCTGCCCAATAGAACTTGCTGCAGTGATGAAAATGTTCTCTATTTGCACTGTCCAGTGTGGCAGCCTCCAGCCACGTGTGTCTGTCCAGCCGCTGGAATACGGCCAGTGGGAGTGAGGCGCTGAATTTTCCGTTGTATTTCATTTTAATTAGGTTCAGTGTAAGTAGCCACACGGGGCTGATGGCTCCCGTGGCGGGCAGCACAGCTTTGGGACACCCCCTGGAAAGAAGTTGTCACAGCCAGCCCAGCTCCCGCCGGGCTCCTTTTTCTCATTGGCTCCGGGAGCGCCCTCTCCTTTAACGACGGCTTGGGGGAGCATGCGTGCTTGCGTGAGCCCGAGCTTCGGAGGCTGCAGCGGGAGGCGTGGCGCCCGCACATTCTGAGTCACACCTCTCCTGGAGAGGGGCGCCTGCCCGGTGACAGCTTGTCTCCCGTGGAGGAGCCGACGGGCTGCACTTTCCCAGGCCAGAGAACCCGGGCGTCTGCGGTTGTCTCTGCGGTGTAGCAGCCTTTGCCGGAGAGATGGCGGATGTTGCCCAGGTAACGCCCCCTTCCTGATCAGCGGAGAGCGAAGACTGCAGTGGAGGAGCGGCTGGCTCTTCCTGCTGGCTCTGTTGCCTCGGGAGCGGGTGGGGCTTAGGCACAGATGCCGGGAGCCCTCCGGAGTCCTGCCTGCTCTGGATCACTCACCCACCGGACTTGGTGGGTGATAAGAACGAGCGCTGCTGTTTCCCGAGGGACAGGGCTACGTGTTTATATATATCATCTCGTGGAATGGGCATGGCAAACCTTTGGTAGTGGTGGTTCTCATCCCACGTTGCAGATGAGGAAAGTAGGGTGCCAGTAATACGCTGTAAGTTCCCCAAGCCCTGGGATCTGTCTGCTTGGCTCATCATCGGTATCCTTAGGACTTAACGCAGTACTTGCTACACCATACTAGATGGTTCCCAGTAACTGTTGTTGGATGATTAGATAAATGGATGGATGGATGAGTGGATGGGTGGATGGATGGATGGATGGATGGATAAGTGAATAGGTGGATGGGTAGATGAAGTAGAGCTTAGATTTGAACTGAAGTCTGCTGATTGCAAAACCTGCACTCTTAACCACGAAGCCATACTGCCTCTGACTTTTTTGGATGTCCGCCTACCTGGGTTGGGATTTTTTCTTTAACACCTTAATTAAGGTGTAATTTACATGGCATAAAATTCACATATCGTAAGTGAGTGATTCAATGATTTTAGTATATTTATAGGGTTGTGTGACCATCACAGTGCAGTTTTAGAGTATTTCCATCATCTAAAAATGCCCTCATATCTGTTTGCAGCCTAATCCCTGTCGCCACCTCCCAACCCCAGGCAATAACCGTTCCACTATCTGTCTATAAATGTGCCTTTTCTAGACATTTCATATAAAAGGAATCCTCCAATAAGTCTTTTGCATCTGGCTCCTTTCACTTAGCATATTGGTGAGATTCATCCGTATTTGTAGCACATATGAGTGTTTCCATCTTTTTTACTGCCCAGGACTATTCCACTGTCTGGATATACCATGTCTTGCTTATCCATTCATCAGCTAACGGACATTGGGGTTGTTTGCAGTTTGGAGCTGTTATGAATAATGCTGCTATGGACATTCATGTCCATGTCTTTATGTAGAGTCTGTTTTTCTCTTGAGTAGATTTCTAGGAACAGAGTTGCTGGGTCATATGATACATTTATGTTTAATGATTTAAGAAACTGTCAACCTGTTTTCCAGTGGCGCTGCACTGATTTACATTCCCAGCAGCAATGCACGAGGATCCCATTTTCTCCGCATCCTTGTCAGCACTCGGAGATACCTGTCTTTCGGTTCTAGCCAGCCTAGTGGGTGTGGAGCAGTGTCTCGTTATGGTTTGAACCTGTGTTTCCCTGGTGGCCCCTGATCTTGAGCTGCGTTGTGGGGTTCGGCCTTTCCTCGGCTGGGTGGGTTTCGACCTTTCCAGCCATGGGTTAGCAAACTTTTTCTTTAAAGGTCCAGACAGCAAATGTTTGGGGCTTTGTGGGCTACATTTGACTCTGTTACGTATTCTTTTTTGTTGTTGGTTTTTTCCCCTCAACAACCCTTAAAAAAAAAAAATGTGACACCATTCTTGGCTTTCTTACCCCAAAACAAGCAGGGAGAGAGTTCTGAGGTTCCTGTCAAAGGAATCCAGCAGCCCAGCCACTCCAGACACGGCAAGACGTCACCCGCCCCTTCTGGTGACATGGGCTCAGTGGAGGGACCACAGGGCAAAGCCGAGGGCGGGGCTCCTAGGAGTCAGGGTTCCAGAGGCATCCCCAACCCAGCCTCACGTGATTTATCACCCGGTGAGCTCAGCAGAGCTCCTGGGATGAAATGTGCTGGTTTGTCACCCAAGGCAGAGTAACTAGGCCCCCACGGTCCTGGGCAGGCCCCCCTCTGTCCTGTGGCCGCCCTGTGCCAGGGCTCAGAGCCTCTTCCGGGAGCCGGCCACCTGCCCACACCCCATGACCACGATGTCACAGCTGCACTGCCCACCTGCTGTTCCCAGCAGCTCTCAGAGCCTTGGACACGTGGTCTAGCCCTCGTCCCAGACCATCAAGCGTTCTTGCTGCCTTGCCCACAGTGTCTCTTGGTGACTCAGCGCCTCCTCTCCACCATCTGCGCTGGCCCTGACCCATGTCATGGAAAGAGGGAGACCTCTGGGGTCCCCCAGAGCCGGTTTGTACTTGTGAATTGCCCCCCTTTCTAGCTGTGTGACCTTGGGCAAGTCATGTCACCTCCCGGCCCTGGTAGTCTTGTGTGTAAACAGGAAACAAGAGCCTGAGGCAGAAGCTGCAGACGCCCTACCTCTTGGCATCGCCCTACCTCTTGGCATCGCCCTGTCCTGAAGGCTGCTCACTGTAAACACGGCCACTGTGCCCCGGGGGCACGTCTTTTCCTGGCTGTGGGAGCATTTTGGCCTGGGCACAGGGCAGCCAGGAGTCCAGGAAGTTGGTGGCTAAACGGTGCAGCTTCCTTGCTCCTTGGGTGGGTCAACTCTAGGGCGTGACCCACACTGGCCCCCAGAGGCCCCCTCAGGACTCAGCCTCGTCCCCACCGTGGTGGCGTTGCCTGTCGCCCAGTCCTAACACTTGATGATGCTCTGGCGGTGACTGGCTGCCTTTTTCTCCCAGTCTCCCTCTCACGCCCGTGCTGGCGTGTCCTCCATCACCTCCCCAGTAAACAAACCATCTGCACTCGGGTCCTTGTCTGCGGTTCTGCTCCCAGGGCCTATGGCAGGTCCGCAGCTCCCGGGGTTACCGTGAGGGTGGAGTGAGATGGCGCCCAGAAATGCTCAGGGCAGCGCCTGGCGGGTCGTCAAACGTTAGCCCCTGTCAGCCCCTGGGAACTTCTGGTCTTGAATGCGGCCTCTGTTACCACTCTCCTTGGGACGCTTCTGAAGCAGGGGCTCGTGGGAAAGCTGTTGACCTCCGCAGCCTGTCGAGGGGGCTGCGGCTGGGAGCCCGAGGCTGGGCGCGCCTGTGAAGGGGGCTCGCTGGGGCAGGCGGCGCCCGATGGGTCCTTGCACCTGGGCCTCACCGTCTCGGCGGCATCGTCCGAGTGTGGGTCCTGCGGACTTAGGGGCCGAGCTCACGGCCGCCCACCCCCACGGGCGACGTTTAACCGAGGGCCAGCTGCAACAGTGTGCACCAGAGGTGAAGGATGGCTATTTGTAGGTTGTGGGATTTTCGAGACCTTTTTTCATTTATCCTCTTCTTTGTGCTTTTCAGTGTGGTTTACATTTCTTATAGTGAGCATGCCTCGTTTTCACAAAAAGAATGAAGTCTTTATTCTTTCAAAAGTAAATAACTTGCTGCTGATTACAAGAGAGGGCGCCGAAAGTGCAGACCATATTCCAATCTAGCATCTACTGTGGGAATACGCGGCTGTGCGTCCTTGTGGTTTTCTGTGGGGCTTAATATACGGTGAGTTTCTGTGACCATGTCATGGTCATTTAAAAATGAAGCAATTCTCTGGGCCCGGAGCAGAACCGCAGTGTCCAGAACTCAAAGGAGCGTTCATCTTCGGGGCCGGGCCGGGTTCTTGCCTCGGGAGGTGTCTCTAGCGCTTCAGACCTCGGGCGCTTTGTATCTGTGCAGACCTGGCCACGCTGCTGGCCCACAGCGCCAGGCAGGTAACTGGGACTGGGGCTGGTTACGGTCCCAGGGGAGCCTCAAGAGGCTCGGTGCGCCTCATCCTGAAAGTCACGGGGTTCAGCAAATACTCCTTGTCTCCATCATCTCCATCGACAGCGTATTGATGATTCACTGAACACCCACCCCCGACAGAAGTCGCCATGCGTTTCTCCCAGCCCTTATAGGATCTAAAATGATTGACCGGTAAATGTTTCTACTCTTGCCCATTCCCCACCTGACGAAAACTGTGCTTGTGCTGTCTTCACGTCAAAAGCTTGGAGGGAGAGAGGGAGGGGGGCGGCGGAGCCGGCAGAGAGCGTGTGGAAGGAGGGAGAGAAGGAGGGAGAGGCAGACTACAGAGCTTTACACAGGAAAGATCTGGTGTGACTGGTGGGCAAATAAACTTCGTGGGTGATGGTGGTGGCGCCGGGGTATGATTAGCGAATGAGCGGCTCCGGAACATCATGCGGTGTGGGAGAAGCATGGGAGGAAAAAGCGGGATGCCGGCTGTATCCCTGTGGTTGCCTATTTCATACCTTTCAAGTTTTTCAGAAGAGGCAGGTTGAGTATCGGAGTTCCCTTCGGGTTACGTGGTTGTGCTGTTTGGACTACGCTTTTTTTATTTTTATTTTTTTTTTATTTTTATTTTTTTGTGGTACGCGGGCCTCTCACTGTTGTGGCCTCTCCCGTTGCGGAGCACAGGCTCCGGACGCGCAGGCGCAGCGGCCACGGCTCACGGGCCCAGCCGCTCCGCGGCACGTGGGATCTTCCCGGACCGGGGCACGAACCCGCGTCCCCTGCATCGGCAGGCAGACTCTCAACCGCTGCGTCACCAGGGTAGCCCCGGACTACGCTTTTGAGTACAAGTCCGTACAGAGAGGGGACCCCCTGGGTCCAGGATTTATAAGGGCTCCACATTGGAAGAGGCCACCGGGTATTTCCATGCACAATTTACAGAAGAGGAGGCTGAGGCTCCGTAGGCGAAATACTTTATGGGAAGAACCAGGCCTGTCTGATCCTACAGCCGACCTCCTGTTCCACCACCACACCTCGCTCAGCACGGAGAGCTCCCCAGTTTGATGCAGAATTTGTCCCCCACACGCTTCATTTTAGGCCTTGGCTTCCAAGCCCCTTTGTGATTCTTAACTCCGAAACTAAGTGGTCGGGGGGGGCCGCTGGTGGCCTACAAGCTTGTCTTTGAGCCCCCCGGGCCAGTGGGGGACCCTCACCTCCTCCTGCCCTCATTCAGACTTTGGTTCAGAGATTGTGACCTGTCACCCAGCTGGCTGCTGGCTCAGTGACATTAAAATTAGGTTTTCCCCAAGGAGCAGAGCACTTCGTGAAGTTTATGCAGTTAGAGAGAGAGATGCCCAGGCAAGCTGGGCGGCAGTGGGGCAGGCCGCTGCGTAGCCCGGGGAGCGCAGCCTGGGACCTCGGCCTCAGAGAGGGCTTCTGTTTCCATGATGTCAGAGGGCGGAACCAGCCCGGCCTCATATGGACGGAGCCGCGGCCGCTGCCCCAGCCGCTTGCCAGCTTTGGATGCGGAGGTGAGAACGCACCCGTCTTACTCCCCAGGTGGAAGCTGAAGACCGTTCTGGGCTCAGTCCCCCACCTGGCTGGAGCTGAATCCCAGGCCCCGAGCCTGTCTGTCAGGTTTCTCAGCTGAGCACAGTCTCCAAGGGGACCTCTTAGGGTCAGGGTGAACAGAAACTGCCTCCAACACAGAGAAAGTCCCCTCGTATGGCCTTTGAATACTTGGGGAACAAGTTTGGCAAAAGATATAACCTGAATGATAAATAGCTTCATCCTTTTTTTTTTTTTAAGTCATTTGGAAAAGGAGTGGAAATTACTAGCGTTCAGGAGGCCTGGCCGTCTGCAAATGCAGCCTTCGACTTGGGGCAAGACCGTGCCTTCTTCGGGGGGTCGGGCTCTGATGGGGCGGGGAGGGGTCCAGACGTGGAGCCTTTCACATCCAGTACATCTGATTCTTTGATCGTCTTCTGTATTCCACCCCTGGCCTGTTAATAACACGTCTGGGTCTCTTTTTCCCTCCCAACCAGAAAAAGATTTACAAATACAAGAAAGTCCTGAGTAACCCAAGCCGTTGGGAAGTCGTCTTGAAGGAGATCCGAACTCTGGTGGACATGGCCCTGACGTCCCCCCTCCAGGATGACTCCATCAACCAAGCCCCACTGGAAATTGTCTCGAAACTGCTCTCAGAGGTACTGCTTCCCCTCGGCTTGATCTTCCCCCGTGCCATCCCATTCCCCACGCACGCAACCCCCGCCCCTTTGAGGTCGGCTTCCTTTACACCTGCTGAGTACCACCCCCTCCCAAGCAGCAGAATCGAATTTGAGTCTGTGTTGTCTCCCTTTTGCGGGAGGAGGTGAGCGGCCCCCCCAGCGACACAAGGGAGTTGAGAAAGAGCTTTTGCCCCCGGTGCTTCCAGCTGAGCTATCCAGGGACCATGGTAGAGCGGCTTCCACCCTGCTGTGCCCCAAGACTGGATCCGAGGGAGGACATGGTGGGTGCTGCTCTGGGGCCCGAGCTGGGCTGGCGACAGTGATGAGGGCAGCTGCTTCCGGAATTCTCTAGTTCGTTGCGGAGCAGGAACACGTCCGTGAAGCCCCCAGACTGCGCTTCCTGTACCCATGGCGTTGGGCCGCCCCCGTCTCCCCCCGCCCCGTCCCCCGCCAGCGCTGGAGGTCCAGGCAGACATGGCTCTCCGCTCCAATCATCCCTCACAGCCCATAGCTATCCTTCAGCTCACACAGGGTATTAAAAGTCGGGAGACTTCACAACAAAATAGGAATTGCCAGGTTCTCTTTAGAAACGATCGGAAAATCCAGCCACAGTCTGCGGCTGGCTGCTCGGTGCCACCACGTGAGCCATCGGCTTTGCCGGGCAGCCCCACACTTCGAGTGTGTGCCGCGTGCCCGGCGCTGTTCCGCGCGCTTGGATGAACGTGGTCCTCTGCCCTCCTAGAGCTTACGTTCTGGCAGGAAAGACAGCGGGACAGGAGGCTTTAATCCGTCGGTTAGGCTGCCCGATGGAGGGCGAGGGGTGCTCGGAAACATCTCTCTGTTTACTGTGTTCCAGTGCTATTTTAAGCACTTGACAGATATTAATACTTCTCTCATTTATTTGCCTGCCTGGCCCTCTAGGGACCCTGGGGTTGATGACTCCTGGTTTCAACTATGTGTGGCCAGCAGAGCCATCTCTCTGTCCCTCTCCCCAGGGAGCGGCCCCTGCTCCTCTGGCTGCCCCGGTGCCCTTGGTGGCTCCTCCCACCCCCCCCTCGGACTCTGGCACCAGTTCCCTGCTACCTAGAACCTCCTCCTTCTCTGCAGACCCAGGCTGCCCGCTGGTCCGGGAAGCTGGCTCAGGCCTTCCGTGTCTGCTGAAGAGAGAGGGCCCCTCGCCCTGGGAGGAGGTGGGAGCGAGAGGGAGAAAGTGGGTAGCAAAGGAGCAGAGGACGCGTCTGTCCTCGGGTGGGAGACCAGCCTCGTCCCACGGAAGAGTAAAGACCCCCGCTCTGAAGTGAATCACGGTCAAGGTCTGGGATTTGAGGCCTGTGCCATACGCCCGGCCTCGAGTCCAGGCTTCCCAGCTGAGTGGCAGGGGCCTGTCGGCAGGCCCGGGGCTGGCTTCTCATCTGGAGGAGGGGAGGCAGCTCGCCCCCAGGAAGCACCTGCTACGTGCGGCGGGGCAGGCGCCGGGTGCCACGCACACAGCATTCCATCTAACCCTCACGCTCCCCCTTGAGAGACAGCCCTTGCTGTCTCCACGTCACAGATGGGAAAGCTGAGGCCCAGAGATACCGAGTGACCTGCCAAGAAGGCAGTGGGGCCGGAAGTTTCCCCTTAAGGCTGTCTGGCTCTCACTGCAGAGCCGCATCGCCCGCCCCATCAACCCCACCGGTCTCAGCCGCCATCACACCATCATTAAGTCCGGCTTGTCTTCAGGACGACGGCGAAGGTGGCGGATGACACTGTGGCCGACCTCTGGTGGGATTTCTTGCCCGTCTCAGATACGTTTCATGTGACCACGTGCTCGTGGGCTTTGCATCACCTCTGAGGCTTTAGAGCAGGGATCTCAAAGTCAGCTGATCCCAAGCGCTAGGGTGGAGAGACAGAGGCATTTAAACGGAAAAAAAGGAGGAAGCTTGGATTTGCTTTGCACAACGGTGAGTCAGGCAAGGGGTCCGCGTTATCCCCAGTTTACTGCTAAGAGCTGCTGTTTGCGAGGGGCAGAGCTGGGACCGCAGCCCAGGCGGCATCCCCTCCAGTGAGGCTAACGCCTCTCCGGGTGATGCTGACGTTCTTTGAACACATGCTCTGTGACAATCACAGCGGCAGGCATTTACACCAGCCCTTTGACACTTCTCCCAGCGACCGTGCAAGGTAAGTATTAAAACGTATGGAAATGGAAATGGAGGCTCCAAGGGGTTAAGTCGCCTGCACAGGGTCACTTGGATGAGGGGTACGCAGGAGGACCCAGGCCCAGGTCTGCCCAGCTGCAAAGCTGATGTGACACGACTTGAATTGGTAGAGACTTTTTCGTGAGTGAGCGACCCCGCCACCTAGGACAGCAGTTGAGGGCAGGTGTGCAGAGTGAGAAAGACCTGGTTCTCCTCTCAGGAGCTCACTGGCCTTGCTCAAGGTACTAGATCTCTCAGTGCCATTTTCATCTAGGAGCTGGGGCTAAGATTAGCACCCGTTTCACAGAATTAGGGATTGGATGATGCTCTAATATGTATACAGTGCCTGGCACTGTGCCTGACGTATAGGGACCAGTTGATAACTGGTCACATTTCGGTTATCGTGGGAGATGGCTGTGAACTTGACCTTCAGCACCCTCAGCTAGATGTCTAGAGGGGATGGGTGGAAAAACAAACTCTCCCTCTTTCTTGCCCTTTTTTGTGTGTGGACTGGATTCCCTGTCTGTTCTCTTTACTTAAGTTGTTCCTGAGGCCTCTCCTCCTAAGAGGCTCCGGGCATCACCGAAGCAACCAGAAGGTGGACTGGATCCCAAGGGAGGTGGGCGGGGGGGAGGACAGGCCTGGTAAAGCTGGCGTCCCCACCCTCCCAGGCCTTTGTTGGGTTGAATGTGTGGAGTGGCCGCTCGGTTCAGGATTCACGCGTCCCCACCGGGGCTGTTAGTGAGAGCTCTCCACCCCACGTCAGAAATGGCCTTAGTGGAGAGAAGTTTCCCTGCAGAGTGCCACGTGCCATCACCGGTGACAGGGACCAAAGAAACGGCACCTGTGGTTGCCAGAGGCTCTTCCTGGAAAGGTGCATGGGTGTGGTGAGGGATGGCTGGTCCCTTCGGAGCTCCCACGGCAGCCTGAAAGGTGGAACCGCCCCTCACAGGGACTGAGCCGTATAGCTCAGTGGTTGGCGGTGTAGGCTTTTGAACAGGACAGACAGGGGTCAGATCTCCACTCCACCACCTGTTACCTGTGCTCCTGGGTGAGCCACTGGTCGCTCGTCTGTCATTGGGATAATAGAAGCTATCCCAAGAACAGGAAATGGGTGGGAGGAGTGTAGCAAAGCCCTGACAACAGCGCCTCAGGTGTAGTGAGTAGGAAAGACCAAAGCCAGGCTTTCATCTGCCCTCGGCTGCAAAATGGCTGGTGTTGAATAATCTGTCGTAAACGGGGCGCTCAAGCCACACCAACATCCACAGAAAGAAAAAGGTGTTAGAATCCAAAAAACATCCTCCCGCGTGTTCTGGATCCTAAGCACGTAAGTCAGGCAGTCTCCATGGGAACCTGGACGCTCGTGGCGCTCAGGCACTGACCCTGGTTCTGTGCCGCCTTCATCCCGTGGGCAGCCAGTTTACTGGACGAAAGGAAATCCACAGCTCACTAACTTTCCTTCCGCTTGTAGCTGGTGTAAATGCATCAGATAGCAGGTACTTCTTAAACCTGTTCAGCCCGTGGGGCTCTTTCTAGAACCCGGGAACAGTCGATCTTGGGGTTTACTGCCCAGCGAGGAGGTGTGTTACGAACAGCAAACACGGCTGTTGGCAGATGAGAGTTGACACCAGTGAAAGCTTGTGTCCACTGAGACAGATGGTCAGAGCAGAACACACCAGGACACTAGCAAAAAAAGACAAGAGTGGCTGTTTCTGAGTTTTTCCCACTGTCTCTTGCTTATTGCATATTCATCCCTTTCCTCATTTGCAACCTCATTTGCATCCTCATCTGCATACACAGGATGGTGGTCACAGGTACCAGTTGTGTAAGCAAATTCCAGATTGCCGGGGTGGGGTGGGGGAGGGGAAAAAAAAACCTAGAAATTGAGCAAGTTTAATCCGTTCCACTTAATGTTTTTGCAAATTGATTGCTAGAATTTAAACATAGCTAGACCATCTTGGGCCAACTCATGGAACGCTAGTGTTCCCTGGGAACCTAGCTTGGGAACCAGTGAAATATTCCACGTGCTGCTCCCCAAAGACTACCCGGCACAAAGTCAAGGCCCGAAAGTCTGTTTCTTTACGTGTTTATTATGAAGCTGCCTCCGGGCTTCCAAGTGGCGTGTGTCACTATGACAAGGGCCAAGCATGGGTTTAAGCCCAAAGAGGAGCCCCATCTACGGAAGGAGAAACTGTCTCACTGAGAAGTGACTAGTCCAAGGTCACGTCACTCCAGTGGTGAAACAGGGACTTAGAACCCAGTTCTTCCTGCCCCGAAGCCGTCCTTTCCCCGCCTCCGAGCCTGCCTTGGAGGGTCTTCTGATCTATTTAACTAAGAAAAAGTGACAAACGCCCTCTGTCTGAGGGGCTGAAGGCATTTGAAACTGCGTGGAACTTTGAGATGCAAATGTTCCCTTTTATTTATTAATTTATTTTTAACTTTTATCGGAGTATAGTTGATTTAAAATGTTGTGTTTCTGCTGTCCGACAAAGCGAATCAGTTATCCATGTACATATACCCACTCTTTTTCCGATTCTTTTCCCATATAGGCCATTACGGGGTATTGAGTTCCCTGTGCCGCATAGTAGGTCCTCATCAGTCATCTCCCTTATATACAGTAGTGTGTATGTGTCGGCCCCAATCTCCCGATTTCCATTTTGTTAATAGTGTGTTTTGCTTTGTTTTCCTCCTGCTCTCTCCGCTCATCCCGCAGAACACAAACTTGACTACCCAAGAGCATGAGAGCATCATTGTGGTAAGTCCCGGGCAGCCCCTTCCCCCCGTCCACCTCCCGTGTGCCCACAAGCCTCCCCGGGTTTGAGTGAACTCTTGAAACGCCAGCATCATCCACCGGCACGGTGGCCTTGCTCAATTTTGTCTTTTCTATCAGGCCAGACCTGTCTCCCTCCTGCCTTTGCACATGTCAGAGTCCCAGTTGATTGGGGGGGGATGTAATTATCAGTCTCTGAGGTTGGTAGCAAATGTGCCTTAATCACCTCCTCCTTCCTGAGTCGGTCGCGGTGAGTGGAGGCCGGAGATGGCGGAGACCGTAGAATTTACTCTCAGCCGTAACCCTGTTAGCTGAAAGGTACAGGTACACTTTCTCTTTCTTGCCCCAGGACATGCTCCCAATTAATCCACACCTAGAAACCCGGATTGAATTCCCTCTGATGTGCAAAGTGTGATGGTAGTTTCTGGGACTTGACTCTGATGTGAGCATCTTTGGTGTAAAATATCTTCCCGGGTGATTTTAAACTATGAAATGTGGTTCTCCCAAGAGAGAAGAAAGAAATGAAGTTGCACCCACTGGGTGCCAAGCACTGAGCTCTGTATTTGAATCCACAGGTAACTAAGACGGCCCCTGCCCCCAAGGAGTTCTTGGTCTATTAAATGAGACTGCTGCAAAAATAAGAGGCGTGTAACATAGACAGTAGAGTGATAAACTCACCTGGGAAAGAAGCCAGAGAGCTTCCCAAAGGCAATGATGTCTGAGCCGGGTTTCGAAGGATCAATAGGAGTTTGCCAGATGGCAAAACAGGGGAAGGGCTTTCCACAGAGAGAAAACAAAACATGCAGAGAAATTTTTTTTTTTTAATATTTATTTATTTGGCTGCGCCGGGTCTTTAGTTACAGCACGTGGGATCTTTGTTGCCACGTGCGGGATCTTTAGTTGCAGCATGTGGGATCTAGTTCCCTGACCGGGGATCGAACCTGGGCCCACTGCATTGGGAGTGCGGAGTCTTGACTGCTGGACCACCAGGGAAGTCCCATGCACAGAGATTTAAAGCAACATGGTATATTCTGGAAGCTTCAGCATTGCTGGAGCATAAAGCATAAGGAAGTAGGAAGCAGGAAGGCAGAACTTGAAATGGAAGTGAGAGGCAGAGCTTTGTGTGCCCAGGAAAGGACCTGGAACATTTACCTGCCCAAGAGGTCCCGCGGCTGCAGCCTTTGACACAAGGGCCACATCCCAGACATCGTGCCCCTCTGAGCTGCTTTAGGGCTTCGGAAGCCCACCCACTTGGCCCTGGCCAGCCCGGCCTGGAGAATCACCCTCTGTGCTGCAGCTGTGTCCTGTGGGCACCAAAGGAGGTGAGCCTTAGGGCTTTTATTGTGGAGAGTGAAGGCAGCAGCTTCTGTGGTGTTCCAACCGCAGTGTCTGGCGCATAGCAGCTGCTCAGTGGGTGTCTGCGAAGGATATAGAGGTTTTTCCCATGCTCTGCCCTGACCACCCATTGCCTCCTCTTGCTAGATCAGGGGCAGCCTGGACCTCCCCAGTCACCCACCGGCACCTTTCTCTGGCATGTTATTAATTAATAAATTCACTGCACAAAACATTCGTTGACACGTGAGGACGAGTATTTGCCAGACGCTGGTCTACCATTGAGGGATTACTGTGTGCTGGCGGAACCTGACAGATAATCCGGAAATCACGTGGTCCGGGCTTGAGATTTGTTCAGGGTGTTAGGGGAGCACAGAGGGCAGGCACCCGAGCTCCTCTCTCGGGGAGGGGACTGGGAGGGAGATGGCAGCGGGCTTCAAGGAGGAGGTAAGCGAACTGAGTCTTCACAGGTGGAGGGGATGCTCCTGGGACAGGCAGTCCAGGCAGGGAGCTCAGCACGGGCAAAGGCAAAGAGGCTCTCGCTGGTGGAGAAGCAGGCAAGGACGCGGGTGCCGGGGAAGGAGTTGGCATCTTCCCCTCCTGGTTGGCAACACCTGTGGGTCCCACCGTGCACCTCAGCCCCGGAAGGAGAGTCAGGGCTTTGGACTTGGGAGGAGCCTGGGAAAGGAATTGTGATCTGAGAAATCCAGCCTGCATTTATTCAGCTAATTTGGCTGGGCTGACCCCTTAAAATGGGACTGGGCTGAGCTTCCCTGCTCAGCGGGGATGCCTGAGAACAGGGGAGAATTTGATCTCAGGGTCTGAGCCTCAGCCCCCCCCGTTTTACGGCCTTGCTTTCAGCGTTCTCTATTACCGATGCTGTTATTATCGTGAAGCCTTCTGTAGCCTCCTTTCATTCCAGCCATTACGTTTTCTGATTTGACCTGTTGACAATTAGTCTTCTCCCAGGGGGGCTTGGTTTTTGTTTTGTTTTTTTACGCACTTATTTTTCAAAAGTACTTTCACGAGTAATTTAAGTTGGTTTTATTCAACCCATCAGTCAGGCATCAGTGCCGTGGGTAATTGTTAGCTGGTAACAGCTGGCGTGTCACTGGACAAGCGTGGACCTGGAGTCCAGACTCCGGCAGCATTCCCACGTGCTGGTGAAGAACGTGGGCTTAAAGCTGAGCGTGGTTCAAGTTCGGAGCTGAGTGCAGACCCTGGGCTCACCCCCTACCGGCTGTGACCTTGGGCGAGTAATGGAAGAGCTTTTAATTTCACTTAAAATATCTTTAAAATATTCTTTAAAGTACTTTTGTAAGGATTTCATGAGTATATCTTCATTGTTACAAAAAAAAAAAAAAAAAAAAATTTCACCTCCCAGCGACCCCTTCAGAGGCAGCCCTGGAGGTTTTCATGGGGTGACAAACCCACAGAGACAGACACGGTTGTGGTGTTGTTGTTTTTTTGTTTTTCTTTTAACATTAAAGATGCGAAGTTTGATGTGTTGTCCTGTGTTCGATTTTTCACTTAAGAGCATGTCTTGGAGATCCTTTCAAGTCAAGACATGCAAGCACGTGTCTAACCCAGGGTTTCTCACCCTCGGCACCAGTGACATTCGAGCATGGATGACTGTTTGTGGTGGGGCCGTCCTGGGCATCGTAGGAGGTTGAGCAGCATCTCTGGCCTCCACCCACTAGAACGCCCCCCAGCATTCCCCCGTTGTGATGATCGCACTGTCTCTCCATCCATGCTCATGTCCCTTGGGAGGGGGGCACAGCTGACCCCGCTTGAGAACCACTGGTCTATCCCATACTCCATTCTTTCCACTGGCTCTCGCGTATTTTTATTTAACCAGATGGCCATTCAGATCATTTCCAGCTAACTTGACACGCTGAGCCTCAGTCTCCTCATCTATGAAATGTGTGTGATAACAGTGCCTTTCCCCACAGGGCTGCTGGGAAAGTTAAATGGGCTAATACACCGAACATGCTTGGAAGAGGGCTAGGCTCATAGCCAGATGCCACAGAAACATAAAATCTTCCTATTAATAATACGCTCTAAAATGATCCTTACTCTGTGACTGGGGCAGGCCTTGTAACAGCCTCCCTGACCCTCTGTCTCTTCATCTGTGCAAATGGAAATCACTACCGCTTGACCTCACGGAGCTTTCACGAGGACCAAATGAGTTAATAGCTGTGGAGGGGCAGAGCCCACACCTGACGCCCGCCCGCCGTGGGCGCTGAATCTCTCCCCTCTCCTTTATCCCTGCGAAAGAGGTGGCCCCAGCTTGACTGAAGGGGCCGAAGCCAGCAGGATACACCCTGCACGCCATGCTTCTGCCCAGAGGTGGTCCCAGAGCTCAGTGTGGGGAGCAGAGCCGCGGGCCAGGCAGCGACTCGAGGGCTGGGCGGGGGGCGGCCCTTGCCCTGCCCCGCCACCCATGCTGTGGCCTGACCTCTCTCCGCGTTCACGAGCGTGGGCAGCAGAGAGTCCCCACCTGACGGGCCGGCCACTGAACTTCTGAAAATGAGCGTGCAGAGCCCGAACCGTGGGCCCGGCCTGCTTTGGGGTGTTGCATCATCGTTCATTGCCCCGTTTCTCCTCCTACGGAGCTGTCACCAGACGGGTTGCTGGTCTCCTGGTCGTGTGGAGAGCCCAGGCTGAGAAGTAGCATGGTGAATCATTCAGGGCCCTGGCTCACACACATGGCTTCAAATCCAGCCCCAGCGCCTTCTGACCACGTGACCTTGGCCAGCAGACTTCATCCCTCTGAGGAAAGGGCAAGACGCACACCCCGCTCCCAGCACACGGTGAAGATCAAGTGACATGACACAGCCCGGAGCCCAGTACAGGCAGGGCCTGCAACAGCTACGGCTATTGTGGGTGTTGCTGGTGGTGTAGTATTATCATCAGTGTAACGACTGGTCCACGTGGCTGCGGGGGGTCGCGGAGGGTGGTGGGCGCGGCCTTGCAGTCAGGTCGGAGCCCACCAACCCCCTTCCCACACCGTCGGGGAGAGCTGCCTGTGGCGGTGGACCTGCTCTCCGTCTGCGCTGTGCATCGCAGGGGCCCCTAGATTCACGGGGCTGGTGAGCACTTGAAATGCGGTCAGTGCGACTGAGGAACTGCACTTTGCATTTCATTTCCTTTAGAATCGTTTCTTGGGAATTCTGTGGCGGTCGAGTGGTTGAGACTCCGTGCTTCCACTGCAGGGGGGCACGGATTCGATCCCTGGTTGGGGAACTAAGATCCCGCAGGCCATGGAGGGTGGCCAAAAAAAAAAAAAAGAAAGAAAGAAAGAAAGAAAGAGATCGTTTTCTTCCGTGTCAGTTACAACGGGAAGAGTGACACGTGGCTAGTGGCTGCCGTGTTGGGCCACGTAGCTCTAGGCGAGTAAGACCCTGGGCCCCGTCGCCACTTGTGGGTCACCCCGACCGTCGCTGCTGTGAAGCAGAGCCTCCGCTTTGATGACGTCATCTTCCACATAATGGGGAAGATGGGCTGGTGGTCATCGCCATCGAGCTACGTGTTCCTTCCCCTAACGGTCCGGAGACAGGCGGAAGCCCTCCCCGAGGGGTACCTGCACACATCCAAAGGCCCTGCTTGCGGGAGCAGGGCCAGGAGACCCTCTGAAACCAAGCAGGCAGGGTCTGGGCTACGGGGCTCAGTGATGGGGAGACCCTGTCATCACAGAGCCTTCCTGAGGAGTTGGGTGAAATTGCCACCATGTCCGGTACAGCCCAAGACGCCCCCCCCCCTGCGCTGGTGTCAGTGACAAGCTGTGCTCCAGGCAGTGGGCTTATCCCAAGCCTGAGACACCAAAGCTTCTAGAGTTTTCTCTCATCACCTCCCCTCAACAGCCCTGTGAATTGGTAACTCTAGTTTTCCACGTTTTATAGACTAGAAGACGAATGTCCAGAGAGGCCGAGCTGCTCACTCAGTCACACAGCCTGGCAGTCTCGGTGCTGGGTCCTGGGTCTCCCGTTTCCTACTGTCGTGACCAGTGCGGAACTGAACGAGTGGACTTCACATAGGCATTAACCATCCATCCCATAATGAATGTTTATGGAGAGCTGGCCTTATCTCAGGCTGGGAGAGGCACTTTACACCAGGGCTTCTCAGTTGGGGCCGATTTTGTCCCCCACGGGGAATTCGGCAATGTCTGGACGTAGCTTTTTTTCCATTGTTCCAATTTTTTATTTGAATTTGAAAGTTAGCAAAATCATTAAAGCAAATTATGAAAGGGGCAGAAAAATCAAGAATCAAACACCGTCTGAGCCATGGGAACCTTGCACGGGAGTGTACAGCTGGCCTAAGACGGCTCGGTGATGGGACTTCCCTGGCGGTCCAGTGGTTAGGACTCCACACTTCCAATGCGGGGGGCATGGGTTCAATCCCTGGTCGGGGAACTTAGGATCCCACACGCCACGCAGCGCAGCCAAATCTTTAAAAATTAAAAAAAAAAAAAAAAGTCTCGGTGAGGAATGAATTCAAGGGGCATTAGACGTTCTAACCTCCCTTAATATAAAATGAAGTGCATCTGGAGACAGTTTTGATTGTCACAGTTGGGTTGGGGGTTGAGAGCAAGGATGCTACCAGACATCCTGCAGTGCACAGGACAGCTGCGCCGCAAGCAAGGGCCAGCCCCAGGTGCTAACAGGGCCAGGCTAAGAAGCCCTCTCTGCACAGATTACCTCCGCTCACCCTCAAAGTGATGCTCTCTGGTCCACCTTCCTGGTGGGGACCACAGGGTTAAGAGAGACGAAATAACCTGCTCCAATGGTCACATCATAGCAAGTGCCTGAAGCAGGACTTGCAGCCAGGACTCTGCCCCCAAAGCCTGGGCTTGTAACCACCACGCGTCCTGCCTCGGAGGCAGGGGCTGTTGATCCATGGGGGACGCGGGTGGTCATCAGCAGGTCGTGAAACCCCTAAAGTTGCATGCGTCGTTACAGATGTATATTTTTCTAGGGGGCAGCCCAGAGATTTTATCAGCTTCTCAGTGAGAGCCACGTACCCCGCCACACACACACACACACACACACACACACACACACACACACACAATTTAGGAGCTCTGGCCAGCAAGTTAGAGGATGGCTCTTTTGCCCAGAGGGTGACGAGGAGGTTGTGCTTTCCACCGTGCGTTAACCGTCTTACATAGACCGCCCCCCACCCCTACGATTCCTTCCAAGAGATTCCGAATGACGTTTGTTCCTTTTCTTTCAGGCAATCGCTCCTTTGCTGGAAAACAACCATCCACCACCAGATCTCTGTGAATTCTTTTGCAAGGTACGGCACTGCTGAAGCGGGGCTGTGTCTTTAAGAAGCAGCCTGTCTCTGTCTGTGCGTGGCAGGGGTTGGTTTTGCAAAATTTGCTACAAACCAAACTTAGACCATCCCCCCCGCCCCAACCCAGGTCAGGGCCCCAGACACAGCCAGAGACAAGCCAGGCACCCCATTCTTGGGTTACAGCCCCTTCTCCGCCAGACAGGTGGTAAGTGAGACCCAGGGTCAGACCAGCAGGTCAGGGAGGAGCGTCAGAGTTTTCCTTGGAATGTCTTCCTGGCTGTCTAGGGAGAAGTTTGCAGCAGACTTTCTGAGCTCCTGACATCAGAGCTGGGCTATTATTAGTAGCCAAGGCTCCTGTGAGCGCCGGCCGGCCCACAGTGAGGGCACAGCGTGGGGCTTTCCCTGAACAGGGCAGGCGGGCGGGGGATGCCAGGTGAGCTTGGAGGAGCCCCAGAGCAGGACATCCAGTCCCAGGGACCCCACGCCAGCCTTGCAGTGGGATTTACGTGGACCATCCCCAGGGCACGTCAGGGACCAGGCGTGCCCCGTCTGAGAGCACCTTGGTGGCCCGGGGGCTGGACCAGCACACGATCCTGTTTGATCCGTTGCTGGGTGATTTTTTTTAATGCAATGGTCTGATGTCCTTGGAAAGTCACAGGGCCTGGGTTTGCTGCTTTCCCAGCGCTCTCCTGCTCTTCCTCCTTCCGACCCCCCTCACCGAGCTTATTCCTTCCACGGCCACACACCGTCCTTCGGGAGTGGGGGCTGTGTGCACCAGTGAGACGGGCGCATGGCGTGGCAGAGAAGGCTCCTGAGGACCTGCTGGTTCTGGGGTAAAGGGCACCGTGGTGCACTTATTGCTCCTCTGTCCCCTCACCCAGGGAGCATGCTCTCTGTGTGTGTTAGCGGACGCAAGCTTTAGGGAGACAGGATCACATCATTCTCTTTGGCCCTGTCTCTCCATCAGCAGACCTTTCCCAGCAACCCACAGAGCAGAGGGTAGGCCCAGCCTGCTACCTGAAATGCCCAGGTGCATCTTTTTTTTTTTTGCGCTACACGGGCCTCTCACCGCTGTGGCCTCTCCCGTTGCGGAGCACAGGCTCCGGACGCGCAGGCTCAGCGGCCGTGGCTCACGGGCCCAGCCGCTCCGCGGCACGTGGGATCCTCCCGGACCGGGGCACGAACCCGCGTCCCCTGCATCGGCAGGCGGACCCTCAACCACTGCGCCACCAGGGAAGCCCCCAGGTGCACCTCTTAACGTGGGCGTGTGCCAGTGCGTGCCCTGTGGTCCACGCGGGTGAGCCCGGAGTGTACAGTTGTGTGTGTGCGTGCAAGAGCGTGTCTAGGCATCGGGCCCTGTGCCGTACCAAGGCCCCCCTACCCCGTGGGGCACACCTGGGGAAGGAGTAACCACTTGGTGGGATGCACACGACTAAGACGGGCCTTCTCTGCCCCCAGCACCTGGCGTTGTGTCCCCAAGCAGGGGAGTCAGGTCACCCAGTGTTTGGGCTCCTGAGAGAACGGCCAGCTGCTCCCTTACCTGTCCCAGCAGGTCATCTCCTCTCAGTATTTTGTCCCATTTAATCCAGACCTGCTCCTTGTTCTCTTGTCAAGCTGGGCGGTTTCTCCCGGATCTCACGACGTTCAGACTTTTGTTCTAGAACAATGGACCTTTGTTCAAAGTACATCATACCTGAGGGTTCCTGGTAGCACAGTTTGAAAAACAGTGATGTGGAGGAAACCATCCTTTTTGGCATTTCCTGGTAGAACTCCCTGGGTAGCTGCCCTGCCGTTTGGAGGGAGGGGCCCAGGCACAGGGATCGGTGAGACTCAGGGCTGTTTTCCCTCGGGGGGGGGGGGGGGGGGTTGGAGTCGCAGCCTCAGCACTTCCTCCACCAGGCAGCCCACCCAGAGAGGAAGGCTTGAGGGAAGAAAGTCGCCTCCACTGGGTCCACTTGGCCAGCTCTCTGGACACGCCCAGGCAGCCTCTCCTGCCAGACTTGGGAGCCAGGACCCCGAGATTTGGGGGCGGTTTACTTATCAAGTATTGTCTAGGATTTCTAATATCCCAAGTCCAGTGTCCTCTTCCAGGGTTGGAAACAGCACCTTCAGGCCCAGGCAGGTTTAAATGCGGTGGGGCAGCACATGGTCTTTTCCACCCGAAGGCCTTCAGTTTCACTTTGAAAAACAAAACCCCATGCTGGTGAGATAAAAGACATCCAAGAGCTGCGTGTGGCCTGCACCCTGCAGCCAGCTAATCAAAGCCTTCAACTGAGAAGTCACAGAATTTTCGAGATTCTGGCATCCAAGCACAAACCCCCGGTATTCTTGCACCTGATTTCCAAGAGACTCCTCTGTTAGACCACGCACGCCGAACCTCAGTGCTATGGGGACGTTGCCCTGTTAAATAGGATTGTGTGGGAACGGACTCCTGTCTGTACCCGCTGAAACAATCTCAGACCGTCAGTCAGATCAAAACAAAGAGCAAACAGGAGATCCCGTCCCCACCCACTTTTCTCACTCCCCCAAAATGAGCAAAAAGGTATGCAGCAGTGTTGAGCAGGGGAGCCCAGGCACCAGAGCCGGGCTCACTGCCCCGAGCCACAGACCACGGTCAGGGCTTCCAGAGGCCCCGGCTGGCCCCCCGCCAGGCTCGGCGCTGACCATTTCCTCCTGCCTCCCCAGCACTGCAGAGAGCGGCCCCGGTCCATGGTGGTCATCGAAGTCTTCACCCCCGTGGTCCAGAGAATCCTCAAGCATAACATGGTAAGTGCCCCTGACACCCAGACCGCAGAGCCGGGGGACGGTGGGGAGCCTACAAGCTTCCAGTCTTGCATTTTTCCAAAGATTTGGGGGTGGGGTTGGCGGCTGACGGCCAGGGACTGGGCTTGGGATTCTGTTGCACCCTGTGGGTTTTCATGCACCCTACCCCGCTTGGTTCTGTTTTTTGCTCTTAAGACAACAGGAGGAATCTTTCCACGGTAAGAATGACAAAAATAATGTGGCTGGGGGAGAAGAGATAGGTCTCGTGTGTGTAGAGTCACAAAGAGTATCTGTAGAAACTCGGCCCTCGAGGAAGGGGAGTGAACTCCTCAGTCCTTAAGAGGGGGCTACCCGTAGGAGCGCCCAGGGAAAGGGCGGAAGGAGGGCCGTTCAGTGCAGAAACCTGACAGTCGTGACCTCAGCCAGAGGTCAGGGTCAACGTCCACGGTGTTAAGTCACAGTGCGGCATGTACCCTCGATGTGATGTGAGGAGGAGGGCCCTGGACCTCGCGGGTCTTCTCTCTCAAACCCACCATCTCGGTCTAATCCTAACAAAAATGTCAGACTAATCCCAGCTGAGGGACATTCCACAGAACACCTGATGGCCCTCAGAACTGCCAGGTCATCGGACACAAGGAGAGTCTGAGACTCGGCCACAGCCTAGAGGCCCTAGGAGACATGAGGAGTAATTGCAATGGGGTTTTCTGGATGGGATCCTGGGACAGAAAAAGGACATTAGGGGAAAATCGAGGAAATCCACATAAAGTACGGACTTAAACTAGTTAATTTGAAAAACATAGGCGCAGGGCTTCCCTGGGGGCGCAGAGGTTGAGCGTCCGCCTGCCTATGCGGGGGACGCAGGTTCGTGCCCCGGTCCGGGAAGATGCCACATGCCGCGGAGCGGCTGGGCCCGTGAGCCGTGGCCGCTGGGCCTGCGCGTCCGGAGCCTGTGCTCCGCGGCGGGAGGGGCCGCGGCAGTGAGAGGCCCACGTACCGCAAAAAAAAAAAAAAACTGAAGAAAAGAAAAAAAACATAGGTGCAGAATTTCATTGCACACTCAGTGGTCTGGTCTCTTGTAATCTGCTGGCCGTTTTGCATTCTGTCCTCAGTCCAGTGAGAGCAGCAAATGTCATTGTTTTCTCTATATTACACATGGGGAAACTGAGGCTGAGCAAAGTCCTCTAACTGACCCCAGGGCCACAGCTGGGAATAAGAACAACTAGCACCTACTCTCAGGTATTTACGGAGCACCTTTCAGAGCCGGATGCAGTGTGACGTTCCAGTGTATTATGTCATGTGACCCTCTTGACGGCCCGTGACCTCCTTCTGCAGATGAGGAAGTGGAGACCCAGAAAGTGCCATGGGTTACTCCCAGAACCTGTGGGCAGCTCTGATTTCTGTAGGTTACTCAGGGACCTGTGGGCAGGTGTGGTCTCTCATGAGTGGTGCTAGGGAGCAGGCAGTCTGAAGCAAGGGCTGGTGTTCCAACAGGCTCTGCTGAGCCAGCCACCAACCTGGACTGACGTCGCCTGGGTGGCATGGAGGCATCTGTGTCATTGCATCACACACTGGGGCACTGAATCGGTTGAGGGGTGACCGTGACCACTGCCCCCCTACCCTGTCGAGAGGCAGCATGTGAAAACAGCTCTGAAAAGGGGTGACCTGCTCACAATTTGGTTTGTGAGGTAGCTTTCCTGTCTCGACACCAGACCCCCGAAGAATAGTACATAACCTACCCCCTTCCCCAGTCAGGAATGGAAAGTATGACACATGCGCCACCCTCCCCCATCCCACACCCCTGGCAGACATCATTAGCCGATTACAGCACTCCTCCTGCAGAGCCCAGAGGTAGCTTCAGAGTCTTTCTCCACACAGCATTCCAAGGAGCCACTACAGGTTGTACCATGTTGGTACCCTACAGATTCTCTTTACCATTCTCCCTGAGTGATCACACACCATAATTAAATTGTTGCTTATTTCTGAGATCTTCCTTAATTTGAGATAAATGTATTTCTTGTTTCCTGAACACAGCTGAAGGGAATACTCCGTCCAATTCTTTCTTCAGGACTAACAAAGAAACTCCCCTGGGGGATGGGGGCTGTGCTGCCTTAATTTAGGCTTTAATCATTGCAAGGGCGCTCTCTGGCCTCGGCCAGCTGGGAGGGAAAGGTCCCTGATTGTTAACTTTTTCTTCCCCGTTTATTTATTTATTTTTGGCTGCGTTGGGTCTTCGTTGCTGCGCGCGGGCTTTCTCTAGTCGTGGTGAGCGGGGACTGCTCTTCCTTGCGGTGTGTGGGCTTCTCATTGCGGTGGCTTCTCTTGTTGCGGAGCACGAGCTCTAGGCGTGCGGGCTTCAGTAAATGTGGTGTTCGGCCTCAGTAGTTGTGGCGCATGGGCTCAGTTGCTCCGCGGCGTGTGGGATCTTCCCAGATCAGGGTTGGAACCCGTGTCCCCTGCATTGGCAGGCGGACTCTTAACCACCACGCCACCAGGGAAGTCCCCTGATTGTTAACTTTAAAGTCACTGTGGATGTGGTGTGAGGTGAGGGCCATGCCCTTTCCGAGTCCAGAGCAAAGGTTCTGGAGTTTCTTCTGCAAAGAACCTTCCCTCATCACAACATGTGAGTGACAGAGCCCATCCCCAGGGCACCCTGGCCAGGGTCCATGCCTCCTCGGGTGCATAAGCATTTTTTGCACATTCCATGGTAGTCAATAGGCTGTTTAATAAGGATTCTTTTAGGACATCTGACTTCAAAGGGGAAAATGTCAAATTTCAGGCAGCCTCCCAAGGCTTAACCATACAGCATTTCCCTTATACCTGATTAGTTTCATGGGCCTGGAGTGTTGGCTGTGTGATTTTCTGGATAAAAATCAGAACCGCTACAAGGCAGATCCAGAATTTATAGCATCTTTTGTGGCCCGGCAGAGACCGGGGACCCTCGGGCATGAATCCTTACTTCACTTTTAAAGAACTTGCCCGTGTGGCCCCCGGGGTCTGGGGATGTTGTAATGCTTCCCGATCCCACTTGCTCTTAAAGTCCACTAACTACACACTGAACTATGTCACAGACAACTGTAGACAGGACAGGGTGGGGGAACTAGGCCCTCCTGCAGACGAGAGACAAATGTGATTGTGGCTCACAGCAGGCGCGGGAAGCACGGCGGCCCTTCGGTGTCACCCACTTCGTGCTCCCTAAAGCTAAGCGCTCGGCCGGGACAGCGTTTCGCAGCTGGCGTGGGGCGTCTGGTCCCTACCTGCCGCCAGCCACAGACCTGTCAGCACAGCCTGAGCCCTGACTTCTCTTCACCCCACGTGCAGCGTTTCTCAAGGACACGCTTGAATGTTCGGGAAATGGGGAAGGTCACACGCCCCCGGGGTACTCTGGGATTTCGGAGCTTCCCCTCCTCTCAGGGTGCATCGTCTGTCATTATATCCCGTGTCCCGTTTCAGGGATGAGCAAACTGAATCTAGGTTAAGAGTCTCGAAGCATGTTGCTCCTTGGGCCACGGTCAAAACTAGGTACAAATGGAGGCATTCCTTAAGTGCGTTCCCCTGGAGATGCTAAACAGTTCGTTCGGCTGCATCCCGAAGAAGGATCACGGTTTCCTGTGCCCACGGGCCACTCATTGGTGTGTCCTTGTGGCAGAGGAGGCAAGAAGATGCAGCTGTGCTCCCCAGGGGACCGTGATCTGACCCCCTACTTCCCAGAGGCGACGTATTTGACTTTGCCAAAGCGGCACAATGTCCCTCAGCCACGTGTTAAAAGGCCACCAGACCCATCTATGATGTTAATTTCCAAGGCAGTGACCACGGCCATCCAGAAATCGAATAACAACGATAAGGGCAGTTGGCAGGGTTTAGCTGAATCCGTTTTCACAGAATCATAAAACGTTAAGGGTGGAAGGGGCCTAGAGGGCGTTTCTTCCACTCTCGTTCCACGGCGGGGACAGGGAGGCCCAGAGAGGGCCATGGCTGCACAAAGGCCACACAGCATTCCTGTTACCCTCTTCCCCGGGGGCTCGGGGGCTCTGGGCAACTTGCTCAGTTTGAAGGCGCAACCAGGCTTCCATCTTCTCTTCATGCAGGGGCCCCGCCCTGTAGCCCAGTGCTCGCGCGCGTGTGCGTGTATGTACGTACGTGTCTGTGGTGTGTGTGCGCGCGGGCACGCGCGTGTGTAGACCCTTCTGAGCTTTCTCGTGGCTTTGGCTGCCCTCCTTATGCGAAGGCATAACCCTAGTAGGCAGGATGGAAGCAGAAGAACCCCCATCGCCTTGAGGATCCTAATTCAGCCTCTCACTCCAGGTGAAGAAGCGCCAGGCACTCTAGAAACTCGCTCCTGTGAGCTGGCAGGAGGGCGTGGGCGGGCCGTGTTCTGATCTGAGCTTTCCCCAGGGCCTGCAGGATCAGTTAGATCCACAAGGAGAGTCTCCACAGGCTGTCTTTTAGGTTAGAGTCCTGATCCAGGTTTGCTTTTTATTAAATGGGTTCCCCCTGAACGGGGGCAGGAGAAGAAACAGAGGAGTTTGGAGACCACCAGGCTTCCCTCCGACGTCTTGCTGGTCAACCTCATCACCACACCGTGACTTGCCCTCCTGGCCGTTCACACCCCAGCACGCGGCTTCAGAAGTCCAGTGACGTGGGAAGGGACGCAGTGCTTTCCCGGCCCACGCCCTTCTCTCCTGCACCGCCTGTGCTGCTTCTCCTGACGAGTCCCCGAGCCGACAGCCACCTCGGACTCTGGCCCTTCCCCTCTTAGCTGAGAAAGCGGGGGGCCCAGAAACTCTCGGGTGACTGCAGAAGAGGAGCTGGTCCTCGCTGGAGGCCAGCTGGGCCACCGCGCAGAAGGGATACACACCAGCTGGGCTGGTCTCCGAGCGCGTCTGGGTGGCACGCTGACCCACAGGCTGGGTGACACGTGTCAGGGACCCTCCTGTGGCAGGACGTCTCCCGTCTCCGCGGGCAGCCGTCGGGAGGTGTGAGGAGAGGGGACAGGGCCGGTCCCTTCGGGGGAAAGATACGTGTGCCTCTCGGAAGCGGAGATGGCTGCCACGTCCCCATCGCCTTCCACCCCAGTGTCTCGGGGCAGAGTGGGGGCCCACCACCCCTCTGGCCTCCTGCCTGCCTGTCTCCCCAGCTCCTGCCCTCTGCTCTCCCTGCAGGACTTTGGCAAGTGCCCGCGACTGAGGCTGTTTACTCAGGAGTACATCCTTGCCTTGAACGAGCTCAACGCGGGGATGGAGGTGGTGAAGAAGTTCATTCAGAGGTGGGTTCCTCAGCCGGGCCCCCTCCCCTTCCTGGCCTGCAAGCCAGCTTTCCTCTGCACCCAGAACCACTCACTCCATTGATGCCTGGAGAGGAGCTGCTGGCGTTCAGAGGCCCCAAGCGTCTCATCTTCTACGAGGGTCTCCTGCGTCCTCCTGACCCCCACGTGGTCTGAGGCACTCGCTTGCTGTGTGACATTGAGCCAGTCGCTGTACCTCTCTGATCCTCTGTCCTCTGCTGTCCACAGGGGTTGTCGTGCAGTTAAATAAGATGATATACGAGGAAGCCCCTAGCACAGTGCCTGATGCTCAGTAGGAACTCAGGAAATGGTTAACAGTCCTAAATAATAAGAGTGTTTCTGTGGATCCCACCTGTGGGTGCTGGGTGCGTAGGGAAGGATCTCCTGCTAGGCCAGGAGAGTCGTCATTGAGGATTTGAATAGCCACCTCCCAGACTTGTCCTAGAGGAAGCCTGATATTCTGACTCTTACTTTTGGTGTTTGGGACGGGGAGGGGGTGCTTCTGCTTTGATTTTTAAAATTTTTCTCTGTGCCTCAATTTCCTCATCTGTGAGATGAGAACTACAGTACTTACTTCATCTAGGTAACGCGAGGATCCTGGGAGCTTATACACATAAACACCAAGAACAGTGCCTGAGTGTGATGGCAACGTTAGAGGTCGTCAGCTCTTCTCTTCTCATTTTTTAAGAAAATCGTGATAGCCTGTTTAAGCCAGTTCCAAAAGAGAGTCACCTGGAACTCACAAGGCATTTCCAAACCCAAAGAATGTGTCCTTCTGGGCACTTCCCTGGCAGTGCAGTGGTTAAGACTCGGCACTTCCGCTGCAGGGGGCACGGGTTCCATCCCTACTCGGGGAACTGAGATCCTGCATGCTGCGCGGAGCGGCCAAAAACAAATAGATAAATTTTTTGTTTTAAAAGTTGTCCTGCTAGAACCCTGGTGAGTCCAAGGTCCCTTTAAAGCACCCAGTAATGGTTTATGAAATTGTTTCAGGTTAGGCCTCTTAGTCCCAGCGGCCACACCGATCTTCCAGGAGTGTTACAGGTATTATCCCCAGGCCCCAAACAGCCCCGGGAGTAGGGATATCGGCCCCATTTTACAGATGAGAAAACTGAGGCACAGACACCGCTGTGACGAATAACAATGGCTGGCATTTATGGAGCACTTAGCAAATGTGTCCCAGACCTCATGCTAGGCCAGGATCAGGGTGACCATAATAACTTTTCTTTCAAAGCAGGCCACTTGGAAAGGAGAATGAGGTGAATAATAATAGTTACAGAGCCACTGGGCATGAATTACAGACACAGGACGTATGTCCACTGTCTGCTAACTCCTCCCATGAATTAGAAAATTAGATCCTCATGGTACCCACGGAGGAGGGGGCCGCTGTCCCCATTTTATAGCTTAGGAAAGAGCGGAGAGTTTAGGCAGCTTGCCGAGGCCACTCAGCTGGGCGCGATCCCGGGCGCCCTGGCTCTGGAGCCCGCGGTCCAGAGCTTGGCTCTCTGCTGCCTGCGCGAGGCAGAGCCAGGGCGCCAATCCTGGTGTTGCCAACTCCCCAGGAGAGGACTTGGGGTGCCCCCATCCCACCCCCCGGTGTGTGTCGGAAGGGCACCCCGGCCTCCCCCTCCTCCTTGCCGTCACCTTCTCACCTAGCCCTCTGCTCTTTTCCAGCATGCACGGTCCCACGGGGCACTGCCCCCACCCCCGGGTCCTGCCCAACCTGGTGGCTGTGTGCCTGGCCGCCATCTACTCCTGCTACGAAGAGTTCATCAACAGGTCAGTCCCCACCTCCTCGGGAGGGCCTGGGTGGGACACGCTTGCCCCGAGGACGGTGACCTGTACACACCTGGCCAGGTAGGGGAGTGGAGCGGCTTCCACCGGACCTACCTCAAGTGTGTTTGCCAAACCCCCTGTGCTCACTGGTGCCAGGGCCCAGAACCCAGGGATGTGACTGGAAAAGCAAACACTGTGAATCAATACAGGCACCGCAAGGCCGTCGTGTTGACTTGGCTTTAGGAGCAAGTGTTTTATTCTGAAGATTTCTCACCACCGGGCACATGTAACCGGAAGAAGGCATGACAGAGCCGCTGTCCTGGGTCCCCCAGGATTTGGGTGCAAGCAGCTTATTAGGGAGGTAACCCCAGGAAGCAGTGGGAGGGAGCCTGGGAAGGGAGGACGGCCAGCAGACTCGATGTTCGTAAGCAGGTGACCACTGCAGGCACCTGTGCGTGTCCCAGTGGGACCTCCCGGGAGACTGGAATGTTCTCTCAGAGTCCCTCCCCTGAGGGATGATGACACGGGGGGTTACTTACCAGCTCCCACTCTTCCCGGATTGAGGTTGGCTCCTGGGATGCAGAGTGACGTGGATGCCGTTAGTCATATAGAACTTTCTATGGTGATCTCTGGGGTCATCAGAGAAGGTATGATGTGCAGGGCACAGAGGGCATCTGCTGCAGCCGCCCTGTCCAGTTGTTCGGGTGGTGTACTGCACAACTCGGAGAGGACCAGAATGTGTCTAGGCACCTCTAGAGCTGGGAGCATTGCAGGAACATATTTCAGTCCTTAAAGAAAAGGCAGTGGAGCATCACTGAAAACCTCTGCAAACGGGGCAACCTGAAGATGTCATGCTGGTCATTCCCAGGTGCCTCTTCATGCCCTACAGCATGTTATATTAAAAGCCAAAAAAAAAGAGGCAGTAGAGAGTAATGCATGGCCTGTACAGCCATCCTCGGCATCCCTGTGTACATGGATGGTCGCTTGCCCTTGGCCTCATACACTGCAGCTCTGGAGCTGATCTGCATGCATTTCAAACCCAGGCCACCCCAGGAAGTAGGAAGAGCATCAGGAGTGTCACAGACTCGCAGCCTCTGCCTCATCCAGCCTCCCCTGGCTCGCTCCGCAGACGCCTGAGCCGGGACTTAGGTTTCGGGGCAGGAACAGGAAAGAGCACCTGCCAGCGTTTTCCCTCTGCGTCTCCAAGGCTTTGCTTGGGTTCCCTAGAGCAGAGTTTCCCTGACTTGGGAGCAGGAAGCAGAGTGGAATCTCTCTCTCTCTCATTCCCCACCCTAGGAGAAGGGCAGAGATGGAAAGGACCAGCATTAGGACCCGTGCACGCTGTTACACGTAGAGGGGACCGGGGATGGCAACAGCCAGCCTTTGTCCTTCTCTCATCCTTTCGACACTTGTTTAGTGAGTGTCCCTGCTGTACCAGGTGCTGAAGGGGCCCCTGCCCTCCCAGAGCGGATGGTGTAGCAGTGGATGGAGGGCTGGGAGTGAGAAAGCGAGCGGCTTCATCAGGGCCGCGATGACAGAAGCCAGAGGCGTCATTAACGTGGTCCACGGCAAGGAGTCTCAACCCTGGCTGCGTGTCAGTCACCCGGGAAGGCTTTGCAGAAGCTAAACACACGTAAACCCTGGGACCCAGCTCCTCCTCACTCTGGTATATTCATCAGAAGGCATGTAATAGGAAGGTTTACAGCAGCATTATTTGTAATAGCCCCAAACTAAAATCTGCCTCAACGCCAGTGTCCTACAGCAGTAGCACGGGTACCCTTGGGGTGTGTCCACGCGAAGGCATGCTGCAGGACAGCAAGAATGAACAAACCAGTGCAACCAGCAAGCTGTGAACTAGTCTCACAGACATAGCATGGAGCAAAAGAAGCCAGACCCGCAAGATACATAGAGCGTGAATCTCGTTCCCTGAGTTTCAAGAACAGGCAAAACGAATCTCTGGTGATAGAGGTCAGAACAGTGGCAGCCTCCGGGCAGGGAGTTAGGTGGAAAGGCGTGAGAGGAGCTTCCGGGTTCTTGGAAATGCTTCACATCTTGATCTTGGTCAGTGTTTCTCAGCTGGGGGCCACTCTGACCCCCAGGGGATATCTGGCAACGTCCGGAGACATTCTGGGCTGCAGAAGGAGGGGTGCTGCTGAACACGCTGCCATGCTCAGAGCAGCCCGGAGTCATCTGAACCGTCTCGCCCCAAACGTCGGAAGTATCAAGAAGGAGGAGCCCTGGTCTGCTGGCCGTTTATTACACAGGGGAATTGGTGATCGTCACAAAGCTCTGCACCTAAGATTTGTGGATGAGACTGAACTGATGTTACCCCCGGGGTGTGCTGGAGCCCAGGCACATTTGAAAGCACATCTCTTCGCAATTCTACAGTCAGGGATGACACGTTGGTAGCTTGAATTCAATCATGGGGGCAGAATTTACACCAAGAAAATTGGCAGACAGTACCAATCAGGCCTCCTTTTTTTTCTGGAGACTTGGTAGTTAGACATTTACCCGCATCCCACCGGTTATATCTTAAAGAAACAGAAGAAAAAAAAAAAAGGTGTCTGGGCCCCACCCACTGCAATTCTGATTTAATTGGGATGCCCCCGGCATCGGGTTCTTTCTCTTTTTTAACACCTTAGGCAAGTGGAGTATGTGGCCAGAGTTGAGGACCCCTGCTCTAGGGGGAAGTGAGGAAGGGATTCTGCAGGGATGATATTTAAATTGACACCTGCTGGCTGTCAGCAAGGCAAGAGGACAAGATGATCCAGGCAGGGGGAACGGCATGTGCAAAGGCCCGGCAGTTCAGGTGGAGCTGCCATTGGGCACACGTCCTACCCGTGGTCCTTAAACACCTGCTTCAGTGTCCCCTGGAGGGCTGCTTGAAAATGCAGACTCCTGGACGCAGCATTTCCGGGCAGGGCCCAGGAGTCTGCATTCCTAAACTCCACAAGTGATCTGCTCCACGCTGAAGTCCACTGCAGGGGAGGAAGTGAAGGAAACTGAGTGTGCCCTGGGCAGAGGGAGGGGCAGAGGCAGAAGACGAAGTTGGAGGGGGGAAAGCCAGGCCACGGAGAGACTTGTACCACTGAGCTTCTCCCACCTCCACCTCCCGTGCTGAGCTGCTCCTGGGGTCATGTCAGCGGGTCTGCGGCAGGGCCTGAGCCTCTGCTTGTCTCATAGACTCCCAGTAATGCCGCCGCTGCTGGTTGGGGACCATGCTTTGAGTGGCGGAGCTGTGCCCGTGTGTCAGTTGTGGAGGTTTTATTCTAAGGGCGTTGTAGTCGCTGATGGGTTTTAAGTAGAGAAGGGACTTGGCGAGATGTCAGTTTCCAGACTGCCCTCTGGCTGCCGCCGCAGAGGCCAAGCACGACCTTGGCGGTCCCAGTAGGCGGCGGTTGCTACTAGGTGCCCAGGGTGGAGGCCTGGGGAGGGCGAGGCGGGCCCCGCTGCCTCCGGCTCAGGCCTGCCCTGATTCCCTGCTCAAGAGAGCCCAGCCCCCTCGGAGCCCACAGTAGTTGGGGATCCAAGTGCTGCCCTCACCTCCCCCAGGAAATCACGCCGAGGGCTGCAAGACCTTCCCTAGGCTCAGGTCCATCCCACCCCCTTGGTCAGTCCCTGGAAGATAAAACCCCATGCCGTCTACCGGGCCCATCTGCGGCGCTCTCAGTGGGTACGTGATGTACTTGGCGCACAAAAAAAAAACAGACAACTTGACCCAGGTTAGCATAGCTCGCTGGAAAATCACCCAATCTGAGCCAAGCAGCCTTGAAAATCCACTCCTAAATCCCAGCAAAGGCAAAGGGGATGGAGCTCAGCACTGGGTAGCAAGTTAGCTCTGAGTAACTACACCGCATCCTCCCCCGGACCACACGCGGTTTTCCATCAGGCATAGAATTCTCGGACTTTAGCTAAAGGGTTTTGTTTTTCTCCAGCAAAGCTTAAAGTGTATTTATCAAACACCCTTGGCGGGCTCAGCTCAGGCCTGGCTCGTGGCAGATGCTGGACAAATTCAGGCCCTCTGAGCACGCTGGGTGTGAGCTCTGTGCTTGAGCCAGTCCTTGTGCGCGGGGAGCACGCGCGTCTCTTTGGAAGCCCAGGCGCGTGCACGTGGCCCGTTTAGGGAAGGACTGGACGAGCAGCTGTTTGTGATCACATCATCGTGCTCCGCGTCTCTTGGAGCAGTGACCTCAAGCGTGACTGCACACACCGGGAGCCCTAAACGTGACCGGTGTCCGGACCCCACCCTAGAGATTCCGACCTAATGGGACCTTAGGATGTTTAGAAGTGCCTCAAGGGACGCTGGCGTCCAGCCAGGGGTGGAAGGTTCTGGCACAGGGGCAGGAAGGGTGAGAGCGGCGGGTGGAAGAAATCAGGGAAGGCTTTGTGGGGGAGGAGGAGCCGCGTGGGGTCGTGCAGGATCTTGGACATGCAGTCAGAGACCTGGTTTCAAATCCCAGTCCTCTCCACTTACGAGCCATGATGTCATCAGGTAGTCATTGGACCTCTGGTAGCATCTTTCCTCCCCCGTAATGTGGAGATGGTAATACCTACCATTCAGAGATATCTGAGCATGTCTGTGTGATATAGCACTGAGCACCGTGCCAGCCCAGGGGCACCAACAAAGGAAGCCCACTGCCGGAGTTACCTCCGTCCTGACCCGCCTCCCCGTAATGTTTGGAAGCATCCAGTGAGGAGGCGCTTTACCCAGACTCAAAGCTCTGACAAGTCCTGCTGTAAAGAGGCCCAGCATTTCCCAAACACATGTGACCTCAATGACCACAGCGCCCTTTCCTCAGCTAACACCTGTTAACCCCCTGCACAAGCATCGTTCCTCTAGGCGGTGGAGATGCCGCGAGGGGCGGGGTGGGGGGGGTCAGCCCAGAGTGGTGGGGTGCTGCAGACAGGAGGGACGTGCAGACGCCAGGGCGCTAGCATCTGGGGTTTGGGATCCCTTTGAAGGGTGTTCCCAGGTGGAGGGCAGAAGCTGAACTTTTCTCACCCAGCAGGGATGGGGCCGCAGAGGTGGGGCCTGGGCCCTGCCCCGAGGACATTAGGGGGAGGGGGACAGTTAGACCAGAGGAAGCAACTAGAAGCAGAATCGCTGCTAGCAGGTCTCATAGGTGTGTCCGGAAGGTGGCCAGGGAAGGCGTCTTGGTGGAGGTGAACGCCAGGGGCCTTACGGGTCTCGTGTAGAGGTTAACATCACTTACTCGTTCCACAAGCGTGTCGACCGCCTGCTATGTGCTGGGAGTACAGCACGTGCCTCGATGACAGGCGGCCCGGTTTGGGTGCCATCCCCCGCTCTCCCTGTCTGGAGGCCTTGAGGGAGCCCGTCTCCTCGCCGGCGGGGAGGGATACAGTAGCACCAGCTCACCGCACCGCCGTGGGGGTCCCGGGGCCCTTGGCCGCGTGCAGCCTGGCGCTTGGGAGCACCCACCAGGTGGCAGCTCGCGGCTTCTGTGACCCGCCCCCAGGGCCCTCGCTCACGGCCCTCTCCACCTCTCCCCCAGCCGCGACAATTCCCCCAGCCTGAAGGAGATCCGGAACGGCTGCCAGCAGCCCTGCGACCGGAAGCCCACTTTACCTCTGCGCCTTCTGCACCCCAGCCCGGACCTGGTGTCTCAGGAAGCCACGCTGTCCGAGGCGCGGCTCAAGTCGGTGGTCGTGGCCTCCAGCGAGATCCACGTGGAGGTGGAGCCCGCCAGCACTGCCAAGCCGGCGCTGACGGCCAGCGTGGGCAACGACAGCGAGCCCAACCTCATCGACTGCCTCATGGTCAGCCCCGCCTGCAGCACCATGAGCATCGAGCTGGGCCCCCAGGCCGACCGCACGCTCGGCTGCTACGTGGAGATCCTGAAGCTGCTGTGAGTGCCCCCCGGCCCGCCTGGTACCCTCGGGGTGGGGAGGGGGCTTGCAGCTGGCTGGAGGCGTGCAGGGGCGGGCGTGCTGAGTGTGGGTGCACAGGATGCAGATGTAGGGTGCGAGGGCACTTGCTCGGGGGGGTGTGCACGCGGGGCTGTGTGTGTACGTGTACGCGCGAGGATCTGGACGCGTGTCTAGGGGATAGGCACGAGCACGGTGTCCCCGCCTGTGTCCGTGAGCTTGAGAACGTGTGAGCGCGTACGCCTGCCAGGATGCACTTCAGCGCACGGGGCCCGAGGACGTCTGTGAGCGTGTGGACACCTCTGCGTGTTGTGTACGCTGTGGGCTCACTCTGAATCTGTAGCTGTCCCCGTGTGAGTGTAAGTGGCTTTGGATGTACGAGGGCATAGCAGCATACGGGTGATCGCCCGAGTTGCTGTGCGTTGCGTGTGTCTGTGTGTCTGCATACAGGAGTTGGGTATGGGGGGCATGTGGGTTTCTCTATAGGGGCAGTGTGTGTGTTTTGAGTGCCTGTGAGTGTAAGTCCACAGGTGCAGGTGTGTCTGGGTGCCCGTGCCGCTTCGGTGCATGAGCGGCTCCGAGCACAGCATTGTGGATACGAGCACTTGTGCACGAGAGCTGGAGTGTGTGTGTATGTTCTCTGTGTACGTGTGCAGACATGCCTGTGAGCCGGCGTGTGGGTGTGTTTCCGTGTCACATGGTCCGTGCACGCTTCGTGAGTGTGGCGTGTACTTGCCGTCAAGTTCCAGCAGTTGCCCCCGTGCAGCCTCACCCGCCGGGCGGGGCAGGGAGCGTGGCACCGCCGATCAGGCTCCACGCGCCTGGCTGGTGGGAGGAGCTCTTAGCAGGAGCCGGAGACCCGGTCTGCTCTGGCTGGTGCTTCTGAGCTGAGTGCTTCGGGCCGTGCCTGCCCCTCCCTGAGCCTCAGTTGTGTGACTCTGGAATGGAGGGGGGTCTTAGTCTTTGACCCCCAAGGGTCTTTCCAGTTCCACCGTTCACACCCCAGACCCGTCTCGGACTATGTGCTCCTGGGCCTCAGCCCCAGGCTCAGGGCCTTGCTGTCACTCCCTTGCGCCCCGCGCCGAGCTCTGCAGTCCTGTGGACCAGCTGGGCCTGGAGAACCCAGCAGATCAGATGCCTCCCGCACTTGCTCCCGCCAGCTCTCTGTCCTGCAGAGCAGGACTTGGCGCCACTTGCGGGGGTGGGCATTGCCCGGCGCAGTTGGTGGTGGCACGTGGGCTTTTCCGAGGGGTTGGGGGCATGACGGCGTGGTCGCGTCTGACCGACGCCCGGTGCTTATCTAATGTCGGGGCCTCAGGGCCCCTCGATCTGGGGGGCCTGCCTCCTGGGGCTCGTCGGTGTTGCTCGTCTCTGCGGCGCCCGTTCTGCCCTCGTGAACGGGGTGCTGCCCGGGGTGTGCTCGTGGTCCGCAGCCTGGTGAGCTGGTGAATGAGAGCTGCCTAGGGGTGCCCCCGTTCACGCTCTAAAAGCAAGGCCCGTGGTGTCTGTGGAGGTGAGCACGCGTGTGCGCACACAGGCGTACACGTTACGCGGTGGCTTCTCGTGCTTGGAGGTGACTCTGGATGCAGCGTCCCCAAACTCTTCCTCTGCCCTTGCTTTGGCCCCGGAGAGGAGAGGGGGAGGCCTCCCGTGGTTCCGGCAGCCGAGGCCAGCTGAGGGCACGACCGGATTAGCGAGATCCCTACCTAAAGCAGATTCAAAATTCTGCTCAGAGACCATCTCCGAGAACACATCTCAGTCTCTTGAAGGCTGGAGGAGTCCCCGCTGTCTCCCAGGGCGGCGGTCAGCCCTCCGAGGGACCGGCCAGCCGCGGCCCACATCTCCTCCTCATCTGGCCGGGCCCGGCTCTCCTCCTGCGGCCCCGACTCCGGCTGTTTTCCGCCAACACCTGGAACTCCCAGACCTTCTGCCAGTTCGGACCCTGACTCGTATTTCTCATTAAACCCTAAGGGTTTGAGTTTCATCGTGCAGTTGACACACATTTTTTTTCCTTCTTCATAAACATGCTCATGAATGAGGACTCTGTTCTTCCTGATCTGCTTCCAGACCTCCTGCCTGCCCGCGTTGCCCAGCTGCCAGGTCATGGGTGGGGGTCAGGGGGCCCGTCAGAGGCTGCCTGCTGGGCGCTGGGCGGTGTTCCTGACCACTGCTCAGGGCAGCACATCCCGCCCCACCCGGAGATCTCCACGAAGCAGGGTTTATACGTCCAGAAGCCTTTTTCACCTTGCGGGAGCGCAGAGCACGATTTGGGCCCGGTCACTTCTTTTCCTAGCAGCTTTCTTTCTCTAACTCTGCTGCCTGCTTGAGTCCCTGGCCCACTGGAGGGCCTCACATGTGTCAAACCCGCAAAACCCCAGCAGCTCGAAGTGCTCCAAAGCATGACACGTTGGAAAAAGCACAGATTCAGAGCCAGACTGCCGGGTTCAGGGCCCGGGGGTGTCAGTGTTAGCTTGTGACCTTGCGCTGGTTACCCACCCTCTCTGAGTCGAGCTGCCCCCAGCCATTAGAGGGCATGGCTTTGGGCCCCAGCACAGAGCAGGTGTCTTGCAGGCATGGACACCGGGCAGATGGGAGTTACTACACTTTCTGACTACAACTGTATTTCCCCTATTTTAAGGTACCGTTGGGAGGAAGACACATCATCGATTTAATAACAGCACTTTGAGAGGGGGAAAAAAACAAACAAACAAACCACGAATGTGGCATTCAGTGCAGACTCAGTTTGCAAGAAGCGTGCATCTGAGAATTGAGGAAATGCGGCCATAGGACTTAGTCTGCTGTGTAACTGCAGGCAGTGTTCTTGGCTTCTCTGGGCCTCAGTTTTCTCATCTGTAAAATGGGTGTCTTCCTCAGAGGGGCTATTGGGAGAATTTAGGACTTGGCGAGAGTGGACTGCTGTTATCAATAGGACGGCTCCCCAGATGAGAGTAATGTGTAAAGATTGGAAGGACAGAGGCTCTAATGTGGAATTGAGGGGTCCGGTCAGTGCATCGTGGGGGCCAAAGAAGCCATGCTTAGGGCCTGGGCCCAGCCTGGCAGGCCGCGTCCACAGGAGCAGGCGGGCACCGCTCCATCCCGAGAGAATGGACAGGGGCCCTGATTCGTGGTGTTCCCATCAGAGGGCCCTCCAACAGTTAGAATTTAACACCTTTGGAAAGTAACGTAAACTGCAAAACGTTCCCTGGAGACTCAAAAAAGGAACACTCTTCCCAGCACAGGTCAAGGCTGACTCTGAGATCATCACCCTGTGAGGCCCAAGCTGGGTGGTACGCTGGAAAGAATGTGTACTTGGGAGCGGGACAGAGCAGGTTTGGCCTGTAGTTGTTTGGATTCTAGCTCTTAGCCTCCTGGGCACGTGTGTGCGGCTCACACATTTGTTTACCCACCTATTTATGCACTCTTTCATCAACCACTGACTGCACACTCAGGTGGGCCAGACTCTGTGCTAAATGCTGGGGATCCAACGCCACCCCCGCTCTCAGTCCCTCTGAATCCGAGTAGCACCAAGTTCTCAAAGCAGCAACATTGCCTGCCCGGTGGGATGGAGTGTGGGAATCTCCTGGCACACGTGTGGCCCCAGGCAAAGGGACGCCCTTCCGTCCAGGAAGAGAAAAGAGCCGCCACCATGAGGGAGAGATGGGCACATCCACTGTTTTCTGATCAGCTCGAATCTGGCTACTTGTTACTTTTGCAAACACATGGATTTTGAAAGAGGCCTCGGTGGGCTGGAGGTCGGCTGGAAGACGCCTCACCCCTCGGGGCCTTTAGGGAAAATGCAGACGGACTTGGGGGTGTCCTCGTGACCGGGAAGCATGACAGTGACTAGAATGTGGAAGGCGGGCGCCGGGGATATCGCCCAGGACCGCCCTGCTCCGTGAAGGACTGGCTCAGCCAGATAGCGCAGCTCTGCTGAGCGGAAACGCCAGGAGTTCAGTGCAGGGAAGGGGGGGGGTACTGTCTGGGGGCTTGGAGACCCTGGCGGACAGGGCGTGGCTGGAATAGCCTCCAGCAGGCAGAGAGTTGGAGAAGGAGGTTGCAGGCGACCGCCGCGGCCAGGGTGAAGCCCGTGAGTGTGGGGGGAGTCCGATGAGGCTCCGGGGTGGGGTGGAGCCCAGTCAGCATCTCTGTCCTCGCGCGGGTCCTCAGGCCCCAGACACCACCGGTGCCAGCCGTCCCTGCAGGTCCGCTCACCGTCTGCCAGCCTCCGTCTTCCCAGTGGGACTCGGCGGCGGGAGCCGGGTGCCCGGGGACGGGGCTGGAAGGACCACCTCACCTCCTTGGTTGAACGTCAGCCAGACTGGGGTCCAGGCTTCTCCCCCACCGTTCAACTGATCGTCTGATCTTGGACAACGAGTCCGCCTCTCTGGGCCTCGGTCTCCCAGTCGTGCAATAAGGATGGTGGCGCCTGTCCGTGCGTTCTGGCTCTCAGGGCTGCCTCGAGAATTCAGCGCATTCGTGCGTGCCACGCGTTCGCCACGCCGCCTGGCAGCCTGCGGGCTGGCGGCAGGGACAGGCGCCCCCGTCTCCAGGGTCGGCATCTCCGTGCTCGGGCTTCTGGCGAGGGTTTTGCATGAGGTCTGCAGAGCAGCAGAAACACACACGTGTGTGTACGTTTAGTGTATGTGGGCGTATAGGTGGACGGATCAGCTTGGCATATTTCAGATGCAGCTTCCTGGGGCTCGTGGCCACTATGTGGAACCCAGACACTGCCCGGAGCGTTTGAGGCCAGTGGATCTGCCTGCAGCCCTGGAGCGTCCCTGGTGGGGTGACGAGGCAGAGAAGGGGATTCGCCCAGGTCCCCAACGCCAGATATAAAGGCCACTCGTTTCTCACCTTGGAGTTTTCATTTGAATATACATTTACTTATTTTATTTATTTTTGGCTGCGTTGGGTCTTTGTTGCCGCGCGCGGGTTTTTCTCTAGTTGCGGCGAGCGGGGGCTGCTCTTGGTTGTGGTGCGCGGGCCGCTCGTTGCGGTGGCTTCTCGTTGCGGAGCATGGGCTCTAGGCGCGTGGCCTTCAGTAGTTGCGGCACGCGGGCTCAGTAGTTGTGGCTCGCGGGCTCTAGAGCGCAGGCTCAGTAGTTGTGGCGCACGGGCCTAGTTGGCTCCACGGCATGTGGGATCTTCCCGGACCAGGGCTCGAACCCGTGTCCCCTGCTTGGCAGGCGGATTCTTCACCACTGCGCCACCAGGGAAGCCCTGTCACCTTGGATTTTAATCCCTGGGCCAGCCAGTTGCCTTTTGAGGGAGCAGATACTCGTGCGTGTGATGGCAGGAGCAGGACAGAATGAGCTGTGCCCCTGACACGCCCTTCTGGCACCCTGGGCTGCGTTAGGTGCCTCGCTCATGGTCTTCTAGAAAGGCCATGGACCTCCCCTTGGTCTCCCAGGCCTCGCTGTGCCCTAGCTCACCCCCAGGGGCCCCTTTGAGGGCCCCACCAGCACCCCACCCCAGGGAGCCACACACAGCATGCTCCAGGCTGTGGCCGCGACAGAGCCAGGGTTCAGCTTGGGCGCTGCGATCACACAGCCGTCAGGGCCAGGCCTGCCTGTGCCAGACCCGTGTGCTGGGGGCTTCGGCTTCTCAGAGGCTTGCTTGGCCCCCGTGCCCTCAGGCTGGTGTGGTCTCCCCATGCCATGCAGACGATTCCGTGAAATCGGGGGCAATGGTCTGCTTGGAGGAAGCACCTTGTCCGCGAGACAGCTCAGAGCTCTGGTTTCACAGCACCTGTCAAGCTGGGTTACAAATTCTACCAAGTGTGCATTGCCTCTGCCGGGCCAAGGCGGCCGCCCCGAGTCCTCGGAACCACTCTTCCCTCATTTCCCACGTCCACCCCTCACCGGCCCAGCTTGTCTCTGGTGTTACCTACGCCTCCCCCCCCCACCGCCCCCGCCAAGCAAGGGAAAGGAAGTCCTCAGCCCCGTAGGCTCTAAACCGCTCGCGGAGAGCAGCCCGAGGCCAGAGGGCTGGATTTCCTGCTCACGGAGCCTCGTTCAAGTCCGGCTTCTCCCCTCATGAGCTCTGTGATCTTCAGCAGGTGTCCTGACCTCTCTGGGCCTCCATTTCTCATCTGGAAATGGGGGTTATAGGATTCAATGTGTGCTGCTTGACACCTGAGGCCCGTCGGAGGCCCTCAGGATGCTTAAGGCACCTGGTTCACACTCCCCTTCCTCCCTGAGCCCAGGAAGGCCTGGCTATCCTGTCCTTCCTGCAGGTGGGCTCAGGCCTCTCACAGCCCGGCCTGCAGCTCTCCCTTCCGCCCCGGCTCAGCCTGGCCTGCCCGCCCTGAGGCCGGCACTCCTCTCAGGGGGCTCCTGGCAGGCGAGCTGCTGGCCGCGGGGATGCCACGCCCATCCCGTGGGCCTGGCCAGGCCCCAGGCTCCTAGCTTCCCAGTCTCTGCCCAACACACCCACCATGTACCCTGAAATGGGTCAGACCGGACATTTGGAGCAAGTCCAGGAGCCAGCTGCAAACTTGGAGCTGGGCAGGGCCCAGGCCAGAAAAGAAGTCTGTCTGCCTCTTCCTCTTCCTTCACCCCTTCGTCCTCCCCCTGGTCCTGCGTGAGCTGCCATGACAGAGCCTTCAGGAGGCCGAGCTCCAGGCTGGGGAGACGCTTTCACCTAGACCCCTGCCCCGACCTCCCACTGAGCTGAGCACCTGGACCCAGTGACACACGCTGTTCATTGATCACGTCCCCTTCCTCCGGAGTGAGCCATGGTCCGGGCTGTGTCTGTCCGGGAGCCCAGCAGGTGCCTGCACACCAGGCACGGCCACAGCTCCTCTGACACCCACTCTGATTATGGGTGATTTAAACAGTCCTGTATTTAATGGCATTTCTACATTGAACATATTTTTTTAAAGCAAAAGAAAAACGAGTACGTGCCCTTTTTTGAGAAAGGGAACAGGCCTTCCTCTGCAGGTGGAAACAGGGGCCACGAGATGTGGTGTTTGGTGGGTAGGAGCCCAGACACGGCAGCCGGGCTCCTGCGGTCACACCCCAGCTCTTACCGACTGTGTGACCTTGGCCCAGTGCCTGTCTTCGCCGAGACTCAGTTTTCTTGGCTGTAGGATGGGGATGGCAGGTGCCTCCAGCTCACCGGGTCTCTGGGAGGAACACAGGGGCTGATCCATGGGTGTGCCTGGAAGAGCTCCTGGCTCGAGACAGGTGCTGTCTACAGTGTTTGCTCCTGTTACTTCTGGATTTTTCTGGAAACCATAAGTCAGTCAGTGGCAGGTGGGAGGGAAAGAGGGAAGGGGTTTAGAGCCAGCTGCAAAAACCAGTGACCCACAGGTATGAGGTCGAAAGGGGTCTGTGTCCACGTCCTGACTTGGTCTCCCTGTACACATCCACCCATGGCAGCGTAAAGCACACAGCCAGCCTCGGGCACTGGAGTCCGAGGGCCCGGCCGTGAATCCTTGCTCTGAGCGGCCTAGCTGCTTGAACTCAGGAGGCACGAGGGGCCTTGCTCTCTCACCTGTAGGGCGGGTGCGACACCCTTGTCCTCAGGTGCCTGTTCTGAGGACTCAGTGAGCCGGGCTGTGTCCACTGCCCGGCCTGGTAAGTGCTTAGTAGCCCTCAGCTGGTACCACTGTTAGAACTTATCTCAGGCCAGCAGGCTTTTCTGGGAATTCTTTTCTGTGTGTCCGGCGTTTGCATCTTTCCTCGGAACACTGCAGGATGTGAGCTGGATTCTGAAGGCTGCCACTTTATCATCACTTTATTTGGAGGAAGGAGGGGTGGGAACAGTTCCTACGCCGGGGTTATCTAAACTGTGCATTGTTGGTGAGGGCGAATTGTTTGTTCTCGGGGGGTGGCGGGGGGAGGGTGAGAAGATCTTCCTCTTTTTTGGAATAGAGTATAGACAGACATACAGCTTATTAACAGATACAGTGTACTGAGAGAGCAATGAAGGAAAATGTTGAAAAAGCTCCTTGGGGCGGCCGGGGGCAGAGGGGTCCAACTGAATGAAAAGAAGGTTGAAAAACAGCGAATTCTGGGACTTCCCTGGTGGCCCAGTGGTTAGAACTCCACGCTTCCACCGCAGGGGGCACAGGTTCGACACCTGGTTGGGGAACTAAGATCGCACAAGCCGCACGGCGGTGCCAACAAAACAAAACAAAACAAAACAAAAAACAGCGAATTCTATACATCAGGGAACCCCAGGCCCATAGGACCACAGATTAGGCCTGGGGTCCGGGGCCGTCCTCTGCTTAGGCCAGGTTCCAGCACAGACGAAGGGGCTTAAACAGCAGGAATGTATTTTCTCACAGTTCTGCAGGCTGGAACTGTGGAAGCAAGGTGTGGGTACTGTTGCTTTTGTCTGAGGCCTCTCTGCTTGGCTTATAGGTGGTCAGCCCTGTGTGTGTGTCTGTGTCCTAATCTCCAGTCAGGTTGGATTAGGACCCACCCTAATGACCTCGTTTTACCTCCGGCGCCTCTTCCTGGGCTCAGGTCCTGGGGTTAGGACTTCAGCGTCTGACTCTGAGCGGGACACGTTTCAGCCCATGACAGCCCTCCGTGCTCCGGAAGATAGAAGGAACGAGGGTCTGGGAACCTGGCTGTGGTGGCGAGGAGGAGGAATCCGGGGAGCTGGGTGACTAGCCCCTTCGGCGGCCACAGGGAAGTCTCCGGAGAGGCTTACCAGGCCTCGCGGCCACGCTGCAGACACCAGCTGCGTGTCCCTCGGGGCCCCTGGGAGCCGAGGTGACCAGAGCAGAGTCGGTGCCACGTGGTCTCCGCCAGACCCTCTCCCCGTCTTTGACCCTGTGTGATAACACACCATTAACCTCCCCCTGTCTGGAGCAGCCCTGACCGTCGTGCCCTCTCGTTCCAGGTCGGACTATGATGACTGGAGACCGTCCCTGGCCAGCTTGCTTCAGCCCATTCCATTCCCCAAAGAGTAAGTCCCGCACTCGTGCCCAGCACCCTCCGGCCTGAAAGGGCAACCTCCGCCGGCCCCCCCGGCCTTAGCAGGGGGGCCGATCAGGTCCCGGGACGCACCGGGGGGCGCCACAGACGACAGCGGGAGATGGAGATGGAGGTGTTGGTCCTCGGCTGTGGGACCCCGAGGAGGCTCACGCCCACCCCCCAAAATGGGGAAATCACCTGCTTGCATGGCTAGATGACGGCTTCACTGAGCTGGGAGTGCAAAGCCCTCCCCCCCCCCCCCCCCCCGTGCGGTCACGTCAGCGGTGTTTACTGTGCGTCAGGCAGGCGTAGGAAAACCTGCGTCTCCCGTCTGTCTGTCTCCGAGGGCCAGAGTGAAAATCCAAACTCTCTGGTAGATAATGGCCTGAGGAGAAGGCTTTGTGGACATCACCAGGCCCTAAATTAGCCTGCAGGCCTGTTTTGATAGCTGTGAGGAAGCCAGGCCCCAGGAGGCAGCCCCCGGGGAGCCTGTGTTTATGAAATGCGGCTCTCGGGGGTGGGGGTGGGGGGCGCATTACACTCAGTAATTACCCCGTTTGCCGGCCCGGCTGGTCCCCCGAGCCCCCAGGATTTGAGGCTGGAGAAATCCGACTCCTGAGAGCGGTGGCGTCTCGTTGGCTGCAGTCGCTGTTCCCACAGCTCCGGGGATACACCTGACGGTGGGCCCACGAGGCCACTGGCCCCGAGGAGGGTCCCCGGTTGCGCGCGGATGAGTGGTGGTAATGAGCGCGGCCGTGCCTCGGTGGTGGAACGATTCACAAGCACACCTGGGTCCCTGGTGCCCACGTGCAGACGTGCTCACGTGCGCCCTCCCGGAGCGCCGCTCCTGCTTACTCTGGGCTCGGGACTAGGTGCTGCCATCATCCCCATTTCACATTAGAATTACCCTCCTTTTAGAGCAAGCAGGGGCCTGGGCAGCTCGGCCCGTTCCCCTTCCTCCGATCCATGCCATGTCGAGTGCGGACACGATGTCGGTGTCTCACGCTCAACGTCTTCTTCATTCTTGGAATCAGGCAGAAAGCCTGCCGCCCCCAGAGGAAGGGCCCTGGGTCACTGTGCTGTTGCGAACGCCCCGCTCACTGCGGGTTTTCCCTTTGTTTCTGTTCCAGAGCTCTCGCGCACGAGAAGTTCACCAAGTGAGTATCTGGGCAACGCCCTGGTTACCTTCTTCCGGGACGAGAGTCCTCTGTCCTGCGGGCGTCCCCCAGCAGCCGGCCCTCCTTCCGGCCCGGCCTCATCACGTGCCTTCTGGGAGGCGAGGATGGCTCCTCCCGGAAGTTCTCCCGGGATGCGTGTCCAGGCCCATCCAGGCGTCTCCTGATCCCGCCAGCTCAGCCGGTGCCCCGCCCCTCCCCAGCTCTGTCCTCAGCGCCCCCATCCCGGCCCAGCCCAGCCAGGACCCTGGGCATGACTCTGCCCCTACCCCGTCTCTTTCAGGGAACTGAAGTACGTGATTCAGAGGTTCGCCGAAGACCCGCGACAAGAGGTGAGGCCTCCCTCTCCCTCGCAGGCACACGGTCCAGGCTGCAGCGGGGCGCGTGTGGCCCTCTCAGGGCCCCCTTGTCCCCCGCGGGCACCCGTAACAGTTTACAAAGGCTCCTTTGCCTTGTGCCTAAACACAGCCCCCAACCCACGTGTCCAAGCCTGGCCCGTAATGCGAGTGTTTTACTGTAAACTGAGGCTCACCAGAGGTGTTTCCCACCGCCTGTTTCTCCTTAGGGCACGGGCCGTGCTTTAGGGCCAGGCTGGCGCCGGGGCTCCTAACCAGCTCTGAGATGTGGCTCCTCCTCTCTGGTCCTGCCGTTCTGAGTATCGGCGGGCCAGGGAAGCAGTCGGAGCCGGGATCTGAGCCGGGTGTTATTTCCCGGGCGTGGTGGCCTAGGGCCTCCCCGAGGGGCCGCTCTGCGCCCCCAACAGCTGGGCTTCAGGGTGAGGGCGGCGGCCTTCCCTCCCAGAGCCCCTGTGTGGGAACAAGGACTCAGAGCGGGCTGGGAACCCACCCCAGCCGTTCTCCCATCGCATCACTGTAATGACAACAGCAGCCTTCACTGGGTGCTCATGCTGGGTCAGTGTCAGGCACGTGCGTTTTCTCATTTAATCCTCACAACCACCCTATGACCAGGCGCTACCATCATCCCCATTTTACGTTGGCATTACCCTCCTTTTAGGGTTGAGAAAACTGGGGTTACATACCCAAGATCACACAACTGGTACGTTGGCCGAGGCCCGATCCTCACCCAGGGAGTTAGGCTCCAGAAGGGACCAGCCCTGCAGCGTGCCCAGCGGGCCAGGCGGGGCTGCCCTGAGGCGCTCAGGCCCCTTCTCTGTGCCCACGGAGTCTGGGGCATGAGGGGTCCGGTTCCCAGGCAGGGACAGAGGTGGACACGTGCACCCCTAGCAGAGCCGGGGGATGAGGGAGGGAGTTCTTCTCGGTGGAGCCAGAGTATATTCTAAAGAGGCCACACTACAAAGCCTGGTTCGAGAAGGATCTAGAAGGATCTAGTTCTAAAACACCATGATTCTACAGCTGACTCCAAAAGCGACCCTCAGGCAGAAGCCGTAGACAGGGAGCTTTTAAACCTCTGGGCACCAGCGATGGTCTCCATTCTTCTTAAACCTGAGCCGTCCCTCGCCGTGCGTGAAGGCAAGAGTCTCAGGGTTCCCCTGGAAAGTGAGGCTTCCTTTCAGACACCGACTTTGAAGTTGATGAATAAAAGCGGCACCAGCCGCAAGCCAGAGCGGAGCGGCAGTGCCAAGTGCCAGGAGGGAAATTTCCCAGGCCGGGTAACACCCGGGAGGCGGCTGAGGACGCGGCCCGCCGGCAGGCCCCTCTTGCCAGCCTCGCCTCCAGCTTCTGCCCGGCTCCTCCTCTGATTTCCTCTCCTGCTTCTCTTCCCCTCTCCCCTCTCCTCGTCATTGCTCTCTCCCCCCCCCACCTTCTCCCTCCCAGATGGAGCCATAGTTGTTTCCTTACAAATTCTTTGCTGTATCTGTTGGACAGAGCTGCACACTCTTGCTTCCTTGTTTCTTTGAAGTAGCTAAGTTAACGTCCCGTAGTCTTCCAACTCAGAGGGAGAAGTCAAAGCCCTGCCGCCCCTGCTTTCTGTTTACTTGTGCGTGGGTTGTGATCAACTGAATGTCTGTGAGTAAGTGACTCTTGGCAGGGGCTCGTCCTTCACTCCTGAAGGAAATGACGGGGCTCTTGTCTCAGCTCTCTTCTGAGGACGGGGAGGAGGAGGAGAAACAAAGGCCTCGGTTTCTCTCTCTCGCTGCAATTACAGCAGGGCCGGGCTGGATGTGGAATTCCTCCCACATGTGTACACGTGTTTGCACACACGCCACCCACACACAGACGCATGGAGCCCCCTGGGGAGGAAGCGGAGAGCCACAGAGAGAGCTGTGCTTCGGGCAGCACTGAAATCGCCCCCGACTCTGGACAGAGACCCTTTCTCCTAAGGAGAGGATGTCAGGGTCCCAGACAGAGAGAGAGAGAGAGAGAGAGAGATCGGCGGGACAAAGGCAAAGCCGGGGGACAGCACCCATGAGGGTGAAGTAGGGAAGCAGGCAGACCCCCAGAGGTGGAGGGGCAAACGCCCCAAAAGTGAGGGAGTAGGGCAGAGGTTCAGAGAGAAAGGAGAGCAGAGAGAGAGAGAGAGGAATTGGAGACACACGGACGGGGACAGAGACCCAGACAGAGAAAGGAGAAAAGAATGCCCCCATCAGAGGCACAGGAGACAGCGGCACAGAGGTCCCTTTGCGCCCCTCTACCCCGGCTTTGGCCACAGACTTGCTCTATTCAGGGCAAGTAAACAAGCCAGGGTCCGGCCCTCCGTCCCGAGGAGCTGGAGTTCCCCTGTTTATGGATATCAGAGTTTTTCCCAAAAGGCCGTCCGTGGAATTTAGTAGAAGGCTGGGCGGGTCTGCACTAAACTAAGTTAAACCAGTTCCTTAACTGTGGGAGTTGTCTGGGCCTCTGCCATTTGCGTGTGCGGATCGCGGGCCCCCGTCATCATGGGTCTGCGGGGGCTGACCAAGCGCTCTCCCCCTGCGGCAGGTCCACTCGTGCCTGCTGAGCGTGCGAGCCGGCAAGGACGGCTGGTTCCAGCTCTACAGCCCCGGAGGGGTGGCCTGCGACGATGACGGGGAGCTCTTCGCCAGCATGGTACGTGCGGGGCGGGGGTGGGAGTGAGCGGAGCCAAGGGCGGGCGCGTTGGCTTCCCCTCCCCTGACCAGTGAGAGAGCCGCCCCGAGCCCGCTGGGGCCAGCCCTGCGATGTCCAGGCTGAAAGGATGCTGGTGATGAAGATGCTGATGGGGACGGCGGCCACGAGCGTCACTTCCTCATCTCTTAGCTGAGCAGGCCCCGAGCCAAAGGCTCCCCCCACCTCTTGCAGACGTCACAGGTGTTAGCTGCCCAAGCCCACCGGGTTCACAGTAGCGCGTTGCTTGGTTCAAGGGACTGAGCACGTCATGGGCACAGGTATCCCAGAAGGCGCTGCAGATCCATCCGCCAGCTCGTCTGGCTGGTCCTTGCCCCGATACGCCAAGGTCAGGATGACCGGCCCCCCTTGGAGATGAGGCAGCTGAGATCACCAGACCAGTAACCACATCGCTGGTGACTCCTGATACTTTCCCTGTGCACTGTGACCGACAGCTCACATGCACGATCTTTCTTAATCTTCACGGCAGCCCTCTCCCTTAACTACCTCGGTGGGGCAACAGGCACAGAGAGGTGCAGTGGCTTGCCCGAGGTCCCACAGGCCTCCGGCCTCCAAGCTCCTCCCTCGGCGAGGCCCACGCTGTCCAGAGCCGGCCCTTCTTCCAGTAGCAGCGAGTGCCCGTCTTGCGAAAGGAGGCACAGATGCCCCTTCCCCAGGGCAGATGCTCCTCTAGGCGGCCAGCGACCTCACCTAGCCCGCTTGCTGACCAAACCAACTCCGTTCCACAGTCACTCATGTTCCAGAGCTTGAGAAAGGCGCGAGCCTAGGCCAGCCGTGGCTAAGGTCGCAGCCCTGCTACACGCTAGCCTGATGACCTCGGGTCAGTAACTTGCCTCCCGGGGCTTCGGTTTCCTCGTCTGTGAAACGGGGAGCGTAGTCCTGGCGTCTCGGGACGACCGTGGTGATTGCCTGTGGTGCTATATGCGAGGCACCGGGCCAGCGCCCAGCGCGCAGTGAGGGCGCACAAGTGACGGGTGTGGTTATTCTCATCCCTACTGGGCAGCCGGTTCAGTGGGATGAGCAGCTCATAGCGCTCTCCGCAGTGAACTTGGCAGTGTGTGCGCAGTGACGACAGACCCCAGCACTGCCTCTGGGTCCTCTCTGGAAAGGGGCTTATTTTTAGGTTCCTTTCCTTACGCACTTGCTCTCCACACCTCGCCTGCTGCCTGACGTGTCCCCTTTGAGTACCCTGTGTGTCCTGGAAACGCTGGCCTTGCCTGCCCGCACCACCTCTCACAGGCTTCTCTGCTGTGATGTCACAGCTTCACCATGGCGACGCCCCGTGGTCCCCCCCCCACCCCCACCCCCACCCCTTGGCGCGGGGACTGTGAGAGAGAGAAGTCAGGGAGCTGGCAGCTCCCCAGCCTGGGAGATTGCATTTGTATGCCAGAGTTGTTGGTGATGGAGCAGAAAAGAATATACGTGGGGAAGGAAGCAGGCAGCCCCTGGATGGTGATGCGTCGTTTCCATGGAGACACGTGGCACGATTGAGGTCCCCTTGATTAGGCTGCCATTTCCAACCACAGAAGGGCATTTGCTCTAACATGAAGTCAGGGGGAGAACACACCAGGTGTTCGGGCCTCCCAGCTGTTGGCTGGGGACCCTTGCCCTTGGGCACGCATCTCCAGATGCACCAGAAAGAAACACATTTTTCTTAATGGCCGCCCTGCAGATAACCCAAGATGGAGCAGAATTTGCCAGTTCTTGGGTTCCCGGGGCAGGCGGTCACTCAGAATACCTCTGGGACTCACGGGGGGCTTGGGAAGAGGAGACGGGGCTCCATACTGTTCCCTGCCCTGCGTGTAAGGGGTGGGCCTGTGCAGCCTAAGCAGGGGCTGCCGAGAAGTTTCCGCCAGGTTTGACAGTGCCAAGACCCAGAGGGCCAGATGTCAGCAGAGTCCCGACGGGGGCGGGAGAGGGGGCTTTTGTGCGTGTGTATGGAGCGGGGGTAAAACATATATAACGTAAATCTTACCACCTTAACCATTTTTTAAAACATTTTTTATCGAAGTATAGTTGATTTACGATGTTGTGTTCATTTCTGCCCACCCGAACCATTTTTAAGTGTACGGTTCTGTAGCGTCAAGTGCACCGACAGTGTTCTTGCAGCCACCACCACCATCCATCTCCAAACTTCCATCTTCCGAAACCGAAACTGTCCCCGCTGTAAACACTGACTCCCCACGCCCTCCCCCAGCCCCGACACCCCACCCCACCCCCGCTTCTCCTTTCTGTCTCTGTAGTCTGACCCTAGGTCCCTCCCATGAGCGGGACCCTACAGGATATGTCCTTCTGTGACCGGCTGGCTTCATGCAGCACAGTGTCCTCGAGGTTCATCCACACGGGAGCCGCTGTCAGGGAGGGGTCCTTTGAATCCCCCAGGGAGAGTCCGGTGATCGTTGCAGATGCAGTGTCCAGACTGCGTGTGGGGTGTGTCTGATCAGTGTCTTTTGGTCTCACGGTCCCTGTAGCACGCAGAAGGCAGGCACCGCGGGCCACAGCCCACGGCCGTCACTGCCCTTCACCTGGCCCATCTCTCCTCACAGGTGCACATCCTCATGGGCTCCTGTTACAAGACCAAAAAATTCCTGCTCTCCCTGGCAGAAAACAAGCTGGGACCCTGCATGCTCCTGGCGCTGAGGGGGAACCAGACCATGGTGGAGGTGAGGAGCTGGCCCGAGTCCCTGGTAAGGTTGCCAACTCTCCCAGGACTTCATCCTTGTTGATGGAGCACCTTCTAGGAGCCCCGAGTTGTTACAAGAGCTGGGGACACGGCGGCGGACGAGGCAGGCACGACCCCAGCCCTCCTGAGCTCAGCGGGAGCGGGAGACCTTCATCAAACCATCTGCTAATTTCATTTTAATTTCACTTTTGATCCACGTGGGTCCAAGGGATCGACTGGGCAGGTTTCTGTTCCGTTTGTCTGTTGCTGCAGAACAGACCACCCGCCAATGGGGGCTTCAAACAATCATGCTCATCTATTTGCTCCTGGGTCTTGGGTTGACTGGGCTTAGCTGGCCGCTTCTCACGCTGAGCGTCCAATGGGGTCGCAGTCAGATGGGGGTGGGCTAGGCCCTCCCAAGGCTGCTTCCCTCACATGTCTGGCGCTGGCCTGAGGGGACTCGACCAGCAGACGCTGGAGCAGCTGGGGCTGCCAGGCCGCCGTCCACACAGCAGCCTTGGTCGTTGCCTCCTCACTCACCGAGGAGCACACACCAGCCCCGGGCACTCACGTCACCTCCGTCTCCCCCAAAGTGCCCAGAAGCCTGGGACTTCCAGAGCCACTGTCCAAAGAGACCTGGCAGAAGCTATATCTCTTTTCCTGACTCAGCCTGAGAAGTCCGGCAGCATCACTTCTGCCAGGCTCTGGCCATTAGAGGTCGGTCCCCAGGACTTCCCTGGCGGTCCAGTGGTTAAGACTCCACGCTCCCAGTGCAGGGGGCATGGGTTCAATCCCTGGTCAGGGAACCAGATCCCACACGCATGCCGCAACTAAAGATTGGCGTGCCGCAACTAAGACCCAGTGCAGTCAAATAAGTAAATATTTAAATTTAAAAAAAAAAAAGAAAGAAAAAAAGAAGTGAGTCACCGAGGCCAGGCCCATAGTCAAGGGGATGGGAATTAGACTTCACCTCTCAGCAGAGAGAGCATCAAAGAATTTGACTCCCAGAGCTTTCCGTGGAAAAGCAAAGGGATAGAAAGAGGTGTCTTGTCTTTCGGGCTCTACCGGGCCATAGGGGCCCGGCGTGCATTGTGCCCACAGATGTTAACCAGGAGCTACCACGCGCTGTGTGTGTGCACTGATGTTCCCGTGACACAGAGGGGCCACTGGGGCAGGCGATCCCCCCGGCATGGCACAGCCGGACGTGCAGGGAGCGGGGAGAGAACGAGACCGGGGAACACGCGTGCGTGTGCCGAGCTTGGCCGCCTCCCCAGGCGTGAGGGGCTCTTGGGACAGGCTGAGGGTTCAGGCCGGCGCGCCTTCGAGGACCAGCCCCGGCCAGAGTCTCGGGCTGGCCGTAACTCGGTAACTCTCCCCCCGGCTCTTGGCAGATCCTGTGCTTGATGCTGGAATACAACATCATCGACAACAACGACACGCAGCTGCAGATCATCTCGACCCTGGAGAGCACGGCCGTGGGGAAGCGCATGTACGAGCAGCTGTGCGAGCGGCAGCGGGAACTGAAGGAGCTGGTGAGTCCGCGCCCCGCCCCCCGCCTCCGGACCCGCCCCGCCTCCGCGCCCGCCCCGCCTCCCGGCCCCCCGCCCCCCGCCCAGCAGCGAGAGCGCGTGGCTGCCCTGATCTGGCCTGAGCCCAGGGACGGCCGCGCTGCGCGGGCCTCCACCGCACCGACTCCTCCTCCGGACCCGCAGAGGTCGGGATTGCCACCCGCCACTTTCCAGATGATCAGAGAGGCTGAGTCTGTGGCGCGAAGTCAAACAGCCCATATGGGCCTGGTCACGGCCACATCCTGTGTCACCCTCCGAGCCAAGCCCGGCAGTGGCTGTCTGTGCCCCTCCTCCCGCCCTCCCTCCCCCACTTCCCTCAGGCCCTTCATTTCAGGGCACGGGGCTTGATTTCCAAACGCCAGCACCCATACCTCCCGGCCAAAGGGCTTTCTCTGTCCACGGGCACAGCAGGACAGAGGGGTGGAGACTTCACGCCCCCTGGTCTCCTGGGGCAGCGCTCAGCCGGTGACTGGCGGGAGAGGTGGGGTCTCTCTGTGAGATGTGACTTCGCCACCATTTCCCAGAGGCCCAGGGGTGGCTGGGGTGATCCCAGCCTCTTCCTTTAGGGGCTTTTGTGGTCTCAGTTCCCCACTCCCCTGCTGGGGTTTCTTGGGATTGCCTCTCTGATAAACCACCTGCCCTCAGACCTGGCCTCGGGGTCTGCCCCTGAGACAAAGACCACCATGTTGCCTGCCCCTACCAAGAAATACAGACAGTGCCATGAGAGGTGTCACTGGAGGTGCGGGTACCGGGTGAGGGCTCAGGGCAAAGTGGGTCGTAACCAGTCTGGCTTCTGTTGCAGCAAAGGAAAGGCGGGCCCACCAGGCTAACACTGCCCTCCAAGTCCACAGTGAGTTGGTTTCATTCTCCTGCAGGGCTGGGAGGGAGGAAGCGGGTTGTCCTCCCTGGTGGGGAACAGCAGACAGTGCCTGCTGGAGGTGATGGGAGGAGGTGAACAGGGACCCTATGGTACTTCCCTCCCTAGGAGGGAACTGGGTTGCAGGAAACCAAACATTATGATAAAGATTAATGTTGATATTAATGTTAATCTGTTACCAGTCATTCATAATGATGACAATAATAGCTCATGTACGTTGAGGATTCACGTACCAGATAAATTGTGCTGATAGTTCATTTTATCTTATGACAAGAAGCCTATCACGTTGCTGCCTCTTTCCTCCCCCGTTTTACAAGGTCTTCAGGGATCTTAGTTCCTTCTATCCTGCCGCCCCACGGTCCTTGGCACTAGCTTCCACCTCATAGTCCAAACTGGCTGCTCAAGCTCCAGCCATCTTATCTCCATTCAAGCCAGGAGGAAGGAGAAAGAGGCAAAGAGGAACACGCCCCTTCCCTTTAAGGACCTTCCTGGAAGTCCTGCGGGACACGTCTGCTTGTATACCCTTGTCCGGGGTTTAGCATGTGGCCCCACCTAGCTGGGAGATTAGCCTTAATCCAGGGCAGCCAGTTGGCAGCTAAAACTCAAGGCTTCTATCACAAAGATGGAAGGGACCCTCAATGACCTCAGAGTCTAGTGTTCACATACTCCTTGAAAGGGCCTCAGTGTTTGTGGGTGGGAAATGGGCGCAAGCTCCCGCCTGGGAAAGTGACACGGTCAGACACACATGCACGCACACGCCTGTGGGAGAGACGTGGCCTCGGAATACCCCACTGGTGACTCAGACAGTGAGTCACAGCTCCGAAGGCTTTCTCCAGCTAGGCAGCTGCCACCACGGAGACGTGGAGGCAGCCGCGCCCTCCCTGACACCCCGTTTTGTCCCAACCCACTGGACCATGCTCTCCTCCCCGCCACCGCTTTCTGTGGGGCTGGGGAGGGGCGGCTCAGGGCCTCGGGGAGCTGCTGGCAGCCCCAGGCATCCTGAGACCCCGCCTGCCCGTCCCGTCTGCAGGATGCTGACTTGGCTCGTTTGCTGAGCTCTGGCTCCTTCGGAAACCTGGAGAACCTCAGTTTGGCCTTCACCAACGTAACCAGTGCCTGCGCTGAGCACCTCATCAAACTGCCTTCTCTCAAGCAGCTAAACCTGTGGTCCACTCAGGTACATATGGCCTGCCCTGCCCCCTGCGCCCTCCTCCGTGCCCACCGCACCCCTGCCCCAGACCTGCCCTGCACCCTCCTCCATGGCTGCCTTTCCGCCCGGAACCCACGGGTCCCGTCGCTTGATCACCGCGCCCCCTCCACGGCTCAGCGCCCACGTCCCCCAGAGGGCCCCAGGCCAGAGAAGGTTTAGCCCCTCGTGAAGCCCAGTGGCCCGTCCCACAGTTGGAGTCGCCAAGGCCCAGAGCGGGGACGTGCCCGGCACAGCTGCCACGTGACACAGGTCTCACGCCCCTGCCCGGGGGGTGTGCAGGCGGCTGGCGGGCCGCCTCCTTGTAACAATGACCACAGCACACGGCGCTCGCTGCCCGTGCTTAGTACGGATCGGGCTGTTAAACACGTACCAGCACGTGTGGTCTCCGCTCCACTGTGAGCTGCAGGCCCTGCCCACACCCTCAGCTCGCAGAAGAGAACCCGGGCGTCCCCAGCTGCCCTGCTGTCTCACTGTCCCCCCGCCCAGGGAAGGGCCGCCTCGGCCCCCGCTAGCAGCCACGGGTCACTGAGTTCAAAGCCACCCCTGACAGACAGCAACAGCGACTCCAGGGGGGCCCTTGTCTGGTCCACGGCACCGGCAGAAGCTGGATTTGAACCCGGCCAGGGCACTGGAGTCTCTGGAGAGAAGCGAGGGCGGCCCAGGCCCTGAGGCGTGGAGGCCATGGGCCCCAGGCCTGGGCTCTGTCCTGTCTCCTTCATCCGCCGCTGCCCCTGCCTCGGGGTCATGGCCCCGGGTGCCCCGGGGAGGCCAGCGTCGGTCTCCAGGCTGAGGAGGTCTCTGCCCCACAGTTTGGAGACGCCGGCCTGCGGCTCCTGTCGGAACACCTCACGATGCTCCAGGTGCTGAACCTGTGCGAGACGCCCGTCACCGACGCCGGCCTGCTGGCCCTCAGCTGTGAGTCCGTCCGTCCATCCCTTCGCCCCTTCGTCCATTCATGCGGCAGGCTGGGCACCATGTGTGCTCCCGGAGCACCTCCTCCCTGCCGGGCGGAAATAGCCCTGCCCTCGTGGAGCTGATACTCTAGAGGAAAAAGGAAGAATGAGTGAGGCCCAGCCCGTGCCCTCCGGACGCCGTCACAGCCCCTGAGGGCGATCGTGTTCCCCTGAGCTGCCGCAGCAGCCGCAGCCCCAGCCACAGCCTTCCCCGGGGAGTTGGTTAGAAATGCAGATTCTCGGGCCCTGCTCCAGACCCGCTGACTCAGAAACGGCACTGTAACAAAGTGCAGGGTGATTCTCACGCACATTAAAGTCTGAGAAGCGCCGCCCTGGTAGAAGGAGCCACAAAATACCCGAGGCACCTAGAACTGCCGATTTCTCTGTACCCTGACCCTAACCTACTAAACTCAAATCTTGGGTGATGTTGAGCCTGGGAATCTGCATTTCCCATTTCCAGGTCCATTGCTTTAGATGAGAGGCCCCGGGCCTCAGCTGGGAGGAATCCAGGAAGGCTTCCCAGGGAGGTGACTGGATCTGGGGATGAAAGACACATGCGTAGGAACTGACCCGGGGGAGGCGTGCCGGGCAGTGGGCATGAGCCCTGCAAGGTCACTGGCATGTTCTGGGTGGCTTGGGAGTGGCTGGGGGCAGGTGACGGGGTGACGGAGGGCAGAGAGGATGAGGTTTAGAGTCACAGCGGGGTCCACCGTCTGCAGTGCGGCAGGCAAGTTCTGGGAGCATTTGGGGTACAGGCAGTGGAGGGACACGACAGAGGGACAAGAAGGGAAAGAGGTTCGGAGGGCAGGAGGAGAACGTGGGCCCCATTCAGATCAGCTCCTGCCTGAAATAGACCTTCTGTACGTAGTGGTCCCGGACTGTGCCTCTGAAACCCCACCTCCCCGGCCCCGTCTCCTAACCAGAGGCCTCAGCAACTCAGTCTGCCCCCAGCTTTTCCATCCTGTACCTGCATCTGCCCCTTGTGGGGTCCCGCTGACCTAATGACTGTGTCTGTCTGTCTGTCCCCGGACAGCCATGAAGAGTCTCTGCAGCTTAAACATGAACAGCACCAAGCTCTCGGCAGACACCTACGAAGACCTGAAGGTAATCCCTTTCTTCCCTCCTTCCTTCCTTCCTTCCTTTGCAAGTGCAAAGGTCCTGAGGCAGAAAGGGTTGGTACGAACTGACTTTGTAGCCAACATGACTACAGTAGAAAGTGAGAGAGGAGACTGGAGCCAGACCGAATAAGCCCTCGCAGGTCACGGAAGGACTCTGGATCTCATCGAAGTTCAGGAGAAAGCTTTCAGACGCTCTAAGCAGGGTAGTGAGCTCTGCTTTTAAAAGCTCGTTCTGGCTGTTATGTGGAAAGCAGGATTTTTGAGGGAGAGTACAAGCAAGGGGTAGCAGCATGGAGAAGGTTTGCAGGGCTGGTGCAGTCACACAGGTGAGACCCAGGACCAGCAGGCTGGGCTAGGTTGGCAACTTAAAATCAAGGAAAGAGAGGATCTGGGTGGTGGAAGGTGGGCACATTTTGTTTGTAAAAACGCATGTCTCGTCAGGGCTGGAGGGGCTGGGCCTTCGGCAGGCTCCTGCCACCCCCTCATCGTGGGCCCGGGGGACTGGGCTCAGCCGCAGAGCCAGCGCCCTGGGAAGGAAGGGCCGGGCCCAGAGTGCACCAGCCCCTGGGCACCCTGGAAGCCCACCTCCAGCAGGGCCTCCCCCTCTCAGCTTCCCCTCCAGCTCAGCCAGACCTGCAGCCTGGGGCCCATTCACTGGCCAAGCCTCCAGACGCCTTCTGTGTGGCAGGCTTGCGCCGGGGACAGGGACACTGAGGTGCGTCGGGCTCACCCCTGCCCAGGAGGGAGCCCAGTCCCGGCAGACAGACACGCGCAGCAGACTGAAGCAGGACGGGGCTCAGGGGCCAGCAGGGAGGGGACCGCCAGCTCCGTTCATGGGGGCGGAAGAGCCCGCACAGAAAGGAGTGGTTAAAGTGAGTCTGCCGGGCAGGCCAGTGCCCAGGAAGCTGGGGAGGCGGGAAGGAAAGGCAGGAGACCGGTTAGCAGCCTCTCTGGACAGCGAAGGCTCGTAAAGAAAAAGTCAGCTGTTCATAAAAGAAGGCAGAGCACAAGCGCGTCTGGGTGGCAGCGACGGGGCGCAGGAGGCCGCTCGGAGGAGTAGCAGGTGGGCTCCTGTGGTCCGGCCACAGATCCCCATGGGGGAGCCTGGGTGGGAAGGATCTCCACCCACCCGCCAGGAACCTGCAGCTTTGGATCCCTCTTCATTCTCCCCGCCGGACTCTTGACAGCCCTGAGGGCACAGGCAGTCTCGGACCGGGTGCTCTGGGTTTGCCCTGCGTTTGGTATCTGGTCCCTCGCCCCGTCCTGTGAGCCAGGGCCTGGACTAGGATTCCCTCCACAGATGAGGAAGCCGGCTCCCGGAGGAGGCCAGGGCTCTCCCCAAGGGCAGGTGGCCTGCAAGTGACAGTGGCGGGGGGGCTCACATCCTGGGTTTCCTGCCCCCAGAGCCAGTGATCCGAAGCCTCTCTGGGGTGGGAACGTGGACTCCCCAGCAGCTATCGCCTGCTTTCTGTGGAGCCACCTGCCGCCTACTTGGTTCTCCCGGAGGTTCCCCAGCTGTGGGCTCGGGAGCCCCCGATGGTGACAGCGTGGGCAGGGCACAGAGGGAACGCCAGCCGGCGGGCTGTGGGCTGGAGCTCTGCGCCTCCGGGTTATGGAAGGGACTGGATCTTTCTTGCTCCCCCCAGGCCAAGCTTCCCAACCTGAAGGAGGTGGACGTCCGCTACACGGAAGCCTGGTGAAGCTCCCGCTCGGCAGGAAGGAGAGTTTGCAACTGCGACACGCAACTCTTGACTAATAGCTGTAGAGCCACGGGTCTCGGGGTGCCACCCCGCGTCCTGGCTGTGAGATAGAGGGGGGAGTCTTTCTGGGGGCAGAGGGCGGAGGGGGGAGGGGGTGGGGAGGGGGGTCCGTAAGCACGCCCAGCCCCCACCTAATTCTTTTAGCTTCATAATCGGAAACCTTGACCTGATCTAAAACGGACTTTGTAGCAACCAGAGGAGCGGCAGCGGGTCCGGGAGAGGGTGGGGATGGGGGCACTTGGGGAGGGGGGACCCTTTGTGGATTTTCTTTGCCTCTGTGTTCAACGCCATGTGGGAAGAGTCAACTCTGATGCCATCGTCACGCAACCCCGACGGGCCTGGAGGCCGAGGAAGGACGCTTTCTCCCTCCGAGGCCCTGCCGAGAACTCGCCCTGCCGTCGCCATATCGCCGTGGGACAAGACCCGGTCACGTCATCACACCCACACCCGTCCTGTGTCCTCGCCATTGCTATGCAAAGTGATTCTTGTTGTACATAAGATTTAAATAATGCGCCTATTTAAGAAACGTTGACAAATTGCAGGTCTGGGACCTGCTTCTTATTTATGACGTCTTTGACCCGCCCGCCCTCCCGCCCGCGCGCCGCCGGCCGCCCCGCCCCTGGCGTGTAGTACTGTACAAACCAGTCAGCTGTCAGGGTAGTGGTAGTATTCTTGTTATTTTTTTAAAGGAAACAAACAGACGGGGGAAAAAAAGAAAAAAAAAGAACCTCCTTGGAAAATTAATTGCTTTTTCGTAATGGATTCTCTGTGCTCACGCTCTCATGTCCGTCCGTCTGTCCGGCCGTCTGCCCGCCACGCCACCGTGCGTTTCGATCCCAGAAGTCTCCAGTTTCCTGGAGGGGGGAGGAGAAGTGGGGTCCCCACATTGTCGTCTTTGCTCCTCTACGGCGCCAGCTTTCTCTCGGCCCCCTTTTACACATTTGGAGGGGGAGGGTGCTAACCTGTCCTCCCGTCCGTCCCGCAGGAGAGCTGCCCCGCCCCCTCCCCCGGAGCTCTCCCATCTGCGGTGGCCTCTGCTGCCCCCCCCCCCCCCCCCGTCCCCGCTGAGGCTCTGCGACCTGTGGCCTCCTCGCCGTCCTTTGCCTCCCGCGGTCCCCTCATGCATGCCCGCCTCTCTGCATGGTCTCTCGGGAGAAGAGAGACGTCGCCTCCACCAGCCTGACTGCCCACCCCGCCCACGAATGTGACCACTGCAGCGCAGACGCCCCTCCTGCCCCCTCCGTCCCCACACCTGCCCCTTTGAAGACACACCAACCTCTGTTTCTTTTATAAACAAGCCCTCACTGTACAAAACAGCCCTCATGGTTTACTTGGGGTCCCCTCTCCCCCAAGCCCCTTCTTCTGTTGGTTTAGCACAAACACAGCCCCCCTTCAGCACCTCCAGACCTAACCCCCCAGTCAATGTAATTGTTTTATATATATTTAATCTTATTCAATGGAAACCATGCTTTTGTCGTTTTATACTTTGCTAGGTAGACTTTATTACCCCCCGACTATGCCCTCATTTTTTTAAAAAAGGAAAAAAAAAGAAATTGGGTTTCAGTCTTCATTCATTTTCCGTGCCAGGTTTGATTTCGTGTGTGCGTGTGTGTTCCGTTTCGTGTTTTTTTTTGTTGTTGTTGTTGTTTTCTGTTGTTTGGTTTTATTCGCTCCCCTTCGGTCCCATACTTTACAGCACTCTGGTGCAGGAAGAAGCAGAAGCAAAAAAAAAAAAAATTTAAAAAGAAAAAAAAAAAAAAAAAAGAAGAGCCGAGACATGCCACCTTTTCCCTTCGCACTGTTGCTTTTCCTGATGGTTAATACTACTGTCACGTAGCTGTGTTCAGAGATGTGAAATACTTTCAGGCAAAAATAAACTGTAAGTGACTCATTGACATCTGGCCTTTCTGTGTGGCTTTGAAGGGGCCTCCCAGGGGGATGGGAAGGAACGAGACCTAGGCCGAGAGTTGGGGGCTCGCGGCAGAGCCCTGACACCCTCTCCGAGCGTCCAGGACTCCTCACCCCGGCCCGTCAGGGGGCAGATCTTCCTTTGTCGTGAGGCCGCCCTGGGCATCAAAGGATGTCGAGCAGGCCCCCGCCAGCCCTGACCCACTAGATGCCAGGAGTACCCCTCCACCACCCACTGCAGTTGTAGCCACTGAAAATGTCTCCAGATGGGGCCTAATGTCCCCTGGGGGGGGAAAGAGTCACCCCCGGGGTAGAACCCGGCCGTCCACCTAGATTGCTGTGCGGTAGGGCGTCACGGAAGCTCTAGTCCAGTGAAAGTCTCCAGAAAACGCGGGTTCTGAGCCCCAGGGTCTGGGTGGGGACCGAGACCCTGCATTTCTGAGAAGCTCTGCCTGACGTGGATGCCTCTGGTCTGTGGCGGGCGCCCTGAGGTCCAGCGCCTAGACGCATCCAGCCAGCTGGCTCCTCCCCCAGATAAGAAGTAACTTTCACCTCCAGCCTGCCCCACGGCCAGCCCGCTGCTGCTATGTTGCTGAGTCTCCTCCTCCCTCTGCACCTCCATCCGCCGCCCCCCCCCCCGCCCTGCCCTTCCAGCCAGGCCCCTCATCCCTCTCCCAAGGACAACTGGTGTAACCCCCTCACCGCCCCCTGATAACCCCACACCCTCTTCCTACCCCCGCTACCTCCCTGCCTCTCCGCACACCTCCCCCTCCCCTGGCCTCCTCACTCCCCGAGGCCTCTACATCCTTCAGGTGTGCGGCCTGTCAGCTGACCCACATGACGACCTCTGGCCACTCAGGGAAGTCAGGTGCCCTGCGTGAGAACAAGGAGGGCCCTGGACTTACAGGGCTGGCGGGCGAGCTCCAGGAGCTCCGGTCCTCAGGCCAGATGGCCCTGGCTTCACGACAGCCAGCTGCGGGCCGAGACACGGGGCTGTGAGCCCCTGCAACCTGCCGTCTCTGATCCTTCCCACCCAGCAGAGGGCCTAGCTCATCAGGCGCTCATCACTGCCAGATGGAAAAGGTAGGACCCTGCAGGCACCTGTCCTCAACCCTCCTCCCCACCCTGTCACCTGGGCTCCTCCCGCTGAGCCTGGAGAATGCTGGCTACCTGGCAGAGAGGCAGGGACGCGGGAAGAGAGAATCAGGGCTTTTCCTCCCCCGTGTCTTTCTTGCAGAATCGGCCTCCCTCTGTGAGCTCAGGTACTCCCCCCCCGCCCCCGCCTCCCCCGGCAGCCGCCCTCCACGATTCCAGCTCTGAGCACAACCCTCACCCCCACCCTCAGCCTTGGCCTAGAAGCACCTGCGCGCTGCGAGCTTCAGGTGCCTCACATTTCTTAGCCCCGCCCACCCCACGTGCCTCACGCCCCTTAACCCGGCCCACCCCGCGTGCCTCATTTTCCTTAACCCCGCCCACCCCCTTGGCCAGAAGGTCACCGACTCACCTTCCTCCTGCAGAAACTGAGTTACACCGCGTCTTCCCCTCACCCTGCTGACCTGCACGTGGTAAGAGCCCCCTAGTGTAAGTTCCGGGACCTCAGCGTCCTTTGTCAATTACCTAGCTGGCACCGCCCCTCCAGAGCTAGCCCTTCCTCACGTACTTTCTAGAACCCACCAGAGTGGGTCTTCCGTTTCATGCCAGGACCCTACCTGTTCCTCCCGTAACACACGTACAACCCCCCCTCTCCCCCTCTCCCCCGCTCCCCCGCTCCCCCCCCTCCCCCTCTCCCCCCTCCCCCCTCCCCCCCTTCCCCCCTTCCCCCCTTCCCCCCTTCCCTCCACAGCTGATGGTGAGGGGCCCGGTGAGAGCCCAGTGGAGCGCTAGGTCCTTGAGCTGGGGAGGGATGTTCATCAGGAAATTTCAGGGTAGATCCTGAAATGGGGGCAGGGAGAAGCACTCCCAAGAGAGTGGCCACTGCATTAGTGGGATCTGAGCTCTGTGGTCCGCAGGCCAGCCTGATGCAATTCTCCAGGTTGCCACACTCAAACAGTGCCTACTTTAGAATGAGCTGTCCTGCAGTCACTTAGACTACAGTGTGAATGGTACTCCCTGGAGTTGTACCACGTGGGAACCTGTTTGTCATTTGTGTCTGACAGACTGCTAGAAGGTTCTCTATAGGCCAGCCGGGAAAGGGGTCAGAGAGCCTTGGAAAAGGGCCTGGCCTCATTCATTCATGCATTCAACTATTCCTTATTGAACACCTGCTTCTAGCAGGTGCTAGCACGTTCTAGAAAACATGCTAGAAGAAGCACGAGACATGGCCCTCGCCCTCCAGGGCCCCAATGACCTGGCACATGTTGGCAATCAGTCAGGCAGCCCTGATATTGTGGGACAGATGCTACGACAGGAAGTTATGGTGGGCATGGAGGGTGGCAGCTAACCCAGGCTTTGGGAGTTGGGCGGCGGGGAGCGCTTCCTGGAGGAGGTGGTATTGTTGACCGTGAAGAATGAGGACGTTTGTCACATCATCAGAGAGGAAAGGGGAGTGTGCAAAGACGTGGCGACAGACCGGAGCGGGATCTGTGTTGGGACCTGCAGATGGCAAGCATGGTGGGCGTGGGGGCGGGGCGGTGGGTGTTATCGTTGGAGTTGAACTGTGTCTCTTAAAAGAGAGATGTTGGAAGTCCTTAGTACCTGAGAGTGTGGCCTTATTTGGAAATAAAGTCTTTACAGAGGATTCAAATTAAAATGAGGTCATTAGGGTGGGCCCTAATCCAGTATGGCTGGTGTCCTTGTAAAAAGGGGAAATTTGGTCACAGAAGCAGACATGCACAGCGGGAAACTGATCTGAAGAGACAGGCACACAGGCAGAAGGCCACGTGAAGATGAGGGCAGAGACGAGAATGCTGCCTCTTACACACCAAAGATGGCCAGTAAGCCACCGGAAGCCGGGAGGGAGGCCGGGAGCAGACTCTCCCTCTCAGCCCTCAGAAAAAACCAACCCTGCCAACACCTTGAATTTGGTTTTCTGGCCCCCAGAACTGTGAAAGAATACACGTCTGTTATTTTAAGCCCCCCAGTTTGTGGTGCTTTTTCACAGCAGCCCTAAAACACAGAGTGCATCCGTTTTCCAGGGCTGCCACAAAAAGTACCACAAACCCGGTGGCTGAAAACACAGAAATGTGTTCTGTTTCTGGAGACCAGAAGTCCAAAATCAAGATGTCGGCATGGGGCATTCCCTGGTGGTCCCGTGGTGAGGACTTCACGCTTCCACTGCTCCCTCTGAAGACTGTAGAGGAGAAGCATTTCCTTCTCCCTTCCAGCTCCTGGTGGCCACCAGCGTTCCTGGCTGGCAGCTGCGTCTCTCCCATCTCTGCCTCTGTTTCATGAGGTTCCTCCTCTTCTCCAGCTCACATTTCCCTCTGCCTTTCTATTGTAAGGACATTTGACATTGGATTTAGGGCCCGCCTGGATAATCCAGGATGATTGCATGGCCAGATCCTTAGCACGATTATGTGATCTACGAAGAAGACTCTTTTGCCATATAAGTTCCTGGTCGCTGGTTCCAGGTGTAGGTACCTTCTGGGGCCACCACTCAGCATATCACCGGGGGAAGGTGTGGGGTGAGACCAGCCAGTGTCTCGTCAGTCATATTTATTGATCGAAGTCTGGGGTTTACCCCAAGGGCTATGAATGATTGTAAGGACGTTGCAATGATCGTATCCATTTGCTGACAAAGCATGTATACAGCACCTACTACACGCCAGGCATGGTAACAGGGTTTTATAGGTCTGAACTCATTTACTCCTCCTGGCAAGCCTATGAGGCAGGTGCTAACATGATCCCTCTTGACCGATGGGGAAGTGGAGGTCAGAACAGGCTGGGTCTCTTGGTCAAGATCACGCAGGGAGCTGGGGATCAAAGCAAGCTTATGACCCAGGCATTATGGGAAGATCTCTCCACTCCTGACGGGTGAGTGGATGGGGCTGAGGCTGTGGCTTTGGACCACGTGGAGAAACAAATTCAAGAGGAGCTTAGGAGTAAAACTGTAGAACATGGTGATAGGTGTGGAAGGAGGGCCAGCAAGGAGTGAAGGGTGAAGTTCGGTTTCTTGGCTTATTCCCTGAGGCTCTGTGAAGCCCAGAATTGCACCTCTGCCTGGCAGCAGCCCTCGTGGCAGCGGGACCTGATGTGTAAATGCCCCTGCTCTCTGGCTCCTGGTGGGGGCGGAGACCTCCAAGGCTCCTTTTCTTCCCTGATTCCTGGAGTCCTTCCCTGGGATTAATCTCCAGCTGCCCCCTGGGCTGACTTGCTTGTTAGGACTTCCTGGCCTTCATCCCTCACTTTCCCATGGTCCCATTCGTGCTTCCTGGGACCACTTCCCAAATAAGCTACCTTTGCTGGAATAGTTATCGCAGAGCCTGCTTCTGGGGAAGCCCAAACTAAGACAGTGAGTGACTGTGCCAGGGGACAGAGGGACAGGATGGAGGGGAGCATCTCCAGGACAGGCTGGGAAATCCCTCCCACGGATGCCAGGTCACCAGGTATTCCTGTCCCGACCTCAGCAACACAAGCGCCTCCCAGCCGAGCTGGAAGAGCTCTGCGACAGGGGTCCCCAGAATCAGCTTGCACCCATTTTCAGAGGTGGGAGTGGCGGCTGACGGAAGCTCTCAGACTTTGCTGGCAGGAGTAGGAATTGGTTCTACCACTTTGGGAAGCATATCTACTAAAGCTAAACATCTGCTGACCCCGCGACCACGGGGTAGACGCCTGAGAGAGCTGAGCTCACGTGTCCACCGAAGACACAAACAAGAACGTTTATAGCAGTGGTATTCATAATAGCCCAAAGTGGAAACAGCCCAAATGTCCACTAACGGGAGAATGAATAAACTAACTGTGGAACAGACTTACAGTGGACTACGCAAATGCCTCCATCCACAGGAGGAAGAATAAATACATGGTGACATGTCCATATTGAGAGGACTCTGCAGAAAAAGAGAAAAAGACCCAACAGATATACACAATGGCGTGAACGAATGGGACAGACGTTATGGTGTGCGAAAGGAGCCAGACAAAAATGAGGGTTTGCCATGTGATTCCATTTATATAAAGTTCATGAAGAAGCACCAGTCATCTGTGCTTACAGAGGTCACAAGAGTGGTTATCTCTGCAAGGTAGGGGGGAATCTTCTGGGGTGCTGAAAATGCGCTACATCTTGATACACAGATGTTTACACACTCATGGAGCTCTACACTTAAGATTCGTGTAATTTACTGTGTTGGTTACACATCAACTTTTTTGTTTTGGCCGCACAGCATGTGAGATCTTAGTTCCCCCGAGGAGGGATCGAACCCACGCCCTCTGCATTGGACGCGTGGAGTCTTAACCACTGGACCACCAGAGAAAGCCCCACATCAACTTTATAAAAGTGGCAGCAGGTGGAAACAATCCAAATGCCCATCCGTAGATGAACAGATAAATAAACGTGGTATATATAGACAATGGACTCTTATCCATCCGTAAAAAGGAGTGAGGCACTGATACATGCTCCAACATGGGTGAATCTTCAGAACCTTATGCTAAGTTAAATTAGCCAGACACAAAAGGCCACATGTTGTATGATTCCATTTATATGAAATAATAGAATAGGCAAATCTGTATAGGGAGAAAGCAGATGGGTGTTTACCAGTGGCTGGGGAGTGACAGCTTAATGGGTCTGGGGTTTTACTTGGGGTGGAGTGTATGGTCAGGCCACTCAAGGCCGCTGTTCTGTTGGTCTCTGTCCAACCCCTGCCCGACCCGGGCCTGCTTCCCCTACACCCTACTCACCTGACTGACCTCGCTATGTGTGCTAGCCCCGGGCCCCAGCTGGTGACTGTTCTTATCAAAGGGCAGGGAGGGGCCTCGTGTCCCTCTGCTGGTTTCCCTGGTAACTAATGAGCCCACCTGAGGTCATTTCCCCTATACCTGGTAACCTCCCCTGGCCCTCAGGAGCAAAGCCTGCCACCATGTCCTGCCCACCAGGAGCCCCACACGGTGGGGTGTTGCTCGACCTTGCTTCAGACATGTAAGCTCCCCCATCCGTTAAACCTTTGATGTCTCTGTTGCCGACTCAGAGCTCTTTCTTCCATCTTAAAGCTGGGCAAGTGCAGGTCTTATAGGCCTGCGGGGTGCAGCCCGACAGTGATGAAGAATTTTTGGAGCTAGATAGAGGTGGTGATTGTGCAACGCTGTGAATGTTTGAAATGCCACTTTAAAGTGGTTTCTTTAATTTGAATTTTGCATCCGTTTTTTTCTTAAGTGGCATCCAAACAGAATTTTTTAAATGACAGGGTGGCTGCTGCTTCTCTCTGCTGTGTCTGGGCTGGGGAGCATAAGGGGTGCCAATGCCACCATGACGTCTCCTATCAGAGCCTTACTTGTCCATCCTGATGAAGCCTCTTGGTGAATGGTTGTGTCGCCTCCTCAAAACACTCTACTGCCGCCTGCTGGAAATTTGTCATAGTAAATATTCAAGTTTATGTAATAAACCTACAAACTTCGAAATGTGGCACCCTTGTACAGTGCCCAACCTGCGCAGCTGTACATGGCAGGATAGGTGACTTGGCTTTGTTTTTCAGTGTACTCTATCCAGATAGATCCAGATTTGGATGGGCCCTTGAAAACCTCAAGGCTGACTTTCCCTCCTGTTCCACGGTAATGCTGAATAAGGCAAGCCTGGGCCACTTGTGGTCATCAAAGAAGCAGGAGGCCGAGGACGGGCTGGAAGGTCTCCACCAAGCTCCTGGTGACAGACATCTTGGCTGTTTTTCCGCTGATGTAAGGGTAGGATCAAGGAGCTGAACACCCCTAAAACACCGAACATCAGGCTGCGTCTCCTCTCTGATTTGCCAGGGAGGGGAAGGGGCTGTCAGATCCAGTGGGAAGGGAGGTTCAGGTAATGGCCTTCTGGAATCTTAGCAGCTTGCTGGGCACAACTTACCCCTCACAGTGTTGCCGAAAACTCGGCCTCTGTGCAACCGGCGCCGAATCGAATCTCAGAGACAGTTTTGGATGAAGTAGAAAGGAATAGCTTTATTGCTTTGCCAGGCAAAGGGGGATACAGTGAGCTTGTGCCCTGAAAAACTGTGTGTCCCAACCCGGGAGGATTTGGTGAGGAGTTTTAGAGCAATGGTTCAAGGGCAGAGTTGCTCATAAGGATCAAGGTGTGTGCAGGGCCTGCACTCCTTTAATCTGGTCTCAGAAAAGCTCCTGATGAGCTTTTCTGGTTCCTTTGATCTGGCCTCAGGTGGCCTCTTGATGAGCTTCTGGAGGTTATCAAACTGTGATCTTCTCTGGAATGAAGAATGCTAGCATCTTCCAGCTGTTGGGGGTTTTCGTTCCGTAAAGAGCTCAAAGATGTTGTTATGTGTATCCCTTGACCTACAAACAAGAAACAGGGGACACAGAAAGGCTTCTGTGTCCTGGAGCCCCACAGGGTCCTGCTTGGTCTCAACAGCAGCTCCCGTCTGGGGCTTCCCCCACCCACCGGCTACAGGGGATTCGCTGGGGTGGGAGGTGGGGTTTTTTGTAGATAGCAGCGATGCATCTTAAGCCCCTCACAGGCCTGGGGTTCCAGCGGTGTCCACCACGGCCATGGGGTTGGGGGCTGTGTCCCCTGGTGGATGGCTGTTCAAGACTAGTGCTGTCCTAGAGAAACAGAACACAAGCCACACATGTAAAGTGTTCTCATAGCCACATTTTAAAAGGCTAAAGGAAACACAGGCCACATTCACTTTAATAATATATATCTCTTACCCTAACAAGCCCAAACATTTCAACCTGCAATCAATATAAAAATTATTGAAAAAAAATTATTGAGGTATTTTACATTCCTTTTTTTCTTCTTTAATACAAAGTCTTTGAAACCCGGTGTGTATTTTTTGTAATTTGCCCTTCTGGGGCATCTCGGACAGGACCAATCATGTTCAAGGGCCCAGTAGCAACCACATGTGGCCAGTGGCTCTTGTGTGGACAGCAGGGCCAGTGGCAGCTCGGTGGGAAGCGGGGAGAGCAGCAAAGGGACAGGCCTGGAGCCAGCACTTACACACCATAAACGGTTTTTACTGAGATGGTGCGAATTGAGAGGCTGTTACAGTTTCACATGCCCGATGTACAGTGAGGGCAAACAAACCAAAACGGTGGAGTTTGGAGCAGAGAACAATTTAGCACAGGGCCAAACAAGGAGGACGGGTGGCTCATGGTCAGAACCCCTGAAATCCTGGGACTTTCCCGGTGCTCAAGTGGTTAAGACTCCAAGCTCCCAATGCAGGGGACATGGGTTCGATCCCTGGTCAGGGAACCAGATCCCACATGCTGCAAATAAGAGCCCACATGCCGCAACTAAAGATCTTATGTGCCGCAAATAAGACCCGGTGCAGCCAAATACATGGGTAAATATTAAAGAAAAAAAAAAAAGAAAATGAAATTCCATATGGTCTGGGGAGAGAAGGTTTTTTTTCTAAATTTATTTATTTATTTATTTATTTTTGGCTGTGTTGGGTCTTCGTTGCTGTGCGTGGGCTTCCTCTAGCTGGAGGAGTAGCTCCATGGCATGTGGGATCTTCCTGGACCAGAGCTCGAACCCATGTCCCCTGCATTGGCAGGGGGATTCCTAACCAGTGTGCCCCCAGGGAAATCCCTGATGGGGGGAGGTCGTGTGTGTGTGTGTGTGTGTGTGTGTGTGTGTGTGTGTGTGTGTGTGTGACTTTTGTCTGATTGGTTGTTGGTGAGGTAACAGGGCGGTGCTTCAGGAATCTTGCACGCAGCCTGAAGTTAACATCTTCCACCTGGACGGGGGCCTAAGTTCCTGCAGAAGAACTCAAAGATATTGTTATGTTTATTCCTTGGGGAGGAGCCAGGACCCTGCCTCAAGGCTGCACTATTGTTTCTTGATTGCTCCTCCCTTGTTTCTGTGTTCCCTTCCCTGATTAGCAACTGTTTGGATCTGCCCTTTGGAACTCAGAGAAGGTCAAGGAGGCTGAATAAATCCTACTTCCTACAAAGAAGAAACAGGAGACACAGATAGGACTTGTACCTGGGAGAGTCCCACAGGGTGCTGCTCAGTTTCAAGGACACCCCAGAGCTGAAACCGTGCATCTCAGATTGGGACTTTTTTTTTTTTTTTTTAATATTTATTTATTTATTTGTTTGGCTGCATCGGGTCTTAGTTATGGCATGTGGGGTCTTTCATTGCAGCATGTGAACTCTTAGTTGCAGCATGTGGGATGTAGTTCCTTGACCAAGGGTCGAACCCAGGCCCCCTGCATTGGGGGTGTTGGTTCTTCCCTGGACCACCAGGGAAGTCCCCTCAGATTGGGACCTGAACCCACATTTTTTTTTACCTGAGATCACACACCTGGTCTCAGGACTTAAATGAAGCTCAGGTTCTTGATGTCTCATCGCAGAAAGAATTCAGTGAGAGACAAAGTGATAGGTAAGAAGTGGATTTATTTAGAGAGAAACACGCTCCACGGACAGAGCATGGGCCGTCTCATAAGGGGAGAGCGGTCCCAGGGTGTGGGATTGACAGTTTTTATAGGGGTGGGTAATTTCATAGGCTAATGGGTGGGAGGAGTATTCCAGCTATTTTGGGGGAAAGGGTGGAGATTTCCAGGAATTGGGCTATCGCCCACTTTTGGACCTTTATGGTCGGCCTTGGAACTGTCCTGGCGCCCGTGGGTGTGTCATTTAGCTGACGTGTCACAATGAGCACATAATGAGGTTCAAGGTCCACTGGAAGTGGACCACCATCTTGGACCTAAACTGATTAGAACAGAATATGTCGTGTCCTTGGGCTATGTTATTCTTTTAAAGGTTGTGCCCTGCCGCCTTCCCTCCTGTTTCAGAGCCCCCCCCACGTGGGACCCCACGCAGGAAGGGCTGGACCCCCCGCAGGGGGCCTCCGGCAGAACTGATATCCAGAGCTGCCAGGTTTGAGGGTCTGGCCTCCAGTCACCCTGGAAAGCAAGCATCTGTCTATTTTGATTTTTTTTTTAAAGAAAAGTATATTCATTTACAAGAGAAAGACTTATACATCATAACCATGCATTTCTGTGGCATAAACGAATGAATGAATGAAAAACTCCGATGTGAAGACAGGAAAGGAGTTCTGCTGATGAACCAAGGGGCCGTGGGCATCTGACCTCCATCCACTGTCAGGGGTTGGGCAGCGAGACTGGAATCTTGATGGTGAGACAAGCAAGTGTGTCTCGGGGGCAGCCAGGCCACAGTCTCGTTCAGAGTCTGTCCCTTCTTAGATGTGGATCCCGTAAGAGACCCAGGCCCGTCCTGCTGCTGTGCCCAGCGTCCCACCAGGAGAGCACCTTTCCTTTGCTTCCCACAGCCTTTCATTCATTCAATCACCCATTCATTCATTCATGCATTGAGCAAAAATGTATACACTGAACCTTGGAAGCACTGATAACTGAGAGAAGCCAAGGTCCACATGCTTTAACATTCCAGTTGTGTGAGCGAGTGTCCAGCGCAGGGAACTCTGGAGGCAGAAAGTCAACTAATGGTTGCTTAGGGCCGAGGGGTCAGGGGACCAGGAGGTGAGAGCTAAAGGGCAGAGGTTTCTTTTTGGTGGTGAACATGTTCTAAAATGGACTCTGGTGATGTCTGCACGGCTCTGTAAATATGCTAAAAAACATGGAATGTACACATTACTTGGCTGGATTGTATGTGAAACATGTCTCAATAAGCCTGTTTTGTTGTTTTTTTTCTTTTTTAATGTATTGAGTACCTACTGTTTGCCAGGCACCCAGGGGACTCAGGAGTGAACACAATAAACCCTGTCCTCCACCACGGACCGCCCGAGGGAGGACACCGCCATTAGACTAGCCCCACAGATATTTTCCATCAAGGCGGTGTGGCTGAAAGGAAGTACAGGCTGGAGGGAGGACCTCCCAGGGCAGCACAGAGCTGACCTGGAGAAAGAGCCGGGAACGACCAGCCCCGAGGGGAGATGGAGGAGGGAACAGCCTTCCAGGCAGAGGGAAGAGCAAGGGTGGAGGCCCTGAGGCAGTGCCTGGTACTTGGGAGGGGCAGACTGCCAGGAGGTGAGGGGTGGGGGGGCGCGTGTGGAGCAGGAGAGACAGGCAAGGCCCTTAGGTCTTAGTCCTCAGGCACCGTTAGCATTTGGGGGCTGAGGCCAGCACCTCACCTCCCACATAGTGTTAAGATGTGCTTTCTCCAGGGCTTCCTGTTAATGAAACAGGAAGTAAGGTCTCTTGAGCTAACAGCCAGCTGAGAGTGCTTTGAGGACAAAGGGGCATCGGGAAGGTGGCTAGCAGGTGAGACCTGGCTGGCCTGGTTCACAGCTGTCTGCCTCTGGTGGCCAGGACGAGACCCAGCGGAGGGCAGGGTGGCAGCTCCAACGCCGCCGAGGTCCCAGCCGCTGCAGAATGAGGCTAGGGCTGCACCAGGCCCTGGTGGGGGCAGGAGGCAGCGTTCAGGGACTCCAGGTCCATGACGTCAGTGTTGCCATGGAGACCCCTCCCTTCCAGCAGCAAGTGTTGCAGCTGCTGGAGACCCCCCGGGCAGGGAAGGCTCTGCAGGGTTGAGGGAAGCAGGAAGAACAGCCCTGAACCCTGCGGGCCTGGGAGGAGAGGGCAGGGTACCAGCACCGGGAGGGGGGCCCTCCAGCTCTCCATCCTGCCCCCAAGCCTGTCACCCAGACACGCTCCTGTCTTGCAGTCTGGGAGACGTCTTGGTGTAAAACAGCTCAGGCTGTGGCCCTTCCCCACAGTGGCGGCCAAGGGAGGGGGGTGTGTAGGCTCTCTCTACTGAACCCACCCCCACCCGCCCCCGCCCCCGCCCTTCTAGCTCCATTGTTTTGTTTTTAATGTCGCTTCATTCAGCGATTTCCTGAGACCTCCGCGTGCCGGGCGCTGTGCGGAGCGGAGCGCCTGTGAGGGTGACCCAGCAAGGGAAGCTGGCCCACTGCTCACGAGTGGCGCGGTGTGTTCCTTGTCGCTAACCCTTGTTCTCCGGAATCTTTGTTTCCAGTTTCTTTCTATTTATTTATTTATTTTTGGCTGTGTTGGGTCTCCGTTTCTGTGCGAGGGCTTTCTCTCGATGTGGCGAGCGGGGGCCACTCTTCATCGCGGTGCGCGGGCCTCTCACTATCGTGGCCTCTCGTTGTGGAGCGCAGGCTCAGTAGTTGTGGCTCACGGGCCTAGTTGCTCTGCTGCATGTGGGATCTTGCCGGACCAGGGCTCGAACCCGTGTCCCCTGCATCGGCAGGCGGATTCTCAACCACTGCGCCACCAGGGAAGTCCTTTCCAGTTTCTTAAAGACACTTTCAGTAGCAAAATGCCCAGGGTTGCTGAGAACTTTAGCCTCCCATTCAATGTCACGTTCATTTCATGCCGCTTCCCTTTTCTGAGTCCCTGTCTCCTCCTGTGGGGGTGAAGGTGGGGAAGGACCTCTGGTGTTGTCCTTGCCCTTGTCTGGTCATTGCTGCTTCTCTTGCTGGCCATCAGAGAAGTGGCCAGGGGTGCTGACTTTAGAAAAAAAGAAAAAGGGCTTCCCTGGTGGCGCAGTGGTTGGGAGTCCGCCTGCCGATGCAGGGGACGCGGGTTCGTGCCCTGGTCCGGGAGGATCCCACGTGCCGCGGAGCGGCTGGGCCCGTGAGCCATGGCCGCTGGGCCTGTGCGTCCGGAGCCTGTGCTCCGCAGTGGGGGAGGCCACAGCAGTGAGAGGCCCGCATACCGCAAAAAAAAAAAAAAAAAAAAAAAAAAAAAAGAAAAAGTACAACCTAAAAGTTGAGGTTTATGTTGTATTCGAGGACATTTCTGAGGACTACAGCCCAGGAAGGCAGCTTCTCAGAGGGCTCTGAGGGACTGTTCCAAAGAGGTAAGGGAGGAAACGGGATCTATAGGAGTTTTTGCTGGGAAAAAAAAAAACGCTGTGGAAAGACTTACAAAAGATTACTACTGCTAACCACGAAACCCAGATATCTCAAGTTAATGATTTTAGTGTCTTTCTGTGTGTGGGATGGTGCAAGAGTCCGGGCTCATTGAACTTATTCCTGTGATAGTCATCTTAACTATCTAGGGCCCGTGTCCTGTATTTTTCCATCCTGAATTCCCTTCAGGGCGCACCTTCGGGATAGGGTGGCCACAGTGGCGGACGGCCTGATGGCGGGCAGCGTTGCTTGTTTTCTGAAATGGTAGGCATCATGCTTTCGTCCACAGGGGTGTTCAGTTAGCCCAAATGTGTGCTTTTTGGGGAACCGTAAGGGTGGGGGCAGAGGTGAGGGTCCGCATGGCGTGTTCCCCTGCACCTCCCTCTCCTTGTGGTCCATCTCCCACCTCCCACTGCCTCCTGCGGGTCGGGGGAGAGGTCTCCGCACCCTGGGGCCAACGCTTTTCGGTGGGATGATACCGGGAAGGTGTCTCAGGCCCTGCTCCTTCCTGGTGTCCGTGTGGTTCCCAGAATGCCACGCCTCCCTGCAGTGGGCACCTCTTGCCACCCAGTTCTCTTCCCCCTACATCAGGCAGGTGCCACGTGAAGATCAGCAGCACCTGCCTTACGTGGGGATGGGGGCAGGACAGGGATGAACCTGGGACCTGGGAAGGGAAGTTCCTCCTTTTCTCTCCCTCCTCATCCTACCCCCATCGTTTGTCGGTGCTGGGATGATAAATGGGGAGAGCAGAACCTTTGCAGGCACATTTAATAAGCCTTGGGGTCTGGTCTTCTCTTTGCTGGCTTTTTCTAGACTGTGGGGTACTTACACCTAGATGCTGATTTCAGGGCTGCTGGAGAAGTCCCACTCTGCATCCTTACTTTAAACATCTGTTCATTTATCCATCCATCCACCCATCCATCCATCCAGCCAGCCAGCCAGCCATCCATCCATCCATCTTGTAAACCTACTATGTGCTGGTCACTCTGGCAGGTGAGGGATCTAGCAGTGAATAAACAAGGCCAAACCCCCACTTGTGGAGCCGATGTTCTGAGGGGAGTCAGACAATAAGCAGAATCCGAAAGGAAAGGATGTAGTGTCTTAGGAGGATAAATGCAATGGAAAAAAATGAATCCAAAAGGGGGATGGAGAGAGTAAAGGAAGGAGGGCCAGGGAAGGCCTCGCTGAGAAGGTGACCACCTGAGCAGAGACCTGAAGGAGGGAGGGAGAAGCTGTCAGTTGGTGGAAGACCTTTCCAGGAGGAGGCAACAGCCTGTGCAGAGGCCCTGAGGTGGGAGCAGCCGGGCGTGGAATGTCAGAGGAACAGGAGGAGATGCCACAGCGTGAGGAGAGTGAGCAAAGCGGAGAGGAGAGGGTGGTCACCTGCGGCCCTGCCCGCCCTGGGAGGACGCTGGTTTTACTGTCACTCTGCACTCCTCACCGCAGCTCCCAGGGCACAGAATAGTGCTTGCTGCCACTGGCCCTTTGCTGAGGCTCTCCCCGGGAACCCAGTCATCTCACCTCCCAAATACCCTTGTTATTCCCATTTTACAGATGAGACAACTGAGGTCCTAGCACATAGCCCTGAAGGGTGAGAAGAGAGTAGGCTAGAAAAGGCATGTGTGGGGTGGGAAGGGCCCGGGCCTCCATCCTGTTCTCAGGGAAGAGAATGAGGCCGTGGCTTTTCTGTGGCCGCCCCACGTGGCCTCCAGGAAAGCCCAGATCTTCTCATCACCCCCCCCGCCGCGGGGGGCAGGCGGCTCTGCCATCCCCCTAGTTTTCCTTTCCCATGCTAAAGCTCCTCAGCAGGAGGAAATGAGGCTGGATGGGCTCAGGTGGGGAAGTTCCTCCCCAGGAGGCGGTCAGCAGTCTCCGTGAGCCAGAGTATGTCCGTCCTTGGGCCGCCCGGCCTTGTCCTGCAGGACCAGGTACCAACCTGGTATGATCCAAGGGTCATGTTTCTCGGCAAGTCCCCTGGCCCGTCTCAGGCAGTGAGATAGAGGAGACATTTAGAAAATGTTCGTTCATTTATTTGACAAATATTTACATGGGTCTCCTATGTGCTAGGCCCTGTGTTCTAGGATGGTGGGTGGATGGAGGGGTAGATGGATAGATAAATGAAAGGATAGGTGAGGTGGCTGGGTAGATAAGTGGGTGGGTGTGTACAGGGATATGCATGGATGATTCAATGAGTCCTGAATGGATGTATTAATTATCTGTTGCTGTGTAACAAATCACCACAACATTTAGTGGCTTAAAACAAACATTATCTCACCACTTCTGTGGGACAGGAATTCTGGAGTGACTTAGCCGGGTAGTTCTGACTCAGGGTCTCTCCTGTGATTGCAACCAAGGTATGAGCTGGGGCTCATGGCTGTTGGTGGGAGGCCTTTGTTTCTCTGTCACCATCGCTTCTCCCTCCCTTTTTTTTTCTCTGTTTGTTAGAAGCAAATCGCTAAGCCCAACGACACTCAGAGCGGGATTAGGCGCCACCTCTTGAAGGAAGGACATCAAAGAATTTGTGGACAGGTTTTAAAACCATCACAACAGATAAATGAATGGCACACCCAGTATTCTTCCTGGATGTTGGAATCTTAGAATAATCTTAGAACAGGGACCCTCCATCATAACTGCATGTTAAATTCATCTGGGACACTTAGAAAATATCAGTGCCCAGGGCTCGACCCCCAGACCGTCTTATTTAGTTAGTCTGGTGAGACCCGTGGACATTTGTATTTGTTTTGTGGGGTGATCTTACACTTTAATCATGAAACCCAGCATGTATATTCCCATTACGTGGTTTTTTAACATTGTGGTGAAATATACGTAACATAAAACTTAACCGTTTGAACCATTTTTGAGTGTACAATTCAGTGGCATTAAGTGCATTCACATTATGGTACAACCGGCACCTCCAGAACTTTCTCATCTTCCCAGGCTGAAAGCCTGTACCCGTGAAACACTAACTCACCATCCCTCCCTCTCCCTAGTCCCTGGTAACATCGATTCTACTTTCTGTTTCTATGAATTTGACTGCTTCTAGGAACCTCAGATAAGTGAAATCATACAACATGTGTCCCCTTGTGTCTGGCTAGTAATTCACTTAGCTCCGCGTGTTCCAGGTTCAACCGTGTAGCATGTGTCAGAATTTCACTCCTCTCACGGCGGAATAATATTCCACCGTCTGTATAATTGATGCCACATTTTGCTTAGCCCTTCATCCGTCATGGGCATTTGGGTTGTTTCCACATTGGTGTTTTTTAAAGCTCCCAGGTGATTCTGATGTGAAATCAGGCATGAAAATCGAGCGCTCGGTTCTCAATCCTGTCTGCACGTGGGAGCTGTTTAAAACACAAAAACAAAAACAAAACCCCACCAATGCCTGGCGCCCATGCAGACTCACTTAGTCAGAATGTCTGTGGGTGGGACCTGGGGAGTCAGGGTGGATACCCAGTTCCTTCCAGCAGCGGAAGGCACGGGCACACGGGATCATTTCCAAGTCTCTGCTGCCCCCTGGTGACGCAACTGACAGCATCCCCGGTAGTGACGCCTGGGCGCCTCCCTCTCCAGGACTGGCTTGCCAGCCCATTGGGAACCCAGAGCGCCAGCCCCGTGGGGTCTGGGGACCCTACCTAGCTCTACCAGTCCCCCTTCCCCTACTGTACTTCCTCGCTGGCCTTGCATGGCTCCCTGCCTAGAAGAACACCTGAGGTTATTAGAGAGGGGAAGGCACCGACAGGCGGAAGACTCCCCTTTGTGTGATCTTGAACAAGCCATTTAACCCGTGCCTCGGTTTCCCTGGCTTTCCCGTGAGGATAACCACCGCCCCCTCTGACAAGTCCCTGAGGTCGCAGGTGGGTATGTGTGTCAGCCTCGGGCACTGCTGACGTTTGGGCTGCGTCGTTCTCTGTGCTGGAGCCGTCCCGGGCACGGTGGGGTGTTGCGCAGCAGCCCGGCCTCCAGCCACTAGCTGCCCATAGACCCCTCCCCCCCAGTGTGATCATCAAAAATGTCTCCAGATGTGGACAGATGTCCCCTGAGTATAAGGTTGCCAGATAAAATACAGGTTTCCCAGTTAAATTTGCATCACAGATGAGCAACTCACAACTTTTTAGTAGAATTGTGTCCCAGAGGTTGCATTTTTATTCGTTAAATCTGGAAACCCTAAGGGGACAAAATCACCGGTTGAGAGCCCCTGCCCTAGCGAGTTTTCCGTACCTGTTTAGGAGGCTGAGACACCAGATGGGGAAGTTGCATCAAGGTGGAGCTTGCGCTGGGGGCGGGGGCACCGCCCTGGGTGCCAGCTTGGGGTGAGCCCAGCAGTGGTCAGCCAGGGACTAGGGGCCGTCGTCTGGAAGGAGGCTGGGTTCATGGTTGGGCCTTCTCGGTGATGTGCTGGGGGCCGGGCTGGGGAGGGGGCCACCTTGCTTTCCCAGCACCTAGGGCTGTTGGGGACAGAGCAGTTTGTGGCTGACCACACGTCAGAGCAGTGCACCCCCAGCTTTTCCCCAGGGGGAGCCCAGGCCCTCAGGGACGGAGATTCAGGCCCAGCTTACTCATTTGCAAGAGGAAGAAATGGGCCCAGAGAAAGAAACGGGCCCAGAGAGGGGCAGTGACCGGCCCCAACTCACACAGCCAGTTTGTGACAGTGCAAAGCCGGGGTCTGGGTCTTTTGGACTTTTGGACTTTTGCCCCTGGGGCAGAGTCTGGGAGTGTCCTCAATTTCTGGTAAGTTCTTTGGGAGCTCCCAGCATTTTCCAGATACAGCAAGAGGCACTCAAGACAGGCTTTGTAATGAGGCTGGGCCACCTGCTGTCCTCAGCTGCTCCCCCTTCTACCCCAGGGGAGCCCTGGGACTCCTTCCGGGGCCGCCTCTCTGACAACCGTCTCTTGTTTCTATCTGATGGGGAGAAGCAACATGGGAAAGTGGTGACACACTTGGACTTGGAGCCAGACTGTCTGGGGCTGGATACTGGCTCTGTCCCTCACTGACTGTGACCTGAGGCACCCACGGCCTCAGTTTTCTCATCTATAATATGGGAGTGATGAAAATGGTACCCACTTTGTAGGGTTGTTATAAGGATTCAATGACTTAAGTATGAGCGTTTAGGACAGTGTGTGGCAGGTCGGAAGGTTTACCATTTATCTTACTTTCCTCCCTTCTTCTGGTGACAACACCCATTCTCCCTCCCTCAGGGAGCTGGATCAATGGGGCTGTCGATCGCAGCCCCCAACCCTGCCCTCCCCTAAAGGGCAGGTGAGTCAGGCAAGGCTAATCACTGTACCCTATTGCCCCGGCCAGTCACTGGGTTAGTGAATGAGACCAACTTGATAAAGGTCTAGTTGAGTCCCTGGATCCAGCCTAACCTGAAGCCAATTTCCTCCCTGGGATTCCCAACATGTGAGACCATAACTCTCTTATTTTGCTTAAGCAAGTTTGATCCATATACCTTCTTTGCTCCATAGAGCAGGAGGGATTTCCCCAAGGCAGTCCCCTTCTCCCACGGACCAGGGCCCTCAACCTTGGTTTTGATCCAGCCCCACCCTGGGTCACTCCCATTCACTCAGAGAGGCAGGTCCACTGTGTCTGAGGTGTGATCAGGGCTCACAGCAAGAGGAAACTGACTTGTATAAAGTACCTACCATGTGCCAGGTACTGTGCTGGGGCTTTAGTTGCATTTACAGGCAAGTCAACTATGGCTCAGAGAGGTAAAGTGACTCGCCCAAGGCCACACAGCCAGGAAGTAGAATCACTTCCATTTGAACCTAGGCAGTCTGGCTCCAAAGCAGGGGCACTTCTTACAGCACCAAGAGGCTTATTTTCGGTCGGGGCAATTTTTCCCATTAAAAAATGTTTTTTAATCATAAAAAACATATAAAATGTGCCATCTAAGAGGGGGAATTTTCAAAGGCAGAATAGCCCTTCTCAGCCAAGAGATGACCTAGAGAATTCGCTACTCCAAGTGGGCTGTTTTCCCCTGGAAAACAGAGAGGCCTGGGCTCCTTCGTTCACTCAACACATCTTACGGGGCCCTACTACCTGCCCGCCAGGGTCCGGGGCAGGGCCTAGTGTTCAAGGTGGGGCCGCAAGGGGCCCCAGGTGAAGAGTTCAAGGTGGTTGATGCTCCTTCTCAGGGTTGACCCTGCACCTGCACGGCCCCCGGAGGGGGCGCCGCCCGAAGTCCTGCAACAGGAACCTAGCGTGGCACCTCTTGGTCACTCTAGTCCCAGCCCAGGCTCGAGATCAAGGAGAGTTTAGATAACCTGGGAGAGACCCAGTCCAGCCAGGAAAGGAGCTTCCGACACACCGTCCCTGCGGAATGATTCTGTCAACAGGGTTTCTGGGGGGCACTTAGTACAATGCAGCGTGATCGCCGTTCTCGGGGGTCTGGTGGGGCGAGTGAGGGCAGGCGGACACCAGCACATGTGCACACCGGTTACCACCTGTGACCGCGTTCTGAAGGGCAGGGAGGTTACCACCCTCAGGGCCCCCTTTCGAGGGAGCTGATGTTTAAATTGCGGCTCACAAGCTGGCCAGCCCCGCCTCAGAGGCCTCGGGCCCCAGCACCGCGTCCCCTTCCGAGCCTCTCCATTTGCATAATCACGTGCTTCCCTTGTTCCTCCAGCCCTGGGATGGTGGCTGCCCTGGGTCCCTATTAGCCCGCGATACCTAGCGTCCCCATGTTGTCCTTTGGGTTCGCAATACCTGGTCAACAGCTACATTACACTGTCTCTGTTACAAGAACCAGGGTGCTTTCTGTTCTCGATGATGCCGGAGGAACGGGCATCAGCTGGGCGAGGAGGCAGTGCACTGCCCGCAGAGGCACCCGCGTGGCCAAAAGCCGTGAGGCTGGAGGGAGCGAGGCACATTCCAGAAGCTGGGGGAGGGGGAGGGCTGGAGGGGCGTGACCGAGGTGGCAGGTAGAATAAGGTGAGGCTGGATGGCTCTGCTCTCCCGGGCCATGGAGCGGGAGTCTGGATGAGATCCTGAGGGAGCTGGGACGCCATGGACTGCAAAGTGACGGAGTGCTGTGATCTGATTTATCTTCCAAAGGATTGCGTTGGCTACAGTGAGCCTCACTCATGGGAGGGGGCAAGAGTGGGTGTGTGGGTTCACTCCAGGGTTCCCTCACCTCACTCTGACAGTGAGGAGCAGCCCGCTTACGGGAAACCCAGGCTTGCTTTCCTGTCGTTTCCATCTTGGGTCCTAGCTCCTAAATGCAAACATCCCGGAGGATCTGATGGCAGCTCGGATGTGCCCAGGTCTTATCTGCTTTGGGCGGAACGTTGCAAGTCCGTTCAGTGGTTCTTCCCATGAGGCATAACAAGAAGGAGAACAGTTTGCTCCCCGGGCTTCCTCTCGGCCCCCGCCTGTGCCCTTCTTCTTCAAATAAGATTTTTAAGTACATAAAATAAAGTCCCAGGAGTCTTAAGGACACCAGTTATATTGAATACCGTTATCAAGATATAAAATCCAAATTTGTAGTATAGTAATACCTGTGCTTGTAAGTAACATATTTAATAACCAGCTCTAGCAAGCAGTCTCATGATATTAGAATTGGCAAGGAGTGGTGAGCATCAATGATATCTGAGATATCTGCAACAACTATAATGTGATGTGAAAATATCGGTAATTTCTGAGGGTGAGGAAGTCTCAGGTCCTGCTGATACTCCTGTGTTCTGTTGCCATGTTCATCATGGAAGGAAATGCTAAATTTCAGTTAAAGGTTAGTGCAAATGAAGGTGTCATTTTTCCCCCATCTGTATTAGCTCGGGCTGCCATAATAAAATGCCATAGACCGGGTGGCTTAAACAACAGATATTTATTCCTCACGGTGCTGGAGGCTGGAAGCCCAAGATCAAGATGCTGGCCGATTCCGCTCCTGGTGAGGACCCACTTCCTGGCCCTCAGAAGCTGCCTTCTCACTATATCCTCATACAGTCACTAATCCCATGGTGGGGTCCCACCCTCATGACCTCATCTAACCCTGGTCATCTCCAAAAGGCCCCACCTTTAAATACCATCATGTGGAGGGTTAGGGCTCAACCATGGCTCTGGGGGTGGGGGACGCACACTTTCATCCGTAACAGCATTCAAATTCATGGACCCCTTTAACCACAATCCTCGGGCTAAATAAACCCCTGCTCTAGGGGAGAGGGCCATGTTTCTTTATAAGATATACTCTGATGAGCTCTTTAGGGTGGAAGGTGAACCCTTAAAGGCATGCTCAAGCAGCAAAGACCACCTACTAAACTATCTGCTGGGGGAGGGGTGGCCTGTTGACAGGAGGACCCTTTGCTTCCCTGGGCACCTGAACTCACTTGGCTCTGGAGTTAGGATTGCCTGGGTTCAGATCTCACTGTCACCACTTACTGGCCTCAGTTTACTCATCAATTCAATGGGGATGATAGTCCTTTTTGTGTAGTGTTGACAGGATGATTAATGGGCTAATCTGTGTGAGGTGTAACCCAGCGTGCATCCTAGTGGACATGCACGGTCTAAGCCAACATCCACCCTCCCTTCTTTGCTGACGGTCTCCCACGTGCCTTGAGGGAACCAATTCGCATGCACTCTGGGTCGGTGGTTTGATGGCTCTGACTGTCCCTGACCCCACAGCTCTAGGGATGATCACCTGATCCCGCCTAAGCTGGTCCCTGTATTCCGTCTCCATTCACACAGGGGCTCAGGAATAGGCACCTCGTCCACGTTGAGCTGATGAGAACTTGGGCTCAGGGCTTTCACCGCCCTTGGTGGGTCGGAAGCTCTTCTTCCTTGTGGATAGGAAGCTGGGACAAGGGAAACTTGGAGCTGCCGAGGCTACTGTGGGAGAGAGCCTGCCTGAGGTCGAGGTCCCCCTAGAAGGACATAGCCAGGCGAGATGGACATTGTCTGAACTCCTGGATCCAGCTGTGACTGCAGGCCTGGGCCCTTAGTTACATGAACTGATCATTTCCCTTCTTGTTTACGTCAGTTTTAGTTGACTTTTCTCTCACTTGCAACCAGAAGATTCCAGTTTCACAGCAGTAGCCTCCATAAGTGCAGCTGACCTTGAACAACATGGGTTTGATTTCTTTCAGTCAGTACCTTCTGCACGGTTTGCGGTTGGTTGAATCCGTGGGTAGCTCCTGTAAGAAAACGTAGGTAAATGTAGACTACAAACATTTCGTATTTTCCCTGTAAACCTGAGGCTCTGACCTTGGCTGCAGGTTAAAATCACGTGGGGAGCTTTGGCCAGATTCTGATTCAGTGGATCTGGCTTGGCCTGGGCTTGTGGGTTTTAACCGAGAGGAGGTTAGAACTCTGCTCTCACCAATTGATTCAGAAGCTGACTTCAGCGTCCAGACTTTATTTTTGAACTTCCTGCCTGAAATACAACTATTTGACTATCTGAAGGAGCAAGATAACTTTTATTTATTTTTTTTTTTAATTTTTTTTTTTTTTGCAGTTTGCGGGCCTCTCACTGTTGTGGCCTCCCCCATTGCGGAGCACAGGCTGCGGATGCATAGGCTCAGCGGCCATGGCTCACGGGCCCAGCCGCTCCGCGGCATGTGGGATCTTCCCGGATCGGGGCACGAACCCGTGTCCCCTGCATCGGCAGGCGGACTCTCAACCACTGCGCCACCAGGGAAGCCCAACTTTTATTTTTTTATAAATTTATTTACTTATTTTTGGCTGCGTTGGGTCTTCGTTGCTGCACGTGGGCTTTCTCTGATTAACGCGAGCAGGGGCTACTCTTCGTTGTGGTGTGCCGGCTTCTCATTGCAGTGGCTCCTCTTGTTGCAGAGCACGGGCTCTAGGCGTGCAGACTTCAGTAGTTGCGGCGCACGGGCTTAGTTGCTCCGTAGACCAGGGCTCGAACCCGTGTCCCCTGCATTGGGAGGCGGATTCTTAACCACTGTGCCACCAGGGAAGCCCCACAAGATAACTTTTAAAAGGTGCTTCTTCTTCTTCTTTTTTTTTTTTTCTTTACTTCTTGGAAGGGAGCAGGTGTGTCTCAAGGAGGAAGAAGAAACAGGGTGCGCTTCTGGGGCAATATGATGTCACAGAATAAAGGACGGAACCTCGGGGCCTTTAGAAGACTCAGCAGTAAAGTGAATGCCAGGATCCCAAAGGAACCTCTGCTAACCCTGAAGTCGATCAGAGAAAGTCTCAACCGATAGCTTCCCAGGGCGCTGTGGCCACAGACAGAGCCAGTCTGCTGGGTAAAGGGAAGCAGAAAGTGACTTCAGGCCTACTCAGTGCCTCCCGGTTTATAAATGCGGTATCTATTCCCACCAGATATCTTTGTGCCAGACGGGCTCGCTGCCTGGTCAGTCCCGAGCCCTTTAGGTCCTAGCATTTCCCATCCCGAAACCCTCAGAGACCACAACTCCCAGAAAACACCTAGGCCGGAAGCAGAAGCGCGCCAGCGGGATGTGGCCGCACTGTATTCTGGGAAGTGTAGTCCACGGAGGCCGGAGGATCCCTGAGAGCGATGCATTCTGGGGAAGATAGTTTTCAAGCAGTCTGAGAACCCAGCAGTGGGAACCGAGGTGATGTCACCCGAGCAGAAAGCGGCGGCAGGGCGTTAAAAAGTTTTGGATTTGGAGTTATTTTGTAGGATTTATTTTTGTATCTGTCCACTCCCAACATCCAAGGAGGCTCTTCCCGCTTCTGTGATGGCAAACTGGTCTGGATCGGTTATTCCTCGCTCAAACTGGACTGAACAGTGTGCTTGACCTCATCAGCCTGTTTGCTTATCTGTAAAATGGGCCTGTTAATAATGCACACTTCGCAGGCATCCATCAGGCGTTGCTTAACAAACCCCTCCTTTTGAATCGTAGCAGCTTAATGAACAAATGGATGTGTATTGTAACAAATACCAAGAATTCTGCTCCCTGAGAATTCTTTGGACTTTGTCTTTGAAAGGTAGGATTTTATTCGGATTCCAGTCAAAGCTCATACGGGAAAATGTAAGGAAATCTTGTCAGACAGTGGCTCTGCAAGGCTGTGTGGCCCTGCGAGCCAGGACTCAGGGAGATGAAAGTTTAAAAATATGACAGGCTTCTGGGGCAGTGGTCCTCACACAGTATTAATGGGAGTATTAATAAATACATCCTCTAGAAAGGGCCATTTGGCAGTAGCTTTCAAGATTACAAATGCATCTATATGTAGGTGCAGTGATTCCTCTTCCAGGAGTTTACCCTACAGACACACTCTACACTCAGAAACTTTCAAGAGGACAGATTTAAGAATATTCATTGTAGCACTGTGTATAAAACAAATGATTGGAAATCATCTAGACATCTGTGGATAAAGGACCAGTTATACAACTTGTATACACTGGGATACTCTGTTGCCATCAAAACTAATGAGGTGTAACGTCAGCTATATACTATTCCTGCAAAAAAAAAAAAAAATTGTTTTACCTTCATCTGTTTTGAGGAAAGAATCAGGGAAGTCCAAATTGAGGGATATTTTGCAGAACTGACCTGGACGCTCAAAAAATGTCAATGTCATGAAAGACAAGAGAGGCTGGGGACTGTTCCAGATTAAAGGAGACTAAAGAGACATGACTGCTAAATGCAATGGGAAATCCTTAATTGGAACCTGAATTTTTTAAAAGGATTTTAAAATTGGATACCTGGGGAAGTTTGATTATGGGCAATACACTAGATGGTTGAGTTTCCTTAATGAGATAATTGTATTGTGGTTATGTAGGAGAATGTCCTTCTTAGGAGATACCTGCTGAAGTGTTTGGGATTGAAATACTAACACTTGGATAGTTTAGAAAAAAGAGAGAGAAAGAGATGAAACAAACATGGCATGTATTAATAATAGGTGAATAATAGTTGCTAAGTTAAAAAATATGGTTGTTTAGTTTCCTATTCTTGCAATTTTTTTTTTTTTTTTTTTGCATTACGCGGGCCTCTTACTGCTGTGGTCTCTCCCGTTGTGGAGCACAGGCTCCGGACACGCAGGCTCAGCCGTGAGCCACGGCTCACGGGCCCAGCCGCTCCGCGGCACGTGGGATCTTCCCGGACCGGGGCACGAACCCACGTCCCCTGCATCGGCAGGCGGACCCTCAACCACTGCGCCACCAGGGAAGCCCGCAATTTTTTTTTTATAGCATTGAAGTTTTCCAAAGTAAAAAGTTGGGAGGAAAAAGAATGAGAAAGCTCCACATGCACTGATAGGGGAAAAGCTGTGGGAAATGTTGGAAAATTCTTTTTAAAAGCAAGGTGCAGAGCAATAGATGTAGAATGCTGCATTTTTGTGGAGATGTGCAAAAACTGACCCCAGAGGAAGACAGAAGAAAGAGTTGACAAAGGCTGCCTCTGAGGAGCGGAGATGCGGGGTTGGGGGGACAGGAGTGGGAAAAGGGAGCTTCTCACCCGTACCCTTTTAGACCTTTTGAACTTTGTATTGCATATAATCTATTCAGATTAAAAAAATAACAAGAGAAGATTGTTTCTGGGAAAGCACTTGTGGTCAGCAAACCCCAGACTGGGCTCCACTATTCCCCAGCTGTAGACCTGACAGCAAACCCAAAGCAGAAGGAACACCAGTTACTTTCACATCCTTTCCCACATGTGATCCTTGTCACAATGAATGAGCCAGGCAGGTTTTATCAGGCCCATTTTACAGATTAGGAAAACTGAGGTTTGGAGAGTCTTAGCAACTAGTCCAAAGTCATCCAGTGGGATACTGTCAGAGCTGGGATTGAAACTGAGTCTTTTCTAGTGATGCAGCCTGGCTCCTTCCCTCCATCAGGGGACCTCTCCAAGCCCTGAGAGCTGGGGGTGGCAGGAGAGGGCCCAAGGTGGAGCCTGAAGTTCAGCCCAGCTGCCTTCCCACTGCTGCTTTTACACGGGGCTCTCCAGGCAGGAAACAGACATCAATGAGGGGCATCCAAAGCATGGGTTTGATTTACATGTTCATGCATTACTGGTCTGGGGGTTTATTTGGGGGACCATGAGCTAACTCAGCCAAAGAACCTCATCCCTGAACCCATCAGGGCTGTTTTTTACCATCTCTGTAATCTTAAATCTTAAAGTGGTCCTTTTATTTAAAAGAAAAAAATCAAAGTATTAGATGGTAGTATTTAGAGGGCCATTTGGCATTTCTGTCAAAATTAAAAAAAATATATATATATATATATATATATGTTTTGGTACGTGATCCAGCATTTACAATGGCAGATGGTTTTTATCTGTGATTATGTTCACCCAGGTGTTCAAAGATACATGTGCAAAGATGCATTGCTTATAACAGAAAGACCCAAAACAGTAAACAGCCCATCAGTAGGCAACTGCTAAACGCAATGGGTCTCCATGTGCACAAGGGTTTGCAAAGTGACGTGGCTGATTAAAAACAAAAACAAAATGAAAGAAGACAATATACCATGAGGTTTGCTGCATTTGCTGGCCCAACTCACTACAGTGAGTTAAAAAATGATCTCATTTCAAAAAAAAAAAAAGCTAGCTAGAAACATATAGTCACAGAGATATATATGTTAGAATAAACATAAGAAAAAACAATGTATAAGGTTAGATATCAGGTTATTTGACTAGGATGTAAAAATGACATTTCATTTTCATTTCTTTGATGATTAGTGAGGTTGACTCTTTTTTTTTGGCGGGGGGGTTGGCCAATTGTATTTCCTCTTGTGTGAATTGCTGAAATATTACTGTTCCTTGCTGTTTTGTCACATACAAATGGTGTAAAATCCTGAAACCATGTCTCATAAGAGTTTCTATTTAGATTTCCAATGCTTCTTTCACAAGGGTATTTTGGAAAAGAGGTTTCTGAACTTGAAGCAGAGAGCACTCTGCATCTTAATGTAATGAGTTAACCTGTGAAATGCAGGGCTTTGGAAAATACGAAGTTTCCTGCCCGAAGTGTCACTCCTGTTTCTTCCTTCTTTCAATTCTAGGGAGTTCTTGTAAAGTATATTGTTTGGTTCTTGGTGAATAGTTTGTAAGTGGAGGTGGTTAGAATGTTTGAAAGAAGGAGTGATGGGAACTAGAGACTGATGACCAAGGCCAAGGCCAGGGTGACGTGAGCAAGGGGCCTAAGGTCCACCCTGAGAGTGAACGTCTCAGGAGTTGCCAAATTTAAGGAGACACAAAGTGTGAGGAGGTACTCACTCTCGGGGGCCCATCCTAGCTACTTCACTCACCTCACTCAAGCCCCAGCCGTACTGATTGCTTTTTTTTTGTTTTTTTTTTTAAGATTTATTTATTATTTTATTTACTTTTGGTTGCATTCGGTCTTAGTTGCAGCATGTGGGATCTTCGTTGAGGCATGCGGGATCTTTCATTGTGGCACGCGGGCTTCTCTCTAGATGTGGCGTGAGGGTTTTGTCTTCTCTAGTTGTGGCGTGCTGGTTCCAGAGCGCGTGAGCTCTGTAGTTTGCGGCACGTGGGCTCTAGTTGGGGCGCACGAGCTCAGTAGTTGGGGCACGCGGGGCTTAGTTTCCCCTTAATTCCCTGCCCAGGGTTCGAACACCCGTCCCCTGCGTTGTAAGGCGGATTCTTTATCACTAGACCACCAGGGAAGTTCCTTGACTGCTTCTTGATGACAGAACAAAAGCTCTGTAAACAGCTATTGCACTACGAGGTAGAGAGGTGCTGACCTGTTTCTGCTGAACTAGATTCAACATGGTGATGGAACAGACACAACTAATTCTGCATCCGGGTCAAAGCAGCAGAGTTTTGGCTTAGCTCCCAAGATAGGGTCCCAGACCCTTGGTGCTGTGCCATTTGGCATGTTGGTGACACCTCTTTGTCTGGAGGTGTTGACGATTAGACTGTGCTATGAAGGGGGTTCAGAATAGGCCTCTGGAGAGATGGGAGGGCATCCATTTTTGTCCCTAAGATTTTTCTGATCCTCTCTCCATTTGTGGTAGCAGCCTGGCTAGTTTTCTCTGGATGTACCCCATGCCTAGTCTCTACCTGCAGCCAGCGCTAGGCCCAGCCTCCTAGAGAAGAGAGGCAACCTGCAGGCCTCAGAGATTCCCCTGACATAACAATAGCTGACGCTTATTAAACTCTTACTGCCTACCAGGCATGGCATTAGCACTTCATATCTAAAGCCTCACTGAACGCTCACCGCAAGCTAGGGGCTCTCGTTATCTCCAGGTTGCAGATGAGGAAACTGGCGCCCCAGCAAGGCGAGCAGCCTGTCTCTAACCGCAGAACTAACGAGGGCAGAGCAGGATTTGAACCCAGAACCCCACGATGCCCCATCCTCCATGGCTCATGGCTGTGAGCCCTACCTCAGGGCTCCCCAAGGCTGGAGGGCCAGAGGCCCGCAGAGTCCTAGAGTGTTTTCAGAACATCAGTGTGGCGTTAAAGCAGGTTCCCTCTTCGCTGGTGGGAGCTTCCAAGAAGCGCTGGGCCAGCTCGGCCCCTTTTCTTCTGAGGGGAGGGGGCAGTGTGGGTTGGGACACGTCCTCTTTTAAGGTTCTCTGTCTTCTCTCTCGCTGCTTCTGACCACTTCCTCTTTTCCTTGGGGCGGAGGCAGCTGTGACCACAGTAATGGCAGCCATCCAGGCAGTCACCGAGGAGGCCTCTGAGGCTCTCCTGGAAGCGCTCACCCGCCGGGCTGCGGGCCCTTCTCCACCTCCACTTCCAGAGGGCAGTGGGGGGGGGGGTAGGTGTGCTCCCCGAATGCTCCCTTAGGGACCCGTAACGCTGACCTAGTGCTGCCCGCCCTCCCTTCAGGCTCTGCCTGGGCAGAATCCGCTCCCAGCACCTTCCGCGGAGGATGTGGCCCAAGTCCAGGACCCCTGCCCGGACAGCCAGACCCCTCAGGATGCCCAGGGAGGTGAAGACCCCAGCCCAGCGCCAGACACCACAGTAACAGACACCCCCAGAGGCAGAGGAGCTGCCGCCTGGGAAGAGGGTGGGCATCCAGAGATGCAGGGTCCAGGCCTTGCTCGGCCACTTGTTAGCTGTGGGCCTGGGGCAGCTTGCTTTTCTTCTTGGAGCCTCAGTTTCCTCATCTGTGCAATGGACGTAAATAATAACACCTCCAAGTGTTGTAATAGTAAGGAATAAATGAGGTGCTACGTATATCGTGCTAAGCACAGAGCCTGGTACACAGCAGGTGCTTAATAATGGTATCAGCTCTTATTAGGCAGAGCCTGCAGCTGGCCTGAGCCTCTCAGGATGCCTCCACCCCCACCAGTCACAGCTACCCAGCTCTGTTCTTGGCCTCTGCCCTGTCTCGACTCCCCGCCTCCAGCTGCCTGGCTTCCCTCCTGCCTCAGGTATGGCCCTCAAGCTCAGGTCTGCAAGGAATACCACCTTTCTTTAGTTTGTAGCCTCTCAGCCCATTTAGCCAGTTTGGTGAAACATCAGTGTCAGCCGTTGTTGGCGTGCCCGGCCCAGTGATGAGCCAAAGCCCTGGGTTTGTTTTGATTCTTGTGGTCAAATTTACATAAGATCAACCATCTTAACCTTTTTTTTAAAAAAATAAATTTTATTTATTTATTTAGTTAGTTTTGGCTGCGTTAGGTTTTTGCTGCTGCACGCGGGCTTTCTCTAGTTGTGGCGAGCGGGGGCTGCTCTTTGTTGAGGTACATGGGCTTCTCACTGTGGTGGCTTCTCGTTGCAGACCACGGGCTCTAGGCGCACGGGCTTCAGTAGTTGTGGCACGTGCACTCAGTAGTTGTGGCTCATGGGCTCTAGAGCGCAGGCTCAGTAGTTGTGGATCGTGGGCTCTAGAGCGCAGGCTCAGTAGTTGTGGCGCACGGGCTTAGTTGCTCCGCGGCACGTGGGATCTTCCCGGACCAGGGCTCGAACCCATGTCCCCTGCATCGGCAGGGAGATTCTCAACCACTGGCAGAGGGGAAACTTTTGGGGGCTGACCAACGCGGGCCCTGGCACAGGCAAGGAGGAGCCCTTTCCTCTTTCCTTTGAGCTTGACTGTACTGTTCTCCATGACCAGGTTCAGTCTGGGCCCTGCATTTGGGGGGGGCGTGTGGCAGCTGGGAGCATGACCGGAGACAGGCCCTAGCCGTGGCTACGGGGACAGGCAGAGGCACTCTGGCTGGAGATGAGAGGAGGGCTGGTTTGGCGATTCGTCTAGCGGAGTTAGCTGGAGGGCGCGGGGTAGCGAGGGGTGGCTGTGCGGGCGGAGGAGGTGGCTAGGGCCAGGCCGGTCCCCCCTCTGGTGGAGGCTAAGCCGGTGTGAGGGCACTGCCTGGTCAGCTGGCCTGGGTCCCCATCCCAGCCCTGCTGGCCTGGGGCGATTCCAGGAGGAAGGCAAGGCCAGACCTGGCAGGCTGAGGACTTTGGTCCCTGGGGACCATGCTTGGGGGTTGACCCAGGGACCCCAGGTCCTGGGAACCCACTTTTAGGTTTGCCACCTTCACCTGTGATAGGAGGGGACAGAGAAGCCTCTGGAATGACCTCCCCATTCCCCTCCCCCCGTTCCCTTCCTTCCCCATCCTTCTCCTTTCCCATTTGTCTTTTCTCTGTTCTTTGCACCTCGTCCCACGTGGTAGGTGATTTGGAAATTCACAAAGCAAAATGCACTTCACTTCACAGTTTGTCCTCCTCAAGGACCTGGTAAGGAGTCACCACCTGCTTTAGTGGATGACTTTTTGCATGATGCTCTGGCAGAGCTCGCTAATGGAGACCCCTGCCCCTCCTGACATTCCTTAGGTTTGTCAAATCCAGGCCTGTCTTAAATACTTGCAGAAATCCCCAACGGGGCCCTAATAACCTGCTCTGGGGTATTGAACAGAATTAAATAGAATATGCCATGAAGATTAAGTAGAGTTCCATGTAGAAAATGCCTGGCACACTGTAGTTATTAAAAAATTAGTTATTTTTATTTTTAAAGATAATTATTATGTAAAAAAGGAGGGCTTGGTTTTTAGAAATATTTATTGAGCACCTACTCTGTGCCAGGTACTGCAGGGTTTGAATTTTGCCCCAGGCGTCGAGCTGACTTTCCAGGCCGGCTCAGAAGCGGTGACCCCACCCCCAGCCGCCAAGGTCATCATCCCCGGCAACAGCACAAAGTGAGGGACGTGCCCGAAGAGGAGGAGCCAGCTATGTGTCCTTAGGCAAAGTGCCTGAACTCTCTGAGCCCCTGTGTCCTGATCTGTAGAGTGAGGCTGGAAGAAACCCCCTTCCCCTTCTTGTGGGTTGGGGGTCAGGAGACAGAACACGTGTCGGTCTTGGCCCCGCCGAGCAGGGAGGTGGCCGTCCATGGGAGACCAGCCCCGCCTGTGCCTTTAACTGAAGCACCTGCCCTCAGCTCCTGAAGCTGCATCTGCAAGCTCCGAGGACACCCCTCGAGGACACTGAGACTGTGCTCTCCCCCCGAGCTCCAGGCCACCAGGAAAAGAGTGTTCCACAAAGTCCACGGCAAGACAGTCATTCGCCTGGTGCCCCCAGGTAAGGGTGTGGCAAGGCCTCCAGTCTTCCCAGACCTGCCCTGACTCCAGGCTGGTCCAGGTAGTCTGTTTCCATGGAGACCAGGGAAGGTGACAGCGTTTCTGGGAGGAAAGATGGGCTTTTTGTTCAAGGGCACAGTGGGATTTCAGAGGTTGAGTGGGGTGCCGTTCAGCCGAGTGGTGGAGCCGCCATTGCTCCATCAGGATGAAGTTGAGGGTGGCCGAGCCCAGGACAGTCGGGGAGGCCGAGCGGACGGCAGCATTGTCCCTGGAAGCCAACCAGATGACTTGCCAGCGCCACCCCGGATGGTAGTGATATGCTGTATTGTTATTATCTGTATTATTACTGCCAGCGTTCCTGGAGTGCATATTATGCGGCCAGTCACCGACCTTGTGATTTAGAAGATTATCTCCTTTAATGCTCACAACAAAGTTATAAGGCAGCTACTAGTACTATCCCCATTTTACGGGTGACGAAACTGAGGCACAGAGAGGTTTGGTATTGTGCCCGAGTTTACACAGCAGAGGAGCAGAGCCTGGAGTCCAGCCCAGGTCATATGAAGCCTGAGCTGGTGCAGGTGGCCGTGCCATACACCGTAGCGGGCCAGGGGAGGACAAGCAAGAGCGGGGTAGCGGGGAGAGGAAGGTAAGTGCTAGCGCCCAGGTCCCACGTGAACCTTTCATTAATACTGGTGTCAGAGAGCCACAGACTTCACGCGGGCAGTGTCACTGGCTCTGTTGTATGGATGAGGAAGGAGGAGCACAGGGAGGGTGAGTGAGTTGCCCAAGCAAGGGAGCTATGCTTTGAACCAGAGGTGTTGCTCATTCGGTGACCCCGCCACCTTATCTTGCTTCCTCGGCCGTTTGTTCCAAGTCTGATCCTTCTTGGGAACTCTGGGACCTGGAACAGACACACCAGGCCTCTACGCATGTTTTCTGAGATCATGTAAACGATCCCGGATGGCTCCACTTGCTGCTTCCTTGGGAGGAAGTACAGTGGGAAGGGTAGCGACCTCGTATCTTTTGCTCATGGATGTTTGCCTGAGCCTGAACTCCACTGAAAGGGAGAGTTCTGAGGATCAGGTTGGGGCAGTGGCATCTCCTTTACTTTTGTGTGAGTCAAAGAAAAAAGAAAGCTCTAGGAGGGACCCAAATTAAAAATTCTATCCGCCTACCCGTTCCT